>NC_140584.1:301737317-302337317 GCF_964204655.1 Triturus cristatus
GAATCAATGTGATGCACACTGTCCTCAACACAATACGAAGCCCACTTCTGGTTCTCATGTCCTTCATGATTTATTTACATAGTCTTGCATTCAAAAGAAAGTTTTTCGATTTGATAACAAATTCTTTCTACAAATAAAGGCAACCACTATGGGAACTGTTTTCGCTGCCAATTTTGCCCTTTTATACATGGACGATGTAGAAAAGAACGTCATCTGAACTGGCTCACGCCCCTTAACATTTCTTTTTGGAAACAATATATTGATTATATTTTTCTTATCTGGAAAGGTATACATTCCCTCCTGTTACAATTTCAGAATTGGCCAAATCAAAATTGCAATGGTTTGTGTTTCACTATGCAAAGTCACAACACGGAGATTTCTTTTCTAGACCTCAACATACAGCGGCGGTTCCTCCACTAAGGCATTGGCGCGTCACCCCACTGCTTTGCAGCAGTGAAATAAAGGAAATATAAAATGATAACTCGAGGTTTTTATCCTTTTATGTTTTCCTGCTGTGGCAGGTTTGCGGGCAGGGAGAGGCTGCTCCAATGACAGAGGAGCAGGGGGAGGAGTGGTTTGCCCACTCCAAGTGCGCATGAATGTTAGGCCCAGCCGTCATGCGCACTTAGCATCTTCTCCACACAGGCTGCATTACAGCCTGCATGGAGAACATGCCCAGGCTCCCATTTCCTGAGCCCCAAACCATGGCGTCAGATGCTGCATTGCAGTGTTGCGATTGGCTCAGGGGATCCGGGGTGCTTCCTGTTCCGGCACCAGGGGAGACACGGTGACGTTGAGGCAGAGGAGAGATGCGCGATCAGGTAAGATTTTCTTTCTTTTGTGATCCCCCTTACACCCCCTGCCGCCACTGTTACCATAAGAGGTGAGAATAACCATCTATATATATGAACAAACTAGATTCCATGACTGTAGTCTCTTCAGGCGCTCACATGATTACCTATCTCCGACTACTTTTATTGCTGCGCTTTCCCATGCGGTAACGTCTTTAGTCCCCTGCTCCTCCACACGGCCTGGTATTTGCAGTGGTCTGAACTATAGCAATTTGCTGTTTTGAATAACAGAACTATGATACTTGGTTGTTGGTCACTTTAGAACTTTTACTGAATGTGATATTACTGTTTTACCACTTAGTTCGCTGAAACTCTGTACCGAGCTCTGATACTCGCAAGGGTCATGTTTGTGCTATATAAAACTATTAAAATAAATAAGTATATCACTTAATACTGTAAAACCAACTGAAAAGAACACACTATGGCAAACAATAGCTTCCACCTGCTCTCCCTATGAGACTCATTACCTTACAGTCAATTCCTGTAAACCAAGTGTTACAATAAATGCAAGGAACATTTTTTCAAAGACATTGAGATACTATCTAATACATTTCTGGCTCAAGGCTATCCCAAACAGTTGATGAAGCTTTCGGCCATGCAAGCCTGGTACTGCCCAGGAGACACTCTATTATCTCCCCATAATAAAAAGACAACTGAAAGACAAGTGTGTGTTACTGCATTTTCCAATGTGATCTCCAAATGCTTTAGAAACACTGGAAAGTACTAACAGCAGGGGACCTTGCATTAGATAACCTGAAATGTGCTTACAAAAAAATGCAGAAAGGTAGAAGCAGAATATGTTTGTGCTGCAGTACCAAGGGGAGATAGTGTACTAGATTAGAATTTGTAAACAAGGGAGCCGGATCGGATGCAGGGTCCTTAAAGCCCCATTGATTTCTCACTTAATTGAAACAAGACACTCTGAGAACGATCTGAAAAGAGTCCTGATCTGAGCAATAATGATACCAGAGGGATGAGGAAACCTAGAACAACTCATGTACAAAGGGAAACTGAAATGAATATTAAAATTGGACACATTGAACTCAGGACTAAACTGTCACGAAGACTGGACATCATTGGTCTAACAAGTCAAAATGTTGTACTTCGTGCTATGCTGGATTATGTAGTTACTGACTTTCCTTTGTTGGAGACATTTCCTAAAGAAAAGATTTTTCTTGCTCATTCATGTCTCCTTTTCCATTTTATGGTGAGACCCTGTATGTATTTAGGTGTTTGCAACATCCAAGGAGTACGCTAATAATGGTAATAACTCTTATTTTTATTTCTCTTTTTTTCTCATTCTTCTGTATTATGCGTGTGCTGACCATGACCCTCTTAAATATGACCATCCTCTCTGCAGATCTGTTATTCTTTATTTATTTTATTCCTTTATCTGTCTCATGCATTTTCTGATTCCTCCACAACATGGCTGCTCCACCTATTTAGTCCTCTGTTCACACGCGTTAACCTTTTTTCTATTGAACCATACGCTGGGATGTCCATTGCAATTCCTTAGCGCTTGCATCCTGGCAACTTCGCATTGCTGGAGTTGCTCCACTCACAGCTCACCTGCTAGCAATTTACTACCAGCGTCATCCCCAATTTGAATTCTCCTGCTGGCACTCACCATGTTCTGCTGAGCGGCCTTGGATCCTTGACTCTTTAAGGTACCAATTTTGGCCCCTTTAATGCGCTGTCGTTTCTTTCCTTTGTTGGCCCTTACTTTCCCCTTATTTAAATTTTCACATTGCAGGCCATTCTGATGGGCACATTTTCCCATGGATGTCTGATGAGAAATGAATTCCCTTACCCAGGTGAGCCATTCTGCAATTTTCCATATCTCTTGCATTCTAGTGCAAGGACAGCACTTTAATTCCTATATTTCTTCCTTTATTTTCTTTCTTTCTATTTTACCCTCTCGGGCTCATGAGTAGGAAGAGTGGAAGAGTCCTGAGAAAGGCCCCGGAATCAATTAGGGATCAAAACATCTTTTCACAAATTGAACGGCAGACCTGCTTGTCAATTTATGATTTGTTGTCAAGGGCTGTGCTGTTCTTGTTATTCTGATAAACGAGTTGATCACGATTATCCCATATGTGCATTACTTATGAAAGAGCACTGAGCACTTTTGTTCACACTAGTACTCACTACACCATTTGTTGTGCTTTGATTTTTTGTTTGATTAAAACTGTCCTATGCCTTCATAGAATCTGTGCATGTTTTTGTGACTAGGGACCCATTGTTCCTTGTACAATTGTTTTCCTTAGTCATCAAATATGAAAACATCTTGAAGAAAGTCTGTTCGCAAAGATTTACACAACAATTTAACTTTGAGAAACAATAATGTTTTTTGTACAAATAAAAATCCTGCCCATATCTACAGGGCACATAACAAGCTGAGTTATCTCTCGGCTCATCGATGTCATCCATCTTCAGGACATGCAGTGGAGTCTTCAATGTTCTGAATTCATTTTTAGAAACTATTACTTTTGTTCTAAATATTTGTTAATTAAGATATAACATAATGTACTTCATTAAAACAGGACTGTCATCCAAATATTTCTCATTTTAAAGAGTCTTTATCATAATTTCACAGGACGTTTGTTGTGTGATTTTTATGCTACATATTTCAGTGGCTCAGCTCTTGCGTTGGCTCTTAGGGCCAAGCGTGACACTTAACTCGGCTCCAGCTTTGATCTCCCTACTTACGCTTTTTTTGCCCTATTGCCAAAAAGCCATTATGACATATATATGTCACTATACAAATGTCCTCGCTCCATGCTACGCACCAACAATTTACAAAAAAAAAATGTTTTTGGCCCTGATGGGGGACAAACGTCTGCTGATACTGTAGAAGTTTTTGGATGTGTTGATAAGGAGTTTTCCAGTGCCCGATCTCCTTTGGGCATGGGCCACCTCAGCCAGCCAGTGATTCTAGGCTGCCCCATTAATATGTGAGTGATGTCTCTTGTTGATATGACACACATATCTGATATAACTTGGAGGGATTCCCTAAGCCCTCTCTGTTACATCCTAGAACCAAGCTGGTGGACTGGCTACGCGAGGGACCAAGACCAGCTATTACTGCCCCCAGATCCTCTCCAACCATGCCCCGCCACTCACTCCACTTTTTTCTGTTGGAGGAGGAAGGGAGGTGTATGAGAGGGCCTTACTGCTTTTCTTGGGCACAGCTACACCGTCCTGTGCTCCCGCTAGAATCCAGACGATGTTTGTATTTTTTCTTGATGGAGGAAAAAATCCAAACAGTGTTTGGCTCCTGTCTGGGGCACATATGCAAACATCTGTGCACCAGCAAGCAGTCAGGTGCTCTTTGTTGGATGGTGTTTGGATTTGTTCTTAATCGAGGAACAATTCTTGAGAATTACTCTTGGCCTAAAACAGTCAAACTTACAACCCGATTGTTGGATCTTACTGCCTAACTATTACCAATCATTGGAAATTTCGGACCACCCCCCGCCCCCTCGATAGTGACATGGCTTGCTGATCTCCAGCAGAAGGTACTGCCTTAAGACGAGAAGAACAGAGCGGACTGATGCAAGTTCCAATAGCCGACCTTCGGGATAACCTAGTGCACAACCATAATTCATTGGTTACCAATGGTGGCTTCCCACACTGTACACAAATAGGCCAGGCTGGATACACTACAGACATCTTGACGCCCTGGTTCTTATGCCACCCACAGAACACCCTACCCTTCGGAACCTCTTTATACCTGTTCTCCTACAAGAGGGAACCTTCTATTCTTCCCTTAACCACGCAGAGCAGTTACGTGTTTGTTATTTATAATGGAATGTTGTCTATACTGAGATTCAATTGTCTTAAGGTGTATGTTATTGGAGATACATCCTCTATACATTATAAGTATCCTGAAGATCTAACCTGCTTTAAACTACCATTTACTTTAATCCCATGCTCTTCAAATGTTAAATCAATAAAGTGGTTTTGAAAAGAAAATTTCAATGAACAACACACCAAAAGAAAGAAAAGCTACAAAAAAACAATGAAATATGGTCATACCGTCTAGAAATATACAGCTAAGCAAAGGGTTGAGAACTGTGTAATATTTTGCAGTTGCTTGTCAATAGTTTCATTTCATTTCGTTACATGCTTTGTACCACATGGAGTGCAATCGAAAGTGTCTTGTTTCAAATTGAATAAAAACGTTCACTATGGATCCAGAGCAAAATATAAAAGAAATGGACAAGTTTGAAGTAAATTATAAAAAATAAATCCGGTAAAAATGGAATGAACTTCAAAGAAAGCCAGGTGATTCTCTCTGATAACGGGCTTCCATGAGGTGTGGTGGATAGAAGGGAGTGCCCAAAGAAGGCAGGTGAAAGAGACCAGTATGGCATGGTGGGCGACAGAGGAAGGGAGCGCGTGGCTCGCCTGCAACTTGCAAGTCTAGCTCCCCAGACGGCCTGATGGTCCAGACAGCATCTGAGCCAGTATCGATCGGCAGCCATTACCGATCTCTGGGAGCCCCCCTGGGCGAGCAGGGGTCAGGCGAGTGACAGGACAAGCCTAGGACGAGGCGCGATCAATGCGCTTACCAGCTCCCTGCAAAGGGCTCAGCAAATTGGTGTCATGGATTCCCCAGGAAGGCGCCGGGTGTGTAGACGAATGCAGGGGTTTGTGGTGTCATGGGAGCGCACTGCATTGAGGAGCAATGAAAGGAACTGAAGTTACTAACTGAACTAAGCTGTTATCTTCCTCCCTTCTGTAGCGAGACTTCTGGGGCGTCGGGAGGAGGGCGACGCATGTATTTATTTTTATGATTTTGCATAGCACGGGTTGGGTCTCTGTCTACGCCAGAGTACTGTACATTTTGCAGTTGCACGTTCAAGTAAAGACAATTGGAAAATACAACACACCTCTTTGTACATTATTGTGGGAAGATAGAAATTATTATTGTGACACAAAGCAGGGTGTTTTTTTGTACCTGATCGCCATAAGGAGAAACACTGTTGTTGAACTCCATAGGATGTAACATTATCTGGCGCAGCTGGAAAATCATACAGTTGAATAAAAATTATACAATCTAGATGTGGGTGGCGGGGGCCTCTGTTAGCCCAAATGTGGAGGAAGCAAGGGCCTCGTAAGGCCCCACAGAGGTTCTAATGTTTGGTAATCATCACCCGGAATGGACCCACTCTTGATTGCCAGAAACATTGGGATCATGCCCCGCGCCGGTTGAGTCTGCAAGAAACCTTGGTGTCATAGTTGACACCAGTTTATCCTTCAACCTCCAGGTTAATAGGACAGTATCCTCTTGCTTTTGGGTCATAAGGACCCTTAGAAAGATATTTCCATTTTTTTCCCTTGATTCACGGAAACAAGTTGCAGTCTCACTAATTCTATCTACGTTGGATTATTGTAATGCCCTCCTTCTGGAATTCAACAGGGCTACTATCAATAAACTCCAGCTGGTACAGAATGCTACAGCTAGACTAATACTGGACATGCCTAAATACCACTCAATTTCGGCCACCATCAAGAATTTGCATTGGCTTTCAGCATGAAAAAGAATTCCATTCAAAACTTTGTACATTGTTCATAGAAACTGGTGCTCATGTAAAGCACTCTGACACCTGATGTCTCAGGTCTACTTCGCGCTATATAAAACTCTAAAAAAAAAAACAACGAATATAATAAAAATAAGGCACTACTCAATATAGGACCATCAGGAATCAGAAACATCTTCCACCGGTATGTCCCTAATAGACAATTACGATCAACCAATAAAAATCTGCTGATAGTTCCGTGATACAGAACAGCACGATGGGAAGGAAGAGCCTCCCCGGTCGCGGCAGCTAAGCTCTGAAATACTCTTCCTTTATCCATATCCGGTTTAGAGTTACACCTTCCTTTCCATAAAGCTTTGAAGACCTGGCTTTTTGCCTTGGAAATGTAACCTCCATAATCTGCTCAACAGTTAGCTACAACTGCATTAGCGCCTAGACGCCTTAGGGTATATGTACGCGCTTTAGGAATACTTCATTTATTCATGTTTGTAATCAGTAACTGTAAGAAACTGGCTCTATATATACTACACTAAAGTGAGGTTCAGTGTGTTAAGAGTCCAAGGGTCTCCAGGGGTAGGCACAGGTTAAAGTTAGATAGAACCTTACTCTCCGAAGTGGTAGCTTGGTCGAGCAGTAAGGCAGGATCAGAGGACAGTGTTATGCATTTGATGTACACACTCAGTCAGCAAATGAATTCACGCACTCAAGGACTGAACTCTAGGCCAATTGTTTTTCTATAAAGAAATATACTGTTATTTTATTAGAACCAAGCAAGCCTGATACAGGTAAGCATTCAATTCTTTTCAGTTATAAGTTACTTTTTGTCAACAGTTTTAAAAAGCAATGAAGATTGTACTTGATTTGATTTACAGGGGATGCAGTAGGTTGCAATACTTAGTAAATGCATACATTGAAATGAATGGCTTTTTAAAGTAAATGCATGTAAAATTACTTTTGTGTTACTTTTGTAATCCAATGCTGGACTCCTACGTTTAGAACTGGGATACTTACTTAAAACAGGTAAGTAATTAGGTATTCGTAGTTTGTACAATTTTTAAAGAATATTTTCAGATTTCAAAAGTCCACACTTAGAAACTTTTTGTACCAGTACATTGAAATACATAGTCTTTTCCTGTAAATTGCAGGAAAAGTTACTTTCGCGTTACTTTTGTAATCCAGTGCTGGACTCCTAGATTCAGCACTGAGACATCTACTTAAAACAGGTAAGTAATTACGTTTTTGTAGTTTGTATGATTTTTAAAGAATATTCTTGTTTTTCAAAAGTTAACAAACTTTTTCACAAAAAAACACCAATGTTATCCTATGGAAGGAAATTCAATTCACAGGTAAGTTACTTCTAAGTTACTTTTCTTACTCAGTACTGGACACCTAGGTTCAGCACTGGGACCTTTCCTGCAAACAGTTGAGAAAATTCGGTTAGGTTATTTGTGCATTTATTTAAAGAATATTCTTAGTTTTCAAAAGTCGACACTTAGAAACGTTTTGGGAGAAAAAGTGTCAATGCTATCCTATGAGGATAATCAGGTTATCGATTTCAAGGTAAGTATTCGGTCTTTGGAGTTAGGGTTCTGGGGCAAGACTGACGGGTCCCCAAGGGTCAGTGATGTACTGTTGTTGCAAACCCAGTGGCACGAGGGCAGCCGGGTGCAGAGTGTTGAGACCCAATGTTATCCTATGGAGGATATGGGGGGCTCTGGTTGGTGGCTGCTGGCAAGCAGGCCACGGGGTTGTGGGAGCCAAGCTCCTAGAGTTTAGGGCAGGGCAAATGGGGAACCAAGTAGGCACAAAAAGTGCACACTCAGCGGCTCTGGGGCGGCCGGGTGCTGAGAGCTGTTTTGGCGTTGGGTGCCCTGTTATTTTCAATGGGGATTTTCGGTTTTGGTTTTCAGCTTCAGGCTCGGTCCAGGAAGACTTCCGGGAGGAACCAACAGCTGGGCAGGTAAGTTGGAGGGCTCGGGGACGTAGGTGCACCTCGGGTTCTTTTTTCCAGGGCGCACGGCGGCTTGATGCAGAGGTGTCTTTTGAGGTCGGATTCCACCTTACCGGGCCACTCGCGGTTGGGGGGTGGTCTCTGTGCAGAGGCTGCAGGCGACGTCGGGGAGTCCTGGAGGGGTCAACCCACGGTGGACTCGGACTCTGGAGCGCTGGAGGACCTCGCTGGGACCGGTGGGTCACTCAAACTCAGGCCGTAGGCGACGGGTGCAGAGGTAGTTCCAGGCGTCGGGTTTCTTTTTCCTCAGCAGGCTCAGAGTCTGTTTTCGGAGTTTCTTTTGAACAGGGCTGCTGTTCACAGGAGATCCGGTCTTTGTTGAAGGCAGTCAGTCCTCCCAGGGGTTCTGGAGGTCGCTAGCTGCAGGCCAAGACGATTTTTGGCGCAGGGTCTCTGGAAACTGCAGACGGGCGGTAGGGCTGGGGCCAAGTCAGTTGTTCTCTGCAGTCTCCTCTGCTGGGCGTCTTCATTTGTCCTTTTTCTTCTTAGGTTGCGGGAATCTCCTTTCTTGGTTCAGGGCTGCCCCCTAAATACTGAATTTAGGGGGCGTTTTAGGGGTCTTGAGGTCAGTAGCCAATGGGTTACTGACCTTAGGGTGACTACACCCTTGGTGTGCTCACCCCACGTGGGAGAGTGAGCACAATCCCTAGTCCTGATTGGGGAGTGCCTGCCATCTGCAAGATGGCGAGCACTGGAGAGCAGGCTTCACCTCGCCTCCCCCACCGGAACGGTGGAGTTGGCAGAGGTGGGCACACCTCCTGGGCTGGCTAGTTTTTCCCGCCCGTCTTCCCGCCGAAAGGAAGGGGAGACAGGAAGGGGGCCTGCTCCTGCTAGCAGGAGAGGCTGGGGGTCGCATTACAAAGGCTGCCAGACCTTTGAAGCTCCCCTGCCAAAGATGGCTCTTCCTGGCCTGGGGGAGGTGTGAACACCTCCGCCCAGGAAAGGCTTTGTTTCTGGGCTCAGGGAGCGTAGGCTTCCACCCTAGGGGTCCAGAGACATGTCTTGTGGTGGCAGGCTGGTGTGTACCAGTCAGGGAATCCACCAGAGGCTGGTCGTTTTTCAGGGGGCATCTCTGAGATGCCCTCTGGGTGCATTTTTTTATTAAATCCCACACTGGCATCAGTGTGGGTTTAATGGGCTGAGAAGTTTGATACCAAACTTCTCAGTTTTCAGTGTAGCCATTATGGTGCTGTGGAGTTCGTATTGACAAGCTCCCAGCACCATATACCCTTAATGGCAGCACTGCACTTACAATGCCTAAGAATTGGCTTAGACACTGTAGGGGTACAGGGCTCATGCACCTGTACCCTTACTGCTGGCATAGGGCACCCAGCTAGAGGGGTGACTGATCTATGCCAAGGCAGTGGGTTGTAGGCATGGCACACAGGGATGTGTGCCATGTCGACTCTTTACTTTGTTCTGCACCAAAACATGCAGCCTGCAAAGGCAGTATGTGTGTAAAGGTACAGGGCCTCTTAAGGGTGGCACAATAAGTACTGCAGCCCTTAGAGGTCTTCCCTGTTCACAGTGCCCTGGGTACCATTTACCAGGGGCTGACCTGTGGGTGGCCAGAGATGCCAATTGGGTTAGTTTTGGGGAAAGAACACAGGCCCTGGGATCGTGATTGGCAGGGACCCAGGGCACACTAAGAAAAAGTGCATCAGTAGTCTGGCAAAAAGTGGGGGGGTTACTGCAACAGAAACCCACTTTCCTACAGTAACATTGTAAGCATGGAAAGTACAATGTAGGCTGCACCACAGTGGTAATCTGCCAGCGCCTAGGAACTTAAGAATAGCTGTACATTAGTGTATACGCTAGTCTGCTTTAACTAAATACAATTCAACACTTCAAGCATTACAAGTGGCAACATTGAAAAGGCTGTCCGTCGCACAAACTTCCACTTGTGCCTACGGTGGGCCATGCATGTTGTCGAATATGAAGAGGCTAGATTATGTGTTATCCCGCACCTGTTTAAAAACATATTTTAACCAAGGGAAGGGTAGGGGAAGGGTAGGTCAACGGCATGCGGCATTGAAGGTTAGATAGTGGATTGTGTCATTCCACATGAGTCATTGTGTAGTATACTCTCGTCCCCCAAGACGCCTGCGGCGTGGCTGTGCAGGAAGTGTACAACATTTAGTCAAAGAGTTGTAACAAACGCAGCTTCACAAGACTGAAGCAGGTAAGTTCTAGGCACATCAGGTATCGTACGAGAGGTTGCCATATGCGTTAAAACTGTTTCTCTGTTTTTGCTAGGTTATGGGACACCCATTCCATAACTAGGATATGCCAGACACGGGTGAACCATAGCGCTGATGAAGGGGGGCTATAAGCTGATGCGCCGCTAAGAGGAGATGGCAAATAAGCTTCCACTCTGCGTGGGTCAGGGCTTGTAAATCTGGAGGTTTAATGCCTAAGATAGCTGAGAGATATGAGGATGGGACAGGGTAGCCCACCACCTCTTTGATGTGACCCAGGATTTCTTTCCAGAAGAGCGTGATCACCTTGCAGGACCATCAGATATGGTGAAAGTCTCCCACTGCTTCCCTGCAGCGGCAGCAGTTGGGAGCAGATCCCGGGTAAATGGCTGAGAGTCGTGCTGGCATATGGTACCATTGAAACATCAGCTTACAAGCCGTTTCTCTCAACGCTATACTTAAATATGTTTTAGGGATATCTTGCTACAGAGTCTCCCATAGGTTTGATGATAGTTCTACCTGGGAGGTGTTCTGCCATGCCATCTGCCCGGAGGGGGCGTGCAGTGGGGTATCTAACTCTTTAACTAGAAATGTTTATCTTCACAATCGTGTGCTAAAAAGTGTTTTAACATTTGTACTCTTAACTTGCCATTTGTGCCTCCTACCTATCGGGTAGATATATGTCATTAGACCCTATGGTGAACACTTTCTTATGTTGTATATAAATGTCAATAGGGCAGTCAGTGGGTTAAATAACAATGAAAGCACACCACTGCTCGTAAAATATGACCAGTCTCAAAAGTGCTTAAAACACGTCTATTTAGATTTGATTTGAATAAAAACACATCATTGTGCCATAAAGTATCTGAACAGATCCAGAATAAAGTCTAGAGTCAATTTGTGGAATACGAGAACTGATTAGGAATTAGTTAAGGATTATGAATAGCACAACATTTGCTAATTCCAAAAGTAAATTAACTGATGCTTTCCAGTATGCTTGTGGTGCATGTTTAAGTGTCAAATTCTGCAACTAAAGAAACTACATGGACAAAGTTTAGATGTCAAATATCCCTAGTATTATAATGCTAATGTGACGCTACCATGACATGCTAATCAACTACGAGGCAGAGCTGTTTGTATGTGTCAAGAACTATTGACAGTATTATTTGCTGTACATTTTTATGTTACATCTTTTATAATAGCAGGAAATTGTTAGTTTAAAACTGAATTGCCTTTACTCTGTATGCAGGGGTGTACTATGCTAGCTTCCAGGTCTGTCATTTGTTGGAATCCATAATTCACAGGGGCAATATAATCTCCTCAAATTATGCAAAATAAATAATTTGTAGGCATGGCATTATTTATTTATTTCCTTTATTGGCATTTTCATATATACACATTACATATAATTTACAACAACAACAACAAAAAACTCGGTGTGTAGATGCCATATATATAGCAGTGCAGGATACACATTTGTGACGTAAATCAAAACTTGCTCATCAGAGCGATGCGACCCTTGTACCTGGAACCCGAATAAATGCAAAATTATACATTGAAACAGAATAATGTCAAAATTCGACAGTAGGACACATCAATGTATTGACATTACCCCACCCCTGCACTTATCGATTCCGCACATTAATTAAATTACACATCTCCAGTCTGGGCGATTACATCCCCGACATCCTCATGTACACATGTCCTCTCCTGAGCCCAGGTAAGGAACGATTCCCAAATCTCTCTTGGTCTAGAAGTGGGCGGCATTAATTCCCAGAATGTAGAGAGCTGAACGTGACAATAAGTAACCTCCCTGATCCATTCCGTGATCGTGGGTTTCCTCTTCCTCCCCCAATGTACAGCAATTTGGCGTTGCCAACAGCAGCAGGAGGGCGTGCAGTTTACTCTTCTTTACATGTGTGTACCTGACATACCCTAACAATCCCACTATTGGAGAGGGTGGTATCTCTAATCCTAAGATTTGATTGATAGACATGAAGATGTGAGTCCAATAGTCAGCTAGTTTCTGGCACTCCCATGCCATATGTAAGAAGGAGGCGGTGATATCCCACAGCGCCAGCAGCAGCTATCTTCTTCAAGCCCCATTCGATGTAAGCTGAGGGGTGTTCTATAATACCGATGGAGAAACTTGAAATGAATCAAGCGGAGTCTGTAATTAGGGGATAGTTCAGTCAATTGAGTGCAACAGTAGGTCCACTGGTCTTCAGTCAGGGGGGGGGCGTTAGTTCTGCATTCCATTTATGTCGGGCGCTAGGCACCGTCACCAGGGCGTCAGCTTGCATATGCTTATAGAGCCTGGTGATAAGTCTACGTGGGGAAGGTGTAAGAAGCAAATTTTCCAGACCCGTCAAAGTGGGCGGTTGGGTAGGGAATTTGACATGCAGTGTGTGACATGCGGCCCGTATCTTATGATAGAGGAATGTCTCCCCAAAGGGTACTTTCTGACCTTCCTCCGCCATGGGGGGTCCTTGAAACACCCCCCCAGGGGTAAAGGTCCACAAAGGTATGAAGTGACATCGTCTTTGCAACCTTTTTATTTATCTCATCCCTAATGTTAGGCAACATTGGATTCTGTGCCAGGGGGATGGAGGGGGCATATAGCACCCGGGTGCCCGCTCTCCGTCTCAGCCCATCCCAAGCCCATCTCAGAGTTTCAGAGGAGTCTATGCCATCCGTAGGTCTTCTGTATGTCTGATATACCGCCACCTGTAAAGGGATCGGCACCACTGCATCTGTCTCTACAGCCAAATGTGGCTGAAAAGGCGTGGGATTAACCCAATAGTGCAAAAATTGTGCCTGTGCACATAGGGCGTACAACTTCAAATCAGGGGCACCCAGTCCACACTGCTTGAGCGGGAGAGATAGTAGCGCCCACGATACTCGGGCCTGTCCACCTGCCCACACAAAGGATATTAACAACGAGCATACTGTTCTAAAAAAATATATCTGGACATATTGGTTAAGACATTTAAAGAGCCATAACCCTCATACCTTCCCAACCTCAAGCTCAGAACATGAACTATGGCTTGACACTGACTTCACTCCTAAAAGAAAAATACACTTTCAAGCTGTTAGTCATTATCACTTAGCTGATGTTCGGACAGTTCACCCAACGCAGAGCCGTTCTTAGTCCGTCTACCACCATGTTTTGCGAATTTCAGAGCAGATTTAGCATCTGTGAAGAAGTGTGCTGAGCCCTCATGTGTCACTTTAAGCTTAGTAGGGTAAAGTAACGAGTATGGAATCCGCGCCTGTAGCTGGATCCGCTTAGCCGGCAGAAATTCTCTTCTCGCTGCCTGTACCGCTGGATTGAAGTCCGGGTAGAAGGAGATCTGATTTCCTTGATGTACAATTTTCCCCATTGTACGTGCCTGGCGCAGTACCACGTCTCGATCCTGGTAATTTAATATTCGTGCCAGAATGGGTCGTGGAGTGGCCCTTACCGGCAGCTTGGGACCCAGTGCTCGATGAGCTCTCTTAACCGCAAAAACTGGTGATAGGTGCGAATCAAATAGGTCTCGCAGCATGTCCGCCACGTACACCTCCATTTTTGTGATCGCTATCGCCTCCTGGATTCCCGTGATGCGTAGGTTATTGCGACGCGATCTCGCCTCCAAATCCTCATTTTTGGCTCTAATCACACCCAATAACTTATCCATGTGCAGCAGTTGGTCTTTTGTTTCCACCTGGAATTCGTGAAAGTCAGACTGTTTATTTTCAAGTACGTCCAGCCTACGCTCATGTACCCCTACCTGGGTTTTCACCGATTCCATTTGTGTTGTCAATGTGTCCAGTTTTGCGTCGATGGTTCGGAGGCTAGAACGCATCTCGAGCATAAGCGTGCAAATGTCTTCTCCTTGATCTCCCGGTGTCCCTTCAGGGGGCCCCCCCATGGCGGATTCTGGGTCCGATTCCATCTGTCTGGTCGCTCTCCATTGGTCGAAGCTAATTTTGGGTTGCTTGGCATCTTGCTTGCCCATGTTGAACTGTGACCAGGCTACACGGTGACTCCCCTGCCCTCTCCTCTATTCCAGCTGTCCACAATGCACCGCAGTCTGTAGGTCAACTGTGGCCAAAGTATACCAAGCTGCTATCTTAGCACCACCGACCACCTCTCCTGCTCCTCCTGATGCCGTGGGCCAAAAGCGGCGACCTCAGCACGTCTCCCGAGGATGGGATAGCCGTGACCTGGGCCTACAATGAGCAGGGCAGGCACCTATATCTTCTCTGCAGCATGCCACACATTCCGCCGCCCAGCCTTTCCGTTCAGGTACTCGCTTAAGTGTGTCTGTGCCTTCAATAATGCAGGTGTCCAAACGTGCACCCCACTGCCCATATATTCCGGCCCCAGCACCCTTCAGCCAGCGACTCGCCAGGTGGGCAGCACACTATCCAGCTTTCAGCAATCCAGAGCCTGTCGGCTCTCACGTACCTCAAAGTCTACTCCTCAATGTGATCGTTCAGCACCCGCTCACGTAGGTTCTCCCACAGGCAGCAAGTCCCCACCAAGTGCCTACACCGTAATAAGTCCCTGGAGCAGGGTAGTGGCACAAGTACTTCACGCCGGGGAGCCTGACACCCCTCAGCTGTTGTTGATGGGTCCAATTCACCGCAGCCGCTCACAAAATGGCGACTGTAGATCAATGGTATTGCGTGGTTAGGTCGTCATTTCCGTTTCTCCTCTCACCAGTGCCCCAATGACCGCAAATATCACCTCCTCTACACGCTAGGGCCCATTCTGGCACCCTGAATGTCGTGGCCCATGCCACACAGGCCGCCCCCGAAGCCACGGCCTCAGGCAAATATGTCCGTCGCAGCAGTGTTCAGCCCGGAGATTCTCGCCGTCACTCCGAACCTCGGCCGTCGGCTTCACATCCACTACTGCCAAGAGCTCAGTGGGCCCCAATCCTGCCTCGAGTTCACACCGAAATCGGTTGTAGCCCACAGGCCACGTAGCTTGCTACACATAGGCTGCCGTCGGAGCCCCGGCCTCAGGTAGATATAGACGCCGCACCGCGCTTCCTCCAGCACGGTCCTCTCTGCCATGCGCCAATCTCTGTGTCCCTTTTCTCAGCGACTGGAAACCACGGGCAGCAAGCAATCGCCCAGCTGAATGCCTCGGGTAGTCGCGCCAAGATCCACCGCAGCCTCACGAGCCACACAGCCCGCACCACATAGGCCGCTGTCGGAGCCCCGGCTTCAAGTAGACTTTGGCGCCACACCACACTTCCGTCGGCACAGTCCTCACTTGCACGCACCGCCCTTGGGACCTCTCATCTCATCGACTGGGCAGTTTGGGCAGCAATTAATTCCCTGGTTCGGAGCCGCGGGTGTAGCGCTTCCAAGGAAGCGAGAGATGCTGTACGGATAAATGCAGGATAATGCCTTGGCCGGCGGAGCTCACTCACAGAGCGGCCATTCTGCAGCTCGGCATACCACGCCCCCTAGTTAGGGAATTATTACTCTGAAATTTTGTTTTTGGCACTGCTGAAAAGATAATGAAATTGGGATTGAAAACATAAAAAAGAATCATTATCACTATTTAAGGTAAGCTGTGCTACCACAGCACTCCCACATTCACAGCTTACTCATTTCAGATATGCCCTCTAGCCAAACCACTCAATTCTTTTGTAATTCTGACAATATCCATACCCAGCAGGCCCTAAGTGAAGCCAGTGGCACTAGGCATGGCCTTCAGCAGTGCCCCTTTTTTACAGGGCATGGCCTTCACCGGTGCCCTGTGTCCAGTATACACATCAAAATGGGGCCTAAAGCACATGAGATCCCAAAATCGTTTGTTGATTTTTGTCTGCTCGCCCATGAATCTTTTTCCCCACCCTTGCTTCAGAGCCCTCCCTTATCCAGAATCCTGGAGCCGGGCCTACTTTAACGGTTGGCCCTTGACCACTCTTTTCCTTTCTTCAGTTAATATTTGGTGGAAAAAGAACAGTTTTGCTTTGGCACCTTGCCTGAGCTTGTCTCCTCACTCCATGTTGTAATCACCCACCGTTTTCAGTGCTTTCCTTTTCTGTTACAAATCATTATCATCAGGTGAGGGAAATTGGTGGAATGGAAACAGCCCTCAAGGTCACCACACGACCGGGATTTCCCCAAAGAGTCCCAGTTTGTATTAACTTCTGTCCCGGTGCCCCCATACTTTTACCAAAGTGAAGTACATGCCCTGGTTTTGAGGGTTCGGGTGGGCGCGAGCGCGAGCACTAGGAGTAAGATGCTGCACATGTCTTCATTTCCTCTCTGACAGAAGCGGTAGTATCCCAGCTTGACATGTGCAAGGCACGTCCCAGGCTACCAAACTGTGTGACTGGCTTTTTACATAGACATGTTTTGTTGCATGCAAACCAAGTACCACATTTATGGAAAAAGAATTTGCTCTGGATCACAACCCTAAACCTTTCTTCACTCAGCAGCTTGTGGCCATATGTCTTTATCAAAATATGCACATTTAAAAGGGACCATTATGTATTCATGAAAGCACCTATATTTTGATATGTGTGAACATGGTACTGTTAGTTGTAAAAGGGAAGTCTTTGTAGCAAGCAATGACTGAAACGGCGTCTCAGCACTGCCCTGTGTTGATGATTGTTATAGTGTAGGCCTACGCTACTGCCATTTTGGTAGCCCTGCCTCCTTGTATATAGCCTGTCCCTGTTTTGGGTTTCAAAATTCTGGTCACCTTAAACCCAGGACCACCCATAAGGCAATACATGAGCAAATGAAAGCCCAAGTCAGGAAACACGGCATGCTGACGACGTGAAGGGACATGGCAAACATAACTATTTGTACCAAACCAATAGATTTTTGTCATGTGTTTAGGTCTAGTCTGAATGTTTCTATTCCAGTCTATAATGGGGGTAACTTCTTTCACTCTGACGTAAATGTGCGTGCGGCCCTTCTTGAAACGTTGTTTTTTTTTTGCAGATTTATATAGCTCAAACTTGACCCGAAGGTATTGTAGCGCTTTACATAAGCACCAGTTATGTTACACGACGACACATTCATTTTTGGTAGGCACGGGTAGATTAAGGGCCAGGCATGCTGGCGGCCCGCTCCCACACTGCCAAACCAGTGGTCAGGCCGCCTGCCAGAATACGAGAATCCTCGTGTCTGGAGGGCTGTTTTTGGCGTTCCTATGGCAGTGCCTCTGAAAATGGGCACCGCAGTGGGAATGCCAAAAACAGTTCCTGTACGGAGTCCATGCCGTGCATGAACTGGGGTGCATGCACACAGGGGAAGACATCTTGTCCCCCCTGCATGCAATCCCATGCAAATGGGCAAGAGGAGGTCCCGAAGGGCACCTTTGTTTCAAGACCGCCAGCCTTTTCATGGAGGAAAGACCTCCATGACACCGCAGGCCGTCCTGAAACTCATAATATGCGCTGAAACTCATAATATGCTTGGCGGTGCCTCAGCGGCCCCACCAGCATATTACTCAGGCCCTGACCGCCACCACCACCAGGGAACGGCAGTTACTTGGCAGCATCAGCGTTGCAATTGTGGTCCGACTGCCCAAATTATAATGGGGTTGCTGGACCACCACCGCTGTGCCACCATAAGTCTGGCGGTTGTGAACAGCCAGACTCATAATGAGGCCTTAAGTGATTTGCCCAGGATCACAGGATGTTGACTCGGTGCCAGCTTCGAAGCTGGTTCCCTAGCTCCAAGGTCGGCAGCTCTGCCCATTATGCCACACCCTTGCTGTGTGTCTGGGCGACACCCCTTCTTCCTCTCCGAGGCGATGAAAGAAGCGTGCGAGATGTCAGACACTTCAGTGGAAACCCAAGCACAGTCACCAATGACACACGTGAGCTGCTCACTGCCAGGCCTCGCTGGCACCCGACAGCCTCATCACTGGAGCAGCTGCACCACAGGCTCATTAAATCCCTCCTCCACCAGCCCTGCGCACAAGGTCCAGGCTCGTGCCCCACGGGGCCCTGCGCCAGATACAGCTTGTCTGCCTTGCACTCGCCACCTGCTCCCCTCCTGACGCAGTCGGCGCCGCGCGCCATGTATCAGCCTTTGGAGAGAACTGGGGCAGCTTCATCGGCGTATGGACCGTGGGGGCAGCAGGAGGTTATATCCCGCCTGAATGTAGAGCGGGGACGCAGGGGACAGTACTCTCCCCTTCCTAACCTCAACCGCCCCCCCCCCCCCCCCTCAGATTTGTAAGTGGAAAATGAAGACTAAACGGTGCAGACAGAACACGTCGCTCTGAAGCCATGCTGCACATCACCTAACTTCTTGAAACGCTGTAACCTGAGCAAACTTTGTGGAGGCTGAAAACCTGTGTGTGTTTTTTAATTACGTTCTTGTGGTCATGCAGGTGTTGAGCCTGATCTGTTGTTTTTGTAAAGCCAGGCAAACCAGCAGAGTATGGGAATGTAGGAGATGCGATTTCATGTCAAAGTTACTGCGGGCTCAGCTAACTTGAGAAAAAGAACTATTTTAGGAGAGGCTCAACACCCGATGACTGCAACTGAGTAATTAGCCATAAGCGATGATGTCTCGCAGCTTCCACAGAGTTTGTTCCTGGCATGATTTCAGACAACCATCAATCAATCAATCAGGGTTTTTTAAAGCGCGGCTACTCACCCGTGAGGGTCTCAAGGCTCTGCGAGGGGTGGGGGGCTGCTGATCTGTCTGGGCGTGGAGGTTCAGTCGAAGAGCCAGCTCTTGAGGTCCTTCCTGAATTGGGTCAGCGACGTGGATTGCCTGAGGTGGACGGGCAGGGTGTTCCAGGTCTTTGCTGGAGGTAGGAGAAGGAGCCACGATCTGTGACTGGGTTTGTTCTTCCACAGTCTGTGGAAAATTTCCAACTAGAAAAGCAGTGCTTACGACTAGGCACATGTATATATCAGTGTCAGTTTGATTTGAGGTTTGATAAGTGTATTTATTGCACTCCATATACTAGCACTATTTAAATGATAATACTTGAATAGCTGAACACAAAGCACTGATCTTTGGTGTTACACACAAGAGTAAAGGATGCACTTTAGGCAGTCCTGGATGCCAATCCCGGCTTTCCAATTTAATAAAATTGTGTGATCTGCAGCCCATTCCTTCTCCTTGATATGCATCATTTCCCTTAACTACTCAGTTTGAGAGCACATTGAAGTAATTTAGCATAGGATTTACACTCCTCAAAAACATCACCTATATATGGATCATTTAAAATAATCTTGCTTCACACTCGGTAACAATGCAAGTTATATAAATAGGGAACTTGACAAACTGGCACCCCTTTTGGCTAACTTGTGACAATGTCTACAGGGTTTGGGGTAATCTTGAATGTTACATGTTAAAAAATAAATATTTGTAATAAATGTCACTCTATTCAATGATATGTGATGATGCATTTAATTGAGTCACTGAAATTGCTGACTTTCTTCATTTTAAAGCCTTCCTCAATACTTTTCATGACACGTGTTGCCTGATTTACATCTTTTGATTGCGCAGCTCATGATTTGGCTCTTAAAGACGAGTCTGACCACTAGCTCAGCTTTCCCCTAGGTTGTCTGTGACCCTCCTCCCCCTTCCCCAGAAATGTAGTGTTTCGTATGCCCTTGGGTAGCATATCCTAAAGTCTGTATGTGCCTCCAATTCCCACCACAGAGGCAGTCTCCTATATTCGGTCACCCATGTGTCTTAATTTACATGGGGTGTACGCAATTGACAGTTTACATCTTTGGCAATATTTTTTTTAAGTGCCATTTTGACAGGTACGTTTAAAAAAAACATGTGGAAAAAGTTGCAAAAAGTAGCAAAACCTATTTTCATATGAACATTTCCCCACAAAAATCTTTCTGTGCAAAAAAATCGGATGCAAAACTTTTTTTGACTGAACCTTCACCTGTACATGAAGGCGTGTGAAGTAGAGTAAGGCACAAGCACCCAACAATCCAACATATCATATAATGCTATAGTCACATTATGGACTGTTGTGTTTTAATTTATGCATAATGATGTAATGGATCTTAGTAGATGGAATTTACTCTGTAGTTACTTTACTGCATGGTAATATAATTTCTTTGTGAAGTTTTATGAAGTGCTCTGATCAGATAACATTGCCAATACTTCGTACTTACCTAACAGAGCTGGTTTGTGAATTACTATATAAAGTACATTTCAGAAATGTGGTCTTGTAATTGGATGCATGTGTTCTTTCTCTCTTTTTTTCTCTTCTTTCTTATGTTTTCTCTCTTTTTACAGATTACCATAAATTGTTATTCTGCCCGAGAAAGCGACATATATATTTAGGGGATGTTAAATAGATATTGTGATTTGTGGTTTTGTAGAAATGGCTTCACAATATAGCTGATACAATTGTGGTCTGAACCTCAAATGTGAATTGTCTCAATCTACTTTTTGGGTACGCCTGTACCTGTCATGTTATTATTATTTGTACTCAGAGTCTCGGCGTGGGACACATTTTCTTTGGGAATAATCAGAAAGGCGATCTTAACTTACCTGCCCACAAGTATAGACAACAATGCAACATGACCACTGATAAACATTTTGCACATGAAATCCAAGTCCAGCTTCACCCCAGACAGGTTGCACCCCTTAATCTTGTAGATGGACCAGATCACAATACCAAACATATATCAAGACAGACACAATCCAGTCTGCGATGAAAGCGTCAGAGTCACATAGAGAGACATCCTCAGATAGTCAACAGTGCTACCAGTTCATTCTATAGGCAAAAGGTGTTCTATAACATAACACTTGAAGCCACAACGAATGAACGTCTCCATGCTCACGACCCCACTCCCACCATGGCTAACTCTTAGGGTGTAGCAGCAGGGGCGTAGCTTCAGGGGGGGTGTTTGCGGTATTTCACCCCCTAATAAATGTATTTTCTGATAAATAGTTGGGTACAGGTGCTTTCAGTTGGGTCTTGTGAGATGTCAGTCAGATTTCCTCAGGGATTTTTACATACACAAAAATACACATACACTCTCCCTCTCTGTTTTGAAAGTCCTCAGAATTTTGAATATGTCACAAAATATTGTTTTCTCTCTTAGTACTCCTACCAATCTGCATTCCTCTCCCTTTCCACTGCCCCTTAGGCCTCTCTCAAGTGCCCTGCTTTTCTATAATGTATTTTACCAAGATATGGCAGCCTAATTATGGGAAAATCTGAAGCTCACGCACCCAGTTCTTACTGACCAAGCTGTGCCCCTGTGTAGCAGCCAGGCATATCAAATGTTTTTGTGTGGCCCGGCTTAAAAAATTTACTTGGGGGTCCCATAAACATGAGCACCTTTTCATAAGTTAAAAAAAACATATCTTCTAGAGTAGAGAAAACATGGCAGCTCCGATGTCTGCACCATCTAGTTTTCTTAGCTGCCTCATTCTTATTAAATAGGGCAGTATTGCTCCAAAATTTAGAAATACATTTTACAGCACAAATACGGGATCATAAAAAGGGCAGCGCTTGGGTATAACAGCAATCTCTACCATCCCCCTTTTTAGGTCGAGCCTAGCGCAGCACACGTGCACTGCTCTATGGGAGGCTTCTTGTGAGCACTCCACACTGTTCCTAAACTTCTCCGTGGGAGTTAGTTAACTCCCACATATTCAATTGGCCTTTGCGTATGGCTTTCAGTACTGAAAGCACGCAAACGGCCAAAGACGGCATCATGTCCCGCCTTTTCTTTTAACGTTAACTCCCCTGGCCTAGAGGGCTCTGGAGTGAGCAGCGGCGCGCATTGTACCAGCTGATACCTTCCTTATCGTGATCTTGCCTCATGTTCCTGAGTAAACAAACATGCTCACACGCTCACTTTCGCGGTCACGTTTGTTTCAACTTTGTTTTTCAGCCTATTTAATGTGCGCGCACCACTCCTGGGCTTCTTAATTTTTTTTTCATTTTCCTATGGCACCTTTCGAATTCGCCTCCTTTGAGACGTTGCCAATTGCATACTTGATTGTGTTGTGATTCTGTATTTGCTGGCGCTCCCACGGCTGTGTATAAACTCTTCATTTCCCTTCACCAGTCATGTTTTCCCCCCACAGTAACTTGGAAGGCAGACATTTAGAAGTTCTCCTCTTGTTCCATAAACCAGGCTTCACCACTGTCTGAAATGTCTCTAATAGAGCGGTTTCAACAGGCAGCTTTTTGTAGAGAGATGGGGATGACCTTTTTGAAAATCTGGCTTCACCTGCAGTCCTAGCACTTTCTGGGCTTGGCTTGCCTGGCCAGAACCTTAGTTATTGATTCCATTTGCTCATTCTTGTAACGAATCTACCCCAAGCCAAATGCTCTTTTAAGTAATTACTAGTGAGAAAACTGAAACCGAGCAGGGAAATGGGCACTGTGTGCCCGACCGTTCTTCATATAACCCGGTTAGGTCAGTGCAGACACTTTGTGGATGTGAGTGGTCAACTTCAGCAGTATGTTGCTGCAGCGAGACATTTAAAGAAGTGATAATGCTGCCCAGAAAAAGCAAACATCCCTATTTGATGGGACGGACCTCTGTCTGTATCAGGATATAAACCTCTTAAAACATAATGTAATTCAAACAGGGTGGAAAGAATCTTTTTGTTTTCTGCCTTCATTTTTTTTCCTCCATACAAATTCGTGTATATATCACTGACAGTGTTCCAAATGCAGTATCTTTCAACAAGGTTATCGTAAAATTAAAAATACCACTGACAAGTTGACTTCTTAAGATCTAATGTTTATATTTCGAAGTACCTCTTAGGCTGCACGGGCAGGTTAATATACAGTATGGTATATCCTGCTGCAGTGCTGCTTTTTAATGGCCAGGGGTACTCCATAGGCCCCTTTTGAGTGAACACATGGTAAGCCTGAATCGAAAATCAGTGTAAGAGATGTGCGAACATATGATGCACACCTTTCATTACATACGTGTGTACTTTTAGACTTGCTTTCTGTTCAGCGCAATGTTTTAGATGGTGCATCCAACTAAGTGTGTTTTTCTCTATGATTTAGAAAGGACAGCAATACTAAAGTGGCCTTCCTGTACTTCAGTGCTAGAAAAAAAATAGAAGTGTTGTTGGACAACATTTTGAAGAGGAGCTGGCACATAAATAGCGGTTTTATCAACTATGTTAAAACGTCAAAATCACTAGACCGTTTCGCATAATTTAGCAACATTTTCCATTAATCTCATATTATAATGCATCATTTCACTGTTTTGCCACAATTGGCCGACCCTGCCGTTAAATGTTGACCTCCAGCTTCTACATAATTGCAGTGGCCCTTATTTTGTGGTACAAAAACTATGCGTTCCAAGCTTCCACTGTATTTCACTTAGGCCGTTAATCTGATTCAAAGGAAACTATTTGAAATTCTTAAAAAGCTAGAAACTCTTCATTTCCAGAATGATTATCCGTGTTGGACTGCAGCTGTTTACCGTATCTAACTTTTTGCTGTAGCCTTTGTTATCCTATACAAAGCTCAGCCCTCCCTTCACAGAGCTCTTTGAATAAACAGGCAGGCAACTCGTGCTAGAAAAACCAGAAATGCATTTTTTCATCGAGGTTTATTAATTTTATTTATTTAAAAAACAATGCCTTTAATTTATCTTATAAGGTCCCAAAGGCGAGACCTATTGGCTATGCCAATGCTTGTTATGGCCCTAGTAGCAGCTGCTGCTTGTGGCCTTTGATGTCCCTGGCGCTTCCCGTGCTACAACTGCATTTGTGGGTTTTGAAGGCAACAAGGGAAAAAAAGTCAGCGGGGCTCTAGGGGCCTTGTTTATTTTTGTAATTCACACTCTTGCTCTTTCTTCAGCCTTTTATCTGCAAATAGAAGGCGGTTGCAGAGCTACAAATGGCACAAGGGTCAGCCCTCTGATGTCATCAGGGGTCCAAGAGCACATGATGTCCTTACATCTAAACCCTGGCATTTTCCGGAACTGACACCCTTAACTCCCATATTCAAGTTTCGTCTTCTCAAATGTAACTTTTAGGCTTCTTAATGTAAATATGCAACAGAATTGATGTATGTAATGTTATTGTCAATTCCACCAGCATCCCAAAATACATCTACATCATGGTCACCCACCGTTGTCTGGGAGGGCCGGGTCCCACTACATTTTCAGGATAGCACACAGGACATACTTAGAGGTAACGAATGCAAAGCAGAATTACATAGTGGTTGGCAGAAAGCCTGCCATGAATGGGACAATCACAGGCCAGCGGACCACACCCCTGCTTTGCTCAGGTCAAAACAGAGGGACTATAAACTGTACTTTAAGGTTTCCTGACATGGACGTTACATTTTTGGAGGACTTAAACTATCTCAGGGCCCCTTCATTTATTTATTTTTGCAGTTTTATATAGCACAAATTCGAAGTGAAGGTATTGTAGCTTTACATGAGCATCAGTTGCATTATAGAAAGACACACACATTCTTTTTAGGCACAGGGAGATGAAGTGATTTTCACAGAATCAAAGGATGTTGAGCTGATGCTGAGACTCGAACCTGGCTCCCCAGTTCCTAAGTTAGTAGCTCTGGCCATAACCAGATCTTCTCCCCTTAATCACCTTACCAGCTCCTTCTATGACTCTACCTACCGACACTAATATTGCCATTCATATATCTCAATTTTAACTCTGTATAGCAATTCTGTTAGAAATCCTAACACACCAAAATAGGGGAGAGTGTGTAGGGTAACAGCCAGAGCTGCCTACTTTGAAACTGGTGAACCATGGTCTAGTCTCGGCATCGGCTCATCATCCTGTGATTCTGGGCAAATCACGTAATCACCCGGTGCTTTAAACAAGTGAATGTGTCCTTGTGTAATGTAACAATGTAATTAGTGCTCACCTAAAGCGCTCCAACCCTTCCTTGTGTAATGTAACTGGTGCTCATGTAAAATCCAACCTCTTTGCGCCATGTAAAACTGCAAAAGTAAATACAAACAAACATTAGCAAAGTCAATAGGCCTTGCCTATGCAAGAGCTCTTGGCTTTGCCAATGTGTTTTAGTTATGTTATACACCAGGGGGTCTGCTTTACAGCATGGCTGAAAATTAATGTCAAAAAGGAGATTGGATGTGGAGTAAAATACATTTGCATAGAGTGTTGCAGAGTATAGTGTTGTAGAATGCAGTGGCGTAGATCAGAGTGTTGCCTAGTAGAGTGGGGTGGCATAAGTGCAGTGTTTGCAGTGGTATAGAATACAGTAGCATAGAGTGCAGAGTAAAGTGGCATTGAGTATCAAATAGATTATAGTGCTATAGAGTGCAGTGGCATAGAGTGGAGTGATGCAGAGTACAGTGTCGTAGAGTGCAGTGGTGTAGAGTGGCATAGAGTGCAGTGGCATTGAGTACAGTGGTGCAGAGTGAAGGGCAGTGGTGTAGAGTGCAGAGGCGTAAAGTAGAGTGGTGCAAAGCAGAGTTGAGTGCAGTGTCAGAGTGAAGAGGCGTAGAGTAGAGTGGACTGGTGTAGAGTGCCTTGGCATAGAGAGTTCCAGAGTACAGTCGCATAGAGTGCAGCTGCATTTAATTCAGCAGCGTACAATGCAGTGGCGTAGAATGCAGTGGTATGGATTAGAGTGGAGCATAGTAGAGTGCAGTGGTGCAGAGAGGAGTGGTGCAGAGTGAAGTGGCATAGAGTGCTGTGCTGTAGAGTACAGTCGCGTAGAGTGGAGTGGTATAGAGTAGAGTTGCGCGGAGTATAATGGCGTAGAGTGGAGTGGCATAGTTAGAAGTGCTGCGGAGTGCAGTGGTGTAGAGTGCAGTGATGCAGAATCGAGCTCCATGGGAGGGACTAACTCAAGATGGACAACCTACAACTAATCAGGCCAGCAAATAGTAAGCCAAAAAAAGTGAGTTACAAACCACAAAGCCAGTGGTAAGCAACAGGCGGAATGCATTCCCAGGGAAGCTTTCTGAATGTCCCCGAGATGTCTAAAGCAAATCAGACCACTGTATTGTCTTGTAGACTTTGACCTAAAAATATCTGTGGGTCAGAGCCAAGCCTACCACATGACTGACTGCACCAGTCTTACCGAGCTTTTAAAGCAAACTGCCTCAAGCTGTGCAGCTCCAAGAGTCTGAAGGTATCTTCAAAGAGCAGCCATTTAAAGACTGATCCCAACCTTTGGGGTAGGGGGTCGCAGCAAGATGCAAAGGCTTCTGGTCTTTCTGGCCCGCACTGAGAATGGCTGGGCCTTGCAAAAAGAGATATTGGCTTTTCCAGCTTCCCCAGCATTGCTAAGTGTACCCATCAGGGCAAGTTATCCCATAAGATAAGGTTTGTTCGGCCTTATGGCCCCAACAATAGATGGCTCAAAATTACAAGAAAATTGTTGAAAACATCATTAGGAAGTGGAAGTCCTGGATTTTACATTCTGGGATTTCTAACTTTGCGTTCCTCGTTACCTGTAGTGGCCTCTAAGTCACGTCAAACAAAGGCCTACATGTAATATTGCTAAAACAACAATTGATGGACAGAATGCAGAACAATGCTATACATTCACCCCAACCTAAATCCATTGTTTTTTTGCTCCCCATGCCATTCCAGTTTGGACCCAGCCATATGTCTTGACCCTGCTCTCTATGGAAACAGTCCAGCCTGAACTGCCAGACCAGGTCCTCCCTGGACTGGAAACAAGCATCCTAGGACCGGTTGTGGGGTTTCACCCCTCATCAGCCAGGCTAGCTTCACTCCAGTGGCATGGAGAGCACGGGACCCACATCTGGGCATACCCGTCCCACTCGGGGTGACAAATGCAAAAAGAACACTAGATGGACAGATTGCAGAACAATGTCATACATTCATGAGGAATAGGGTCAAGACTGATTTGCATACGGCTGGGTCTGAACTGGGGTGGCGAAGTGAGCTAAAGAATAATGATGGATTCAACTCAGATCTGTGACTGGGGGTGAGTGTCTGAATAGTTTCAGAGCTCCATCCATCATCTCCTTGTGCTTGCTTTGTTCAAACTAATTTGGCAGGGTATGCCCAGACGTGGGTCCCTTGCTCACTTTGCCACTGGATTTAAGCTAGCCTGGCTGATGAAGGTGTTACCCTGAAACCGGGATGCTTGTTTATGGTCCAGGGAAGACCTGGCTTGGCAGTTCGGGCTGGACTATTCCCATGATGAATAGGGTCAAGACTGATTCGCATATGGCTGGGTCTGAACTGGGGTGGCGAAGTGAGCTAAAGAACGTTGATGGATTCAACCCAGATCTGTGACTGGGGTGAATGTCTGAAAAGTTTCAGAGCTCTGTCCATCATCTCCTTGTGTTTTCTTTAAGGAGGATTGCAACACTGTGCTGCACTGCATGGAAAATGAACAAGATTACCGTGACAAGTCAACAAAGAGTTGTGCATCAATGGTGTCAGTGGCTCTTGAAGTAAACAAGCATCGGCAAAGCCAATAGGTCTCGCTTATGTGAGATCTATTGGCTTTGTTGAAGTAGAGTGACATTATGTGGAGTGGCACTGTGTGTAGTGGAGTGGCATTGTGTGGCATAGAATGACAGTGTGAGGCATGGAATAGAGTGACATTGGGTAGCATGGAGGGGCATTGTGTAGAGTGGAGTGACATTGTGTAGCATGAAGTGACTCTGTGCGGAGTGGCATTGAGTGGAGAGGAGCGGAGTGACGTTGTGTAGCATGGAGTGGAATGGCATTGGGTGGCGTGGAGTGGCACTGTGTGGTATGGGGTGAAATTAAATTCAGTGGAGTGGCAGCGTGTGGCATACAGTGGAGTGGCACTGAGAGGAGTGGCATTGTGTAGTACAAAGTGATATGAAATTCAGTAGAGTGTCAGCGTGTGGCATACAGAGGAGTGGCACTGTGTGGCATGTAGTGGCATTGTGAGGCATGGAGAGACATTGTGTGGAGTGGTGTGGTATTGTGTGAAGTAGTGTGGCATGGTGTGGAGTGGCACTGTGTAGAGTAGAGTGCCATGTTTGGAGTGGAGTGGCATTGTATGCTATTTTCCCTTTAGACTGCGTGCAGCCTTGCTCCTTTCAGCATCCAGGCTGTCTCTGGGAGCGTGCTTGCTACTCTCAGGACAAAAGGACACAATTTAAATAACAAAAGGGATGTTTTGCCAAACCCAACTGCTTGTTTTTAAAAGATGAGGCAGGTGTGAAAGCTCCTCTTTTTCTTTTCATTCGACATTTAAGATGCCTCAGCTGAAGTGGAAGGGGGGAGCGTCTCCAGTGCTGCGAAGCCGAGTGAGGAACAGACAGTAGAAAAAGAAACAAGCCTTCTTGCCAGGGTGTGTGATACCTGAAACAAATGTAAATGTGCGCATTTGGCTAATCTCCAATTGTAAAGGCTGATGGAAGCTGGTATTGGCTTTAATTGATGGGGGCACTTGAAGAATATTCTTTTTGAGTGGTATTGTATGGTGACAAAAATTGGGGAAGGAGGGACAAGGAGCTATATCTAAGTCCAGTGACTTGTGCTCCTGAAAAGTAGATTAGTTTAGGGGGGAGTCACAATTCCTATGGAAAGAGTACGATAGAAGGAGGGAGAGAGAGAGTCGTTCTCTTAATATAATGCCTGGGGACAGTGTGTCCTTGTCTTGGTGCCCTCACACACCCCAAAAGGATGTCATGCTTCATCATTGGCTGGTGCTCCTCGTTGGGCCGGCGCTGCAATGCCTTGTGGGTCCTCGGAGGGTCACTTTTTCAGAGATCTTTTGAATAATAAAGCCTTATGGGTGTGTGCGGGTCTCAGTAGGAGTGGTGTCCTGTGCAGTGTTAAAAGATGGCTGGAGGGGGAAAGTAGTAGGTTTATTAAAGAATAACCCCTCAATCATCAATAAAAAAACAGAAGGTTGTGCTGCTTGAGGGTGGTAATGACCCCAGTAGCTAGACAAGTGTCATTTCCATTGTGGACATGTTAGAGGTCAACATGTTTCGCGCAGATCGTGGTCTCAGGGGGAGATCCTATGCGCTTAATCAGGACCGAAGTAGAAAGTGAGGTGAGTGCTAGTGCAGTGTGGTGGCCTGTCAAATAGTCATAGTGCCACTTGGTAGAATGATATAATCTAGCCAAAAAAGGGTTTGTGTCCCATGAGGTTCAGCTGACGTTTTTGCCTCCGTAATAATTACGTAGGATCCAGCAGGTGTATTAACTTACCCGACCTCTCGCTGCCTCGAAGTTATTGTATTGTGACCTGATGAGCTGAGTGAATGCTTTTAATGGACAGTTATAAAAAAAATGTTTGTGCTAGGTACAGTCTGCGTATTGCTCAAATCTACATTTTGGAAGTAATTTTTTATCTTGAACCTAAATCTTTTTTGTGCACTTCTTGGCAGCTTATCTATACTGTGCGTAATGCTAAAAACACACAAGTCCCTATTTGCCACTGTAACAACCAGAATTCAATGATGTGGCTCTCTGGTTACACAAACTTACATCTGCAGTGACAACATTAACCAATAGAGGCTTCACAATGTAAAATAGTGCATCTCTCACTGATTAGTTTAACTTGCATTTATTTTTCATTTAAGGTGTGAGCTATTTTATATGCACAAAGAAAAAGAAGGGAGTGAAGAGGTATGATAAGTCGTGGACTCGGCCTCCTCTATAAGTAATGAAAAATCAAAGGGAATCCACTCTCAATTCCAAAGAACCGTGCTATCCTTACAAACAGTGACTAAACCCAAGAGAACCATTCGGTTTCTAGCATGGGAGAAACGATATGTGTTCTAAAATAACCCTCACCCACCAAAAGGTCCCTTGGTGGCATGCTTCATCATCGGGTTCTTCCCGCCCGCTGCGGGATGGGGCGTGCTACGACCTACGGATATGTGGGAGCTCTTTCAAGTTTAGTGAAATAATGTTTTGATGTGAGAGTGGAAGGGTCAGAAGATAAGTGAGTTAAAAAATACATGGCTGCGTGGAAAACTAAACTTTAATACTCCCTATAGCTGGTATTAATAAATGTGGGGAAAAGAAGGAAAAAGTGCTATAATGGGCAGTTTCCTCACGGGTCTACATGTTTCTTTCCACCAGTGCCGACATACTTTAGGCTCCCATGTGCCAACACACACCCTTCCACCACAATGCAAGGATCTGTGCATTCTGTCAAGCATATGTTTTGTACTAGAAGGTGACACTTTAAGTACAAAAACTATGCATCCATACATTTACCACTTAGAATATGTACTGTACAGTGCAACCACTTGCAAAGTTTAAAGAATGTCGAGACTTTTAAAAGTTGCTCCACTGATTTGCCTGCCTTAAGGAGGTGTAACGTTTTTGCTCAAATCCTTGTATACAGATGTTAACAGATAGGATGTTCCTCTAACCCATTGGTGTTTGCATGGGAACACCCACGTACTACCCATGGTATGTTCCCCATGGTGCAAAGAAGGGCATAGTTCAAGTGTGCATTACTTCAGGTAACATTCCAATCCAAATCACTGTTTGTGTTGGAAGGTAAGTCACAACATAAGACTTTGTGCTGGGTTTGCATCACTTTTGTGGTGCAAACCCAGTACAGTGTTAGTAAATCTGGGCTAGAATCTTTAAAATGGTATTTCTCAACATAATTAGGAGGATTTGTGTTCTTACTGCAAGTTAATACAATGTTACTAAATGACAAATGCAGAGCAAATGTTGCTGCACTGTGTAAAATCAGAAGGCATCGAGGAAGCCATAGAGAACTGGCTCGTGAAACATGACAGAAAAATGTCATTGAGCATGCTAGATTCCTGAAGACCTGATCCAGGTTTTTAAGAATGTCAAAAGCCTCACTAACATCTATTATTATTTATGGTTCTTGCAGAGTGCTAAATCGTAATCTTAAAAATGTGGAAACACATCAAATTTCAGAGGTGACTGAAAATATATCTGTGCCAATTCAGCTAATGGCACATTACAGTTTTTATCTAAATGCTAGGGCAATGTTCATATTCTCTGCAGCTCCTCATACTTATGTGGAGCAGTGTTCACAGCACTATGTTCTAATCCTAATTTCGAACTCCATGCACCTCACACAGCACCTCCCATATCGCCACACTACAACTAACATCCTATTCAACCATGTAGTCCAAAAGGGTGCCCAGAATCACAATGCAAATCAGAATATGTTACAGCTTTGTCCAGAGTTATAAGCACTATGTAAAAACAAAAGAGCCAAACAACCCCCTCAGTGTTCATGATGATGAAGGAGAAGTGGAGGAGAGTGGAAAGGGAGAAAGAAAAGTGGGGAGGGTAAGAAGCAAAGAGAAGACAAATATTAAAAAAGAGACGAAGTAGAGAAAGATAAGCAAGAGAGATAGAGGTGAAGTGGACAGTGGTGAGAAAAGGTATAAGGAGGTGATAAGAGAGGCAAGGATAGAGCAAAGGCAGAGGACTGGTAGAATGGGTAAGAGACAAGATGCAGTGCCCAGGGGTGCAAGGAACCCACTGCATCCTTGTAAAGGGGTTCTTTTAACACCAACCCAGAGGCAAGTGGATCATTTTTTTGTTTGTTTGCCTTAGGACCCACGGCATCCTTGCTACACCACTGATAGTTTGCAGACTTGACATACTTGTATGTTAAGTTGTTGCTTGTCTAAGGTGCACGCAACCTTGGTTGCAGTGCTTTGAGCACCTTTATTGCCGCACATAGAGGAAAACATTTAGAGGGAGCTTTGATTGTTTGGCATGGAGTGGATTGGGATTATGTGGAATGGGTTGTCATGGAGTAGTGTGTGGACTGACATTGTGTGGAGTGGCATTGTGTGGTGTGGAGTGACATTGAGTGGTGTGAAGTGGCATTGTGTGGAGTGGCACTGTGAAACGTGGAGTGAGATTGTGTAATGTGAAGTAGCATTGTGTGGAGTGGAGCAGACTGACTTTGTGTGGTGTGGAGTGGCACTGTGTAGAGTGGAGTGGCTTTGTGTAGAGTGGAGTGGCGCTGTGTGGCCTGAAGTCGAGTGCAGTGGCATGCCACTAAGCCCTTCAGTGTCTCATCAGGGGTAATAACCACTAAATAAATACAATTGAGTGGAGTGGAATTCGTAGAGTATAGTGAAGGGGTATTGAGTGAAGTGACATTGTGTGGGCTGGAGAAGCTGAGTGGAATTGTATGGCATTGAGTGGAATGGTATTGGTGGAGTTGAGTGGCATTGTGTGCAGTGCAGGCCGAGCGGGGAGGGGCAGGGTGGTGGGGTAGTAAACTCGGACATACGACGAAACAGAGGATTACTTTCCTCCGTTCCGTCGTATGTCTGAGTTTACTACCCCCACAGCCTTCCCCTCCCCCGCTCCCCCCCCCAGCAGCACGCCGTATGTGAGCCGCCACTGATTGTGTGGCGGGAGTGGCACCAGGTGGCATGGAATAGCATTGTGATGCATGGAGTAGCAATGAGTGGATTGGCATTGTGATGGAGTGACATTGTGTGGTGTGGAGTGGAGTGGAGTATATTGGCACTGTGCAGAGTACAGTGGAGTGGCCTTGGGTGGCGTGGAATTAAGTGGAATCGTGCAGAGTGGCGTATGGTGGAATTGTGTGCGGTGGAATTGTGTGGAATGGAGTTGAATTGTTTTGCATAGAGTGGAATTGTGTGGCATTGAGTGGAGTGACATGGAATTGTGTAGCGTGGAGTGGAATTGTGGAGTGGAATTGTGTGGTGCGGAATAGTGTGGGGTGGAGTGGTGTAGGATTGTGCGACATGGAATTGTGTGGAGTGGAGAAGAATTGTGTGGAGTGGATTGGAACGGTATGGAATGGAACTGTGTGGTGTGGAGTAGAATTGTGTGGCATGCAGTGGAGTGAAGTCGAATTGCATGGAGTGGAGTGAAATTCTGTTGCATAGAGTGGAGTGAAATTCTGTTGCATAGATTGGAATTGTGTGAAGTTGCGTGAAGTGGAATTGTGTGTGGTGGAATGGAGTGGAATTGTGTGGTGTGGAATTTTGTGGCATGGAGGGGGAATCTGTAGAGTGGATTGGAACTCTGTGGCATGAAGAGGAGTGGAATTGTGCGTTGTGAAATTGTGTGAAAAGGAATTGTGTGGAGCAGAGAGGATCTGTGTGGACTGGATGGTAACTGTGTGGACTGGAGTGGACTTGTGTGGCATGGAGTGTCATTGTGTGGTTGGAAAGTTGTCACTGACTTGTCCTATAGTGCTTCAATGCCTTGTGCTATTTAAATGAAATTATAATCCAAATGTTACTGATTATCTCAATTACAATCGATGTAAACATCTGATGCCTTTAATCTGAAACAGGAGCTTGTTAGACTATACAGCGCTTCGGTGAGAAGTGGTTTGTTTACAAATAAATGGGTTTTCGACAGAGAGGGGCTAGTGGGCGGAGGAGCAACATATATCATACCAGTTGGGGCTAAAGGAGTTGGAGCCATGTGGCAAAAGCTATAAATTTTAAAAGCTTTTCCAAACATTAGCAGCAGATGTGCTCATTACTCGATCATGACAGGGAATGATAGTGAGTAACAATTACCTTGTAAGAAGAGGAGAACATACCAGACTGTCGAAAGTTTAAACCAAAGACATTCCAAAGTTGAAGATTGGGGAGCTCTGTGACGACTCGATCACATTTTGGGGTGAGGAGGAAGAAGCAACACAGAGAAGAGATGGGTGGAAGGGGGAAGGTGAATCCGACAAGCTGGGTTGGAGCCGAAGAAAAAATAGCACTTCAATTACAGCGCAAGGAGCAGACAGGCACTAATTAAGATGAATCAATATGTGCTTGGTCCATGCTCCACCCAAAGAAAAGAAAGTGACGCCCAGCATGCGCTGACCAATTAGGAGGCAGCAAAGAAGTGTGACAATGATACCAACAAATGGTAAGCAACCGGCAGCTCCAAGCCCTTTAACAATACACCCCCCCCCCCCTCCCCCTAAGCGGACAGCACATGCGCTGTTGGCAGGCGAATGTGCGACCTAAAAAAGGCTGTTTAGCACAACTATAAGCATTGCGCTGTGGTGCAAGTGGGTCCAAGCAATGCCTTGTGTGAGATTTGTGCTCGAGGTAGGCCCACCAGTACACATTTCAATGCGAGGACCACTGTCCAATGGTAAGTGGCTTAAGAAGCGTAATTTTAGTAATTTCACATTTGACAGGTAGCTACATCATGCCATATCCGCCTTTCCTTGTTTGGGACCGTTTTTTTTTCCTTTGTTACGTTAGGGTTTATTTCATGCCTGGTCACGCTAGTTCAACTAGCTTTGCGTAAAAATCTAGGCCAAAGCCTGTTTGACTAAAAAGCCAGACCTGGCTCAATGCGCGTCACACGCGATATGCGCGCACGTGGCCGGTACTCTTTACTTCCCAATACATTAAACGTCAGATCACTTTCCGTGTGACAGGACCACTGAAGCCTTCACTCTGAAAGAGAGAGCGGTTCCAATTAGCGCCATGACACCCTGCGGTGCCAGCCACCGAGGCTCGGCACTGTCGTGGGCAGCCGCTTAAAGTAGGTTAGCTCCCCGATGCCCAATTGCTTGTTCTGGCGGCAGTGTGAGCAGGTTATCCCGCGCTGCAGGGCAGGCATGGTTTTTAATTGTCACCTTCCCGTGCCCCCCACCGAGCAGCCTGTGTCCCTGCAGGCTGCAGACCTCGCGACAGGAGAACGTGTCACCTTTCACCCCTGATGATCCAGAAGTCACAGGGCGCTGGTTCCTACATCACACACAGAGCAGCAGGGTAGGTGGTAAAATAGGCGCATAATTTGCAATAAGCCGCAGATGGCGAATTAGACCCTATAAAACCACACTATCTGTTCTGGCGCAGAGGCAGCATTGCCTTAATTGAATTAGAGTCTGCAGGAGTGCCAACAAAAGCCAGCGAGTGTCCTAGAACCGCAAAGGGCACCCCAATTCCGGAAGCACTGCGAGATTAAATAAATGGTACTGACGCGCAATACAAATCTACTTTTTATTTTAGTCTTTTTTTTAAAATTAATTTTCAAATAGAGAAAAAGACTAAAAAACAAAGGGCAGCATGAACACGTCTACGTCAGTTAAGCCGCATGCATTAAGGCGTACAGCAGTTTGTTACATGGGTGATATTGTCACAGTACATTTCAGGAGGCTGAGAACTAACACACATGTACCAGTTCCCATCTGTCCATTCAGCATCATTCTCTTCAACCATGTCCTTGACAAGTTTCTCGTCATCATCCACCTTATTGTCCGTTCACATACACATCTCTTCTGCCACTGGCCATGTCTTTAGCCCAGTATGTAACAATCAGGCCACCTTCAGTTTTGCTAGTACGAGGCCACTACCATTTGCTACCCCATACCCTTTTTCTGGGCATGGGTGTAAACCTAGGACACACTGCATTGGGGCGGCTACGGTCATATTCCCTACTGCCCAAGTCATTCTTGTCTGCATCATGGGCGCATTCCATCATGGGCGGGGGATATCTTTTGGAATATAACGCAGATAGAATGTATGGAATTACATTGAACCGAGATGAGAAGTAGCACTGTCGTTCACCTTTTCAGGGTGTTCCCACACATATTTGAATGAATGGATGGATGAAATGCAACTTATAAAGCACACGGCTACTTCAAGGAATGCCCGGTTCTGCGCTTTTCGGCCAGCTACAGAGTGCAGGCGCATCATCTACTGTTGTTGAAAAAGACAGGTTTTCAAAAGCACAGTGGTCTTCAAGTTCATGATCACCATGGCAGCGCCGCCACAGACTAGTCTCCCAGTTGGGTATTCCAGCAGTTCATTTTGGACGATATTCATATAAGATGCAGGATAATAAATGTGTCCGGCACACCCAGACCACCAGTCTTGTGGGGCATGTTCCATATACCTAGTTAGATTCTAGGGTGATATCAGCAAAACTAAGTAGTGAGCAGGCTAGCCAACTCTTGGACTAAGTTTCTAGGGAACAGTCAGAACATTCCCCAAAATATATACGGACAGACAGGATGTACCCCCATTTTTATAAGTGCTCATCTGCCCATCAGTTAGAGGGGTAGTCCTAGTCCAGAATGTGACTGAATCGCACACGTGTCTCACATGCAGCTCGATGGAAGCTATTCTATCATGGGCCAGTCTTATTCCCCAGGCACTTCGAATGCACCATAAACCTAGGTCAAAGAGCTTGTAAGGCTCTCCGCATGCAAAATCACCCATAGGAAATAGTTATATGTTGACCAGAAAGTGCAGTATCTCGAGAGGACTACGTATTCGTCCAGTGTTCATGAGGCTCACAGTCTAAGATTCCTTAAGTAAACTGGGCGGCATCAGAGTAGTAGATAGCGTTTGAATAGAGTAACCAGTTTTTATCTTCCATGGACTCAACTGGACCCTTAGGCAGCAATGGTGACCACGCACGGGGGATGGTGTTTGTGAGGCCGGCAGCACACGATAGCAGGGCTGGTAGCGCTGGTGACCTCCGGGGTGACAAATAGTTTTTGGTGTATTCCCTCACTACCACCCTCCAACAGTGCCCCTCAACTCTCCATAGCCCTCTCTCACGTACATTTCATTTGTTTTGACGCATTGGTTGGGGTTGGCTTTATTAATAAGAATGTATAGCTACCCAAAGTTAACATTAACAATAGATAATGAAAGACCAGAGGGGGGAAAAAACCATAACGTCCTAGCCTATAATATGTCGTTTGCACGCAGTTCTTTGATGCCAGTTCATACGTCACTGTTCTACATTAGGATGGTAACTTATGAACTGCGGTGACAAAAGGATCTCTGTGACAAAAGCAGTGACCCACTGAGCTATCCACATAAAATACAGTTGTGTTATGTTATACCATTTTATAAAGTGCGAAGGCTTCCCAGCGCTGCATGAGTTAGGATGTGCACTTAGCAACCTCTCAAAGCTATGCCAGACAAGAGTAGTTGGCAAACAGCCACACTTTTAGCAAATTTCTAAATTTGTTCTTATTCGACTCAGGCAGTGAGTTTTCGGTTTTAGCAGAGTAGAGAGATTTAACAATCCAAAATACCTCCCTTGGGGCCTTTGATGCCTTAACCATTAAAACTCCATAATAGGAGGCATGAACCTTTATAATTTCTTCATGGTAATGTCGAATAGCTGCCCGATATGCATGTTTTTTGTTTCCATTATAATTTAGCCTCCACTCTCTTTCTAGTCTTTTGCATCCCTTTTTTAAGGGAGACTATGTAAGAATTAAACCAAGAGGCCATTTATTTCTTTACTACCCCTTTTTAAAGGTGAGATGGGAATTATCTCATAATAGAGTGGGGGTCAGATGGCTTACTTCCAACGGCACCTGCTCTGTTGTGTCTCTGGAGGAAATTTTTACACCAACAGTAAATCTTACTCACTTGACGTAAAACTTACGGCCCACCTATCTCAAAATCGGACGGGTGGGCTTTGAGTCTGGTGGACAGACTAATCCGTAGCAATAGATTTCTTGCCCTCTAAACTCTAAATCAGCCACAGATGGCCACCTAATGCAAACCAGTACTGACCCTGCTCCTCGTGGGAACAATCCACACTGAATTTAGGTCACCTCAGACATTCACCCTGCGTTTCACTGTTTTTTTAGTTGGAAAATTTGAGACTGACTCCCCAATACCCCCTCACCCCTTCCTGCCAAATCTCACTGACTAAGCTATGCCCCCCAGGTCTAAGGTTTATTGTAAAAAATAAAAAATGAAACGTGTTTGTATTAGGGTGTGTGGGGCAATACAAGACCCAAAAAACAAGCAGTTTCAGGGTGCTGCTCGTACAACCACAGTAAAATGCACACAATAATCAATAAGACAGTTATTAGTTATTGAACTCGGCAATAAGGAAGACATTAACACAAGCAAGCGCTCTCAGGAGCACGACGTGAAAGAGAGCCTGTCAGCAGAAACCTGCTTTGTACACTCGCGCCATCTTGTGACTGATTCCGGAACAGACTGAATGCCACGAAAAGTGAGCTACGTGCATGCAGGGGCAGAGAGCGTCGACAGTCACACCTCCTACGGTGCCTACTCTACTGGAACCTCATAATCCGTTTGAATTAGACACCTTCTGCAGATTAGCTGGTCATCTGCAAACAGCTCTAATCCAGTATCATCTTTACCTTGTGGGCAGATTAAGCAGCCTGGGCGAGCGTGACTCTGTATATAACAAATACCAAGTTAACCAGCAGGGGTGATTAACCCAGGACGTCATTTAATGGATAATGGAACCCACACATCCGCCCAGCTGAGCCTCTTTCGCCCGTGCAGAGATGAGGGAACCTCTCCTCGTTTCTGACGGAGTTTCAGCCGGCTCTGCCAATATGGTCTCCTAAAACCCCCTCCCCTTAATAAGCCAAATACCCTTGGGAAATGGGGACGCTCCCAGCTCCCGTGGAGGCTCACCGCCCCCTTTCCCCCCCAAGGCAAGCAATGCAAACACCACAACTGTTTGGATTAGGGGTCGTAGTAACCCCAGCCGTATTTTATTACATAAAATAATCAAAAACATTTATTATTTACATTATGTACAATACGCAGAAAGTCCAATACATTGATAGGTACAAGATGTCAATTGGCTAACCTTAACATGCTTCTAGTACATAGCCATTCCTATCGTAATCTAAGCGATGAAGATATTCTCATTCTGCGTATCCCTGTTAGAGCCCACGGCAAGGTCAATGACTAGCGGTCCCAGATTCCGATCAAGCTAGGTCCCAACCTCCTACCGGAGTGACCTTGCGTAGGGGGCCCAGTTTACCGGATGGATACCTCCCCCGGGTCCCCCCTACGCCCTGAACGTTAAACTCCATAAAGGGGCGCTGCAGTTATGCATCCTAGCGCCCTTGAGCGCATGCGCGTGCGGGAATTAGCCAACCAGCCTACTGGAAGCAAGACTTCCCTTAACCCACACCCCTCCAACCTACCGGCTGTAGCTGCACCTGGAGTTCCATGAGAGATCCTCTGTCTCCCCCTCGGGCGTCCCCATTTGACAATGGTGTTGCCCGCTAAGGACCGAAAACTATGCTCACCAGTCATGACCTTACTGCCACAGGCCAGCATAGTTACCCGACTATCTGGCCTCCCCCCTCTGCCCACTAGAAGGTCATGCTCTGCGCCTCGCGCCTTCTAACCATTAAAGTATATTCTCCATGAATATCTGATTACCACGACTTGAGAGATGCACACCATCCTGCAGAAAAAACTGTTCCCCTCGGATGCACCCATGACTGATGGATCTAAGCTTCGGGGTCCTGAATAACTTCTCCATTTTGTTGTTAATTCTTTTAACCGAATGATTCAAGGCCCATACAGACACACCCCCTCTCCACTCATCTTGGGATCCTCCGTCACGCCAGAGGTTTTGCATACCACTGGGCAAGCCAATGCGCACAGAGATGCCATTTAGTGCATGGGTGTGCGTGTGATGTCAAGTATAGGTTTTGTAGTGAAAGGACACCATTCTAGGTCAAACACTATGCTTTGACATAGTTTAATATTTTTACCCAGTGTCGCACCACTGCTCAAAAGGAAAAATAAAATGATAACGTATCGTTATTATCATTTTATTTTTCCTATTGCAGTCAGTGACGGGGCGCGGCGAGGCTGGCCAGAGCAGGGGAGGAGTGCTGTGCACTCCCTAAGTGCTCATGAACTGTTTGGCTGTACCTCTTCGGCCGACCAAACAGTTTGTGCGCACTTTGTATGCTCCCCACCAGGCTGCATTACAGTCTTGTGAGGAAGATGCACAGGCAGCGCACAGACCGATCACAATGCTGAATTGCAGCGTCTTGATTGGCTCAGGGGAGCCTGTGTGCCCAGGTGCTTCCTGCTGCCGGCCCAGACAGGAAGAGGACGAGGACGGAGGAGAGGCGGCGGCCGACCATTTCAGGTAAGTCATTTTTTTCCCTTTTTTATTTCATTCCTCCCGAACTCTGCCCCCCTGCACCCTACCCCACCCATCCGGTAGCACCCGCTACTCTTTATACCACTGTATGTATGGGGTAAAGTATATGTGTGAAGTTTGAAAAGTTAAGAAAAAAGAAAACTTTTCTCAAACTTTGTGCCTACGTCAAGGACGTGCACATTTGTGGCACAAAGTCCTGTCTACCTTTTTTAGTAGGTAAGGGTTTGCATCAAAAACCATAGATGGTGGTATCGGAAGACCCATGTATAACCCATCAAACGTCCCATTGCCACAAAATAGAGTGTAGCTCTACTTTGTTATGTTAAGCAATTTTCCAATGCAAATCAGGATGTGTTGAAAAGTAAATTCCACTACAACGCTTTGTCCCACTTTTTTGGTGACACAAACCTGGCGAAAAAAATTAGTAAATATCCCAGTGAGTCTTTCTGAACATTTCCTCTCAGGTTATTTCGTACTGTGTACAGCCTGCAATTTTTTTTAACTGACCTCCAAATTCACACTGCTTTCACTCTCAAGCTGGGACCTCATATGTTAATAAATGCACAAGTCACTAGTCTCCAGTGCACCAACCGGTTATACACACAGATATGTGAAGTAATCATATTTGCCAACTGAGCATTACTCCCGTAACAACGATTTTCCACAGATTAGTTTATCTTGCATTTAGTTTTCATTTAAGGTGTCTGCAATTATATTGAACATGTAGTTACTGCCCATGGGATGGGACACTGGGATTATGCGGGGATTATGTAGCAGCATTAACTAAATTATGCAGCAATAAAAGGCAAATTATGCTGCATTATGCAACACATTTTGTGATTGTGTTACTTCATTCTTTTGACATTTTAAGAAATCCTAACACTGTCTGGGCAAAGGTTTCACCTCATTAGTACCAGTTTAACACTTAGAGATTGAGTATTTGTTGTATGCGATGATCAGAATTGTGCTCTTCTCATGTTATGTCACTGCTCTTATGCATGACTCTGAATTGAAAGGGGGTGAGAGATTGGTTGCTCTCGACTGATTCTAATGTATGGATGGATAGAAATGTGTGAGAGTGCCTGGTGTCCTATTTTATGAGTCTTTTGGTATGAGATGAGTGGTACCATGCTTCATAGGTGCAAATGAGTCAAGCAGCTCAAAGGCACAGAAGTTCATTCAGTAGCCCCCGAAGCAGCTTTAGTGCAAAAGAAATGCCACATGCATGATACACTACGACAGGGCATGCCAGACCCTCAACAAACTTTGCTAATAGCAACAGTTATCTGGACAGAGAAGAGCAAGGGGACATGGAGATCTGGGTCATTAAACAAAATCATTATAGAACCTGATGACAGAATATAATTTTTTTCCTTCATGATTCCGGTTAAACAGTGCCTTATGTTATGAATGGTTTCAAGGTGCTCAGAAAAGTTTTAAAAACATTTCCTTAACATTTGTATTCTAATGCCACAAATATTTATGCAACAACACCTTGGGACACACAAAGGTTAGGAAAGCGCTTCACAAATGACAGTATAACGGTCTTGCTCATTAACATTTTAAAGGCAGCTTTCATAACCACCCCTTTATAGTATTAAAGAGTGTGATAGTGTACCACTGCAGTGTGTTTGTCAGTGGGGAGACATGATAATAGAGCCATCCTTCCCTAGTGATAGGTCCCCATGAAGTCTTTAATTGACACGGTGAAACTGGGCTAAAGAGAGAAAGGACTGCAGGGGGCACAAGAAGCAATTAAAAAACAAAGCCTCCTTTTCTTTTAAAACGCCTTTGTATTACCTGTGAAGTACCATTGCCCATCGCATACACCAGCTAGAAGAATCCCCTCTGCCGTCGAAGCTGCCGCCGCCGGGCTATGGCGCTGGACAGGGGCGGGTGGAACCACTGAAGCCCTTTTAGTGCAATGGGCATGGCACACCTGGATTTGTGAAACGAGGCATGCTGGATTTAGGTCAGCAGCCCCTGTTTAAACATCACTCGTTTTTCAGTCCCCATGCTTTTAATGAACTGAAAAATGAACGCAGTTTAAACAGGGACTGCATCGCCACACAACCTTGAAGTTTAAATCGAGGCATCATAAAGCTCGACTTTGAGGCGGCAAGCAGGGTAGGGCTGAAAATGGGCAGGAGACTGATGTTCCTGTCCCCCTGGTCCCCTTACCCTTGCCCCCCGTGTTCCCCTCCAGTCCAAAATCTGCGGGGATAACCCCCCCCCCCCCCCCCGCATCCCCTGAATGTACTTAGCTAATGTATGCACAGAGCTCCATGATGTGGCTTTACTTTTCGCATTCAACAACACACGGCCTAACATAACAGCAGTTGGGTATTTTTGTCTTGTGGAATGTGCCTTTAGATCAAGGGTGTATGCAGGGCTTTAAGTGTGCCAGGTTCTGCCGGTGCTGAGCAGTTATAAAAAGAAGGTGCTGAGACGAGTCCCTATTGGGCTCTCCATTTTTGCGTCACCCTCGGTGAAAACAAAAATCTTAACTTTGCAGCAGTACCACCCTTCACTACCTGTGATGTAACTTCAAAGAGACTCGTTATAGTCCTTTCACAGTCTCATCATTTTAGAACTGAAGCATTTTCAATATTCTATGCAACGAAGCTAGTTGTTGCTTATTTGTCTTATGCAACTACAACCATTGACAAAGCCAATAGTCCTGGCTTGTTGGTGTAATGTCACGTGTTGTATTAAGTATGTGGATGCAATGACAGAAGCAGCAAAATACTAGTCGGGCGGGACACTATGCTGAGCACAAATTTATAGCGAAGGCGTTTTTTGAAGCCACGCTTTAATCACATCGACCAAGCCCCTTTGAGAGAACCCCCCCCCCCCCCGCCCCAGTTTTTTCATCCCACTTAAACCCCTGTGTAAATGCTTACTATGATGAAAGGATCTGTTATTAATCTCTTTATCTACAGTGCTGCACCATGCTAAATTGTTAATCCAACAGCGGCGGCTCCTCCGCTAACGCAGAGGAGGGTCACCCCACTGCTCTGCGAGCAGTTTAAAAAGGAAAACTAAAATGATATTAGCCAATGTTATTATAATTTTTTGTTTTCCGTTCCTGCTTAGGTGCAGGGCGGGGTTGGGCTGGGCAGGCCAGAGCAGGGGCCAGGGGGAGGAGTGGTGAACACACATTAAAGTACGCATGACGGTTTGGACAGCCTGCTTGGTCCGGCCAAACAGTCATGCACACTTTGCATGTTCTCCACTGGCTGTAATGCACAGCCTGGGTGGAGAACATGCACAGCCTCCCAGTCCCACCCTGGGCACCGAATCACTGTGCTCAGCCCAATCACAATGCTGCTGTAAGGCAGTGTCGTGATTGGCTAGGGGAGTCTGGGAGCCTATGTGTTTCCTAGTTCCTGCTGTTGAGGACCGAGATACGGCAGCCAGCGTCCAGCCTGCAGGTTTTTTTTTTTTCATTTACCCAGCCTCACCACCCCTTTTAAGTAGCAGCCGCCACTGTAATCAAATTGAGGAGGAACTTGTCTCCCACCTTGTTGCTCCTATGCTCTTGAACTGTGACTGTCCCTCCCACTTTCTGCTTATCCCTAGAGACAGGAAGTGTTCTCAAGTTTCTGAAAGGCAAATCTGAAAGGATCTGGTGTTCCAGGGTCTTGCTGACATATCACTACATTTTCCCCGTTCTCATTTTTCTATTTCCTGCAAGACCTGGTTGTGTCTTCCTGGTTCTGGCTTCACAGCGCAATATGAGATGGCGTCACGGAGGCTGTCCCTGGACTCGAGCGTGTCCTTGAGGAGGATGTGCAGCATGATCCTCTAGTATCCCTCCTCCTGCAGCTCTCTGATGTTTGCCTTGTTCACAGGTGGTGCAGCATCCGCGCCTTGCTACTTTGGTGCCCAGGGAGACTAGTTCCTGCGAACCCTGACTAGCTAGAACTCCTTATTCTTTTTAACCACCTGCCAGCAGTGGTCGTTACAAATCTACTGCCAACTAGTATCTCTTGCTGGTGTGAAGGTGCCATTGGATTCCTTTGTGACTTCTGCCATTGCTACCATAGATTGGAAGACTGCTGTTTCCGATTAGTGTTTGTTCTTCTTGGATGGCCATACTTTGAAGGTTCTCTTGGCGTTTGGTTTTTGTCCTTCTGTGATCCTCGTTTTTCTTGACCTGCCATCAAACACCTGAAGCCTTGAAATCTCTGCCTTCTGCCAGGGGTAGACTGTGCAGAATGTCCGATGGTGCATGCCTGACTTTACCATGGGTTGAGACTTTTGCTATCTTTGTCTCATGCCTGATGGTGGTACCGGAAAGTCCCACACACCTCCGAGGTTAAGGTAGTGTCCATATGAACAGGCACACATCGGCTGCTTTTAATGATGGTGTATTCTTCATTCATGAATATTCAAAAACATATGTAAACTTGAGAGTTGCTGCACTGTCAAGGATGGGTTGTGTCAGATGGGTGCCCACCATCAGCTATACTGACGGGCGCACCCTCTTCGGTGGACACTGTGAACAGGAACTCACCATTGTCTCCCAGCTACTCTCTGGAGGATGATGGATGCAATGAGCTTGAATAAATACGTCCACTGCTTCCATTGTCTTCTACTGCCTTTACATTTTGTTATATTATGTGATTTGTATTTCACACAACTCACCCGGGAGGGTATCCTGGCACTGATGCAGGAGCTCTATGGGCCGAGCTAGGGTCGGTGATGAGGCAGGTCTTCAGTTTCTTGTGGAATTTAAGAACTGAGGCGGCTCTGATGTGCAGGGCAGATCATTCCAGGCTTCAGGAGCGACGGATGAGAAAGCATAACCGAGGGATCTGGTTCTGCGTATTGAGAGGGTGTGTGCATGTGCGGGTAAACAAAATGACAGGCACACTTTATTTCTGGATGGGTAACTAAAAAGAAAAGAAAATGAGCAAAAGCGTGTTTTCTTTAAGAGGGCAGGGGAGAGGAAGCAACACAGTGGAAGGTGGTGTGAAACAGAAGCAACATGGTAGGGATTGTAAAAGCAACAAGAGGAAGGGCTGGCGGGGACACGAAAGCAACATGGGAGAGAGCGGGAGGGACACATAAGTAACAGGTGTTGGAAGAAAGCAATATGAAGGGGGAAGCCGTGGGGAGAAGCACACAGGTGAGAGCAAGAGGAAGGGGACGGGAGAAGCAGCGACAGAAAGCAATACACAGTGCAGGGGGAGAGATGTGCATTAGGGAGACAGCTCGAAAGCACATGCACTCTCAGAGTTCTTAACACAAAAGAAAACGTAATGCTTGAAAGAAAAGCAAGCAGTGGAAGCAGATATGGCTGACAATCAGAGACTGCAAAGAGGCAATGCTCCCTTGGAGGGATGAACACAAGATTGACTAACTGGGATAAGAATAAGAAGCAGGCAAATGAGAGCGACAAGGAAAGTAAACCCATGGGAAGCAATGGGAGGGCTCCAAGCCCCTCTGGGCTTTTGGTAAGTCACAATATGTCTCACAGCAGGCAGCGCATGCGCAGTCTAATAGGCTCGACCTAATAAGGGTACAAAAGGAGACATTATCCACGCAGAGAGATAATGTAATAAGGCATATGACAGCCTTCTGTTCCCCAAAGTCTGTAAACTGAAAACCATTAAATGCTGTAGTAGTTACTTCTAATATTCGTGGTACTAAGAGACAGTGGAAGTCTAGTATTGAATAGGATCTGAAATAGAAAGTATTACACGAATGTGGGCCAATCTAATTTGTCATATCGTTGAATTACCTTGGAATACTAGGGGTATCGCAGTGTGTGCTTACTCTCATGTTTATAACTCCCTCCTCTTGAACATTTTAAAGAATACAATCTACTGTGGGTGTGAACTGGAGGCTGTTAGAAACAATAGAGACGCTTCAACAAAATACAATCCTCACCATGATCCGTCCAAATGGAGACTCTGCTTTAAAGCTGATCTTCAACAAAGTATAAAGTGTGGGGCATCACCCAAGCGGCTACTTTATATAAACCATTTATAAGAAGGTGCTTTTGATGCTGCCCATTTCCAAAGTGTACGTGAAGTACATCGACAGTGGGCGATAGAGGTAGCGAAGGCTCGTTCCCCAGGCCAGATCCACCGCAGTAAATAAAAGCATTGTGGGAGGGCCTACAATTCTGATGTTCCCAGACCTCTAGTTCATATCCAATAGCTGTTCTAACACCTGTGGAGGATTGTTGCTAAATCCAAAGATGACTTGCGGAGAATACTGGGAGGAAAATTAAGTTTTCTTCAGGATGGACACTGCACAGAGAATAAAAAATTGTGAAGCAGGAGCTGTCAGCCCCGAAACGAAAATGTAATAGGATCACACAGATAATTTTTAAAGGCTTATCAGAAGTAAAGCATTGTAGCTAGGTTTAAAAAGAAGGAATCTTAGAATCGTTCACAAATAGGCTAGCAGTAAGAAGAAAAGGACATCTTTAGGGCGAATGGTGCCCATCCAGTTCGTAGGCATGGAATTGAGAACAGGAAGAGAGACTCCAACAGGGGGACAGAGAAATGGAGCTACTCAACATCAGGCATCAAGTACACAAACCTCTAAACTCTTCCAGTCACCTTTTCTCCAATAGCATCCAATTTTGGGATATCCTCCTATAGGATCCTGCCTCTTCCATACCCATGGGAAGAACACAAAACATGAATTTCAGACTAAAATGTCCAGAAAAAAGTCCACTGTGAACAAGAGAGGCTTGTACCTGTAAAGGCTTATGGGAAGAAGAAACCTATTCCAAGAGGATACTTTCGGGCTTATGCCGAAGCCACAACATCAGAAAAGGGGTGTAACATTTTCTGAACGAGCACCCATCAACAAAACAAAACCTCACTCTCTAGTCCCTCAAAGACAGGATCAGCTGAGCATCTAAGAAGGAAAATCCACACAAAGGGAAAGGAGCACCAATAAAGAGCCCATGAAACAGTGCATTGGGGAAAAAAAAGTCAAAGCTTGTGCAAGAGACTTCACAACCAGAGAGTACTCACCATCCGCCAAGGAGGCCCTCCGCGGAAGACATGAAAGCCAAGTTACCATGGAGTATAGGCAAGGGAGAGGCACCATGACATCTTAGCCTTCAAGACTCAGGGCAAAATCTCTGACCTTAAGGGGAGAGACAGGACTGCAGATTCCTCGCAGGCAATGGACTCTTTCCTATAGAGACAAGGGGTAACGGCAACAAGCATAGTCCACAAAGGCCAGTACGAGAGCTTAAATCAAGGTCAGCCAAGGACTTTAACAAAGGAGAGAAGAATGAAAAACCTCTTCAAGATTGGACACAGCTCCTTGACAAAGCCGAGAGGAAAAACAAACTAGCTGTGCTTGTGCATCCTGAAACCTAGAATCCACCAGGTCCTGCATAATTTGGAAGAAGGGAGCCTTTGAAATCACAAATGGTCCATCATCATATCCTCCTGAATGGAAAACTGGAAGCTCACTGGCACCTCAAACCCCAAAGAGGCGAGAAGGATTTGGCAGTACTGACCATAACACCAACCGAGCTGGTGAGACATTAGGAGAATTCCACTGTCAGACTTTGTAGGGGAGAGGTCAAGTCAGGCATCAGATCTGTGCCACCTTGTCTTTGTACAAGAAAAGAAAAAGGCCAAAGAATGGGTTCCCTCTTCTCCAGCCCCTAGTTAGGGGGGAAGCCATTGTTTAGAAACCAAAAGGCACTCCTACCCAGAGAATGGAAAGAGGAAGAATCCCAATCGGAGAAAGTGATCAAAAGCGATGTACCTCGGGTTGAAACACAAAGGAAGAAACATACAGGTAAACTTTCTCCTGTCGTTCCCCTATAGCTCCTTACCACTCTAGAGTTCTCCCCCAGTTAAACACGGCCAACTAATATGGTAAATTATCCTTCATGCCTACAGCTAGAGACAGTGGTAGCTACTAATGACGAGGAACGGACTAGCTGAGAAACTGACATCAGGAAATCTTTTGAGCAAGCTATAGTCCATACCTGGTTGTAAGAGCTTAGGACTGGTGATTTTGGCACTGCCATACCAGGAATGGCAATGTTCTTCCGCCATCTCAATCAAGGGGAATGTAGAGAAATTATTTTACACGGTCCAGCATACACTCTCCACAATTTAACTGTATATGCAAAAAACTTAATGTGCTGTTCCACTCGCTATGTGACCAAAGAATTAAGCTAGTCCATGGTCCATTCAAACTTCATAGGTACCAGGCTTCCTATTCCAAGGATATAATTGCCCTCACCCACCTAAGTGGCTTGCTTCATCATCCGGCTTGCACCTTGCTGGGTGGGCGCTGCAGTACCCAGCGGGCTCCCAAGTAAAAGGGACTCTTTGGATTAGCTCTTTTTTATGTTCTGGCCTGGTGTTTGCCAGAGCACAGGTTACTGCCCTAATGATTTGATGGTTCCAGGAGGTAGATTGGGTACATGAGTGAATTAAAATTGGCTACGGATACTCCCTCTAGACTTTTTATTCATTGCGAGTACTTGTGTCAAGATTAAAAATCAACGTTGCATGTCTTGGGAACCGGTAAATATATGTGCATGAGCCTGTAATTTCAACAGTTTTAATATATGTATATCATTTTTCTTTTTGCCTGTTATTTTATCTTTGTTTTTCAGGTCAATTGGACACTATAACAAATTGCTTCAACTTAATGGAACATAAAAATATCAATTACGTAGATTTGGGTCTACTTTGGTCCTGACAAAATGCCGATATCTTTTGCCACTTATAGGCATGAAACACGTTGATTCTACTGAACACAAAACCAATTGTTCCTCCCCCCTCAGGGAGGGGTTCGGAGGACACTTACTGCACGGCTGAAGTTTCCATTAACACAGAAACTGAGGTGCCCAAGAGTAAGCTCGAGGGAAGTTGGTGGAGTGCCACTACGCGGAGTTCCACGGAGTTGGAAAAAAACTCAGTGGAACTCCGCTCCGCTCCAGCCTCCTACAATGTAGGGATTTGCGTGGACGAGGAGGAGAGAGAGACCATGGAGAGGAGGAGACAGCCAAGAGACACCACGGCAGGTAAGTGCCTCTTTTTAAAAATAATTAAATTAGGGAGGGTGGAGGGGCCGGCTAACTCCGCTTGCCACGGAGTCTGAGTTTTGCGTGGACTCTGCATTCTCAATGGAGCGCGGAGTAGACAAAACTCTGTAAACTCCGCTGGCGGAGCGTAGCTCTCCACCCAGGGTTACTCATGAGGACACCCAACTAGAACCAGGGATGAATAGGCGGGTCTAACCCAGTTCTGAAATTTTATCTAAGTTGAGAGGATGTTCAGAGTCTCCAATTCAAATTGAGATGTGGGAGAAGGCAAAAACAAACAAACAGAGTGCCGCAGAGGGAAGAGAGCCCAGCAAACACACTTTCGGACCACTGCAGGAAGAGCAAGTGTTGAGGAACACTAGGACAATAGGAGGTATTGCAACAAGGAAACATCTTGAGAAACAGCCATTGGACTCCCCCAAAATGACGTTCAAGTGAAATGATGTGGTGAAAGAACACGTTTCAGATGACGTCACTCACCCCAACAAGAAATAACTAACATCTCCCTGAAAGAAATGCCTAAAGGTGCCAGAGAGGGAGAACAACCCCAGGAACCACGTGCAGGAGCCAGTAATGATATCTGACTAATAGAAAATATCTCCTTGAACTGATTCTGGGAAAGACCAAAAGGAAACTCCCATGCCCCTAAAAAGTAAAAGAGCCTCAGCACATACAAGTGGAATTCTCATGCCTAGATGAGCAAATACAGGGTTGGGTTGGAGAGACTGACGGTATAGAAAGGAGCTATTTATTTGTAATTCTAATTCTTCACCATGAGTATTCTCTCTGAATTCATAAAAGGTTCTTTGCACACGTGTGAGAACCCTGAACACAAATTTTAAAAATGTGTTAATGTTTCCCAGTCAACCAACATAAACAGAAAACATATAGAAAAAGCAACATTTGCTTTTTTTTTCTTACCTTGTAGACAAACTATAGGAACAACACAGTACATTTGGCTGAAAACACCACTCCAGTAATTGGAATAAAAAAAGAAAGAGGGAATGGTGCCCCAAGTGAAGCATAGTAACTAAAACCTGCTTCTTTAAGATTCTTGGAAGCCTGCACTATCCAGTGGTGCATCACATAGACAGGTTGTTGCTTGAAACAAAGAGACAATATAGATATACAGATACCGTTCGAAACCCATGGGCCTTAAAGAGAGGAGGCAGGTGGGGCAGCAATGCATTCACAGAGAATATCTAGAGGTAATAACTAGGATTACAGGTAAATAACACTTCTTTCTTCACCATGGGATTCTCTCTGATATTCATAAATGGAACAATACAGTAACAAGCTAACCCACCCTTAAAAGTGAGATCAGGGCCACGGAATTGAATATACTTGGGCAAATAAGCAATCAACAGAAGCCTGGCCCACTACAGTATCTGTATTGTAGTCCCAAGTCCTGTTAATATTGTGTAGGCAAAGTATGGACTGATCTCCAAGTGGCAGCCTTCCAATGCCAGGAATAGGAATATTTCCTATCAAAGCAGAATATCCACCCTTTCCCTTTTGGGATGAGCCCATGGCTTACAGGTAAGGACCTATCAGCTTTTTAATAAAAACAATACAAAAAGCTCACCAACCTGCCTACGATGTAAGATGGAGAGAGGTACATACATAAATATGCTCTGGGATTGTCACTACATCAAACAATACTGGTCCCAGATGATAGACGAGCTGAACAACGTTATGGAGATGCAGTTAGCGCTACACTCCATTCATATCCTATTGGTTATTCTCTCCGACGTAGACCTTCCTCGTCCATAGCTCATTCCATGTAATCTAGGAATAGTGGTCGCCAAACAAGACATAGCCAGATACTGGGGCATCTCGATCCTCCCCACAATCACTTAATGGAAGAGGTATATGGACCTCTACATTGTCGCCAACAAAGTGACATACAAACAAGAGGGTGCCCCAAGAAATTTACAAAGACTTGGAACCCCTGGATAAGGTACTACGGGTTGGAAATGAGTGAGAAAGTAGAGGGGAAATAGGTTGGAAATGAGTGAGAAAGTAGAGGGGAAATAGGTACTAAACTCTTAAGAAGTCAACAAGACTCAGTATCATTGATCCTCTTGTCCTTTATTGCATCATAGAGGTTGAAGATCTTTTCCCAATGCAAAGTCTCTCCTACCCCCAACAGTCTAATCACAGTTTTTTTCCTGGGCAGTTTTTGACAACATTCTGTGTCCAAAGGGCCATTCTCTTTGGGGACCAGGTATAGGGAGCCTTGAGTCTCTTCCTATACATGGACCGCCCAAAATGTCCATTAAGCCAACAGCACTCACCTCCACCTAGCGTGGTCATGCAGGCCAACTTCTGAGCTCTGTAAATACAAGAAGGAAGTATCCGATCCCCATTCCAGTTCCCAGTGTATCTGCTGAGGAACTGTGATGCAATCCTTTCATAGACTTTTGTCACTCTCAGAATCCTCCCTCGTTATTATTTGGTGACACTGATTCTCTGTTTGCCTTGTCTCTTCTCCCTTTCTCTCTGGATTGGTGTTCCCTGACACGGGTCTCTCGAAACCCCTCTCCATTAAACTCCTTGATCAACCCTTTCCTCGTGAGCAAGGAATCAACATGTCTGACGGAGAGAAACGCAGTTTTCTGTTCATGTCCTCACCCAAAAATGTTCTTACCTGGAGGAATAAAACTTTGGGCTCTCCATGGCGTTAGCATTGATCCAAACTAAAGAACTGGGTGAGTCGAAGTTGGGTTCCAAGTAGCATGATGAAGGCCCACCCTAGGATTCTTGGGTCTGATCATTTCCTGGGCAACCTCCTGCCCAATCAAAACAGATCACTGTGTGTCACTATAAATACCTGATCCTTCTGGAGTTTCTTCTGGACTGTTTCCTGACACTCATCCTCCTACAACAGGGTCACCTGTTCACAAATGCCCCCCCACCCCACCTTGAGACCAGACGTTTGGTGAGGTCACCACTATGTAAGTCAGAGATGTAGAGGATAGCTGTTAATTGGTTTGAAGGGAGCACACACATAAGGAAAGTAAGGACCAAATTAAGGTCCCACCATAACATCACAAAGGTTTTGAGGGGAAACATGGCAAATTTATGAGAAACCTCATCACAGCAGGTGACTTGAGCAGGGATGGTTGGTCTGGCAAATGCAAAAAGGCCATAGGGCTGATAACCTTTAACAGTGCCCTCTGCAAATGCTTGCTGGACCAGAGATAAGAACAAGTAATACATCAAACAGTTTTGCCTATAACTGGTCCGTATTGCAGGTGCCACATCAGACTACAAACTTGCCCCAGTGCCTGGAAAAAACAGACTTAGTAGAAGGCCACCTGGCATCAAGGATGACTCACAACTTAGAAAATAAGGTCAAATGAAGTCAACTGTAGCCGCTCAACCTACACGCATGAAGATGCAGATTGAGCAAGTTCGGGTACAGGACCCTGCCCCGCTGCTGCAGCAGGAGCGGTAGCCCAATCCAGAACCACTAGGATGACTTGGACTCAGTCATTTCTGATCTTCTTCAGAACTTTGGCTAGAAGAGACCACAGCGAAAAAGCAAATAGGAGTCCCGTAATCCACTCTACCCAGATGTGTCTCACAGAGAGCCCACACAAACATTTTGAGATTGTGTGTTCTCAATGATGGCAAAAGGAGCTAGCCAGGATTCTCTCTATTGCTCCAATATTCCCTGTGCCACCAAGCAATGTAATTGCCACTCACGATCCTCTAGGTGTCAGCAGCTGAGTTCCTTTGCCGTGGCATTCAAAGATCCCGCTCAGTGGTTCACAACTAGGGAAATGCCCTGTCACTCAAGACAAAATCCAGAGGTGAAGATCCTCCTGACACAGGAGGCACAACCTCAACCCCATCCTACTTTCAAGTACCACAGGTCAGTTGTATTATCCATGAGAACCTGAACTAGCCTCCCTCTTGCTGGACAGTCAGCACCAAATGAATTGTCCCTAACTTCAACATGTTCAAATGGAGTAAGGCCTCTGCCAGAGATCAGAGTCCTCTGATCTTAACCCCTCCAAGATGACCTCCCCAACACAGCAGCAATGCATCTTTCTCCACAGTCATCTCTAGGTGGGGCATGAAGAGTAGTTTGCTACTGGTCCAATTGCGGTCTAGTATCCACCAGTGCATGTATTTTGCAGTCTCCAGAATGTAGGATGGAATCTGAAAGGCTCCCTTGGTGCTGGGCCCACAGAGACAGGTTTCACTGCTGAGCAGGCATAATCCATCTGGCATAGTCGATGAGCAGGATGCAGGACGTCAAGAGGCCCAGAAGCTTCACAGCCAGTCTCAACAAGATCCAAGACTGAGGTTGAAACACTGGGATCAAAGCCTGAATGTCCTGGACTTGTGGTGGAGGGAAGTCCCAAAAAACGCACTGTATCCAGGATGGTGCCAATGAAAGGGAACTTCTCCAAAGGAATCAGGTCTGACTTCGGCACATCGATAGTGAACCCCACCGATGTCAAGAGGCTCACTGACATCTGTAGGTGGTCTACAACTGATTGCTGTGAGCCCATCTTTTGACAAACATTTTTCGAGGTAGGGTAAAACTAGGATCCCCAACCTCTGAAAGTGTGCAGCAACTATCACTTTTGTGAACATCCAAGGGACACTGATGAGGCCAAAGGGGAACACAGCAAATAAAAAATGCTCCTGATCCACCTTGAACTGCAAGTAAAGCCTGTGGAACTGGAGGATGAGAACATGCAAGTGGGTATCCTGCAAGGCCAAAGCCACCATCCAGATGCCTGGACCCAGGGCAGACAGAACCAGGGCCAGCATAGGCCTCTTGAATTTGTCTTTTCACAAGAAGACATTCTGAGGATGGAGATCTTAAATTACACAAAGGCCTCTGTCCTTCTCAGACATGAGGAAATGACAGAAGTAACAACCAGTGCCCATTTCCGGGACTGGGACACACTCTATGCCTCCTTTGGCGAAAAAGGCCTGCACGTCTTGGAGCAACATGGACAGGTGTTTCTCTGAAATCAATCAATCAATAAATCAATCAATCAGGTGTTTGTGAATAGCACAACTCACCTGTGAGGGTCTCAAGGTGCTAGGGGGTGGGGGAGAGGAAGGTTCGAGCAGTTCCGTCTCATCCGAAGAGCCAGGTTTTGAGGCTCTTCCTGAAAGTTGCATTGTGGGGGTTCATCTGATGCTGAGTGGGAGTTCGTTCCAGGTCTTGGCTGCAAAGTAGGAGAAGGATCGCCCCTCACCGCTCTGCAGAGGCGTGGGATTTCGGCCAGGGCAAGATCTCTTGGGTGCGCGGAAGGAGATTCTGGGTCGATGTTGTGGAGGGATAGGTGTGAGTGAGGAGCTTGAAATTCACTCTCTTTTAGACGGGGAGCCAGTGGAGTTCTCGTAGGTGCTGGGTGATGTGGTGTTGTCGTGGGATGCGAGGACCAGTCTAGCTGCAGCGTTCTGAATTGTCTGGATTTGAGGAGTAGAGATTTGTTTATTCCGGCGTAAAGGGCATTCCCGTAGTCCAGTCTGCTGGTTATGAGTGCGTGGGTGACGATCGTTCTGGATTCGGGGGGGATCCATTTGAAGGTCTTGCGGAAGGTGCAGAGGGTGTTGAAGAATGTGGAAGATATGGCATTGATCTGTTCGTTCATGGTGAGGGAGGAGTCAAGTATGATGCAGACGTTGCAAGCATGGTCTGTGGGTGTGGGAGGGTTGCAGAGGGCAGTAGGCCACTAGGTGTTGTCCGAAGCAGAGGGGGTGTATCCGAGGATGAAGACTTCTGTTTTCTCTGAGCTGGGCTTTAGGCAGCTGTTGCTCATCCAGGAGGCGACGTCTTTCATACCTTTCTGGAAGCTGTGTCTAGTGCTGTCAGGTTCGTTGGTGAGGGAGAGGATGAGCTGGGTGTCGTCGGCATAAGATACTATGCTGAGTCCGTGTTTTCTGATGATGGTGGCGAGAGGAGCCATGTACACGTTGAAGAGTGTGAGGATCCTTGGGGTGCTCCGCAGCTGATCTCTGTGGGTTTAGAGAGGAAGGGTGGGAGTCTGATTCTTTGGGTTCGGCCGGTGAGGAAGGAGCGGATCCAGTCGAGGGCGTTTCCCCGGATGCCGGCGTCGTGGAGTCTGGCGGTTAGTGTGCTGTGGGAGATGGTGTCAAAAGCTGCTGAGAGGTCTAGTAGGATGAGGGCAGGCATGTGGCCCTGGTCGAGGAGGGTGCGGATGTCATCCTTGGCAGCTAGGAGGGCGGTCTCGGTGCTGTGGTTGCTGTGGAATCTGGATTGGTAAGAGTTGAAGATTGAGTTGGCTTCTATGAAGTTAGTGAGCTGGTTGTTGACTATTTTCTCAGTGACTTTGGCTGCGAAGGGGAGGAGAAAGATGGGTCAGTAGTTTTTGAGGTCCGTCGGGTCGGCGGTGGGCTTCTTGAGAAGGGGCTTGACTCCTGCGTGTTTCCAGTTGTCTGGGAATGTGCCTGTTTCAAAGGAACAGTTGATGGTACGTCGTAGTTCGAGTACTATGGTGGAGGCGGCTCATTGGAAGATGTGGGACAGGAAAGGGGTCAGTGGGGGATACTGAGGGTATACTTCTCATGGTCTTGCCGGTGTCTTCTGTGGTGACAGGAATCTAGGCGGTGATGGTAGGATGGGTTGCGTTGTCAGTTGAAGGAGTAGGGTCTGTGCCTAGGTTCTGGTCATCGAAGCTGCCGTACAGAGTCCTGATCTTTAAATGGAAGTAGGAGCTGAGTTTGCTGCAGAGGTCCTGGGAGGGAGGGACGTCAGAGGATTCGCAGTGGGGTTTGGTGAATTTTTGTATGATGCTGAAGCGTTCCTTACAGCTGCGGGAGTTGGTGAGGATTCTGTTCTGGATGAAATTCTTCTTCGCGGTTCTGATGCATTGGTGGTGTTCTGTCATGGCGGTTTTGTAGGCGGAACGTGCTTCAGGGGTTTTGCTGTTCTTCCAGGCTTTCCCGAATCGTCGGCACATGCGCTTGGATTCTCGGAGGTCGGTGGTGAACCAGGTGGCTTTCGTGGTGCATTGCATTGTCTGTCTGGAGGGGGGAAGAGTGTGTCTGCGCAGTCGGTCATCCATCCGTGGAGTGCCTTGGCCACAGAGTTGGCGTGGGAGGAGGAGAGCGGTTGAAGGCGGAGTTGAAGTGCTCTGCAGTGATCTTGCTCGAGTTCATGCGCGGGAGGCGAGGAGAAGGCCTGTGCACAGTGGGTTTCATGAAGGAGAAGTGGGCGCAGTGGTGGTCCATGTAGAGAGGTTGTGTGGTATGGCTGAAGCGAATGTTGTGTCCTCCAGCGAAGATGGGGTCTCATGGTGTGCCCAGCCTTGTGGGTGGGGGTGGTGACAAACTGTCTCAGTCCAATGTTCACAAGGTTGTACAGGAGGGCGTTGGAGTTGGGGTCCCGTGGGTTGTAGATGTGGAAATTCAGGTCTCCGAGGAGTACGTTGTCTGTGGATGCGAGGGCGTGTGGCGCGACGAGATTGAGCACATAATAATCCACATTTGTAAAGCGCGAACAATCACTTGTAAGGGTCTCTAGGCGCTGGGGGCCGTCGGGAAGATTAAGCAATCTAATGCCCAGAGTCACATGGTGCTGGGCTAATATGCCGCCAGGGTTCGAACCGTGATCCCCAGATTCCGGCGTCAGTCGCCATGGCCGCGGTGCCACATCTCTTCCTGCCTCCAGGGTGGTTGGGGCAGTCCTGCCTCTGTATCTTGTATTCATCAGGGATGGCGGTTGCGATGTCGGGTGCGGAGCTGGCGTTGGTCCAAGTCTCTGTGAGGAAGGCGATGTCGGGGCGAGAGCGTGTTGAGGAGGTCCCAGATGTCTACTGCATGTCTGTGCAGAGAGAGTACGTTGAGGAGGATGCAGATTAGGGCTTTGGGTGCACTGGCTTCCGGTGAGTTGGTGGTGGCAGTGGGGGTCCGAAGGAGGGTGAAAGTGCGTCAGCAGTGTTGGTAGGATAACTGGCCTTGGGCGGTGTTGGGTGTCAACAGCTGGCAGTTTCTCTCGGGGTTGAGTGCGTGGAGGGTTGCTGAGTCGTAGCGCTGGTAGGTCGGAGGACAGGGTTCCTGGTGCTGGTCGCGGATGGGCGCAGGCAGATTTGCCTTTGGCGCACCAGCAGCGCACCCACTGCGCGCAGCAGCCGCCATTAAGTAGGGGTAGGGTTAGGGGGAGGGAGGGTCAGCTGGGAGACGGAAGGGGCCGCGGGGCAGCAGCGGCGGGAGGCGAACGAGGCAGAAAAAAACAGGCAAGAAGGAATAGGGAAGAGCAGAAGAGAAAAGGGGAAACACGAAATGAGCAAAAAAGAAGAAGAAAAACAAGGCGAGAAGCGAAGAAAAAGGCAAATCAAAAGGATGATCAAAAAGGCAAATAAAGGCAAATACAAAAGGCAAATACAAAAGGCCAATAAAGGCAAGTGAAAGAAGCTTTGAAGTAGGTGGAAGATGCAGAGGGTCGAAAAAGAATGGCAGGGCCAAGCCTCATTGAACAATCTGATGAACCCATCTCATGTGGATGGTTTTGCCAGCCTTGGAGGAAAGATCTGATCCTGCTTCCCAATGTGTGGTTGTGTGCCACACAGGGCAAACTAAAGCAGATTGGAGGGTGATGCCAGAGGGGCTGGGGACTAGGAACCTCACTACTCCAGGTAGGGTGGACATTGTCTACTTGATCCTCATCCCTAGTCCTGAAAGAATTGGGGTGCCTGTTACAGTGGCCCTTGGTGTTGCCAGTGGCCCCAAACCTCTGGAGTAGCCTTGAAAGGTGCAGAACTGTTGAAGGTGCTGTCTCGCACAGGTAGAAAGGTCTCAGGAATGTTGGTGGCCCAACTCTCCTAAAAGCATTCTAAATCTGAATCGGCCTTCTCACCAAACAGGCGATATCCATCCAACGGGATGTCCATCGGAGAAGTTCGCACAGCTCATGAGAAGCTAGTGGTTTTTCAGTCGAGCACCACACTAGTGCCTCCTGCTCTACCTAAGCAGGCTAGCCCAGAATGGGTAATGTATTGTGCAGCATCCCAACTGTCTTGAGTGGTCAGAGCCAGGTTGCCCTGAAATTCACCAGGTACTGCCAGCAAGATGTCACCAAATATGTCCCTTACAACATGGGTATATCTCCCCTGTAAACAGCTGACACTGACTAACTTGAGCGGTAAACTGGCATAGAAAAAAAAGTCTGTTTCTTGAATGTCTCGATTCTTTATGACTTTGTCTGCGGGTTTCGAAGGGAATGATATGGGGTTCACCTTGCTGGTGAAAGCCTGAACCACCTCATTTTTGGCATAAAAAGCTGTGTCGAAAAATCAGAGTCATCTGTTGCCAGCCTGTGGGGCCTAGCAACCTCTCTGTTCACTAGTGGACAGGAACAGGTCTTGGAGCAGGTGCACATATGAATCACAGCCAGGACTTTTTTAAATGGAAGTAACAGTTCAAATTACGTTTTTTCAGGTTCCAAAACCACTGTCAGTCCATTAGTTTTGACTTCCAAAATTGGCAATGGTAAAACCAATACCTCCACTGCCCATCTCATTACCACAGCAAAGGAGACCCTCTCCTCCACTGATGATCCAGGGGGAGAACACAGCATACTGTCTCCACAAGTATTCAATGCATTGGCCTTCTGCAAGTCCATGTACAAGTTGTCATCATCATAGTGTTGGGGGAAATAATCCTCATAATCTCCAATGTTATCTTCATAGGCTGGTTGAGTCTGATCAGAGTCGGACAATAGTGGTTGGTAAAAATGTGCAAGGAAGCCTACGTTGCTGCCTGACAGAAGTTCAGGCTCAGAGCTCCATGTGCTAACACAGTGGTGGCAGCTTTAGCTCTGGTAGAATGAGCACAGAAACCCTCAGAAGTTGCTTCTTGGTCCATGCATAGCAGAGTTTGATACAGAGCATGATCCATCAAGATATAGTCCTCTTCTGTATGGCGCATCCTTGATTCGTTCCGACATACCTCACAAAGAGTTGGTTGTCCAACTGGGACTCTCGTGTGCATTCAAGGTAAAACAACAACGTTCTTTTTGGGTCCTGACGGTGAAGTGACTCATTTTCCTTGGAGGAATGAGACAGAGCATTAAAGTAGGCAGCGCGATGGATTGGCCTACGTGAAATGAAGTGACCACTTTCGGAAGAAAGGAAGCCCTTATACGAAGCACCAGTTTGTATGGGTAGATATTCAGGAAAGTAGGCTTGGATGACAAAGCCTGAAGCTCACTGAATCTCCGGCAGATGTTATTGCTACTGGGAAGACCGTTTTCTTAGTAAGGAACCTCAGAGGACAGTTGTGTAAGGGATCAAATGAAGTGCACATCAGGAACGTCAGGACCAGGATAAGGTTCCACTGTGGCATAATGAAGGGAGAAGGAGAAAACATATGCTGTAAACCTTTGAAAAACATACGAATAGTAGGGGATTGGAAGAGGGAAGATCAGTAAGGCAACTGCAGAAAAACAGAGCTAGCAGAAAGATATCCCTTAACAGTGCCCAGAGCAGAGCCCTCCTGGCCACGGGGAAAGAACAAATAGGAGAACCAGAGAAAGGGGAGCAGAAAGACGGTCAACTTGTTTTTCTGCTCACCATGCCACAAACTTGCCCCAACGGAAGGCGTATACCGTTTTGATAGAGGGAGGGACGCCTGGCTGCCAGAATAACATTGCAAACTTTGGGCAGAAGGTCAAAAACTGTTAACTGTTGCAGATCATTCTCCACGCATGAAGGCAGAGTGTTGACAGGTTTGGGTGGAGTACCCTCCCCTGCTGCTACAACAGAAGATCCTTCCGAAGGGGCAGCCTGATCAGAGGACCAATGTCCATGCTCAACACCTCAAAGAGGCTCTCTGTGCCCAGTTCAGAGCCACAAGGATGACTTGGGCCCAGTCATACCAGATCTTTTTGAGAACTCTGGGCAGGAGGGGTATGGGTGGAAAGGCATAAAGGACGCCTGAGCTCTACTTGAGATGAAAAGCATCTGAGACGAGAGCCGCCTTGGAATCTCAAGCATGGAGAACCGCTGACATTGCATGTTTTTATCGGTGGTGACCAGAGCCAACCAAGGCTCTTCCCACTGCTGAAAGAGACTTTGCACCACCTCTGGATTGAGACTTCATTCGTGGTCCGCTAGGCATCAGCGGCTGAGTGTGTCTGCTCTGGTGTGCAGAGAGCCCACCAGTTATATGCCCTGCTGTTTCAGCTATGCCCAGAGACGCAGGGCCTCTTGACAAAGGGTCCATGACCTCACCATGCTTTGTTGCAGTATCACGTGGCGGAAGTGTTGTCCGTGAATAACTTTACTAGCCTTCCCTTGATGGAGGGTAGAAAGACTTTTGGTGCCAGCCAGATCTCCCAGGGCCCCAACCGGGTGATCTTAAGTCCGGATTATGCCAGAGGCCCGATGCCTCCGATCTCCACCTCTCCCAGATGGCTGCCCAATCCCAGGAATGATACATCAGTCACTACCCTCAGATCTGGTTCTGGAAAGTGAGAGGGGTCTGCTGCTGACTAAATCGTGGGTCGTTAACCACCACTGCAAATCTTTCGCAGATCCTTCCGAGATCTGGACCATGTTGGAGAGATTCCCCTGATGCTGCACCAACTAGAACTTCTAGTCCCACTGCAGAACCTTCATATGCCAGCAGTTGTGTGTCATAAGCACGATACAGGCAAGGATGCCCAGCAGCCTCAGAGTCAGCCTCACCGAAATCCAGGACAGAGGCTAAAACATCAGTATCATAGCCGGGATATCCTGGCCTCACAGTTTGGGAGATTAGGCACAAAACAACACTGTGTCCAGAACAGCTCAGATAAAAACAGGCATCTGTGAGGGAGTCAGGAGTGACTTCGACACTTTGATAGTGAACCCCAGCAAATGTAGGAGGTCCGCCATAGTCTGGAGGTGAGAGACGACAGTTCTGATGACTCTGCCTTCAACAGCCAGTCGTCGAGAAAGGGGAAGACTGGCACCCCTGATCTCCGCAGATGACCTCCAACTATCGCCATCACCTTGGTGAACACCCAAGTGGCATTGGAAATGCCACAGGGGAGCACGGCAAACAAAGTGCTTGTGGCCCACCGTGAACCGCAGGTATCGTCTGTGGGCAGGCAGGACGGGAATGTGTAAATGTGTGTCCTGCAAGTCCAACACTACCATCCAGTCTCACAGGTCCAGGGCAGGCACAGCCTGAGCAAGAATGAGCATTTTGAACTTCTCCTTGAGGAAAACTTTATTTAAAGTTTTATGCAATAACACAAAACGGGTGTGCAATCAATGCCAGTAAAGATGAGACACATAATAAAGCATTGTGGTGCAGTTCGAGGGCTCACCACAACCACAGGCCCCCCAACCCAACAGCAAACATTTAATCAGTACAATAAATATTTATTCCCCTTCATCTTCTTCAGATCCAGCCTGGCTGCCCTGGGTGATACGTTTTGGGACCTAGACTGCATGCCATTAGAAAGTAAATCATGACAAAGTTCCCTCCAAAGTCTTAAGTCACCCTCTAATTTTTCATGTGTGCGGCAGCTCTTCATATGTACCGAATCGGCTAATGTACATTCGGTCACATCTCATCCAAGCCGAGTCCTGTGGTGCACACACCCCCATACAATAGCTATTCTGCACCTTGCTAGGACTAAGAGCAACTGCTAAAGTCTGTATGCTATTTTGTTTAGCTTTTTGGGCTTCCAAATTAAGCCCAGCAGGCAATGTGAGGGTGTCAGTTGCACTCACCCATTCACGCTCCCTCTGATCCACTCAACCACCTCCGTCCAAAAACTACTAACTTCAGGACATTTCCAAGCCAGGTGCAGGAAATTGGCGCCCTTCTTGTGGCACCTAGCGCAGCAGTTGGGTCTGTCAGGGGTCATGCGATGTAGTCTCTCTGGGGTCATTTAAGTGCGGTGCATGTAGTTATAGTGAATTAATCAAAAATGGGCATTGCAGGAGACCGTGCATGTGAGTTGGCCCACCGGCCTCCATTCCTTGTCCTCCAGTGGCGCCCCCAAATCCGCATTCCAGGCGGTAACCGCTCCAGTGGGAGGGGTGCTGGAGTCCTCCCTCATAGCCCTATATAGTAATGAAACCATACGTTTTCCCGCACCACGTGAGTAAGATGTCCATTGTCTGCATGAGCTGAGGGATCGCTAGGTACATGGGCCATATTTCTTTGAATATATTAACTAAAGCAGCGTATTGAATATATTGTCCCTGCCGCAATTTAAAAAAATCACATGCTTGTTCAAATGTAATAAAGCTTTTGCTCGAATACAGCAAGTGCAGCGCAGCCCCCCTCCTGCCACACCCTAAATGACATGTTGGACATCACACTACTAAAGGGCGCAATATCCGACACAGACAGCTCCCGATGAAACAGAGTGCGTTTCAAGATTCGCACTGCAAACAATTGCCACACGTGGTCAGTCTGTCGGACAACGTATGGCACAGTACCAGAGGTGCCAAAGCCCTGTAAAAGGAGGGATTGCAAGTTCGCAATCTGTACTCTATCCCAGAGCAGCCTTTCTTCCCAGTTGTCCTCCTCAGTGAATCATCTTGCTGCGTGCTGCAATTGGGCCGCTTAATAATAGAGCTCCATTCTAGGTGCCGCGAGTCCACCACTCTCATACGTGTGAGAGTGGAAAGCGCCACTCTACTATGACGGGCTGCCCAATACAGGTCTATCAGTAACAGTCCAGCGCCCGAAATATTCGCCTAGGGATGGGACACAGAGCGTTCTGTAACACATATAGACAACAAGGCAACACCACCATCTTGGCTATCGCCAATCTACCCATTAGGGAGAGTGGAAGTGTATTCCAGAAGCCCACAGACCCCTTTAAGGCATCTATAAGCTTGTTAGAGTTGAACTGCATTATCTGAAGGTCCCCACCGGCCACCTGCATGCCCAGATACCTGAAGTGCTCCGTTTCCCAACCTAACGCCACGCTGGGGAGAGAATCCATGGGACTGCTCGCCAAGCAAGCGAGGGGGAATATCAATGATTTTGTTTTGTTGAGCCACAACCCCGAGCAACTACCAAACTCTTCCAACACCTTTAGGAGCTTTGGAACAGACTCCTGTGGAGTAGAGACATAGAACAGAGCGTCATCAGCGCATAACAATATGATGTGAGAAGTCTTGCCTACTTTGATGCCCCAGTGACCCATGTCCCTGTGCATCCGTATTCCCAGTGGCTCTATTGCCAGTGCAAACAATAATGGAGGGAGCGGGCAGCCCTGAGGCGTCCCCCTCCCCAGGGGCCACTTGCTCGACTTGCTATGTCCCATCCGTACCCTGGCGGTGGGAGCTATATATAGAATCTGTACTCAGCGTCTGAACCGCGGGCCAAAGCCCACTACCCTGAGCACATCCAACAGATACCCCCAGACCACCGAATTCAAGGCCTTCCAAATCTATGGAAACTAAGGCTAGATCGTCATTCCTACCCCGTACTTCATGTAGAATGTGCGTTAACCGCCTAATGTTAATGCCTGTGTTGCGGGTGGGTATGAATCTGCATTGGTCTTCGTGCACCATGTGACGGGCTAACCTGGCCACTAAAACTTTGCACAGTATTTTTACATCTGAATTTATCATGGTCAGGGGTCGGTATGCGGAAGGGTTCTTATCATTCCCCCCTGGCTTGAGAAGCATAACAATTTCCCCTTCACGCATTGATGGGGGCAATACTCTAGCCTCAAATGCCTCTTCATATACTTGTAACCTTGAGGAATTAATTGAAAGAGTGCAGGTCGAGGATAGGATGAAGACCTCCGCCCTTCTTCGGCACCAGACCATAGTGGGAATGGCAACCACAACCTACTTCTGCCACCGGCACTCTCTATATGACTTCCGTGACCAAGAGAGCCGTCACTACCTGGCAGAGAAGGGATAGGTGGTCCTCCATCAGCCCGTCATAAGTAGGTGGCATGGAGGAAGGGGAAGCCCCTTTGGACGATCTTCAAAACCCACTGGTCTGATGTTATAGACCTATAGATCCTGTCCCACTAGGTGCTTTAGATGGTAAGAGGGCAGACTATAAGGGTTTGGAGGCTGCGGCTGCTGGAGGAGTGGTGGACTGGCATGACCTTTAGCAGCCCCATCAACAGGGTCTGTAGGAATCGCACCCTCAGCCACACAGAGGCTGGGAAGCTTGCGCACAGAGGTGGCTGGGTAGGTACAGATGCAGCTGAAGGCCCTTACGTGGCCACAAAAGGAGCAAAAAGTGGATTGGAGGTGGTGAGGGGCTATAGTTTGGTCCAATGACCTGGCCGTAGCCCTGCTGCCCTTAAAGCGCCCCAGCACAGAACCGCCTTATCTCGTCCCGCCTTGTCATAAGTGATGTTTGTCTTGTGATCAAGAGAAGGGAGCTAGAAGGAGCAGTCATCCATTCTTCTTCCTAGTTATATATCATGAATCATAAGGGAATGGATCACTTGTAACTGGAAATAGGGGTCTTTCGGGTCGTTTCCTGAACCACTAATACCTAAATAGGTATTATGAGAACCCTCAATCACGTATTTTTTTATGGTATTGGCGGTGTATCTTGGTTCTCCGCCTTTTAAATACGTTTAAGCATTATCATCGGGTCTCTTGTGTGTTATGCTTCCTCCACCTGGAGGGAACCGCTAATTCGCAGTAGTGATCAGAAATTTTGGTGCAAAAAAGGTGCAAAATAACGTGAAAAGTTAACGTTAAAATGTCTTACCAGTACTACCTTCAAAAAGCTAAATTTATTCTGTCTGGTGTATTGGTAGACTTCTAAAAAATGGTGGTGCAGGAGGTCAGATTATGTAACCCCAGCACTTTAAAGTGTCCAAAACAAAAATGGTCGACATGTTTCTGCCCCTCTAGCGCCCCTGGAGGGGGTCGTTGGGCATTCCTCAGGACCTAGTGAATGTGTGAACCGGTGTTCTCCAGTTCAAAGAATGAGGTTTATGATGATTTTCATAAACAATATCTTAAGGTTATTCTGTTCCTAAAATAAGGAAGAACAAGTAAAATAAAATAAAATAAAGTTAAATAAAAGAGACAGTACAATGAAATGCACACCACTCTGGGCGATTATACAGCAGATTTCTTATTGGGAAATGGCAATTCTTTAAAATACTGTACTGTAAAGCAATGTCAAAAATGGCAAATCTTCACTGTATTCCAAGAAAGCGATCTCAAAATGTTCGTATCTGTATATTGTTTTAGCACACAGGACCTGAATAGAGGGCTGGGTGTGGGGAGAGATAGTATGTAGTTCTTACTATCACAACGAGAATTAAGGAAGTTGAGTTATCTGGTAATGTACAGTTTCGATACTTGGATTGTTTGACAATCGGATGAAATATCACAACGTCAAGGTTATAAAACTCATAAGCGGTACGTTTTTTATCAAAACAGAAAAGAGAACGAAACCTCGTCAGTTACCTTTTGGGCGCATCCGTTTTGCGGCTGCTGCCTGCCACCGTTAGCGCGTAGCCTGTAAATAGAAACGGGATAGGGCTGGGATGGGTGGGGGTAGGGTGGTTTTAAATACCGTGTGGTTGGTGAGGGCTGTAGAGCTGCTAGTCGTTCACAGGATTCCTCCTTCGTACCTCCTTTTGCGGGCTTTGCACAACTTGTGCTGACGCTGGCTTGCAGGGCTCGTACTGAACGAGATCCCGTGTTCTTGCCGTTTTGTGCTTTCTTCATAGAGATCGAGGAAGGACTCTATCTGTCATCGTTTGTATGAATCGAAGAAAGACTCGTTATGTGTGTGACGTGATATGCACTATGAAGTAATATTTACAAAAGGCTTGTTTTTAAAGTTATAAATAATTTATAATTAATTTATAAATAATTTATGAGCTGTAATCAAAATTTTAAAAGTGGAAAAGGAGGCTATACATGCAAAAGGCTTTACTTTTAGAAGTTTTATACGTTTGATAAGTGTCGATGATTGGTTAGTACATCTATTTTAGATTTTGTTTTTCACGGCAAGAGCCTGGTGGTGTTTGTGAAATGTCATTCTCTTTAAGGCTGAACAACTGGAGGTTTTGTTGAGAGCAAGTTGGGGTCTGAATGTTATGATTATCTCGTGTTAAACATGATATTGTCCATCGCATCATAGGTACAACATGAGATTGCATCTGGCATAGTTTTGGAAGGACTCTTCACGTTTTGGGTGTTCAGGGTCAAGACCTTGCACGAAGTTATTTGAAACTTAACCAGGGTATGTTATCGTTCAATCCATTGGTGTCTGTACAGAGGCGGTGTACCCATCTTTGTTCTCTTTCGAATAGGATTTTTTCAGCATTGGTCTTTGATCCTAATAGTGTTTCAATTATGGTCCATTTCAGATCATCCACTGAGTGTTTTTGTTCGATCTAATGTCGGCTCATCTTTGTGGTTTCTCGTTTTCCATTTTACGTTGCTCCTATGTTCGCAAATTCTTACTTTGACTTTCCTGCATGTCATGCCGATGTATCTAAGGTTGCAGGGACATGTGATCATGTAGACAACAAAGGATGTGTTACAGTTTGTGTGTTGTCTTATGGTCCACTTCATGTTTGGCGTTAGTTGGATAGTCTTTGTCGGTGTAGTCAAGTGACAAACTGAACACTGTCCACAAGGGTAATGTCCTGTGACTGGTTGTAGGTCCCACAAGGTGTTGATCATATTCGGGGAGGGAGGGGGTGGTCGGGTATGTACCAAAATGTCTTTTATGTTCCTTGTTCTTTTATTGGCAAACCTGGGTTTCTGCCATTTTAAAGTACCTGAGGTCAGGATCCGCCAATTTTTGTGGATTATTTTCTTTACAGCATTGCTCGCTGTACTGTAGGTTGTCACGCATGTAGGTGTATCATCTGCAGGGTCTCTCTTTGTTGTTTCCAGGAGACAATCCCTGGGCTGGTTTCTCGCCCTTTTCTTACATTTAGATATTATTCTGGTTGGATAGTCCCGTTTGAGAAGCTTTTGGCTAAGGTCATTAGCTTGTTTCTTATATTCCGCTAAATCACTGCAGTTACGTTTCAGCCTAAGGAACTGGCTGTATGGTAGATTTTCTTTTTGCGGCCGAGGGTGGAAACTATTAAATGATAAGAGGCTGTTTCTGGCAGTCGGTTTGAAGAAAGTACGTGTCTTGATGGTGTCTTCTTCAATGTAGATCGTGAGATCCAAAAAATCCAGCTGTGTGTCATTAGCTGTGTAAGTGAATCTCAGACATTCATCTTGTTCATTCATCCATTGATGGAACTTCCTCAGGCTTTCTTGATCGCCTTCCCAAATTACTATGATGTCATCAATGTACCGTTTCCAGAAATGGATGTGGGTTTGATAAGGATTTCTTGCATTTTGTATAAAGATTTTCTCAAAAGTGCTCACATATAGTCCCGCTACGCTCGGCGCAAATGTGCTCCCCATAGATGTTCCGTGTCGTTGATGGTATAGTTTCCCTTCGTACTCGAAGTAGTTCTCTGTAAGAGCCAGGGTGCAGCATTGTAATACAAAATGTCGTGGAGTCTGGTATGTCCAGTCTTGGTCAAAAAGTATTGTTTCGAGTGTTTCGAGAGTTTTCTGCTGAGGCAGGCTGGTGTACAAACTCTCTACATCAAAACCTGCCAAGAGCATAGATTTTGAAGTGAAATTTTCATTTTTCAAAAGGTTCAATAGATCGCGTGTGTCTTTCAGGTAAGTTGGAGTTTGTTGAACCAAAGGCTTTAGGAAATGGTCTGCAAATTGTGAAAGAGGCTCTAAAATAGATCCAATGCCTGACACAATTGGGCGGCCTGGGGGTGGTCTCTTCTCTTTATGTATCTTAGGGAGAGAATAGAAGTATGGTATTTTTGGTGATGTAGTCTTCAGAAAGTCTGCTTCTTTCTGTGATATCCACCTGTTGATTTCGGCTTCTTCTACCATGATCTTGATTGTTTGTTGTAGTCTTGCAGTCGGGTCTGTTGTAATGATGGTATAGAATTTGTCGTCGGAGAGTAGGTTTAGGCATTGTTGATTGTAGCCTTCCTTACTTATTAAGACGATTCCTCCTCCCTTGTCTGCTGGTTTTATTATCATGTCTTTGGCATTCTTTAAAGATTCCAGAGCTTGTTTTTCAACTCTTGTTAGATTCATGAATGGTTTTTTTTGTAGATTCTGTCAGTTCACCGATTTCCTTCATGATTGCTTGTTCGAATGTCTGGAGTTCAATGGGAACTTGGTGATTCAGTGGACAGAAGGTGGATTTGAGGCGTAATGGTGTATCACCTACTTTCTCCTCAGTACCTTCAGTGCCTTTATTCGAGAAGAAGGCTTTGAGTTTTAGTTTCCTACAAAATTCGGCGGCTTCACATTTTATCTTGAAAACATCTAGGTTTGGTGTTGGTACGTACCCGAGTCCTTTATTTAGTACCTTTTCTTGTGCCTCTGTCAGAACTATATCTGTAAGGTTGATTACGAGCGAGTCGTGCTCGTTCCTGGTTTCTCCTTGGGCATGTTGGACATGCTCCTGGTTTGGACTTGTCTTTCTTGATCTGTCCACGTCACTCCTTTTCTTCGTCCTCTCTGGTTCGTCTGGCCACGTCCTAAAAAAGACGGTTGTTGCATATATGGTCCTGGGTAATGTCCCATTGGTGGAGGCCCTGGAGTGAACCAACCACACGGTATTTAAAACCACCCTACCCCCACCCATCCCAGCCCTATCCCGTTTCTATTTATAGGCTACGCGCTAACGGTGGCAGGCAGCAGCCGCAAAACGGATGCGCCCAAAAGGTAACTGACGAGGTTTCGTTCTCTTTTCTGTTTTGATAAAAACGTACCGCTTATGAGTTTTATAACCTTGACGTTGTGATATTTCATCCGATTGTCAAACAATCCAAGTATCGAAACTGTACATTACCAGATAACTCAACTTCCTTAATTCTCGTTGTGATAGTAAGAACTACATACTATCTCTCCCCACACCCAGCCCTCTATTCAGGTCCTGTGTGCTAAAACAATATACAGATACGAACATTTTGAGATCGCTTTCTTGGAATACAGTGAAGATTTGCCATTTTTGACATTGCTTTACAGTACAGTATTTTAAAGAATTGCCATTTTCCAATAAGAAATCTGCTGTATAATCGCCCAGAGTGGTGTGCATTTCATTGTACTGTCTCTTTTATTTAACTTTATTTTATTTTATTTTACTTGTTCTTCCTTATTTTAGGAACAGAATAACCTTAAGATATTGTTTATGAAAATCATCATAAACCTCATTCTTTGAACTGGAGAACACCGGTTCACACATTCACTAGGTCCTGAGGAATGCCCAACGACCCCCTCCAGGGGCGCTAGAGGGGCAGAAACATGTCGACCATTTTTGTTTTGGACACTTTAAAGTGCTGGGGTTACATAATCTGACCTCCTGCACCACCATTTTTTAGAAGTCTACCAATACACCTGACAGAATAAATTTTGCTTTTTGAAGGTAGTACTGGTAAGACATTTTAACGTTAACTTTTCACGTTATTTTGCACCTTTTTTGCACCAGAATTTCTGATCACTACTGCGAATTAGCGGTTCCCTCCAGGTGGAGGAAGCATAACACACAAGAGACCCGATGATAATGCTTAAACGTATTTAAAAGGCGGAGAACCAAGATACACCGCCAATACCATCAAAAAATACGTGATTGAGGGTTCTCATAATACCTATTTAGGTATTAGTGGTTCAGGAAACGACCCGAAAGACCCCTATTTCCAGTTACAAGTGATCCATTCCCTTATGATTCATGATATATAACTAGGAAGAAGAATGGATGACTGCTCCTTCTAGCTCCCTTCGCTTGATCACAAGATATTAAGCAGCGCACAGCTGTGGGAGCGTCATTGACTACCTCCCCACATCTGGGAAGACCAAGTGACCCCCTTTTTCTCGACTGAGGAATCAAGGACTTTACTTACAAAACACAAAAGTTCGAGTTACAAACCTCGAACCTACTACAGCAACCATGGCCGAAAATCTAGGTCTGAGTTATTCAGCGGATGAAATAAATGCAATTCTTTCGTTACCATCACTACTTCAGAATAACGATCTCACACAAGCACTGGAACAAAATACAGACTGGGAAGAACTCTCTGAGCTGAAAAAGGAGCAAGTAAGGACTGCCATCCACGGCGTCATAATGACTGAGTATTTGCGAGCTAACGCAGCCCCGAGGGGCCTCTGGGTACATAATGCACCACGGATTTTCCTAAAAGATCTAGCATTCCGAAAGGACTGGTCTGCGATTTCGTGGAAGTGCACAAGAGATTATCTTGTGTTAATAATCAAAACAGCCACAAGACTGACTGATGCCCTAACTATCAAGATTCAATTACATGAAACCAGGATCAAGAACATGGTTCAACTATCTGTCTATAAAAAAAGACTTGAGGAAATTAACAAAGACATGAATGAGACCAAGGAGTACATAACCAACAACAAAATACAGAAACTAGGAAAAGATCTCAAATGCTTCTCCATGGAGAAAATGCATCCATACAGCAAAGACGACTATGAAATACCAGATTACCAGTCCGATACCGATAATAGCGGATCATCAATTGACAGTTCCGACTGGAACAATGGAGAGACAAGACCACCAAGACGGAACCGAGGTACCTACAGACGTCAACAACAGCGGAGACCAAATTTCTGGCGCACTCCCCAATATGGAAATCAACAACCACTCCCCTTCCAACCATACACACCGAACTTTCAAGGTTGGATGAATCCATTCACTCCAGGGCCTCCACCAATGGGACATTACCCAGGACCATATATGCAACAACCGTCTTTTTTAGGACGTGGCCAGACGAACCAGAGAGGACGAAGAAAAGGAGTGACGTGGACAGATCAAGAAAGACAAGTCCAAACCAGGAGCATGTCCAACATGCCCAAGGAGAAACCAGGAACGAGCACGACTCGCTCGTAATCAACCTTACAGATATAGTTCTGACAGAGGCACAAGAAAAGGTACTAAATAAAGGACTCGGGTACGTACCAACACCAAACCTAGATGTTTTCAAGATAAAATGTGAAGCCGCCGAATTTTGTAGGAAACTAAAACTCAAAGCCTTCTTCTCCAATAAAGGCACTGAAGGTACTGAGGAGAAAGTAGGTGATACACCATTACGCCTCAAATCCACCTTCTGTCCACTGAATCACCAAGTTCCCATTGAACTCCAGACATTCGAACAAGCAATCATGAAGGAAATCGGTGAACTGACAGAATCTACAAAAAAAACCATTCATGAATCTAACAAGAGTTGAAAAACAAGCTCTGGAATCTTTAAAGAATGCCAAAGACATGATAATAAAACCAGCAGACAAGGGAGGAGGAATCGTCTTAATAAGTAAGGAAGGCTACAATCAACAATGCCTAAACCTACTCTCCGACGACAAATTCTATACCATCATTACAACAGACCCGACTGCAAGACTACAACAAACAATCAAGATCATGGTAGAAGAAGCCGAAATCAACAGGTGGATATCACAGAAAGAAGCAGACTTTCTGAAGACTACATCACCAAAAATACCATACTTCTATTCTCTCCCTAAGATACATAAAGAGAAGAGACCACCCCCAGGCCGCCCAATTGTGTCAGGCATTGGATCTATTTTAGAGCCTCTTTCACAATTTGCAGACCATTTCCTAAAGCCTTTGGTTCAACAAACTCCAACTTACCTGAAAGACACACGCGATCTATTGAACCTTTTGAAAAATGAAAATTTCACTTCAAAATCTATGCTCTTGGCAGGTTTTGATGTAGAGAGTTTGTACACCAGCCTGCCTCAGCAGAAAACTCTCGAAACACTCGAAACAATACTTTTTGACCAAGATTGGACATACCAGACTCCACGACATTTTGTATTACAATGCTGCACCCTGGCTCTTACAGAGAACTACTTCGAGTACGAAGGGAAACTATACCATCAACGACACGGAACATCTATGGGGAGCACATTTGCGCCGCGCGTAGCGGGACTATATGTGAGCACTTTAGAGAAAATCTTTATACAAAATGCAAGAAATCCTTATCAAACCCACATCCGTTTCTGGAAACGGTACATTGATGACATCATAGTAATTTGGGAAGGCGATCAAGAAAGCCTGAGGAAGTTCCATCAATGGATGAATGAACAAGATGAATGTCTGAGATTCACTTACACAGCTAATGACACACAGCTGGATTTTTTGGATCTCACGATCTACATTGAAGAAGACACCATCAAGACACGTACTTTCTTCAAACCGACTGCCAGAAACAGCCTCTTATCATTTAATAGTTTCCACCCTCGGCCGCTAAAAGAAAATCTACCATACAGCCAGTTCCTTAGGCTGAAACGTAACTGCAGTGATTTAGCGGAATATAAGAAACAAGCTAATGACCTTAGCCAAAAGCTTCTCAAACGGGACTATCCAACCAGAATAATATCTAAATGTAAGAAAAGGGCGAGAAACCAGCCCAGGGATTGTCTCCTGGAAACAACAAAGAGAGACCCTGCAGATGATACACCTACATGCGTGACAACCTACAGTACAGCGAGCAATGCTGTAAAGAAAATAATCCACAAAAATTGGCGGATCCTGACCTCAGGTACTTTACAATGGCAGAAACCCAGGTTTGCCAATAAAAGAACAAGGAACATAAAAGACATTTTGGTACATACCCGACCACCCCCTCCCTCCCCGAATATGATCAACACCTTGTGGGACCTACAACCAGTCACAGGACATTACCCTTGTGGACAGTGTTCAGTTTGTCACTTGACTACACCGACAAAGACTATCCAACTAACGCCAAACATGAAGTGGACCATAAGACAACACACAAACTGTAACACATCCTTTGTTGTCTACATGATCACATGTCCCTGCAACCTTAGATACATCGGCATGACATGCAGGAAAGTCAAAGTAAGAATTTGCGAACATAGGAGCAACGTAAAATGCAAACGAGAAACCACAAAGATGAGCCGACATTACATCGAACAAAAACACTCAGTGGATGATCTGAAATGGACCATAATTGAAACACTATTAGGATCAAAGACCAATGCTGAAAAAATCCTATTCGAAAGAGAACAAAGATGGGTACACCGCCTCTGCACAGACACCAATGGATTGAACGATAACATACCCTGGTTAAGTTTCAAATAACTTCGTGCAAGGTCTTGACCCTGAACACCCAAAACGTGAAGAGTCCTTCCAAAACTATGCCAGATGCAATCTCATGTTGTACCTATGATGCGAGGGACAATATCATGTTTAACACGAGATAATCATAAAATTCAGACCCCAACTTGCTCTCAACAAAACCTCCAGTTGTTCAGCCTTAAAGAGAATGACATTTCACAAACACCACCAGGCTCTTGCCGTGAAAAACAAAATCTAAAATAGATGTACTAACCAATCATTGACACATATCAAACGTATAAAACTTCTAAAAGTAAAGCCTTTTGCATGTATAGCCTCCTTTTCCACTTTTAAAATTTTGATTACAGCTCATAAATTATTTATAAATTAATTATAAATTATTTATAACTTTAAAAACAAGCCTTTTGTAAATATTACTTCATAGTGCATATCACGTCACACACATAACGAGTCTTTCTTCGATTCATACAAACGATGACAGATAGAGTCCTTCCTCGATCTCTATGAAGAAAGCACAAAACGGCAAGAACACGGGATCTCGTTCAGTACGAGCCCTGCAAGCCAGCGTCAGCACAAGTTGTGCAAAGCCCGCAAAAGGAGGTACGAAGGAGGAATCCTGTGAACGACTAGCAGCTCTACAGCCCTCACCAACCACACGGTATTTAAAACCACCCTACCCCCACCCATCCCAGCCCTATCCCGTTTCTATTTACAGGCTACGCGCTAACGGTGGCAGGCAGCAGCCGCAAAACGGATGCGCCCAAAAGGTAACTGACGATGTTTCGTTCTCTTTTCTGTTTTGATAAAAACGTACCGCTTATGAGTTTTATAACCTTGACGTTGTGATATTTCATCCGATTGTCAAACAATCCAAGTATCGAAACTGTACATTACCAGATAACTCAACTTCCTTAATTCTCGTTGTGATAGTAAGAACGACATACTATCTCTCCCCACACCCAGCCCTCTATTCAGGTCCTGTGTGCTAAAACAATATACAGATACGAACATTTTGAGATCGCTTTCTTGGAATACAGTGAAGATTTGCCATTTTTGACATTGCTTTACAGTACAGTATTTTAAAGAATTGCCATTTTCCAATAAGAAATCTGCTGTATAATCGCCCAGAGTGGTGTGCATTTCATTGTACTGTCTCTTTTATTTAACTTTATTTTATTTTATTTTACTTGTTCTTCCTTATTTTAGGAACAGAATAACCTTAAGATATTGTTTATGAAAATCATCATAAACCTCATTCTTTGAACTGGAGAACACCGGTTCACACATTCACTAGGTCCTGAGGAATGCCCAACGACCCCCTCCAGGGGCGCTAGAGGGGCAGAAACATGTCGACCATTTTTGTTTTGGACACTTTAAAGTGCTGGGGTTACATAATCTGACCTCCTGCACCACCATTTTTTAGAAGTCTACCAATACACCTGACAGAATAAATTTTGCTTTTTGAAGGTAGTACTGGTAAGACATTTTAACGTTAACTTTTCACGTTATTTTGCACCTTTTTTGCACCAAAATTTCTGATCACTACTGCGAATTAGCGGTTCCCTCCAGGTGGAGGAAGCATAACACACAAGAGACCCGATGATAATGCTTAAACGTATTTAAAAGGCGGAGAACCAAGATACACCGCCAATACCATCAAAAAATACGTGATTGAGGGTTCTCATAATACCTATTTAGATATTAGTGGTTCAGGAAACGACCCGAAAGACCCCTATTTCCAGTTACAAGTGATCCATTCCCTTATGATTCATGATATATAACTAGGAAGAAGAATGGATGACTGCTCCTTCTAGCTCCCTTCTCTTGATCACAAGATATTAAGCAGCGCACAGCTGTGGGAGCGTCATTGACTACCTCCCCACATCTGGGAAGACCAAGTGACCCCCTTTTTCTCGACTGAGGAATCAAGGACTTTACTTACAAAACACAAAAGTTCGAGTTACAAACCTCGAACCTACTACAGCAACCATGGCCGAAAATCTAGGTCTGAGTTATTCAGCGGATGAAATAAATGCAATTCTTTCGTTACCATCACTACTTCAGAATAACGATCTCACACAAGCACTGGAACAAAATACAGACTGGGAAGAACTCTCTGAGCTGAAAAAGGAGCAAGTAAGGACTGCCATCCACGGCGTCATAATGACTGAGTATTTGCGAGCTAACGCAGCCCCGAGGGGCCTCTGGGTACATAATGCACCACGGATTTTCCTAAAAGATCTAGCATTCCGAAAGGACTGGTCTGCGATTTCGTGGAAGTGCACAAGAGATTATCTTGTGTTAATAATCAAAACAGCCACAAGACTGACTGATGCCCTAACTATCAAGATTCAATTACATGAAACCAGGATCAAGAACATGGTTCAACTATCTGTCTATAAAAAAAGACTTGAGGAAATTAACAAAGACATGAATGAGACCAAGGAGTACATAACCAACAACAAAATACAGAAACTAGGAAAAGATCTCAAACGCTTCTCCATGGAGAAAATGTATCCATACAGCAAAGACGACTATGAAATACCAGATTACCAGTCCGATACCGATAATAGCGGATCATCAATTGACAGTTCCGACTGGAACAATGGAGAGACAAGACCACCAAGACGGAACCGAGGTACCTACAGACGTCAACAACAGCGGAGACCAAATTTCTGGCGCACTCCCCAATATGGAAATCAACAACCACTCCCCTTCCAACCATACACACCGAACTTTCAAGGTTGGATGAATCCATTCACTCCAGGGCCTCCACCAATGGGACATTACCCAGGACCATATATGCAACAACCGTCTTTTTTAGGACGTGGCCAGACGAACCAGAGAGGACGAAGAAAAGGAGTGACGTGGACAGATCAAGAAAGACAAGTCCAAACCAGGAGCATGTCCAACATGCCCAAGGAGAAACCAGGAACGAGCACGACTCGCTCGTAATCAACCTTACAGATATAGTTCTGACAGAGGCACAAGAAAAGGTACTAAATAAAGGACTCGGGTACGTACCAACACCAAACCTAGATGTTTTCAAGATAAAATGTGAAGCCGCCGAATTTTGTAGGAAACTAAAACTCAAAGCCTTCTTCTCCAATAAAGGCACTGAAGGTACTGAGGAGAAAGTAGGTGATACACCATTACGCCTCAAATCCACCTTCTGTCCACTGAATCACCAAGTTCCCATTGAACTCCAGACATTCGAACAAGCAATCATGAAGGAAATCGGTGAACTGACAGAATCTACAAAAAAAACCATTCATGAATCTAACAAGAGTTGAAAAACAAGCTCTGGAATCTTTAAAGAATGCCAAAGACATGATAATAAAACCAGCAGACAAGGGAGGAGGAATCGTCTTAATAAGTAAGGAAGGCTACAATCAACAATGCCTAAACCTACTCTCCGACGACAAATTCTATACCATCATTACAACAGACCCGACTGCAAGACTACAACAAACAATCAAGATCATGGTAGAAGAAGCCGAAATCAACAGGTGGATATCACAGAAAGAAGCAGACTTTCTGAAGACTACATCACCAAAAATACCATACTTCTATTCTCTCCCTAAGATACATAAAGAGAAGAGACCACCCCCAGGCCGCCCAATTGTGTCAGGCATTGGATCTATTTTAGAGCCTCTTTCACAATTTGCAGACCATTTCCTAAAGCCTTTGGTTCAACAAACTCCAACTTACCTGAAAGACACACGCGATCTATTGAACCTTTTGAAAAATGAAAATTTCACTTCAAAATCTATGCTCTTGGCAGGTTTTGATGTAGAGAGTTTGTACACCAGCCTGCCTCAGCAGAAAACTCTCGAAACACTCGAAACAATACTTTTTGACCAAAACTGGACATACCAGACTCCACGACATTTTGTTTTACAATGCTGCACCCTGGCTCTTACAGAGAACTACTTCGAGTACGAAGGGAAACTATACCATCAACGACACGGAACATCTATGGGGAGCACATTTGCGCCGAGCGTAGCGGGACTATATGTGAGCACTTTTGAGAAAATCTTTATACAAAATGCAAGAAATCCTTATCAAACCCACATCCGTTTCTGGAAACGGTACATTGATGACATCATAGTAATTTGGGAAGGCGCTCAAGAAAGCCTGAGGAAGTTCCATCAATGGATGAATGAACAAGATGAATGTCTGAGATTCACTTACACAGCTAATGACACACAGCTGGATTTTTTGGATCTCACGATCTACATTGAAGAAGACACCATCAAGACACGTACTTTCTTCAAACCGACTGCCAGAAACAGCCTCTTATCATTTAATAGTTTCCACCCTCGGCCGCTAAAAGAAAATCTACCATACAGCCAGTTCCTTAGGCTGAAACGTAACTGCAGTGATTTAGCGGAATATAAGAAACAAGCTAATGACCTTAGCCAAAAGCTTCTCAAACGGGACTATCCAACCAGAATAATATCTAAATGTAAGAAAAGGGCGAGAAACCAGCCCAGGGATTGTCTCCTGGAAACAACAAAGAGAGACCCTGCAGATGATACACCTACATGCGTGACAACCTACAGTACAGCGAGCAATGCTGTAAAGAAAATAATCCACAAAAATTGGCGGATCCTGACCTCAGGTACTTTAAAATGGCAGAAACCCAGGTTTGCCAATAAAAGAACAAGGAACATAAAAGACATTTTGGTACATACCCGACCACCCCCTCCCTCCCCGAATATGATCAACACCTTGTGGGACCTACAACCAGTCACAGGACATTACCCTTGTGGACAGTGTTCAGTTTGTCACTTGACTACACCGACAAAGACTATCCAACTAACGCCAAACATGAAGTGGACCATAAGACAACACACAAACTGTAATACATCCTTTGTTGTCTACATGATCACATGTCCCTGCAACCTTAGATACATCGGCATGACATGCAGGAAAGTCAAAGTAAGAATTTGCGAACATAGGAGCAACGTAAAATGCAAACGAGAAACCACAAAGATGAGCCGACATTACATTGAACAAAAACACTCAGTGGATGATCTGAAATGGACCATAATTGAAAACTATTAGGATCAAAGACCAATGCTGAAAAAATCCTATTCGAAAGAGAACAAAGATGGGTACACCGCCTCTGCACAGACACCAATGGATTGAACGATAACATACCCTGGTTAAGTTTCAAATAACTTCGTGCAAGGTCTTGACCCTGAACACCCAAAACGTGAAGAGTCCTTCCAAAACTATGCCAGATGCAATCTCATGTTGTACCTATGATGCGATGGACAATATCATGTTTAACACGAGATAATCATAAAATTCAGACCCCAACTTGCTCTCAACAAAACCTCCAGTTGTTCAGCCTTAAAGAGAATGACATTTCACAAACACCACCAGGCTCTTGCCGTGAAAAACAAAATCTAAAATAGATGTACTAACCAATCATCGACACATATCAAACGTATAAAACTTCTAAAAGTAAAGCCTTTTGCATGTATAGCCTCCTTTTCCACTTTTAAAATTTTGATTACAGCTCATAAATTATTTATAAATTAATTATAAATTATTTATAACTTTAAAAACAAGCCTTTTGTAAATATTACTTCATAGTGCATATCACGTCACACACATAACGAGTCTTTCTTCGATTCATACAAACGATGACAGATAGAGTCCTTCCTCGAGCTCTATGAAGAAAGCACAAAACGGCAAGAACACGGGATCTCGTTCAGTACGAGCCCTGCAAGCCAGCGTCAGCACAAGTTGTGCAAAGCCCGCAAAAGGAGGTACGAAGGAGGAATCCTGTGAACGACTAGCAGCTCTACAGCCCTCACCAACCACACGGTATTTAAAACCACCCTACCCCCACCCATCCCAGCCCTATCCCGTTTCTATTTACAGGCTACGCGCTAACGGTGGCAGGCAGCAGCCGCAAAACGGATGCGCCCAAAAGGTAACTGACGAGGTTTCGTTCTCTTTTCTGTTTTGATAAAAACGTACCGCTTATGAGTTTTATAACCTTGACGTTGTGATATTTCATCCGATTGTCAAACAATCCAAGTATCGAAACTGTACATTACCAGATAACTCAACTTCCTTAATTCTCGTTGTGATAGTAAGAACTACATACTATCTCTCCCCACACCCAGCCCTCTATTCAGGTCCTGTGTGCTAAAACAATATACAGATACGAACATTTTGAGATCGCTTTCTTGGAATACAGTGAAGATTTGCCATTTTTGACATTGCTTTACAGTACAGTATTTTAAAGAATTGCCATTTTCCAATAAGAAATCTGCTGTATAATCGCCCAGAGTGGTGTGCATTTCATTGTACTGTCTCTTTTATTTAACTTTATTTTATTTTATTTTACTTGTTCTTCCTTATTTTAGGAACAGAATAACCTTAAGATATTGTTTATGAAAATCATCATAAACCTCATTCTTTGAACTGGAGAACACCGGTTCACACATTCACTAGGTCCTGAGGAATGCCCAACGACCCCCTCCAGGGGCGCTAGAGGGGCAGAAACATGTCGACCATTTTTGTTTTGGACACTTTAAAGTGCTGGGGTTACATAATCTGACCTCCTGCACCACCATTTTTTAGAAGTCTACCAATACACCTGACAGAATAAATTTTGCTTTTTGAAGGTAGTACTGGTAAGACATTTTAACGTTAACTTTTCACGTTATTTTGCACCTTTTTTGCACCAAAATTTCTGATCAGTACTGCGAATTAGCGGTTCCCTCCAGGTGGAGGAAGCATAACACACAAGAGACCCGATGATAATGCTTAAACGTATTTAAAAGGCGGAGAACCAAGATACACCGCCAATACCATCAAAAAATACGTGATTGAGGGTTCTCATAATACCTATTTAGGTATTAGTGGTTCAGGAAACGACCCGAAAGACCCCTATTTCCAGTTACAAGTGATCCATTCCCTTATGATTCATGATATATAACTAGGAAGAAGAATGGATGACTGCTCCTTCTAGCTCCCTTCTCTTGATCACAAGATATTAAGCAGCGCACAGCTGTGGATTAGAGCACCCAGAAATTGAATGGACTGCGCTGGTCTGAGATGTGATTTCTCTAGGTTGACTCTGAGACCCAGCTGATCGAAAAGCTCCATGCAAACGTGAAGGGAGCGAAGGGTATCTCTGAACGAACTTCCCTTGATAAGCCAATCGTCCAGATAAGGGAAGATCTGATGACCTTGGAGACGTAGGTGGGCCGCAATTGGCGCCATACATTTTGTAAAGGTTCTCGGTGCCGACTTTAGCCCGAAAGGTAAGACCTTGAATTGGTAATGGCGCTCCGCCACCATGAAGCGTAGAACTTTTCTGTGTCTTACGTGGATTGGGACGTGAAAATACGCATCTAAGAGGTCCAGGGACGCCAAATAATCTCCTCTGCCAATTAGGAGAAGAATTTCCTGCAGGGATAACATCCGGAATGATTTCTTTTGAATAAATTTGTTGAGACCTCTGAGGTCCATTATCTGCCTCCATTTTGATGTGTCCTTCTTTTTTATGAGAAAGAAATGCGAGTAATAGCCTTTCCCGCGTTGAAGATGAGGAACTTCCTCTATCGCCTCCTTTTGCAATAAGGCCATCACTTCCGCTTTGAGGGCTGATAGATGTTCTTGCCTCCTGCGAATAGGAGGCTGAATTGGAGGCTTTTCTACGAATTCCAGAGTATGGCCATGTTGAATTACATCTAAAACCCATCTGTCCGATGTTATTGACAGCCAAGCTGGGTAAAATGGAGTCAGGTAATGGGCGCTGCTTGTTGGGCAAGTGGCGGATGTGGAGAAGTCATTGACGTCGGTTGGACTGCTGGGACTTCCCTCTCGTAGAAGACCTTCCTCTGGACTGTTGTTGATAGTTATTCGAAGGTCGATATTGCGGATTGCTCGAGTACTGTCGAGAACCCTGCTGCTGGTATGGTTGATACCTGTTCGACTGGAACGAGGATCGTTGTGTAAATTGTCCTCGGGATCCTCTCCTCCGAAAGGACTGAAACCTGCCCTGTTGTAGAGATCCCAGCGCCCGCGCTGTATCTGTGTCCGTTTTGATGCTTTGGAGGGCCTCATCGACGTGCTTCCCGAACAGGTTCTCTCCATCAAAAGGCATGTCTACTATCTTGGCCTGTACCTCCGGTCTGAATGAGGTGGCCTTCAACCATCCTTGTCTCCGCAGGGCTACTGCACCTGCCATCTGACGAAAAGCCACTGAGGACAAATCCATAGCGATGTCAATGGACTCAGATGCTGCCCTAGCCCCATCCTGAAGTATAGCAGCCGCTTCCTCTTTTTTATCGTCTGGAAGATGGGAAAGCAAGGGAGCTATATCGCACCACATCTGCCGGTTAAATCTGCTGATGAGGGCTAATGCGTTAGAGGCCTTTATTGAGGACGCTGCCATTACTGCAAAGCGCTTCCCTGCACCGTCCATTCTTCTTCCATCCTTGTCCGGGGGAACCATTGATGCTGAAACCGGATTCTTTGAGTTTCGTTGGGCGGCCTGCGTCACCACAGAGTCTGGTCGAGGATGACCAATTAAACAGGCCGGAGACGATTCCGGAGCCCTATATTTTTTGTCTATTCTAGGTACTGAAGCAGGCACCGAAGCTGGGTTCTTCATTATCTTCAAGCCCTCTTCCCAAATATGGTCGATTATTGGAATGGATCGCATAGACTTGCGTGACTCCTCCTTAAAGTCATAAAGAAAACATTCAGCTTCCTGAACAGGAATAGGAAGATCAAAACGCTTTGATGCTTTCTCCATGATGTCATGGAATCCGCCTATATCTTGAGGCGGAGAGTTTGCAGGTGTTGGAGATGTCGACGGCGTAGTTGGGAGAATATATTGATCCCATTCATCGTCACCCTGCTTATCTTGAAGGAGTTCTCCTTCTTCTAGTTGATCGGGATCACTGTCCTCTAGGTCATCTCTGATAGTCATAATCGGTGGAGATCGGATTTTCTGAGTGGAAGTTTTGGGAGACGAGTGAGGTGGTCGTACCTGTGCCAGTTTCTCCACCGTCTGTGGCGTTTGAGAGTTTGCATCCGGTAAACGGCGATAGTAATCGTTGATCATGAGGCGCAAGTCAGTCACCAAGGACACTGGCATGGAAATAGAGTCCTCTCTCGAAGTATGCTGAGGCTCTTCCTCCTCCTCGTAGGCATAAGACTCCTGAAAAGATTCATACCTCTGTGAATCTCTCGGTGGACGGTCCTGAAATGAGAAGACTTCTTGCACCTCGTGGAATTCTTCCTCATCTGTTTCCTGACTCTTTATGCGAAGTTGGGAAGGACTATAAGCCACTCCTGAAGAGTCCTCATCATCGGACTGTAAGTCTAGTAAATTTGAGGGCGGAAGCGGAGAAATTTTCGTCCACGCTGTAAAATCCGTAGACTTAGTCTGCTTCGTCGACGAGCCCGTCGACAACGCCATAGACTTCAATGTTATTTTCTTCACCTTAGGGGATTTGAAAGCTCCCGTCGACGGAACCGTCGTCGACCTCGTCGACGGAGTAAGCTGTATTATCGTCAACACCGTAGTCGTCGTCGACGAAGTCTTCGTCGACGAAGGTATTGTAGCCGTCGACGGAATCGTCAACGGGTGTTTTTTCGACGACGAGGTGTTCGTCGTCGTCGATGCCGCTGTCGACGTCGATATGGTGGTCGTCGACGGAGTCGTCGTCGATATGGTCGTCGTCGACGTAGTCGTCGACGGTTTCAAAGTAATAAGCGCCGGCGACGCTCTAATCTCCGTCGACGGGGCTGAGGAAATTTCTCTTGACTCCTTAGATTTCTTAAGAGGAGTATGAGGTAAAGAAGACGCAGGAGCCCCTTTGTCTTTCGTCTTTTGCTTTTTTACCTCTGAAACATCCTCCAAAGTCGAATATTTTCTCTTCTTTGTAGATTTTGAATCCTCCTCAGAGTCAGAGTCTGAAGTGACCTTCTTTTTCTGAAGCCACAGCAGAAGGCGTGCCTCCCTGTCACGCAGGGTCTTCGCAGAAAAGGTTCTGCAATGTTTACAGTCCTTAGGCACATGATTTGGGTGCAAGCAATATAAACAGTCCTTATGTGGGTCCTCAGAGAATAATCTAGGCTTTCCACAGGATCTGCAGGGCCTGAAAAGCCTCTTCTTAGAGCTTTCAGCCATAATGAAGTAGTAAAGATGAAGCACAATACCTTAAACCAGCAGGAAGAAGGTAATTATATGAACCAGGGGTCAAAAGTTCACACTGGAACAGAAAAACTGAGCAAGGCTCAGGGAGACTCCTCTTCACACGAAGGCGGTTGGAAATCTGAGGCAGGAAGGCTCTGCTGGGGAGTGTGAGGGCAGGGCTAGCGGCCGATTGGCTGAGTTTTGGACCACATAATGATGACATTTGGTTACCAAATAAGATGATTCCCTATGGGATTTTGCTATGCAGTTTTCTTATACTGCTGTGGTCATTCTGTTACAGTGAGACTCCCACCATGACGACGGGGAAGATACAAGCATGTGAATCTATGAAAGATTCAATACTGGAGAAGGAGGGGTTTCAAGGATCTTAGCCCAAGTAATCCCCCATTGCAGTCAACCCAGGGACACAGGAATTTATCCTTGAAACTAAAAGAAGCCTGAGAGCTCCCTTGCCCCATTTGCTTAGTTAGGTCGGGCCACTTTCATCTAATGATGGTAGCTGGTGGAGTTTAGGAGGCAGGAGGCCAGTTTTGAGCAAGGGTAACCAAAGGGAATCCAAGGAGTGCCAATGGATTATTTAACACTGGCGCTCTCCTTTACCTCTCAATATGCCTTGGGAAGGAGGCACAGCATACGCACGGGAAATCTAATATGCTTGTTGCCTTTCACCTCACTGTGAGACATTTGAGCACAAGAGAGTACATACAAGTCTTCCCATCACATAACTCTCAACGTGGATAAATAAAGCAGTGGTTGCGAGCATTTTGAGAAATAGATTTGTTTTTGTGAATGTTTTTATAGAGTGCAGCATGATAGATACCGATAGGTTTTCGTGGTCTCAATATTAGATACTGATCCAATAAAACAATCTGGAATGCAGCCCCCCCCAACCCGCCTTTGCTAAAGGCCATGGTCTTGAAAGGGGTTCAGAATAGGAAAGCTCAACAGATAAATTCTCTATATGACCTGCAAATTGCTTGGGGCACAGTTAGGGGGAGAACTAGAAATCTGTCTGAGGCAAGTCACTTTAAGGAAGGGGGAAAGGAATATGATTGCAGCTGGTTAACAAAAGCATTGCATGCTAGGACGAGGCTTAGTTGCTAGCTCACATGAAGTGACAAGATCAGAGCACACGGATATTTGAAAACCTGAAATTACTCTTATGAAATGTATCAAAATTGGAATGTCTCCAAAACTATGTGGAGGTAGATGCATTTAACGGGACACAATGTAACGCATCCACAACAGATGGCTACTGGAGAATTTGCAACTGGTTGGTTATCAAGGGTTCAGTATATTTGCATATCATGTTAATCCAAATCTGGCTCACAATCCTCCTAAGCAAGATTAAGTGAGCCTGGGCCATACCCCGCTGCTCAGTACCAAAGCAGATGGTTGATTTAGGAGAAAGAAAAAGTGACTGTAATACTCGTTCTCCACCAGGAGATTCCTGAACAAATTCACAAGCACAGAGGTGTTCCGCCTCTGCATGGGATCCTGGAGCACTTTACTTAAAAAGAAAAAAAAAAGTGTTCTTTTTATTCATACCAAGCAATGCAGTGGGATTGTAAAATTTCTTCCTGCCAACTTGCCAACTGAGGCTTGTCTGGAAGGACTGGATGTTGGAGTTATAGCAAGGGAGTTTCTGGCTGCCGAAACGAAGACAAAACAAACCAAAGTGTGGGTCCACACTGAGGACTAGGGCAAACCTGATCTGTTGGCTCATACCTTTTCTTAAACTAGATGGCACAGACTTCACCAATACTCTGCGCTGGCTCCATACCACCCCAGAAGTGACAGAGCAGAGTCACATATAAGTTCCACCCTTGCATGCTGATGTTTTCTTGTCATTTCCCTTTCCACACCCTCTGACACAGAGGGTGTACAATTGTTGGTAACAGTGTGCTAAACACTAACTTGTGATCTTTTCAAATGTTAAAAAGGGGCCACTCCACATAACGGAGATGGGAGAGCAGTAAGGAATCTGTGGTTAGATATAATATCCTCACTTTAGAATACATGCTAGAGCAGTACCTACCCAAGGTGGAGGGTCTCTGAAGTAGGTTCAGACCAAGCAGTCTTGCAGAACCAAGTGGGTGAAATGTTCGTAAAACTATGCATCAGCATTGCAGACAGGCAGATGTCAAGGACAGGAACTTCTCAGCCAAACACTGTAGTAGCGGCTTTGGCCTTGGTGGAATGGGCTTTAAGATCTTCCAGGGGCTGCTTTTAGGTCAGTCCATAGCAGATCTTAATTCACAGGACTACGTACCTCGACAAGGAACCCACACAATTCTACTCATCTTTTGAGGGGGAGGGGGAGCAAAGAACGCTAGTAGAGTGATGGAGTGCCCGACATGGACATCACAACATTTAGTAAGAAGGCAGCCCGAATCCTCATCACAAATATGTCCAAGAAAATTGTGGTGCAGGGTGGCTGCACTGACAGTGCCTGCAGTTCAGTCATAGTCAGGGCCTGTATGTGACACCTTGTGTGGTTGAGAAGGAGGATGCATTAAGATAAGAGACCTAGAAGTCCCAGAGTCACACTCACCTGGTTCTAAGATCCAGCATGAAATATGGGTTTGTAATCAAATGATTTGGACTCTTTGCTCTAGGGCAAAAACCCTGAACTCCATATCCAGGATTGCTCCAATGAATGGAACCCTCTGTGAGAGAAACAGGTGGTACTTCGGCTTGTTCATGGTAAAACCCAACACTGTTAAAAGTTCAGCTGTCGTCTGGAGGTGGTCCACAACTAACTGTGGCAAACCCACCTACAGCAGCCATTTATTACTTAATGGGAGCTAATGAGATCGAAGGGCAGCATGGCAAACTGAAAATGCTCCTGGCTCACTTTGAGAAAGTAACACCTGTAGGACTGCAGATGGGTATATAAAAATAGGCATCCTACAAGTCCAAGGACACCATCCAGTCTCCTGGGTCCAAAGCATAGAGGATCTGAACTAAAGTGAACATTCTAAATGTGTCCTTCCGCAAGACGTTGTTGAGGGGTTAGAGGTCCTGGATAGGCCAGAGGTCCCATCCTTTTTTAGATCAAGGATATAGCGAGAATACGACCATCATCTTTCTCAGAGTCCGGTACCCTCTTTTATGGCACCCTTGGGAGCAAGAGTCTCCCTTCCTGTAGCAGATGTTCTGCTGAGGTTTGTACCTGTGTGGGAAGACTATTGGGTGGGAAAGAGGGGAAGGTGTAGCTTGCTTGTATAATTTGTAAAACCCATTAGTCTTACGTGATGGATCACTAGCCCAGGAGAAAAAGGAGTTAGAAGACTTATGGCCCTACAGCTCTGCATGTTGGCTGCTGTTTCTTTGCCACCAAAAAGAATGAGTTGTCTTCTTCATCACTTGCCGGGAAGACTCTCTCTGTTTATACATCAGCCCCTCGAAACAGCCTCTAATTTACATGAACTGGGGTGGAAATTCTTTAGCAGGGGTCAACAGCCCCAGTGAACACTCTGTAGCTATCCTGTCTTTAAAGCATTCCAAAGCAGTCTTCTTTCCAAAAAGGCAAGACCCATCAGAGAGCCGGTTCATTTGCGAAGCCTGTACATCGCCAGATAACCCAGTGGACCTCATCCAGGCATGTGCACGTAGGACAACACTGGTACTGACCACCCTGCTGAGTCAATCCATGGTATCCAGACCTGCTTGGATAGCATTCTTGGCTGCGTCCTGCCCATCATGTATTGTGTGAGCCAAAGAGGCCTTGTGATCCTGCAGGACAGCCAATAATATCTCAGCAGCCGTGTCCCAAAGTGGTGCGTGTGTGTGCATGTATATTGGCCTAACAGCTAGATCATGTTTAAAGATCAAAGTACTAAGCTGGGAGAAGAACATATAAGTTTGCTAATGCTGTCAATCCTTTTGGATTCCCTGTTTGGAGGATTGGCTGGAAATGAATTGGGGTTCACCTTACTGGTCAGTACCTGTACAATAAGGTTCTCTGTAATGGGGTTATTTTTTATTTTATTTTTTTAAACCTTTATTGCACATAAAAAACTCAATACAAACATGGGCCTACAACCACCAGGGCCCGCCGCTAATATATACATGTTCAACAACATCAAGGCAGTAATAGGCCCCCTGGGGCTCAGCCGAATTAACAAATTACTGTGTGCACCTCAGAGGTTATCAGGATACATAAATTTTAGAAATACAAACAAAGAAAGAAAAAATAAAATAACACCAAAAAGCAAGGCGGAAACCATCGAAAAAGGGGCGTCTAACCACAGCCGGGGGACCACTCAATACATACTCCACCCTCGGGTGGTAAACGAGGATGATCAAGGGGGAGGTGGGGGCGACGGGAGAGCCACAACCATCTACAGGTAAAATGTAATAGTCCGGGAACCTCAGGATCAGGGGGACAAGACAGCATCAGATGTGTCCACGAGGGGGGGTGTGCAGATGTTCCCTCGGTACGCGTTCCACTGACCCCAGATTCTACCTCATGCCCCCGGCTTACCCCGAGCCACATACACAGTCTTCTCTCTGCACATGCACCAATCCATGTTCTCCTTCCATACTGACACGGTGGGGGGCCGCCGGGAACCCCAAAGCTGTGAGATGTCCCTCTTAGCAACCATGTTCCCAAGGGCCGCCCACCGAGTCTGAGCCGCATTATAGTCATTAGGCTCCCACACGTTCAGCAAACATCGGCGAACCTCAGGCAACAGAGGGACCCCAGTGACACATTCCATGACAGCATGCACCCGGCGCCAATACTCCGCCACCTCACAGCACATGGAGAAAAGTGGCGCTGAGCCCACAGCCGCGCCTACAGAGCCAGTCTTCAGAAAAACCCATCAGAACTAAACGAGGGCCCGTCACGTAAACACGGTGGAGAATTTTAAGCTGGACAAGACGGAGACGCGCGGGTATGGCCACCTCCTTAGGGGAGGACAGCGCAGACTGCCAATCCTCATCGTCCAGTTCCACCCCATCCCGGATCCATGCCTCCCGAAGACGCACGAGGAGATCCGCCCGAACGTTTATTAGTTTTTTATAGATAAGTTCTGCCGCGATATTTCTTGGAGGCGGCTGGGATTACTTGGACCTCTGCTCTCCTCTTTTGCATTTCTCCACGACTCGCGGCCCCCGCTTCGCGGGTGCCGCTCGAGGTACTGGGATTTTGTTGTTTGCTCCCGGGGTGACAGCGGCGATTGGTTCCTGCGCCGTCTGCCGTGACTCCAATCCACCGAGGGGCTGCTGCTGGACAACTGACTTTTGGGTGTGCTCGGGACTGCGAGGACCAGGGTGCTGAGCGAGACGCAGAACAGCCGCACCTGGTCCTCTTCCCGACTCCTCCCCCAATTCCACGTCACCACACCTTAAAATCGGCCCGAAGCCCATACGCGCTAGCGGGACGCGCGCGGGTCTTAGCACGGGGCTAAGACCGGGCAAAGAGCGGGCCCTCTGAGGCCCTCAGAGACACGAGGAGACCGGACCGGGGGAATCCCCTTCATTTCCCAGCAAACGTGAGTTGTGTGTGCGATATTTGTAGCATTTACCATGGCCGAGACTGTACCTACCAACGCTCCCACAATTAATGGTGCCCCAACCAAAGGTACACTGGTCGACTATTTCAAAAAGGTTGCTGCGGCTACGGACAAGGAGACCACGCTCGCTGAACGAAGGGCTCTATAGAGTGTATTAAAAGTAAGATACTATTGGATAATATGACTCCTCCGACTCCCATTGTGCTAAGTTCTCCTACTCTTACGCAGGAGGCATTAGCTATTGATAATGTTCCTGTGCTGCTTAGAGCCATTGATCCTACATCTGACAAACTTAACTGTTCGCTTGGTTCCACTGATCTGTTCCCTTCTAGTATTTTTATTAAGGAAACTGATATTGTTACCATTCCCTCTCAACCTAAGGCTAAGGCCCCCAACAAGAAGGTGGGGAGGGTGGTGGTGCCCAAAGCTCCAAGGCCCCCTCCCTCTAAAAGAAGAAAGAGGCTAGGTGATTTGCCAAAAGATAAGATTCATCATTCTGACTTTGGCAAAGGACCCACTCAAACTCCAGTAACAACACCTCTGACAAAGGTTCCATCCACGTTACCAATAATACACGCCATGGCCACAATATCTCCTACCTTTTTGGCATCCCCCCCTTCTGATCTGACTTGTCCTCCGTTGCCCCTACCTAATGTAGGTCAGATGCCACCATATCTTGAGGGCATCGAGCAATTGTTAAGGTCTTTTGTCCTACCCATTATCGAAAGATTAAAAAATATAGAGCAACGCCTAGGGGATTTAGAATCTTCAATTATAAAACATCCGGGGGCACGCAAAGATCCTGTTCAACCAGTTCTGCCCCCCCTGTGGTATCAGCTTTACCTCCTATCTATACCAGGAAAAACGACACGGGTAGTCCTACTTGCCAGTATATGGCCAAGCCCTCTCACATCATAGCCCATCAATGCCATGGACAAAGCGATGCGGGCGAACTGATAAAGGAAGCAACGGACCCTATCATAGAAACGATTCCAAATGAGAGGGGCGGGAATCAGCATTTAGCTAGGGTAAGAGACCGACCTAGCCACCAAGTCGATCTACCTCCAGAGGCGGTCCCATATGTGGTAGTGCTCACAGAAGTCCCGCCTCTGGAAAAGGGCAAAACTGAAGGCTTCTATGAACTCAAAAATAAAACCATGCACTGGCTTATGTCAAACAGACCCCTCCCTTTTAACATCAATGGGGAGATATTACATGTCCGGAGACTTCCTTGGTTAGGGCGTAGAAGCAAGGACCTCGAAGGGGATGTAATTATTATTAACTTTAGAGACCCCAGAGCAGTCAATTACATCTTAGACTACCCCTTGGGTAACACCTGTGGGTCCATAAATCCCCGTGAATTGTCATACTTCTACCCAAGACCTTTAGTCTCTTATAATGTATATCCCAGGGCCCTAGTACAAATGTCGACACACCCCCGCACATTTTCTGCAATCTCTGTTCCCCCTGCTAAATACTGTAATACCTATCCATCCACCTCTGCGGCTCATGGAAATGCATCAGAATGGGTTACGGTGCCCCCTGGGAGTCACAGATATGGCCCAAGGAAGGTGAATCATAGGCCACCATTTACTCCCCTTGAAGTCGCAAATAGATTCGGGGCCTTATCAGGAGTCGATGATTGCGACTGACATAGGAGTTTCCCCGACCATGGGCCTAGCACCTTGGTATACCAGGCTGAGGACACGGATCTGATTCCTCAATTGCAGATTTCTTGCCCACAATATCCCACCACTCCTGGGCTACCTCTGCCCCTACCTGAGACTCATACAGCGCCCCATGAATACGCTCCCGTGGTCGCAGATGAAACAGCTATAAATCACTACCGCCCCGCACATAGGGCGGAGAGGGTAAAGGCGCAGGGTGGTGGTTTGTCAAGACAGATCAATCTGACACAGGGTTCCTTATCTAAGGTACGAGATGATGCAGGGGTTTGTGCCCTTTTAAGGCCGGTAGAAAGCACTCTGTATGAGATTGCAACGACCGCAGATAGGGCTTTGAGGTCATTGGAAATACTATCATGGAACGTGGCTGGGCTGCCTAACAAGTTGGATAGTAGTGAATGGGAAACTTTTATCAAAGAATATGATATATGCATGTTCCAAGAGACGTGGGCCAGAGAAAACCATTGTTACCCTGGGTTTGCAATTTTCAACGTCCCAGCCAGATGGGGAGGGAAGGGACGCCCATCTGGAGGTTTATCAATATGGATCGCTTGCCATCTAGGCTGTATGGCTGAGATGGTAGAAACAAATTCACCTGACATCCTGTGTGTGGTCTTGCGTTGGCCCACTGGGATGGGCCTGACCTTGGTAAATATATATTCCAGACCGGTCGGAGTTGCGGCCACCTCAAGGACAATGGAGGACTTAGTGACCTTTCTTGATTCTCTCACTGGTTCAGAAACACTCCTGGTTGGAGGTGATTTTAACATCCAGTTCGAACCATTCCCGATTTACCTAGATGGGCTTAGTAGTGAGGAGGATGATCTCTGGGAAATCCCAAGCATTGCAGGTCCGCCAGTTAGGTCATCATCACCCCTCCTACTGCAAGTTTTAACATTGACTCTGGCAAACTCACTTAGAGCATGCAACGGCAGGTTCCAAGGGGACATACCGCCGCAACCAACTTTTAACAGACTAGGCCAGGAGTCCCGGATAGATTATATAATGATCAAACTCCAGGATTGGAAACTGGTTCTAGATTTTAAAATAGCCCCCAGGTTAGACAGCGACCACAATGCCCTAATCCTTTCACTAGCCGCTGACGGATTTCTTAATGGCGCTGTTCCAGGTAAAAGACTATCTGCCCCCAGTCTTACCTTATCCAGTAATAGGCGAAGAATAAGGTGGGACAAACTGCTAGAGAAACCGACTTGCATAAGGACCATATATGAGCTAGCGGCATCAGCCCTTGAAAAAGTGGAAAGACTCCTCCCTCAATTGTCCTCGCCAGATGGGTGCTTCCCCCTCGAGGACATCCACCAGACCCTTTGCGATAACCTTGCTGAGGTATTGAACCCTGTGGTCCGGGACAGGAAAGTGAGGAGAGTAAGAGCCTCATGGTTCAATGCCAGTTGCAGGGGAGCTAAGAAAGATCTCCTTCGAGCGTTTAAAAACAAGGAGGCCCCCTCGGTAATTAGGGAAAAGAGGGTTGCTTACAAGCTCCTCCTTGAAAACGCTAAAATCGACTGGGACTGGGAGAACTGGGCAGAAATAACAACTGCACTTAAAACCAGAGACTCAAGGAAATTCTGGCATATAGTCAAACACGGCTCAGCCGAGCCTGTTATGGCTATAGAGGGCAATATTGCGCCCGAAGTTTGGGAGGAACATTTCTCATCGCTTTATAGTAGGGCTGGGCTAGACCAAATAGGAATCCAGGCCGGGACCCCAGTCGCCCTAATCATTGATAATCCCTCTGAGAGGGAAGATTTTAACTTGGAGGAACTGGAAATGGCAATCACTCGCCTTTCCACAGGAAAAGCGCCGGGTCTTGACAAGCTCCCAGGTGACCTCCTAAAGCATGAGGTTGGAATTTGGGCACCATACCTCTTGGTATTGTTTAATGCCATCATCCATGGGATGGCGATCCCTCCAACTTGGCTCGGGGCGGAGATAGTGCCCATTTTTAAAAGGGGCTCACCTCTGCTCCCTGCTAATTACAGACCGATCAGTTTGATAGACGTCCCACAGAAGCTTTTTGCGAGGCTTCTGTTGGATCGACTCTTGGACTGGATCGAAGAGAGGGATATCCTGAGCCCCCTTCAGGCTGGGTTTCGTCAGAAGACCTCCACCATAGACCAGGTCTTTAGGCTGTCCCTTTTACACTGGAAAACAATACAGCTGGAGGGTGGCAGTCTCTATACTGTATTTGTGGACTTAAGGGCAGCCTTTGACCTGGTTCCACGCGGTAAGCTCTGGGAAGTGTTGGCGAATGTTGGGGTGCCAGCTGATCTTTTGACCATGATCATCCGCCTCCACACAAACCCCTATGCTCGTGTGAGGTGTGGTAGACAGGGTGCTCTGTCAAATAAGTTTCCTGTTGACAGAGGGGTAAGACAGGGGTGCGTACTCGCACCAACCCTGTTCTGCCTCTTTGTCAACGGTGTTATTGATCACCTCAACGGGGTCCCCAATTCGGATGTCCCGAAGCTGGCAGGAAGGAGGGTCCCGGCAATCATGTTTGCGGATGATACCCTCCTTCTCTCCAAGTCGCCGATGGGAATCCAGCGTGTGTTGGATGGATTTGGGGACTTTTGTAGAGAGCATGGACTGGAGATAAATACTCTAAAGACTAAATTCATGGCCTTCAATCCGCCACCCAGGTTCCACCGCATCCCACGTATAGGGAACAACATACTTGAACGAGTTAACACCTTTGAATACCTTGGTGTTACCCTTAATGAGGAATTGGGGTGGGGTCCACACCAGGAGAAAGTAAGGATGAAATTAGTGCAACATACCGGTGGAATACTAAGGATGATAGGGAAGAACAGGTCGACCCTCAAACCTATAGGCCCACCCCTCCATATTTATAGGGTGCAAGCCAGAGGAGCTGTCACATATGGTAGTGAATTATGGGGTCACAAAGTCTTGGATAGTTTGACAAAGGAGGAGAACAGATTCCTTAGGTGTCTAGTAGCTCTTCCTCCAAGTACACCCCTAGTGCCTCTAAGACTCGACCTAGGCATTAGACCCCTGGAAGAAGAGTTGGCACTTCGCCCCGTGATCTATTGGCGTAGATTGTGGGCGGTGCCTGAACTGATTCATTATAGACAGGGCTTGCAGGAAGTTCTTAGCTTTCCAAACTCGGGGAACATTGCCTGGCTTAAATTTGTAAGGAATAGTCTGGTGAGCCTAGGTCTAGATGCACTTTGGAACTACCCTCGGAACGCCTGTTCCAAGCTTCCTAAAAAAGTTCTAACCAAATTGTATTATGATTCCAAGGCTCCCTCACTTCGACCTTCAAAATCTGTAGGGTCTTTAACACACCAATTCCTTTACATGAAGACTACTTATAGCTTTGAATTAACCCTTGACAATGTTTACCCTGTAATAATCAGGAAGCTTTATTTGCAATGGAGGCACGGGTCCTTGCCAATTCGTGCTTTCACTAGCCTTTGGTCTGTGTCGACACCCAGTATTTGCCCGGCATGCAGAGCAAGCGATGAAACTGAGCTGCACCTTATATTCTTCTGTCCGGGCTATACTGAGGCGCGCAGAAAATGGATCATTCCCGCTTGCAGGAATTTGGGTTTTACCAGGTGCCACGAAGCCTTTAGAATTCTTAAGAGTGAAATGGCGGTTCACATTGTGTTTGCGGTGGCCAAATTTTTGGGGGCTTTATGGCACAAACGGAAACGGTACTTAAAAATGTCACTATGATTCATTTTGCACTGTGTTAAAAGGCACATGATTCTATGTAACTAGCAGGTATCTAGCCGTGCGGCTGCACCAATTTTTAATCATTTTATGTATGGCTTTTAAATGTACTTTTTATTCATTTTATGTACTTTTATGGAGATTCTCCGAAATAAAGTTTTTCTTGACTTGACTTGAGATAAGGGAAATAGTACTGTCGGGCAAGTGACCGTCGCGTATGCGGTCCTCGAGTGGCGAAGACACAGGGACTGCAGTCTCAGCCCCGATGGCCGAGAGCAAAGCGTGCCGAGCCTGAACGTACCGAAAGAACTCCCTCTCACTCAATTCGTACTCACTCTGCAGCGCAGCGAAGGATTTAACCGCACCCTTCACCCAAAGGTCACCTACTCTGCTGATGCCAATCGTGTCCCAACGCTCGAATCCCTTCGTCGTCCAAAGGCTTCCCAATCTTTCAGACGCAAACAAGGGGGTCGCACCCGTCAAACGATCATTCCAGCCCATGGCCACATTCGCAGCCTTCCACAAGCGTACTGCAATCTTAGTGGGACCGGTTAAGTTCCTCCCAGCCGATCGAGAGTAAAGTGCCCTGTTAAAGTTGCCGCCAGGCAACAAAAATCTATCCATTTCGAAAGCCGGATTAGGACCAGGTGCGTACGTTGCATGGTTAATAGCAGATAGCTGGGAAGCCCAATAGTACCTCCTGATGTCCGGGAGCGCAATGCCCCCGTCGTACCAGGGGAGAGTCAGTTTTGCAAGAGCAATACGTGCACGACCGTCCCAAACAAGTCTCCTTTGTAAGCTCTCCACTTCCCGGAAGTAGGCCGCCAGAATAATATCAAAGGAGTTCTGAAGTGCGTAAAGGAATCGGGGAAGAGACATCATTTTAAAAAGCGCCGCACGACCGAGGGGAGACAAGGGAAGCTGACGCCAACGGGCCACGTCTAACCTCAATCTCTGAAGTGGAGAGAGGAGATTATGCTCGTAGCGGACCGCCGGGTCCAATGAGACGTACACCCCCAGGTACGTAAAGCCGGAATGGGACGCCTTAATGGGAAAACGAGAAGGCAAGAGAGGAAAGCCACCGGATATAGCATAGACACAAGATTTGGACCAGTTAATGATCAAACCAGAGTTCTTGCCGAAGGAAGTGAGGATGTCAAAGAGCACATTGAGTGACTTACGTGGTGAGGTGAGGTACAAGAGAATGTCGTCCGCGTACAACGAAACACGATCCTCGAAGCCAGGGGCCCACTGGATCCCTCTTATCGACGGTTCCCAACGAAGCCAAGCAGCGAGCGGTTCCAAAGACAACGCGAAGAGCAGGGGAGACAACGGACACCCCTGCCTAGTGCCCCTCCCAAGAACGAAAGGCCGGGAAACCCTCCCATTAACGACAACCTGTGCCAGCGGAGCAGCGTATAAGAGTTTTACCCAATTAATAAATCCCGCCCCGAAGCCAAACTTTGCCAGGGTGGCCCAAAGATACGGCCATTCTATCGTATCAAAGGCCATCGTGGCGTCCAAGGAAACCAAGATGGCCGGCTCTGAAAGATATTCCGCCCTTGCAAGTACGCCATGTAGGCGCCGCAAGTTAAGGGCCGTATTCCGGTGCGGGATAAAACCGGATTGGTCCGGATGCACCAGATCGCAAATAACAGTAAGCAGGCGGTTTGCAAGAACCTTGGCAAGGATTTTCGGCTCGGCGTTCAACAGAGAAATAGGCCTGTACGAGGCACAACGGTCCCGGGGCTTACCGTCCTTGGGAATCACGACTATAGTGGCCAGACGTTGGTCATCAGGGAGAGAACCAAGTTCAAGCGACTCCGAGAACATATGACGGAGAAATGGCGCAATTGTATCCGGTTGCAGTTTATAGAGTTCAATCGGAAGTCCGTTGGGGCCCATAGCCTTGCCTGAGCGAAGGGAGCGAATCGCGGTAGCAATCTCGTCGACCGATAGTGGGGCATCCATCTGCTCACGCTCATCCACCGACAAGCAGGGCAAAGCAATATCCTTCAACAAGTGACGAGAGTCAGCCTCATCTCTAGCCGACACCGGGGAGTACACAGCACAGAAGTAGTCCGCAAAACACTCCACAATCTCACCAGGGTCAGTCACACTTACTCCCTCCGACGTCTGAAGCACGGGGACCACTCGATTCACTCTCTCCTTCTTATCAAGCCAAGCAATCAATTTACCCGCCTTATCCCCAGCATCATACAGTCTACCCTGCTGTTCCCTATACATTGTCCGAGCAGCATCCGTAACAAGGGACTTATATTCGAACTGCTTCAGGCTGAGGGCGTGGAGCCCGTCCTGAGTGACACCCGTCTCCAAGGCAGCCTCCAACCCCGATATCTCAGCCTCCAACGCAACCACCTCCCCGTTCTTAGCTTTCTTGGCCTCCACGATCAGGGATAGGGCGTGTCCGCGAAGAACCGTTTTAAAAGCCTCCCACAGGGACACTGAGGACAAGACGGACCCCTCATTCTCAAGAAAATACTGATCAAGCGACTTAATGAGACTCTTGCGAATCTTGGGGTCACGCAAGTACCATGGGTTAATGGGGGCGATCCGCCCAGGGGATCGCATCCCGGTATCGAAGAGGAGCCACAATGGGGAATGATCGGAAATGCCCCGGGCCAGGTGCTTAACCTCCCGGACCGGGTGGTCTGGGCCGCGGGCATAAGAAAATAATCTAGTCTGGAGAGACTCCCGTGGGCCCCGGAGTGGAATGTGTACTGACTCTGTGTCGGATGTATCAACCTCCAGCAGTCCACTAAACTGAAAGTGTCCAAGAACCCGCCGAGCCACGCCTGGGCGGCAGAGAGGGCTCTGGGAGGGTAACGATCCAACTCGCCAGAAATCACGGAATTAAAATCCCCACCCACAAGCAAGAGACTATCAGGAAGTTCAAGTAACATACGACCCACATCAGAGAAAGTGGAGGTCTGGAGGCCCGGGGGAACATAGACCGAAACCAATGAAAGAGTCTGCCCCTCCCACCGTCCAGTCAAGGACGCATAGCGCCCTCTATCATCAAGAGTGACTTTGTCGATCTCAAGCGGGAGGGAAGATCGCAGCAAGATGCCCACCCCTCTGGATCCAGTGGTGAAGCCAGAGTGTGCAACCAGTCGGTAGCCCCCCCTGTTCATAGCATGACATACATTGCCCACCAAGTGCGTCTCTTGAAGAAATACCACATCAGGGGCCAATCGACGCAAATATTGCAACACAACCCCACGTTTGATACGGTCCCCCAATCCGTTGACGTTCCAAGACATCAGTTTCAACCCGCCCCCCCCCCCCATCCCAACACAAGAAGCTGGAGTCCCCGGGCACGCAGCCAGACACCTGAAACTGAAAGAAAACAAACACACCGCCTTGAAAAGAAAAAACACAAAACCCAACTACCACTGCCACCCTCCCACCCCCAGATCATTGCAACTCCCCCCACCCTGCACCCCTGCGGACTATACAGCCCCCCCAACTTGCAGTGTGCCTGTCGCCCTAACAATCCCATGCTACAAAAAGACCCTAGAGGAGGAAAGGGACCCGTCCCCGCCCGCACCCAAACGATACATTAATAGACAAAATATACAGTTGAAGTAGAACCTGGCTGGGTGCAAAAGGAAATGTCAAAGTGGAGGACCAAGAATCATTCCTGCAGAGGCCCTCCGCCCTCGGCACCGCCAGTACGCCCGGGTCGTTCGCCCCGGTCCGGCAGGGAATCCAACCAGTCACTCACGGTGTCAGGGCGTTCAAAAAAGATAGTCCGATCTTCATATTCCACACGAAGCCTGGCAGGGAAAAGCATAGACTATTTGAGTTCCAGATCTCGAAGACGGCGCTTCACCCCCTGAAAGCCCATTCTCTGTTTCTGAACGAGTTGGGTGAAGTCCGGAAAGAAGTTAATGGAGGAATTCTCATATTTAACTGGGCCGTGCACCCTCGAGGCCTGCAGGATCGCATCCCGGTCTCTGTAATGAAAAGGTTTTGCAATGATAGGCCTCGGGGGAGCTCCTGGTCGAGGCCTACCGCCCGGGACACGATGGGCACGCTCCACGGCGAAGAACTTGCTCAGGCCTGAAGGAGCAAGATGATTGAGGATGAGATCTTCGACCGTGAGGTCCACCGGCCGATTGTCGGAAGTCTCCGGTACACCTATGACACGGATATTGTTGCGTCGTGCCCGACCTTCGAAATCCTCCAGCCGCCGGGACATCGTGTCGTTTGCCGACTTTAGATCGCCAAGAGTTGCCTGGAGGTCTGATACATCCGTAACAAGAGTGGATGTCCTCAAGTCCAGCGACTGAACCCTCTCGTTAGTCTTAGAGAGAACTGCCCGAATTAACGTAACATCAATGGCAACCGTGTCAATTTTACGGGCCAGAGCCTCGTACTGCTGGGCGATGGTCTCCCTTATGCCGTTGATGGCGCCCATAACGTCCTGCAGCGACAATTCCGTGGGGACGGACGGGCTCCCACCGGCGCCCTCCACGACGGCACTTGCTGGCCCGGGGGATCCTTTACCCTGGGTATAACGATCCATGATGTTACTCTGGACTGGTCCCCCACGCTGGGATGTCTTGGTCCTCCGTTTCTCGGGATCCCCCTTGCCCGCCATGTTGAGCGATGCTCACCGGTGGGGTCCGCCCGGACCGATAGCTAAGGGGCGCCAGCAGATCAGACACAGACTGTCCGAGGGCCCGCTCGAAAGAGTTGAGAAAAAGCCACAAATCAGTCCAGTACAAAGGCCGGAGGACGCCCCAGCCGCGCGATGTAGCTCCTCGATCAGGCCATGCAGAAGTGCAAAAGCGAAACTGAAAGTGGGGGCGCGGTCATTGGCAAGGCTCCGATGCCGTTGTTGTTCAACTACTCCCCGGCCCCACAGTTCACCAAAGCACCGGGCACAGCTTCCAGGTGGGCCTCCAAAATGCAAGACGCTGTATTTCAGGTCTCCCAGGTCCGATTTACGTTCTGAAGAGAGTTATGGATTCAGCCAAGGTTCATCTTCCATAATCCGTCCACAAATCCAGGATAATGTCAGGATAAGTTGCGAGGAGCGGCAAGGGTCCGGGGAGCCCTGTGCTCACGCGACCATCTTGGATGTGCGCGAAGCTCCTCCTGTAATGGGGTTATTGGCGAGAAAATTTGGTCACCAGGCGCCAGTCTATGACCTCCGGCCCCCTGGCTGTTCTCAGGTGATCAAGAACATGGTTTTGACCAGGAAGCCACAAGAGTATCTGTGACAGCATCATTTAACAGGAGCGAGGGCTCATACGTTGCCATCCCGGACTGTAGTATTTCCATAAAAATGTTTGTCTTAGTCCCAAAGGAGGGCAACTAAAATTCCAGTCCAGCTGCCCTCTTCTGAACCACCACTGCAAAGGAGGTACTTTCTTGCATTGGTAGTCAATGTAGCGAGTGATGCTGTCTCCAGGGAGGTATCATGCCCACTGGCATTCTATAAATTTTGTATAAGGCATCATCAGTGTATTAAGGCGAGCCATCCTCACCTCGCCTCACTTCCATCATCATCAATATCTTGGGTTGTACCCTGCTGTGGCACAGTGTCAGAATCAGAGCCAAAAAAGAATAGAGCTTCTGCTGATACATGTAATGTGGTAGAGGTACAGGTTTAGACTCAGGGTGAATGACAACAGGTCGCACTTTTATAGTCTAATAGCGCAACATCAGTTGCTGATGTCTTTTCAGAAATTACACGGGCGTCAACACTGGGTCATCCACCGGCGCTATCAAGTGTCAGAAACCAGCATGGATCTAGAGACAAGAGTAGAGGCCTGTACCAAATTCAGTATGGGCCTGGTAATGGGCCCAGAGGAGGCAGACTGTGCCAGGGAGGGACTCGCCAGAGGAAACCCGACTGGAGGCCCTGTGGTTCCATGGGGCTCGAAGATGCATCAGAAGGAGATGGAAATAGACTGAAAATTTGCAGCATGGTCTCTTAGAAGGCCTCAATGTGCTGTGCAGTCGACGATGGCCTGGGAAACTCCAGGTGTGTCTGCATTAACTGAGGCATCTTTTCTATTGGCGGTGACCTCAATGGAGTGCAACAGAAATCTTGACACCCTCAAGCTTTCTCTTTGGCAGAGTGGCAGAATGAGGTTGAGTCTTCCTTCACTTTTTATGCATAAGTTTAGACTTGGACTTACAAGAGGACTTTGAGTGGGAAGTGCAGTGGTTGCAGCAGTGGCCCCATAACTGGGCCAGTGACCAGAAGGCTGATCTAGGCGAAGACTTCAACTACTTAGACGGAGACATACAACTTCGCCCCCTGGGTCACAAATCGCCTTTGAGTGCATGAGGGTGCACATCACTTCAAAGGCACTTCTTTAGCACCTTGTGACCAACATCAGCTTTCTCTTTTAATCCAGACATTTGCGGTGGGGACATCGTTCCCTAGCACATGGTGAAAAAAGCCTGGAGTCAGCTGAAAACCAACAAAGTCGGGATCATTGGAAGGCACAGAAAAAAGGTCTCAACGTCAGAGCCCAGGGGTGGCACTTGTATGCAGCTCTGTTGTGTCAATTCTATGATGGTATGGAGTCACAAAACAGCTGAGGGTCCTGCTATAAAAAAAACTAAAGATCCCATGTGGCACCCTGGGGGATAGTCTAAGGTGAGGCATCTGTGGTTAACAGCCGACCAGAAACTGTAATATTTCAGATTTCAAAGCTTCACTGCTCCTCTGACTAGCCCCTTGTTGAAAGTAATTATGCCATCTACTCGAGAGACGCAAGCAGGAGACAAGTGTGCTCATGTACGAGAATAATACCACATTGAAGAATAGTCTACGCAAGTATGAGCAAGATCTCCACCCAAGTCAGAACTTCCTGGACTCTCCTGGGTGTCTAGTTTTCAAAATGTCTGGGATTGGGAAGTTTACCTGATGGTCGTGCTAAGGCCTATAATACAAAGCTACCCACATTGCTAAAATCTTTTTTTTTTCAAAAAGTCAATTTTGAGGGGAAAAACTGATGATTTCTCTTTGCATTTTGAGGCATTTCCTGTCATGGGTGCTATGCCCAGTCACACAAGTGAAATACCGTTTTTTAATCAGGAGACATGTGGGTACCCAGATGTGTAGAGCATTTGTTATTATCAATTGGATTTCTCTCCATTGTTGACTCCCAAATGTAAGCCAGTATGTAAGAAAGAATACATTAGGCAAAATGCCTCTGAAACACGTGTGTTGATATTCTCAGCTTCAGAAGTGTACAAATAACCACTGTTCCTAAACTCTGCATGTTGTGCACATTTCAAAAATACATCGGTTTCCATCAAGCCAATTTTTAATTCATTAGATTTTAGCATATGAATCACTGCTTGGTCAGTACACAATCAAAAATCACTATAGGCGACAGTTTGGTTGTTGGCTCTAGGTATTGCGTATTTTGGAACCACCAACAAACATTATCTACACCCCTGAAACCAGAAGGGTCGCTCGGATGCAAAGGTATATTGTTTAGTATAAATCCAGAACAGAGCAAAAAAACATAAGAGATAAAAACATTGTAACAAATTGCTATTTTGTCCTCCATATTTTCATTTTTTTATTTTATTTCAACGATTAACCAGGTAGTTACCTTCTGTAAATGTTTTCTGGTAGAGACTAACCACAGATTCCTGACCTTTTGAATACTTCCCCAGGCCTCTGGAAAATCTTCAACAGTACCACAGTGTGCCGGTAGGTGACACCATTAGACCCGCACCGTCATCACTCCGTGCCAAATGTGATGTGTGGACCTATATAGGAGCCACCCATGTGTGCTGACATCAGTTAATTTCTTGAAACTTCCACGTTTGCAGGAGCGGAGTTGATCAGATTGGTCAATACCAGTCTGCAGATTGCTAGATGGGATCTTTTCAAGTAAAGAGACCAGTCATAGAACAGGGAGGTGGGAGGGTTAGTGTGGAATCTACAGTTAGTCTCACCCAGAAAGAGCGCTGCCTAAGGTAAGTAACTTGTTCTTCTGATAGAGACTTTGATTGGTAGATTCCTCGAATTTTGAATAGCTAACCATGCAATACGTCATATATCTCCTAGGCGTTGGGTCCTTTTACTAGTTCAGACCAAAAAGTCCTGAAGGCCTGAGTAGGCAAAGCCTGGTTTGGGAAGCCTCTAGCGCTGCCTGGCAGATGTTCAGAACTCGCACCCCGTGAGCCAACGCAGTGGTAGCAGCCTTGGATCTGGTGGGATAAGCCCACAAGCCCCTCACGAGGCTGCTTTTTGGAGAGTGCATAGCAGATATTAATGCAGAGCACGATCCAACGCATGATTGTCCTTTTCTGCGCAGCCTTGCCTTTCTTTGCTCTAGTGAACCCGATAAAGAGCTGGTTGTCCACTTAGTGGTCTCGGGTAAAATCATCATAGAAGCGAAGGGCTCTTTTCGGATCCAACAGGTGATGTCTTTTCTCCTCCTTAGAGGGGTGAGGTAGAGCAAAGAACATAGGATGATTGATGTTCAAATAAAGATGAAAGGGAGTCACTACATTTGGAAGGAAGGATGCTCGGGTCAGTGGATCAGTTTGTCTGGTAAGGTGGAGTAAGGCGGGTTGACAGACAGAGCCTGTAAGATGCTCACCAGGTGAGCCGAAGTTATTGCAACAAAAGATACAGTCTTGAGAGTAAGGAGTCGAAGTGAACAACTGTGGAGAGGCTTAAAAGGCGCATACATAAGGAATATAAGGATTATGTCCAAGTCCCATTACAGCAAAACAAACGGAGAAAGGGGAAACATATGTTGTAACCCTTTGATGAATCATCACATCAGGTGATTTAAATAGTGGCCGCTTGTCTGGCAACTGTAAAAAGGCCAAAAGAGCCAACATATACCCTTTAACAGAGTCCAAGCAAGGCCTTGCTAGACGAGGTGCAAAGTAAGACCTTGCTGGGCCAGGGACACCTCAAACAGCAGAACTTCGTACAGTTTTTAATGGAGTGGGTCCAAAAGAGCACCAGGCCACAAACATATCCCAACAGCAGGCATGTACAGATTTTGTTAAGGAATGCCTGGCTACCAGGATGACATCCACGTTTCTGGGCAGAAGGTCAAAAGCACTCAGCTGTCACTGCTCAATCTCCAAGCATGAAGGAGCAGATTGCGCAGGTTCAGGTGCATACTGCTGCAACAGAAGATCTTGCCAAAAAGACAGCCTGATCAAAGGACAGATGCTCATGCATAAGAGTTCAGGATGCCATACTTTCCGTGATCAATCCGGAGCCTCTAGGATGCATTGGGCCGGTCGTTCCTGATCTTCTTCAGAACAAGGGGCAGAGTGATAATGGCAGGAAGGCTTATGTGGTTCTAGAGGCACTCCCACGTATTGAAACCACGTGATGACCTTTGACTATCCTTATTTTAATTGACTTTGGTGTTTTAATTTACTCTAGCCTGAATGGGCGACATCATTTTCCTGTATGTGCATGTTTCCCTTGAAGATTTCTTTTGTGTCATCTTGTAGCTGCAGAGGGGGGAGAGCTTTCAGAGTAGGACAGCCTTGCCAGGAACAGAACATGTGGTATGTGCATTTGGAAGCATGAGAGAAAGAGTTGTGGAATGTACTTCTTGGTCTCGAAGTGCGGTGTTATAAGCAGTTGTGCTCAAATGTGCATTATGTTGTACATTGGAAGATGAAGTGTGTGATGCTATAGGCAATGGTGCACAAATGTGATTTGTGTTGTACATTAGGAAGTATTATGAAGTTCTTACTATTGGCTTTGACATGCCCTCATGCCATCTTGAATTCTGTCAGCTAGCTTGAGCTTGTGTGTGCACCGGCAGGCCCCCAGATTGCTCAAGTTGTTTAGGCTATTCATATTCAAGGTTGTTTTAGGCTTTCGTAAGCTTCACTGGGATAATGTGTGGGACGTGTGCTTGGTTCCTTTCAGAGCAGAGATTGTTGTTGCCAGAGAAATGTGTGGAATGTACATCTCTGGCTCGGAGTCAAAATACAGGGGCCTGGACAGCTTCTGTCTTGACCTTGACACAAACCAGTAAGGTCAGCTTGGTTTTTCGTATCAGAAGAAAGGGGGCGAGGTTTCTAGAACCTTTGCCTCAGGTTGAGTAAAGGTATTAAAGGCGGGGGATCTTGGCACCCAGACGGGAGTTTGCTTGTGGGGAAGATGTGTTGTCACAAGGGAATTTGGGTCCCGATCGAAAATCCTACCTGGGCTGTTAAATGGCTCCTCCAACTTGAGTTGGCAAGGATGTAGAGGGAACGATCGGTGAGGTGATTTATTTTTGATTATTGACTTTGTGAGTGAGTCTGTGTGCACATTCAAGTTGCAATTAATTGTAATCATCTGATGTGCACATTCAAGTCGCCAGTGGTTGTAATCATCTGATGTATTTAGTGCATATATCTTTCTGAATTCTTGGAGTGGACGTCCATCCTATTATTATCTGCTTGTATTTCCTATTATAAAAGTTGCATTTGCCTACTCATAAGTGTTGTTCATTGGACAACTGGGAAAACCTTTCTGTTGGAGCGTATTGTATAAATAAAACCCCATGGCTTATTCTGAGAACAGTCTGATGTTTCTCCTTTTATAACAGTGAAATCCCTTTCCTGGTGGTGTGTTGTTTTTATTGCTTCGTTGTGTTTGAGCCTCCGTGTGGGAGGGCAAAGCATTACAGCATACAGGAGTCCCACTCCAAGCGGAATAAGTCTACCAGGAAGAGCCGCTTTGGAAACTGCAATACACTGAAGAACTGACACTTCACATTCTCAGCAGTGGCGAACAGATCAAGCCAAACTTCTCTTCATTCACAGAAGAGAGCCTGACCCACCCCTGGGCTATTTGTTTGGCTTTTTTGTAGGTTCCCTTCTGGAAAATCTAGAAACCTGGGTACGGTTAAAATGTCCAAGATATGGGTGGGGGGGGGGGAGATACACATTTGGCGTGGATGCCTTTAGTTGAAATAATGTTATGCAGGCTTAAATGAGACCTATGTCAAAAAGAGCCTGGCATTTTAGGGGAGGGGGGATTAGCAGCCAAGGTGTTAAAAGCACAAGGCCAGTTTTTATTCTCATGTCTATAGCAGCCCATTTGCTAACAATACCCTTAGATGTCATTTGGTTTAATTGACTTCTTTTTAAAACTCCAAATAAAATGAGGCCACTTAGCTCAATAAGCTGCAGAATTTTTTCTCAATAAGCCGAATATTTTGTCCGCCATTTAAAGTTCAATTATCTACTGAAAAGCTTTGTGTGTCTGCTTTTAAATAAAGTGCTCCAGGTTCCAGAAGCATAGACCATCCAGCACTCACAACTTGATGACCACCCCTTGGAGCAGAATTTCATCCAGTACATTTGTGATCCCTCCATGGCAGGAATATTATGATGAACCCAACAATGTTAACCATTCTTTATACTACTGTCTTCGTTTTTCCTTTATAGATGTCCATGCCTTTCTCATTGTTCAGAGGACTGAAAGCGACCATGTGGCACAATATATGTTTCTAGCCACTAAGTTTCCATAGGTCCCGATGTTACAAGAAAAGGGTGAGGAGTTGGGCCTGGAGGATCGAAAAATATTAGGTGGTGCTGCAGAACTGGGGAGAAGTGTAAAGTTGGAGAGCCTAGCCAGAAACCTGAGGTCTATTTAAACAGTTTCTAAATGGAGCAAGCTTGCCACATACCATTAACATTTTGTGGGGGGAAGGGCAACGATTCAGTATATATGGCTTTTGACCTTCATTTAACAGAAGGGAGGTGCTAACAACTTAGTATTGATACATAAAGCTGCTTTCCACTATCTAATCCACAATTGAAAGAGGAGATAGGTGAATAGAGAAATAAGGTTGTTTCGTGAGTTTGGAACACTTTACATCATTACAGAACACTGAACATTTGAAGTGTATAGGACAACTTTTAGGAACAACTGCTGGTGTACATGGATTGAGAATTGGTGGTGATCTTTTTAAATCAGTGAAAGGTGGAGACGTCAAGGAATTCTGTAACAATCAATTATGTGAACACATGCAAAACCAGGTTATCAGGGAATTCTATCTGGGTCTACTTGTATAGAACATATTAATACATTATATGTGAATAAAGTTTTCCCCTTTGAAGCCCGGGCTGTGGTACATTTGCAGAAACTGATATAATTAACACCACTTAAGAATTATACGTAGATGGTGCACCAGACCTAAACGGTTTACAAAATAAACTCTGTAGAGAGGACCACATATATTGGGACACTTGGTCACTGCCCTTATTTAAGGCATCGTTTCAAATACAAATATTTCCTTCATCTTGGATATTGTCTACTTTTCAGCTTGTACTTAAATAAATAAATACATTCAAAAAATGTGATCCCAGTTTGTTTGTTAACTATTGACTTCTTGCACTTCTGGACAAACAAGTAAGATGTTTGCCCGACGTCAGTTAAGACTTCTCAAATAGAGGGCCTTATAAAGAAAAGTAGCAAAATTCCAACTACCAAGCAGGATTAAGGTCAAACAGTGACAGAACAGGATATAGCTTAAAGTTGGGGCTATTGGTACGCTGGGAAATTTTCAAGTACATATCTAACCTTTATGTGTTTTATTGATTTTAACACCGATTTTGATGAAGGTGATGTGGCTCCAATATGGGGAAAACTTCAGAAATGGGATATTACAGCTCCCATACTGAAAGCAAATCAATCCTAGACTAAGACTTGGGTCAGGATCAAACTGGCTCGAAATTCCCATGCCTCAGGCAAACTCTTTAACAATTGAGGACTAAAACAAAGGTATATATCGGCATTGCTCTTTGTTGGCCACTACACTTGTAGGAAAGTGGAGCATTATGTGGTGTGGGGGTAAGTCCTCACCATGTAATACTATCACAATACCCCGAAGGTGGTCCTTGGATTCATACTAATAAATTGTTAGCTCAGTCCTGATAGAGTTGCAAAGAGCAGCCAGGCTTTACTAGAGGAACATGTGTTAATCATTTCAGAGTACCAACATGACGATAAGTAATTGACACAACTCCAGAGAAACCCAACACCAATTTATAAAAATAGTGTCTTTTTATCCTAATTTAAACACCAAAAGGAACGGAATTGTATAAATATACACAACTGGAGTTCTAGAATTTAGAATATAAAATCAATGCAAAATAATACAGTGAAAATGTAACATTGCAGTCAATGGGAAAAACCACTAGTGACAATTGGTCACTTGCAGGTAAAGTTGTGATGTACCCTCGCAAAGTAGAGGTAATGCAGGTCCCAGGACCAAGCTTTAATAGTCAGCTCAATTTTACCTGGCCCGTGGAGCCCGGGTGCAGAGTTATCCTAGCTGTTCCTGGCACTGAACAGGAGTCGCAGGAGAGCTGGTTTTACCACTGAAACAGTGCTGCAGTGGGAAAAGATTCAAAAAGACAACAGAGTGGTTGGTGAAGTTGGTCGAAAGTCGGATGGAAATCCCTTTAATGCAGTGTCAAGTAAAAAGGTTGGTTGCTGGACGAGCGACCAACAAGCCTTGGCAGCGGTAAGTAGAGCAGAAAGTAACTTTGACATCTGGTGGCCCAGGGGAACGTGGTATCTGCCTGTAACTTCATGGAAGGCAGGGCTACAGTTCCCACAATGGCCTACACCAACTGCATTTGGATGATCCCTTGGAGAGCCCGATGGCCAGCTACTCTTCGGATACTGAGCGTTGTTTTACCTGCAGTTTGCAGAGAACTAGTGCCACTAGTCTCGGAGAGTCTGAGGGTGCTTCAGGCTTCCACAGAGGTCCCTCTATCTGGGGGAACTGAGAGATAGCCTAGGACGAGTCTTGATCAGGCAGATCCAAAAGCATTGACACAGGTGCTGGGTATCCCTCCTTTGTTTTGTGCAAATCTTGTGGTGGATGACACAGGTCTCTTCTACTGTCCTCTTCGATGCAGGTTGCTCAGAAACGAGGTTTTGGTGTCAGGGGTGTCCCTTAAATCCTAGATTTAGGGGATTTGGTGGGTGGGAGTCAGTGGCCAATGGGTAGCTAGTCTGCCCCTGAGGTGACCACATGCGGGGATGTAGGTCACATTTTATACCCAGAACCCTTTATTTTGCCACTCCTAAAGGCGCCAGAATTCAAATTTTAGTGTACAGACCAGGCTTCTCACCGTAGAGGTGTGGCTAGCCTTCTGGGTGTTGTACACCTCCTTGAATTTTCTTCCTGCTCATGTGCAATTATGCCTGGGGCAGGGGGATGGCCGTTCCCTCCACTAGGAGTCAGCCATGATGCATATAAGACACTGCAGCGTTTGAAGCTCACAACCTTGATGTGCCACTTCACTAGCCTGCTGGGAGGAAGGAGGCGTGATCTTCTTCCTGCCCAAGGCTTTGTTCCTGACTCCTCAGAGTGTTAACACTGCCTGGCAGGAGGTCAGAATCCTGTCTTGGCAGCAGCAAATGCGGAAAATGCATGGGCTGGCCAGCCAGAGCATAGAGAAGCTGAGGCACATCACCCAGGAGATGAAATTCGTAGCAGGGGTGAGAAGGCACCTTGTTTGATAGCAAACATGACATATTTCGGGGGTACCATAATGGAGCTGCCAACCTCGAGAATGCCCATGTTATCCTATGGACTGCTAACACTTGTAGTGCAAGCCTATATGTCCCACTATAGGGACATATAGGCTTGCACTTTTATGTCCTCACTTTTAATATAATGCACCCTGCCTCCTTGGCTCAGGAGGTCTTCCTAGTAAGTGCCAGATATGGTGAGGGCAGTCAAGTTCGAGCAGTTTGTACTGCTCCAGTTGTCTGCAATGGTAGGTCTGCTGTCAGTAGTATACTAAGCTCACTCAGGGTGGCACAAGACCGTGCTGCAGCCCTGGGGACCCCTTTACCACCTATGCCCTGGGAACCCCATATATCATATACTAGGATCTTGAGATTCCCAAGTTGAACATAACAGTTTTGGAAAAAGCACAGGTGCTGTTGTCTGGGCAGCAGACTCCAGGGCACTATCAGAGTCATAACCATCAGCATTTGGAGAAAAAGGTGAGTGGGGGTGACCACACAAAAAGGGCACTTTCCTACAATACTGCTGACATAACAGTAGACATTTCTGGTATCAGGTTGTTTCCATCAAAACTAGGTAATCGTGCCTTTAATGTATTTCAGTATGCCAACAACACTATTTCAATAGATAACACCCACAATATACATTAATAACTCTCCATAAATTCATCTGGCAATATTATTTTACTGTACATGCAGCGAAATTAGCTGGAGGTGTGCAGTAAAGTAATATTGTGAGCTGGTGCGCTCTCCTCTATATGCCATTCCTAGTGGCATATGGAAAGATAGATCAGACAAACTCCTTCCTACTCTACGAATGATCTGCATCCAATCCCTTGACACCGTTGCGGTACCAACGGCCTGGATAAAGACATTGGTAACCTCACTGTTAAAGAAACCCCTGGTAGACATTCAAGAGCAGAGTAACTATCGCACCATTTCGAGAGCTCCTTTTTCAATCAAGATACTTGAAAAGTATCTTAGCGGGCTTTCTTAAAGATAACAGTTTGCTCGAACCAAAACAGATTGGGTTTAGGCCAGCCTATGGGACAGAGAGAGCATTAGTTTTAGCCACTACTGAACTAAGTATGCAAGTTGATGGTTGTAGAATGGTGGTACTGATCCTGCTGGACCTGTCTGCCGCCTTCGACACAGTGCCACCAAATTCTGCTAACACGTTTTAAAGAGATTGGGATAGGAAGCACACTCCTTAAATGGTTTGAATCCTACCTATCGGGAAGATTGCAAGCAATATCTCTTCCCCCGTTTGTATCTGAATATAAAGAAATTGGGCGTGGAGTACCTTAGAGTTCGGCCCTGACTCCCATCTTGTTCAACGTCTACTTAAGACCATTGTTGACTTTGATTAAGTCCTTCGGATATCGTTTGTAAACTATGCAGACGACACTCTAATAATATCACTGGGTAACTTGGACTCAAGTCAAATAAACAATCTTCATGGATGCCTGAAAGAGATGGCCAAACGGCTTGACGAGAATATATTAAAATTCAATGGTGATAAAACAGAATTTCAGTGCTGATCGCCAGAAAATCCACAATAGCAGCTTCCAGCTAACCTTTGGGCGTGGTAGAGATCTCCGATTTGGACATAACACATTCTGTGAAAAAGTTTGGAGTCTAAATTGACGATATTCTCTCAGTGGAGCCTTGCGTCATTAAAACAGTAGCTGTATGCCATGGACTCTGACGAAATCAGAAGAAAATTGTTCCTTTGCTCTCACAGCCTTTTAGGAAATTAGTTGTATAGGCTACTGTACTGAGCAGAGTGGATTACTGTAAGCCATTGCTTTAAGAAAGTCCAGACTATCTGCTCAAACAACTTCAACGGGTTCAGGTGATGGCTGCCAAGTTAGCACTAAATAAAGAGAGATGGGATTCAGCAACTGATACGCTGCAGGAACTTCATTAGCTTTCTGTGAACAAAATGTGCATTTTTAAGGCTCGATGCATATTGCATAAAGCATTAAATGGCAAGGGAGCCACATTTTACAACAGAAAGCTGGGTTGCTTAGACCAGCTCGAACCTTGAGATCATCCTCTGCCCGCCTGGTTTTTGTACCCTCCTTTAAAAACACACGACTTAGAGGCATGGCCTTCCAAGTCAGAGCAGCTCAACTGTGGAATGATTTGCCACTCTCCCTAAGAAATTATTCCAATCTGTTGAGTTTTAGGGAAAACGTTAAAACCTGGCTCTTTCCCCGGTAATTACATTTTACCAAACTAGTCCTATGTAACTATACACAGACTTGCCTCTGTACTGTTAATATATTACCGCCAAGACGCCCGTCAGATGATAGTTGCGCTCTGTAAATGATTAATAAAAATAATAAAAAAAACATCTGTCCATTTTAAAAACTAAAATCACTAGTTTATTGGCCGAAATCCCTACAACTACTCAACGTTTAACAGTGGCCTCTCCACTTGATGGTCACAGAGCCTTGTGAATAAGATCCAATGCTATGCCTTACACTCAATTCAACTCACAAATCACAGCTCAAAACCATAAAGACTAGCATGTAAACGCACCCTGACCTTGTGGCCTGCTATCATCACTATTGAAAACGCTGCTGCCATGATGAGCATCCACTATGGGGCTTCATCTGAACCTTGCTATCCACCACACCTTCATCAAGAGATTCCTAACAATCAGTAAAAGCATTAACACCCATTCTCAATGCCTTCATCGACTCAGCCACATTCCTGGACACCTGGAAACATGCCACTGACATGCCCCTGCTCAAGAAAACTCCCGCTGGCCTAGCCACATTTTCCAACTAGAGACCCATCTCCCTTCTACCATACCCAGCAAAGGTCTTAGAGAAACTAAGGGGCCGATTCCCAGAACTAATCTGAGACAAAATCCTAAACTTACTACTTTTGGTATTCATAGAAGGCATTTAGTAGTAGTAAAGTTAGGATTATGTCTTAAGTTAGGATTATGTCTTAAATTCTGGTCTTGGCCATAATCCTAAAACAAAATCCTAATTTAAGACAAAATCCTAGTTTAAGACAAAATCCTAATTTAGGACAGAATCCTAATTTAGGACAAAATACTAACTTTACTACTACTAAATGCCTTCTGTGAATACCAATAGTAGTAAGTTTAGGATTTTGTCTCAGATTAGCTCTGTGAATCGGCCCCTAAAAAAAATAACACCCCACCGACTAATCAGCAACCACCAGCTCCTCGATGTCACACAGTCTGGATCCAGGCCCAACAACAGTACAGAAACAGCACTCATGGCCGTCACAAATTACATCTACATGATCGTTGACAGAGGAGACGCGGCAGCCAATGGCGTAACACAGGCCTCTGCAGTCTCCGCGGTGTGGAGGGCTCCCCAACCCCCGGGGCCCCCCTGAGCACAGTACTCTGGGCAGAAGTCTACTGATTGAGTCCAGGGTGGGGTCCCTCCACACACCTTGCAGGGGGGCCCGCAAGTTTCATTACGCCAATGGCCCCAGCCCTCATTCTCCAGGACCTCTCTGAAGCATTTGACACAGTGTCACACCCCATCCACATAAGATGCCTGCATGAGATTGGCTTCCAAGGACACACTCGCCGATGGATCTGCAACTTCTATCCGTTAAGAACACAAGCTGTCAACCTGGCACATTACCCCTGACCCACAAACTCATCTACGGAGTCCCTTAAGGTTCGTTAATCAACCTCACCCTTTTTTTAATGCGTACAGGATCCCTCTGGGCAATATCAACCATGCGCACGACATCAACTTCCTCTCCTATGCAGACAACACAAAACTCACACTCTCCCTCTTGGACAAGACCTGCAACAAATTAACTGCCTGTATGACTGAAGTCACTCGCTAACAAGATGAAAGCCAACTGTCTCAAGCTGACAACACTGTCCCAACATTGACAAGACAGAAGTATTGATTTTCGTCAAGAACACCTCAGCATGGGACTCCAACTGGTGGCAGGCCGAACTCGGACCCAAAATCAAGAACCAACGCAAGGAACCTCAGAGTAATCATCGACATCAAACTGGACATGACTGCACAAGTCAACAGCGTCACTGCATCCTGTTACCACACCTTGAAGATGCTGAGGAAGATCTTCAAGTGGCTCACAAGCAACGGAAGAAAAATTATCATTCACGCCCTAGTCAACAGCAAGTTGGACTATGGGAACACCCTCTATGCCCGTCGGGATCGCCAAGCAACTCACTAGAAGACTACTGACCATCGAGAGCTCAACAGCCAGACTCATCCTCAACCTCCCATACAGAATTTACATTACACCACACCTCAGGGAACTGCACTGGCTTCCAATACACAAACATGCTAAATTCAAACTCCTCATAGACACATTCAAGGCACTCCACAACTCGGGCCCCTACCTGAACAGTTGGATCTCCTTCCACCAACCATTAAGATACCTCCGCTGTGCAGGACTCCTACTCTCCAACATCCCAATCATATCCAGAACCAGATGAGGACGAGCATTCTTTCACATCGCTCCTAAAGTGTGGACCAACCTCCCTCTCCACATCAGAGCTTCCTCCACTCTTCTTGAATTCCCAGAGAGGCTGAAGACCTTTCTTTCCAATTAACCAATCTACCATAGGTAGATCTAGGCATACACACCTGCTCAGAACAAGGATACCTTTGCAAGTGAAAACCACTTTACAAATACACAAATCAACTAAACAAATTTTCAATGAAAAGAGCCATTTTTGGTAGCTTGCTTCCAATTAAGAGAGGCCTCCCCAGGCACATCAAAACTTTAACCTCAACTTTAATATATGCAGAAATAAGTAGTAAAGAAAAGCGGAATAATCATTGGACAGATGTTTTTCAGGACTGCTTACAAATACTGGCCTTGACGAGTTTTTGGACCATGTTACACCAAATGCAGTTAAAGAAATAAACAGTAATGGTATCCTCCCGCACCACAGACCTTGAAGTCTTTAAAGAAAATGGGGACTAATAATATTGTTGATGGCTATAGCTCGGAATTACCTTTTCCCTATCGTACGAGCGCACTTGACAGGGAGACCGGGCTGAATTTTTTCTGGTCTGGCTACCTGTAAGCCCCAAATGAATATTGTTTTTCTTTAAAACACAAGTAAACTTTGGTTCACGTTATTTGCATTTGCTCACACTTACAGACCAACCGTAAAATATTGAATATACTATTTGTAAGAGTAGGAAGGCAGTACCCCTTTCATTTCGTGGGCAGATATTGATGTTGACTTGAAAAGTGATTACATTCATGAACAGTATCATCAAAAGCATGTTGAAAGCTGCATATCCTTTATGTTTTATTGCAGTGGGAAATTAACATTATTTTATTTTCTGTACATGAATTGTGTTATTTGTTTTAGTCTCTTATTGTACTGATTTTAATCAACCAGCTATAAAATCACTTGACTGCATTCACTATATCTTCATAGAATCGTGCCTTGGAAGACTGGATGTCTGTGTTCTGTATTCACTATATCTGGATGGTAGGATGATCTGGAGGAACAAACTGCTGGGGCCCTTGTCATGCTGTACTTGTATGGGGACATGTCCCGGGAAGAGAGGATGGGTGGGGCTTGGATTCCCTGTATCAGTATGGTAAAATGCTCACATGCTAGTCAAATAGCACACATTAAGGAGAACAAAGCACGCACACCCAATACAGCTCAGATATGACCTAAGTGTTGGGCCTGGGGCTTCAAAAGAATTATTAGCAAAACCTACCACAGAGCATTTTACACAGAATTCTGTACAAACATAACACGGATGTCACATAGTTGGGTGCTGAAGTGGCCACAAACATCCATTATTGCAAAGATATATCACTTGGATGGACATCAACAAGCCCACAATAGCACTCAAAAAAGGTGTTACCAATGGCAGATATACACAATATAAATAGGTATAATGTACAGCTGGTATTATCTATACAAGTCTTGGAAAAAAATAAAGGATTTTATTGCAAAAATTGATGGTTTAAAAAATTATATATCATAAAGTGATCCAGAATCCTGAACTTGGAAAAAATTGTGCAGTTTCTGTGGCCATGAACCTCTGCACTAGAACAGGTCCAAGACCAAAAATCATGTTTCAAGGACTGGACATTACTTAAGACATTCTGTGCTGCTGCTACTTCTTTTTAATCAATGGGACATCCATTTAGAGTATTTGGACTAGCTTGTGGCACATGTTCTGGAATAACTGGCAGCACACAATATTATGCTGAAGCACTACATGTAGTGCTGCTTGTGAAGGTCTTAGAGATGTGTTACTAGCATTTCCTCTGGTTTTCACATCCTGCCTGAGGAGGCGACCTGGTACGATGAATAACAGCAAGCAAAGAACTGAGGTAAAGTTGGGAAAAGGATCACAAGACCACAACAGCTGTAGAATCCAGGATCTATAGTTAAAAGGGAAAAACAGAACTGATACCCTGTGGAACGCATCAGCTTCATGGACAAAGTCACTCTGGCATCTCTTGCACCAATAAACAAGTTAATTACCTTCGGTAACGCCTTATCAGGTAGAGACTCTATCTAGCCTTAGATTCTTTACCCTAGAATTATTACCAGGCGTTAGACTGGATCCGGAACTTTTTCATGAGCAGTATACCTGCGTGCCAGTAGGTGGCGTTGTTCGGCTCTGCGTGTTGTTGTTGGCATCATCCGTGTCACAAGCGACGTCCGTGGTTCCTATATAGGCATACTGATGTCAGTTATTTTTTGCAACGTTCCCTACCAGAAGCATTGAGCTATGAAATACACTGACCACTGGTATGGAAAACTAGGGCCCTGAAAGGGAAAGCGCTGTCCCTAGAAATCCATTCGCGGACAAGGAGGATAGGTAGGTCAGTAAGGAATCTGCAGCTAGTCTCTACCAGATAAGGCGTTACAGAAGGTAAATAACTTGTTCTTTTACTTGAGAATTCTAGCTGCAGATTCCTTACCTTAGAATAGATAACTAAGCAATACCTTCCGGGAGGTGTGTCTGCAGATCAATTTCACACGAGGGAGTCCTGCAATGGGCAATGTGCCCACCCCTACGGACTATGGGTTGGTTTACATGAAATGGAGTGACCACTTTCGGAAGAAAGGAAGCTCTCGTACTAAGCACCACTTTGTCTGGGTAGATGTTAAGATAAGGAGGCTTGGGCACTCACTGACCCTTTGGGCAGATGTTACTGCTACCAGGAAGGATGTCTCAATAGTAAGGAGCATAAGAGGACAGTTAGACAGTTATACAAGGGCTCAAACTGAGTGCACATCAGGAACGTCAGGACCAGATTAAGGTCACACTGAGACATAATGAAAAAAGAGGAAGAATATGTTGCTTACCCTGTGAGCATCTATTCGTAGTGTGTAGTGCCGTAGATTCATATGCCTAGTATATCCTGCCATCTAGTGTTGGGCTTGGGCATTCACAAGTAGTTTTTCTTCACAGAGTCTTCGAGTCAAGAGGTATAGTGACTTCTCCTCTAGTGAGCATTGTGCATGTTCTTCTGATTCTTTGTTAGATATAGCTACCAGGGAGGAGGGTGGGTGTATATGAATCTACAGCTCTACACCCTACGAATAGATGCTTACAGGGTAACATATCCCATTTGTAGCATGTGTTGGCCGTAGATACATATGCTTGGCATCAAATGTAAAACAGTGCTCCTTTAAGCGGTGGTCAGACATTGGTTGGTGTAGATGTTTGAAAAAGCGTTCTTAATAAAGATTGACCCACTCTAGCGTGTTAATTAGCTAAGACATCAACATAATATTGTTTTGTGAAAGTCTGTGGGTTATTTGTATATGTAGCTGCTTTACAGATATCCACTAATGGGATGTTTTATAAAAAAAAAAAGGCCATCAAGGCTCCTTTCTTGCATGTGGAGTGAGCTTTTGGAGGTACTGTCAGTACCCTTATTGCTTTGTGGTAGCAAGTCTGAATATATCTAACTATCCATCTGACTATCCCTGCATTGGGATATGAGAAAACCTTGCTGTCGAATTACAAATGCAACAAAGACTTGCTGTGTTTTTCTAAAAGACTTGTTTTTCTCTATGTAGAACTTTAATGCCATTTTAACATCAAGTGTATGTAGGGCTCTTTCTGCTACTGAATTTGGTTTAAGGTAGAAAACAGGTAGCTCTATAGTTTGGTTTGAGTGAAAAGCCGAAACTATCTTTGGTAGGAATTTTGGGTTAGTACAAAGTACTAATTTAGTTAGAAGTATTTGGAAGAATGGTTCTTCTAATTTAAGTGCGTGGATTTCACAAATTTTCCAGGGTTTCTGCAAAACGTTGTTGTTGGGGGAAGATGCCGGGCCCACTATGCAACACTATACAACAGAGACACATTTATATAGATATACACATATCCTATTATGGCATGTTACATACTATAGTTTAAGGCTACAAGGACCTGACTATACATATATATGGTATCTGTTTATTTAGTACTTGCTGTTGGTTCACTCTGAACTTTGCATGCTTCATTTCAAATAGTTCACTAGCATCTTGGACTGCAGTTAACGCTACAGCTCACCATTCAAGAGTACCTACTGATTTCTATCCAGAACTGCAGTTTGACAAGACTGGGTCTTTCTGAATCCCATTTCTCCGCCACTACCGTATTAACTGCAGATCCAAGAATATGGGATGTTTGCTCCAAGTTCTCCTCCAATACACCCTGCAATGTTATGCCAAAACCCTGTTTTTTTTCCCCACTGTCATGCCTTGCTTCAGGCATCTAAAAGACATCAGCTTGATGTAGGTGCTGCAATTCATTTGATTACACTTTTACTGGCCTTGTTAAATCAGCACCTCTTCTGTACCTCCCCAGACAGGAAGAGGTGATGTAAAGAGTGAATGTCCTTTGCGCCATGAACTGGAGGTGTTAGGAGAGGAGTTGTTGTGGTTCTCACCCGATGTACAGCTGGCTGTGTTTGGGGGGCCACTGGTGATACGCACTCCTGCTGGTCCAGAGGTACTATCTTCAGGGTCCGAGGTTGCGGAGTGGCTATCTACTTCATTCTCCTCTATGCAACCTTTTTGTACCTCAGTCACACCTGCTGCATCTGGCACCATATCTACCTGTTCTTTTCTAAAGTTTTTCTTTGGGGCCGCTGAGGTTTCTTTTCTAAGGCGGCTGTGGACCCTGATGTGGTTTCAGGGGAAGATTCATAGTGTGGTGTTGCTTTTTCAGGTTTAAGGCTCTGTGTAGCAATGATAACAAGTTACTTACCTTTGGTAACGTATTATCTATTAGAGACTGTCTAGCTACAGATTCCTTACCTTTGACTTTCCCAGGAGTCAGGCGGGATCCGGAAACTTTTGCTGAGCAATAACCCTTGCACGCCTTCGAGTGGCTCCATTTAGCTCCATGTGACGTTAGCATCCGTTATGATGTTGCAGTACCTATATTGGCACCACCCAGGGAGAAACCCTAGCCCTATAACATTAGTCCACAAAACGGGGAGGCATGGGTGAGGTTGTAAGGAATCTGCAGCTAGATAGAGTCTCTACCAGATAATGCATTACTGAAGGTAAGTAACTTGTTCATCTGATAGAGACTTCTAGCTGTAGATTTCTTATCTTTGAATTAGATACCCAAGCCATACCATCCCAGCGGTGGGTTGCGGACCAATTTTTTTTTTTTTTTTTAAACGTTTTTTATTGCAACATTTTCAGCAACATAACCATCGGGGCAACCGGCACCCCCTACAGTCTCCGATCATATTCTTTGGTTCAGTAATGCACACAGCCATTCAGCCCACATCCCGGGGGCCGGGCGGCATATATAGACAGTGAAGCAATGTAACACAACTATCGCCTCACAGCGGTGCCTGGATCATGCCCCACGGGAGCCTCTGCTTTTCTGTCCCAACAGCTACATTCCTCATCCAACTCAATATAGCTTTACCCTCCCACCTCAGGGAACCCCCCCCCCCCTCCCATCCCACCCCCCAAACGGCTGCTGTTGTGGGCCCCTCCAGTGGTCCCTAACTCTAAGTCGTGCCATCCATCAGGGGTACATCTATTGTCCTCAGCCTCAAGGACCTCCGTTCTCCTCGCGCTCCCGTTCTGCCCGCTCGAGCCGGCAATCCTGCAGGGCCTGCTCAATCTGCTCCCATGCCCTTACCCACTCTAACCCCTTTTCATTGTCCGCCTTAATCGCTTGGCGCCGTCCGACTTCACTCTCGCATCTAGACCATTTTAATAACTCGGAGATCCACCGCCCGATTGATGGGCCCTCCCAGGACTTCCAGTGCCACGTAATCTCTCTCTGAGCCAGCATAAGCCCCAAGTCAATAAATTTACTCGTCACTTTTGTCTTTGCTGTGTGAGGGAACCAGAGCAGCAGGCACGCCCCCATATCAAACTCGACCTCCCTGTCCGTCGCAGTATTCAAGATCTCTCCCACCTCAGTCCAGTACGACCCGAGCTTCGGGCACCCTCACAGCATATGCTCTAGTTTAGCTCCCAGTGTGAGGCAGCGCGGGCAAGCGGCCTCCTGTACCTTAAAGTGCCGGCTAATCTTTCCCGGGGTCAAATACGCCCTGTGAATGATGAAGAAGTGCACCTGCTGAAAGCGGGCATTCCCGCTACCCTTCCATGTCCTCCGCATGATGTGGCTCCAGATCGTGTCCGGAATGGGTTTGCCCATGCTTTCCTCCCACCGCTCCTTCAATGCCGCAAGCGGCTCCAACCCCTCCTGCAGCAGTCTAGCCTGTAGGCATGTCACTGCCTTAATCGTGCCCGCCGCCATTGCCACGTACTGGCAGGTTAGTGCCACAGAGGGCTCCTCCAGCCCCTTTCTCCAGTGTTTTTGTATCGCCGCGCTCACCGCCGCGTGCAGGAGATAACTCCCATCCGGGAGGCCAAACTGCTCCTGCAAAGCCCCGAAGGGGGCTAGCACCCCATCTATATAGAGGTCCCCCACCATCTGCAACCCCAGCTCCTCCCACTCCGCTAGCGGGGACCAGTCGCCTCCATGCGGCAGCGCCGTCAGCATCCCCAGCGGGATCTCCGGTGCATAAGGTCTTACCGTCTTTGCTCTCCGCATGCCCCTCTGCCAGCATAGCCGGAGAGTCCGCTCCTCGATGGACAAATCTCTCAGGTCTAATTTCTGTTGCATGACTATATAAGACAGGACATGTCTCTGGATGCCCGTCCCTCGTCCCAGCTCCGGGCCCCGGAATACCCTGGCCACGTTCTGTGTCAGCACTTGTAGCTGCGCCGCTAGGTAGTATAATTCAAAATCGGGGACCGCCAGTCCCCCTTCTAGTTTAGGCCGCATCAGAACCGTCAGGGCTACCCGTCGCCGTCCCGTCCCCCATAGGAAGCTGATGATCTGCGACTTCAATTCTTTAAAGATCCGCTGCGGGATCCATATCGGCAGTGTGCGGAAGTAATAGAGCAGTCGGGGCAGAGCCACCATCTTCAGCAACGCGACCCGGCCCAGCACCGAGAGCGGGAGGGGTGGGTTGCGGACCAATACCTCAAACTAGGAAGTCCTGCAGGACAGAACGGCAAAAATGCGAGTCCCTTTGGACCGGACTGTCCAGGTAGTGTTTGGCAAACGTGTGCAAAGATACCCACGTTGCTGCCTAACAGATGTCCAGGACTTGGACACCCTGATCCAAGGCCGTAGTCGAAGCATTCCCCCTGGTGGAATGGGCCCTTAATCCCTCAGGGGGCTGCTTCTTTGCCAGGGCATGGCAGATCTTAATTCAGAAAATGACCCAGCGAGAGATGGCCCTTTTCTGCACAGCCCTTCCCTTCTTAGCTCCCACGTACCCAGCAAAGAGTTGGTCGTCCACCCGGATTAGTTTTGTACAGTCAAGGTAGAACGACATCGCTCTTTTTCGGTCCAGTCGGTGGAGATGCTCCTCCTCTTTAGAGGGATGTGGGGGAGCAAAGGAAGCGGGCAACGTGATGGATTGATCCAGATGGAATGGGGTCACAACCTTTTGTAAAAAAGAAGCCCGGGTGCGAAGCACCACCTTTTCCGGAAAAGCCATCAGATAGGAAGGCAAGCAGGATAACACCTGCAACTCACCCTTCGGGGCAGATGTAATCGCCACTAAAAAGGCTGTTTTGATGGTCAACAGCTGGATGGGACAGTTATGTAAAGGCTCGAAGGTAGGTGAGGACCAAATGAAGGTCCCACTGTGGCATAACAAGGGGCGTGGGTGGAAACAAGTAAGCCAGCCCTTTTAGAAACCCATGACCAATTGGAGACTTAAAGAGAAGGCTGGTCTGGCAGCCGCAAAAAAGCAGACAGCAGAAAGGTTCCCAAAGCAGAGCCCTGCTGGGCAAGGGTCAGAATGAATAAAAGAACAGTGGAGAGAGAGGCAGAAAGAGGGTCAATGGACTTTTCTGTACAGTATAATACAAATTTCTGCCAGCAGCAGGCATTAATACCGTCTTAGTGGAGGGCCTCCTGGACGCAAAATAACGTTACATACTTTGGGAGGAAGGTCAAAAGCCATCAACTACTGCCGCTCAATCTCCACGCATGGAGGAGCAGAGTTGACAGGTTCGGGTGGACAACCCTCCACTGCTGCTGCGACATAAGATCCTCCCGAATGGGGCAGCCTGATTGGAGGATCGATGCTCATCTTCAGAAGCTCTGGATACCAAACTCTCCTCGCCCAGTCCAGAGCCACAAGAATGACTTGGCCCGGTCGCTCCTGATCTTCAGAATCCTGAACATCGGAATCATAACCTGAATATCCTAGACTCGCTGCTCAAAACCGCACTGTGTCCAGAACAGCTCCGATGAAAGGGAGCATCTAAGAAGTCAGGTGGGACTTCAGCATGTTTATAGAGAACCCCTGCGAATGCAGGAGGTTCGCCATAGTATGAAGGTGGGAGATGACAATCTGGGGCGAGGACGCCTTCAACAGTCAGTCATCGAGGTAGGGAAAAACTGACACCCCTAACCTGCGCAGATGATCTGTGACAGTCGCCATCCCCTTGGTGAACACCTGAGGGGCACTGGTAAGGCCAAAGGGCAGCACGGTAAACTGAAAGTGCTCGCGGCCTACCATGAACCGCAGGTAACGCCTGTGGCCCGGCAGGATGGGGATGTGAAAATATGCATCCTGCAGATCCAACGCTACCATCAAGTCTTCTTTGTCTAGGGAATACAAGACCTGAGGTAGAGTGAACATCTTGAATTTCTCCTTCTTGAGGAAGAGATTGACACTACGAAGCTCTAAAGTGGGCCGCAACCCTTTGTTCTTCTTCGGAATCAGAAAGTAACGGGAATAACAGCCACTGCCTACTTCTGAACCCGGCACCCTTTCTATTGCTTACTTGGCCAAGAGAACTGTAACTTCCTTCTGGAGCAATTTTAAATAATCCTACATCAGCCGTTCCGGATTTGGCAGAATGGAAGGAGAAAAAGAAAGGAAAGCCAGAGAATAGCCCTCCTGAATGATCTGCAAGAACCAGTTATCCGATGTTATGGACTTCCAGTGGGGGAGATGATGGATTCTCCCGCTAACTGGAGTTGTGTGGTCTTGCTGAGTCAGACTAGGAGTGCTTGGAGGCTGCGGCTGTCGATGGCAGGGTGGCTGACTACTTCTGGCTTCCATTCCTAGGTCGAAATGAACAGAGTCCACGTCCCCACACGGCTTGGGAAACCTGCGTAGGACAGTGGCTGGAACTGGGCTGATACGGCTGGAAACCCCTTCAATTGCCACAAAAGGGGCAAAAGGCAGGCTGGCCATGAGAAGTAGAAGAGAGGCCCAAGGATCAACCTCAATAGGGCCGTATCTGCCTTTTCCCCAAAAAGGCAGGTTCCATCAAAGGGCATGTCCATCAAATTTGCCTGGCCATCACCTGAGAAGCCAGTTGTCTTAAGGCAGGAGTGGCGCCTCAAGGCCACTTCTGTGGAAATCAATATGCCAAGCAAATCCATTGTATCAAGGCCACCCCTTATGGTGAATTTTGCTGCATCTCTCCCGTCCTTAACTGCCTGAGAGAGCACTGCCCGGGCCTTCTCCGGTACTTGTGCGCCGAACTTGCACAACCGTCTCCCAAAGAGAGAGGGAGAAATGGGCCAATAAGCATGCGGTATTTACCGACAGCAATGCCAGGCTGGAGGAAGAAAACATTTTCTTCCCAGATGAATCCACCCTCTTGAATTCCCTATCCGGAGGAGCGTTAGGGGAAGCGCCCTGTGATGTAGAGGCCTGTACCACCAAACTTTCTGGGGTGGGGTGTTGACTGAGGAACTTTGGGTCGCCTGGAGCTGGGCGATGGTGGCGTGCAATTGTCCTATTCAGAGGGGCACCTGTGCTAGTCTTGGATCACGTACCTAGAAGGACATCAGTAAGTGCTTCATTAAAGGGCAAAAGGGATTCTGAGGTGGAAGCCCCAGGCTGAAGCACTTCAGTCAGGAGATTAGTCCTGACCTCCACTGAGGGCAGCTCCAGTTCAAGGACCTTGGCTGCCTTCTTGACCACCATGACATAAGATGCCCCCTCCTCCGTAGCCACAGTTGGCCGAGAGAGCGTGCCAGTATCTGGAGAAGTATCCAGTCCACTGGCTTCCCTAGGTTCCCCATACCAGTCCAACTGCTCTGCGGTCATCCTGGTGTTCCAGAGGATCCATAGAACCTTCCCATTCCTTTCTCGAGCCTAACACTTCCACAAAGTGATCAGGTGGCAACATAGAACCCCTGGGTTCAATCAACGTTTAAATCAGTGTCGAGCAACATTGTTCTGACTCAGTGTCGTCAGGGATAAGGATGGGGCACCGCCGATGGGCACCGGTGGCACCTACTTCGTGTCCGACACCAGGGGAGGTCGCGGTGGCATGACCGGCATCGACCCAGAATCGAGATTGGATCTCTGAGGCCCCACCGGTGCTGTGGCCAAAGTCAATGGAACCTGAATCGGACAGGACCCTTTCCGACCCCGCGGGGCCCGAAGGTTCACCAGAGGGGTCAGCCTGCTCAAATACGTGCCGCATGGCTTCGTAGAACTCTTTGATCTGAGCGGGGGTCGCTCAGGCTCCTGGAAAAGGAGGGAGGCAAGAAGTCTACCCTGGCCCCAGCTCTTTAGAACCGTGCCTAGAGCGTCGATGCTCCTAACCTCCTTCATCAATGAACGACAGTCTAGGTGAATATGAAGTCTGCTTGGACTTCTTCTTGTGCCTCTTCCCCGAGTGTCCCGACACCCCGAGTGGAACGAAGAGGACTTTGGGCTCCGAGAACAGTCCCGCGACCTCCTCTTCCTCGATCGGGACCGAGACCTACGCGGAGTCTTGCTTGATGGTGTCGGCTGTCGTGCTGCAAGTAGCTTCAAAGCCCACTCCTGTAAGGTCTTAGGAGCCATGGCTTCACACGCCGAACACGACTTCAGATCGTGGTTACGCTCGAGACACCAGAGGCAGATGAGGTGGGGGAATCGGTGACCGACATTGTACGGGGACAGGCCCCACACGGCTTAAACCCAGTCTTCCTCAAAGACATCTTCACACACTATGAAAAAAGAAATCTGGAATTCGACAAAAAGTAGAGAAAAACCCGGATCGGTGCTTAACTGTCACAGAAAGAAAAGAACTGACATCCGCGTGCCTGGGTGGCACCCATATAGTAACAGTGACATCATAACCGACGCTGACAACGTCACGCAAAGCCAAACAGAGCCACTGACGACGCACAAGGGGTATTGCTTAGCACACGTTTCCGGATCCAGCCTGACGCTGGAAAATTCAGAGGTAAGGAATATGCAGCTAGAAGTCTCTAACAGATAACCTCACCTTGTTCCTTGACCAATATTTCTGTTTTGTTAACCACTCCCTTAGTTGTGTACACAAACTGGTCAATGAATTTGCCATCCCCTTCAGCCCTCTAAGGAGCAAATACATGTTCAATCTTCACCACATGTTACATTTCTGAAGGTCCAGGCCCCCCTTGTGCATCATGACTGAAGGAGGCAGAGATTTCCGAGCAACAAATGTTTTACATGCTATTTAACAGGAAGAAGCTCTTCTTCCACACTCACCAGTCTCCTCAGACTTTGTCTCCGCACCTCAGTGTTCAGTAAGGAGGAATCGGGTGACATAGGGGATTCAGGTGTCGGACCAGCAGGTGGAATAGTTGCTGCCTCAACATTAGCCTGTTCTGGCTCACTGCTTGAAACAGACTTCAACCTTCGATGTCTTTTAGACTCCACTTTGAAGCCGCAGTTTTTTTTGGTTCAGGCAAATGTGTTGGCTCCTCATCCACATAAATAAAGGAATACTGCTCTATCTTCTCTTCTCTGCTCATTTTTAGAGCTTTTTCAGCATGGGCAATGCTGATTTCCCACTGTGCCTTCTCCCGCTGAGGTCTTGGTTTTCGCATCTTTTCATTTTCTGACTAGTTGCATGGTTGCTCGAAGCCTCAGCAAGTAACTGTTCATACTACTTATAGCCACCATATTCTCTTATCCATTTCTCATGAACCCACGCCCATTCAGGCTCATTGCTGAAGAATTGTACATGGTATTTATGAGCACCCAAGTTAATTTTGCTATAAACTTTAAGTTGTGTATCACAGGAAACCATACATTGCCACCAAGGATATGTGCCTACCTCGGACCAGACAAGATCTCCAACCTGAAACCAGACTCCAGCTTTCACTTCAACTGAAGGCGTAGGTATCTCTTCTTGGGACTCTTGCAGCTCTTTCAGCTTTTGAATTGTGTGTGCCCTGTGTTCTTCTGAAGGAGAACATGCAAGCTTACTTTCTTTTTTCCTTTTTCTTTTCACTTTTTTTGTCGATCTACTCAGTTGACTGCACTTCTTTTAAAAGATCCCCACATAGAGAGGATTCAAACAGTTCCTTGCAATTTAAAATAATTAGCTTTTTTTAGATTCATTTTGGGAGAATAAGTCTTCTTAGGAATCATTGTTTGTGTCAAAAAAGATGGAGGCGGAGAAGAGGTTAGCTGCTGTGGGCAAGGTTTTTCAGCGAGTTTGATTTAATGTTTGAATTATTTTCAGTGTGGTGATATTTAGAAGGACAAAAGATCCTAATGACACCATATCCATTGGACAATCCATTGGGATACTAGAATGTCTGGTATTTGGACTGATGTTCAAAAAAGTTGATTGCTGGTGAGTAACCATTTGTGATCGGAGGAAGATCTTCTGTTGTGGGCGGTGGGTAGTTAAAGCCTTGCTGCAACCCTCTGTCATACGGTGTATGTCCGCCATCTTCACCAAGGTCACTGCTGGCATCATATGCTCCACCTTGGCAGATGTTGGCTGAGTCAATGAGCTGAGGTGGTTGCTGGAATGAGTTTCCCATGATCCCTTGCATGAAAGATGGAGAAATCCATTGTTCTGCTCCAGCATCCTTTGCTTTCTCTTTCTTGCATAGGGCCTACAGCCTAGTCCAGCCTCAACCACCTGAGTGTGGCTCCAGACTGTGATGGAGAGCTTCTCTCAGGTGATAGCACACAGATAGAGGCTCCTCCTTCTGGGGCCGTGTGCTAGGAGCACACAGACCAAGAGGCTGGTGTTGGCTCCTCATTTGGTAGGGTCTTCACAAAGCTGCTCTTGTCAGGTGTTGTTCCAGGTTGGAAGCGGAGACTGTCCATGGTTCCTTCTTACCAGAATCCCGGTCAGCCATATGTTGTCTGTTTTGCATATACACAGCCACGGCTGCCAAGTGTAACCTGGCTGTTGTATAAGCAAGTCCTGCTTATAAATCAGCCAGGTAGATGTACATGTAGATGGAAGAGATGACCAATAAGGTCTTGCACTGTTAGTGATAGAGGTTGGATTTGTTTATTTAGACAGTAACGTACAAATCTTTTCCATTTTGCTGCTAGCATTCTTTTGTAGTTGGTCTACATGCTTGTTAAGAGGTAACTTTTTGTGTGGCACAACTGATTGTTGTGGTAGGGTTGTGAACCATGCTTGACGTGCCCATGATGGGGCTATTAGATTAGAACATTGTTTAGCCTTTGTATCATGTATGGAATTAGTGGGAGAGGGGGAAAAGCGTAAGCAAGTATCCTTGACCAGTTCATCCATAGGGCACTGCGCCTTTGGGTTAGGGGTGAGAAAACCGGGAGGCAATGTTATGTCATTTTGCATTGTGTTACAAATAGGTCTATCTCTAGGGTTCCCCACCATTTAAAGTAAGAGTATTATATTGATTTCCCACTTGTGTACTTGTTGATGTGTTCTCTTGAGCATATCTTCGAAGTCATTGTCCACCCTTGGTAGGTATTCTGCTAGGAGATGGATTTTGTGATATATTGACCAGTGCCAGATTTCCTTTGCTAGGAGGGAGAGCTGCAATGAGTGCCCCCCCCCACCCCCTGTTTTTAAACATAAGACATTGCAGTCATTATCTGTACATATCAGGACCACCTTGTTGTGAAAATGTCTGTGAAATCTTTCAGGGCTAGTTGAATTCCTAGAATCTTCAGATTGATGTGGAGATGTTTTGGAAGTGTTGACTGTAGGAGAGTAGGATCCGCTTCACATGGGTACCCCCACTTTTTGCTGGTGTTTCACTGTTTTTCGACCTTAGTCTGGCTGTGGCCCTGCTAATCAGGACCACAGCCTAGCTGCTTTCCCTCTAAAATGTTTTGCATGTACATTAGGTATATATCTAATTGGATTCTGGAGTGCCTTACACGCCACTAGTATATGGTATACTATGTACCTAGGGCATAGGTACCCCAGAAGCCTACCAGGGGCTGAAGCACGTATTATGCCACCCCTGGGAAGCACTCCAAAATGGCACCACAGGTCTGCTACTGCAGCCTGGGTAAGGGTGTGCTTGCACCCCTTACAATGGTATAGGCTACCTTTATCACAACCATTGCACACACATATAACACCTATAAGTCACTCCTATGGCAGGCCTTAACAATCCTGAAGGCAGAGTGCTTGGTTTTTATGTGAGAGGGTGCCCCTGCATGAGCAGAGCCCCTCTGCAGCGTTCGGAGTACCTCCTCTGATGCTGTTTGTGGTGCAGCCTGACCATATACTCTTAAGTGCATTATAACCTCGCGGTAAATGCTAACTTTGGGATGGCTGCACGGAAACATGTTGTGTTTGGTGTCAAACGCTTTGGAATACTACCCCCCCCCCCTGCCAGTTCTGGCGGCGGGGGTAGCATTCCACCCTTCTAGAGTGAGACATGTTCACACTTGTCTAACCTGGTAGGACTTTCCTGAGCCCTGGCATCACCAAATGGATGCCTCTGCCACAGACACAGGTCTGGCCTCCAGCTGCTGACCGAAACTCTGGCAGGGGAGGCCTGGACAATAGGTTTCCTGTGAAAGGGAGGTGTAACCACCTCTCCAGACAGGCAGATGTATATTGGGGCTGGGCGGGAGCACTCTCTGGTGCTTTGAAGTCCTGCACTGGGGGCACATTTGGTGTCCCTGTGCATAGTCCAGTTCAAACCGGTTGCAGGGGCTACCTGCCCCTGCTCTGGCGTGAAACTGGACAAAGGAAATGGGTGTAACCACCCCTCTTTCCAAACCCTCCCATAGGTGGGTCCCTAGAGTATGTATATCCCCCAAACTTAGTATAAGTATGGGAACCGAGTCCTCATGACTTTAAATTACCCTGGACGAAACTCTGCAATATATATTCTGGACCTTCGACTTTCTATTTCGACTAGAAGACGGAAGGAATCTCCCTTGGGGTCAAGGAGTAACTCCCCTGCTTGGCAGGCACCAAAGAAGCAACTGTCCGGTCTGCAATTCCGAAGCTCCCGTTGGACGCCGAAGTCTCTGCATCACCAGAGGTGGATTTCCTGACTTCCCCCAAGGCTACCCTGAGTCCACAGTAAAGCTGAGGCCCGTGGCTATCGTGGGTGACGAGGAACCGTGACCCCTGGACACCGCGTACTATTGCTGGTACAGCAACTTCTTGTGAATTCCTGAAGTTCTGCTTTGGGCTCCGAGTAGCCCCAGCCTTGAGCACAGACTGCACCGAAGATCTCTGGCCTCCACTCCACGATTGACCCGTGGGCCAGGTTCCAGTGTGACCGCTCGAGGTTCCTTCGCGATCGCTAGCCCGTTGGCTAGTAGGTCCCCACGAAGGCAACTCCTCTTCTGCTTGGGCTTTCCTGGTTGCTCCAGGCGTGCCCTGACTTACCCTCGCTGGGTGAGTCCCTCAGACCTTGCTGGTCTGCACCGACGTCCTTGTCTTTCCACGAGACTTGCTGTTGCCAAGGCTTGTTGCGTCCAATCTGGTCGCCGACACCGCAGCACTCGATAGACTTCGTGGGGCAGCTCGAATCCGGCTTGTGGACTTCGTCGACGCCTCCTGGACCTCGTGGCTGAAGAGTCAAGACACCAGTCAACTCACCTGAAGCACCCGACATCTGTGGGCATTGGTCCATCCTGCCCTCGGTCACTGGCTAGTGACTCAGACTCTGTCCCCTCTGCTTTCAGGTTCCTTCCATCCTAGATCCAGGCTTGGATCTCTTCGGACACTTCTCCTCTTCACGGCAGCAATAGTTCTTTGCCAGCTTCCATTGCAATCGACGACGCGACCCGACACCAAAAGACACCTATGCACCCGGCTTCCCTGGGTGAGGTAACTCGAGTACTCCGGTGCTCCCATGGGTGCTAGCCCTAGAACTTCTTAAGTACAAAAGGGTTTGGTCCTGCCTCGATTCTAAGTGTCCCTAATCTTTAAATTTCCAAACACGACATTGCCCATAGAAGATAACTGGAACCCACAGTTGTGTTTACACACTGCACACGGCCCCCGTGGGTCCCCTGTGTCACTACCTTGGGTGGTTCCTTGGGGTCCCAGTGATTCTACAGGCTCTAGGCCTTGTGTCTAGTTCAGTCGTGGTTCTTAAACCACTTTATTGGTATATGGTTTGGTACGCCCCTAGGGCCCAAACATGTATTTGTGCTATTACTGTTGATTGCTAACTTGTAACTTAAGTACTTCGTACTCCAGTCTCACAAAGTGACTAGAGGGGTGTGTTTTATCCTAAATACATATATTTTAAATATATACCTGGTGTGGTTGTCCTTTCATTTGATCATTAAAGAGATTATAGACTGGTAAAACAAGCTGCTTTACATTTCTTTAAGACTTAGCCTGAAGGCTGCTCTCCATAGCTACCACTAGGATAGCTTTCAATAAAGGTTGTCTTTAACCAATTCACCATAAGGGGTTGTTTGGACTGATACAAGGTGCCCACTAGAACTAGTGGACAGCATATAATCAGGCCACCTTCTCACATTGACCATACACCATGTATTGTGAGGCTATGCAAATGTGTGCCCCAACCCTGAAGGGATGCATCTGTGGTGATCTGCCTGCAACAGATTGTTGCTGTTTCACCACTGCAGAGAATGATGGATCGCTGGCCCTACCAACACTAGATCTTGTAGATGGCCCTCCTCTTGAGACCATTGTGATTTAAGAGTGTGTTGAAGGAGACACATACTCAGTTCAGCATTTGATACTATAGCTATACAGGACACCACAATTCCTAGAAATCTCATGTCTATTTTTACAGTGAGCTGAGTTTGTTGTCAAAAAGAAATCAAGAGGTTATGGTAGCTTGAACTTTTGTACCCTTTCTCAACTGGGGTATGCTTTGGCTGTGACGGAGTTTAATGTTGCACCTAGAAAAGGATGTACCTGCAAAGTTTGGAGGTGAGACTTTATAATATTGAGCATAAGCCCTAATTTGTGTAGAAGGTTGATTACCTGTTGTGTGTCTTGTAGACATCGCTGTTTGGATGGACTTTTGAAGAGCCAAATCTTCTAGATCGGGCAAAAACATGTACGCCGCCCTCCCACCCTCCCCCCTTCTAAGATGAGCTATTATCACTGCGAGGTATTTTGTGAATACCCTTGGAGCTGAAGTTACTACAAATGGTAATACCTTAAACTACTGGCTGAGGTCTAATGCGGTCATGAAAACTCCTTGCTGTGGTAATGTTATCACGTCTTGCAGTTTGACCAAGTGAAAATGTTCTGAGGAGATATAACTGTTGACTGGTCTGAGGTCTAGAATCGGCCTTAAAATGCCAACCTTCTTGGGATTGAGGAAGTAGAGTGAGTACACTCTGTGTCCCTGGTATTGTTTTGGGATTATTTCTATAGCCTCTTTTTGAAGGAGAGGTTGGACTTCGTCTTGTAGGTGTAAGAGTTCTAGCTACATATTTTGTGTCCTTGGTGGTATTGTGGGAGGTATTTGTGAGTTCTAAACAATATCAGCCCTTGATGATAGATAGAACCCACTGATCTGTGGTGATTTTTGTCCGTTGCTGGTGAAACTGTTGTTGTAGCAGCCGCCCCAACCCCCCACTGGTGTCATATGTTGAGGGGGGAGGCTTAGGTGATCACTGTTTTGTAGGTGTAGTAGTTTTTGAGGTGGAACCATGACCCCTTCATCTATGATTTTTATAGTGTGACCTATAGTATGCACCTCTGGAGTTGTGTGTCCGATAGGAACCTGGCTGTTTTTGGGCATCTTAAAGGAACCCCTACGTTTGGAAATTTTGGAGGGTCCCCATGGCTTTAGCATTGAGCATTTCATCCACTTGTGGCCCAATTAGATTTCGGCAATCAAAAGGTAGCTTCAAGAGATGTTTCTGTACATCTGGCCTAAACCCAGAAACTCTAAGCCATGCATGATGACGAATGAGGATACTAGTATTTACTTCTCTTGAACTGGTATCTGCAGAATCCAATGCACATTGTATTGTGACATTTGATATAGTCCTGCCTTTCTCTACTGAGTCCCCTTTTAGCGGTATTGCTCCGGGAGGTTTTGCAATAGCTCTTGCATCTCATCCTATTGGGCTCTGTTGTAACAGGAGAGTAAACCCACAGAATTTGCAAAGCGTAGGTGATTGGCTGCTTGTGCTGCAACACATTTTCCTGCTGCATCATATTTTTTACTTTCCTTACATGTGGGCGGAGCATCCCCAGTGCCCTGGGAGTTTGCCCTTTTTATAGCAGTGTGTACCACTAATGAGTGAGGCAAACCTGACCCCTGATGTATGCTAGGTCTTATGGACGTGGTTTATACTTTTTGTCCACTCTAGGAGTTATAACCCACGACTTTACTGGCAGCTTAAATAATTCCTGCATGATTTCAGCATGCCTTTTAACAGCGGAAGGGATTGATATGTTTAGTGTCACTAAGAAATCATCCATTTATTTATCCATCAGGCACTCCTTTGAACCATTTTATTATTGATTTCTTTCTTTTTTGCGGTGTGCTGCTCCCTCTTAGTGTTTTGTCTAAGAACACTCTCTATTAAAACATGAATTCAGGAGAAAGTGATACCTCTCACTTCCAAGTTGGAGGTGCGCACAATTATACTTGGACCTGTTAAGGTCTTGTTCACATTTAATCTGTTAAATAAAGAATTCCATCCAATTCAATTCAATTTTGCTTTCATTTCTTTTATTTCGCTTCTGTTTTTCATATTGTGATATTTTCTCATCTCTTTAGCGAAGAAACATATTCATTTTGCATTTTCACACAACCCAATGCATTTCGGGTCAACAAAAAAGACCCTTCTTCAGGGGTCTGAAACAGAAAAAATAAAGGAAATATAATGAGCTATTCAGTACTATACTCGTACTCTTTCAATATTAAACTCTGTCTAATGTATTAATGAAAACATTCAATGGACCTTAATGTGTTCTGTTCCCTAAGTCTCATATGTTATAAAATTTTCATTGTTCTTTAAATTGGTGAGGTCTAAAAGCTGACTTCTATCTGTATCGTGACAAAAAACCAGTTCCTGTGCTGCCCTATAACTACTAAACACGAATGTGAAAAATGGTCTAAATCAAGTAAAACATGTGCTTGCTACATTTCAGTAGCGGTTTACTATCGTATAGCAATTGATGACTGATTATTCGAAAAAACAGAGACTGTGAGTTAACGTGGCAATACTTAACAAGCCTTTAGGTTACTTACTTCTGTGTGTAGCAAAAGTTCCCGCCTCTCCCTCAATCCGGGTTCTGTTTACGAGTGAGCGTATGTCTCCGGTATTTATATGTGACTTAATTGGTTGAGAGCGCGCTGACGAGTCGCGCTTACAACCAATAGCATGCAGAGATTCACGGAACCTATCAGTTACTTACTTCCGTGTTTACAATAATCCCGCTTTTATCTCTACCTATCAGGGTTCAGTTACCAAAACCACGTATGTATAACTTTTGTTATGTATTGCTTAACTGGTTAGAAGCGTGCTAACTGATCGCACCTATAAAACAAAGATGAAAACAATCTATATCACGCTTGTGATGATTCTATAAAAGAACCATATATAGTAAAAAAGGACCGATATGTTATTAAATTAATTATGTGATCACCCAATGTGAAGTCAATATTAACCAATACTCAAAAAATAATCAATACAGTTAAGTGATACCATCAGCAAATGTCCTGTTAGATCAATCGTGTTAAAAATGTGCTGTCATGCAGGAAATCAAACAATTATTCCTCTATAATTTATAGAAAACAGGATAGTTCGATTCTATCATTAATTCCTGCCGGTTGCATGCTACCCATTTTCCTGATCCAGAAATATTCTGCTCTCAGTCTCTGTTTGTGAGTGTCCATCGATGAGTTTGGTTTGATCACTTCTAGTATGGTAAATTGTAGTTGCGCAATATTATGACCAGCCTCTATCCAATGCATAGCCAGTGTGGACTTTCGATTTTTATTTCTAATATTGCTTTTATGTTCTGTAATCCTGATTTTTATTTTACGTTCTGTCTGGCCCACGTATAATTTACCACAGGGACATTTTATCCCATAAATAACTCCTTTCGTGTCGCAAGTGCTGGAATGCAGGAGTGGAATCATTTGTCCAGTCATCGGATGTCTGAATTGTTGACCGGTTATCACATTATTGCAATGTGTGCAGTTTTCACATCTTTTCATGCCTTTATAAATCATCTTTTCACTTTGATTTGGTTGTTTCTTAATTAATTCTTTCAAATTTTTTGATCTCTTGTATGCAAATGTGATTTGGTTAGCTACCAGAGGTTGCAAATCTGGTTCTTCTGTGATAAGTGGCCAATGTTTTCTCATGATAGTTGTGATCTGTTTGGATTGGGCTGAGTATTTTAATACACATACCGTAAGTTTTTTCTCCAATTTTTCTTTTTTATTGAGTAGAAGTTCTCTGTCCATGGACTGAACTTTATTCTTTGAATGCTGTAATACACTTTCAGGATATCCTCGTTTTAAATATTTCTTGATCTGATTATCGATGGTGGAGGATAGGTCATTCGGGTCTGATGTAATTCTCTTGAATCGAATGAATTGAGATAGTGGTAAATGTGTCTTCAATGAGTAGTGATGAAAACTGTTGAAATGTAAACTGCTGTTCCTGTCTGTATCCTTTGTATGAACATTGGTTATTATTTTACCATCTTTAATTGTTATTTTCACATCCAAGAATGCTAACTCATTGATGTTTATTTGGTAAGTAAACTTGATCCTATCGTGTATCTGATTCAGTGCGTGGATATTTTCAATTAATTGATCTTTTGTTCCTTTCCAAATAAAAAAAATAAAAAAAATCAACTATTTGAGTGGAAACAAAAGTAATTTCTCGAAAAAGGATTGGAACACATTGAGATCTTTAAAAGAAATGACTAACATTACCATACAGAAAGCCGATAAAGGAGGAGCTATAGTAGTGATGAACACAGAATTCTACACTGAAAGTGTACGCACACATCTACAGGACACCAACACGTATCGTAAAATTGAACAAGATCCCACTGATGTTTTCGCAGAAACATTGAAATCTATTTTGGAAAAAGCTCTAGAGTTGAAATGGATAACTGAGAAGACTTTTCACTTTTTAAACATTAAGTATCCAAGGAGACCTCAATTCTACATGCTCCCCCTTGTGGGTGTGGTTTTCTTGTTGTTATTAATTTAAAATGAAACCGTATAGTGGGGTCTGGATGATGTGGCTTTTGACGTTGTTACCTCCTGAGCATGCTCCTCCGCAACACCACGTGTTCCATAAATGTATGTTCCTGTCATTGCTAGCGGCCGGCCGGAAGGTTGTAGGCCCATACTTGTATACTCTTGAGACTTGTAATAAACGGTTTAAAAAAAAAAAAAAAAAAATTCTACATGCTCCCAAAAATTCATAAACATGCCACCATACCACCGTTTAGACCCATCGTGTCAGCTTGCGGATCAATCTCAGAACCACTAGGTCAATACTTAGATTGGTTCATACAACCACTGGTTCAGAATTGGAGTACCTATATCAAAGACACAACTGCTTTTCTAAACCTTCTAAACGAAGTGATAATTCCAAAAAATGAGCAAATATGGCTATGCTCTATTGATGTTACAGCACTTTACACTTCTATCCCCCACCACGAGGGTTTAGAAGCAATGGAATGGAGATTACTGGAAAATGACATCACAGGAACAGAAAAAAAAATTTTGATGGAATTATTACATTTTGCGTTATTCCACAGTTATTTAGAATGGGAGAATGACTTTTACGAACAATGCAGTGGAACTTCCATGGGTTTTGCGGGGGCACCTTCCTACGCCAACACCTTCATGGCAAAGTTTGAACATGACCACATACTTAATAACCCACATTGGAAGGAAGGCATCATGATCTTTAAACGATACATAGATGATATTTTTTTAATTTGGAAAGGAACAAAAGATCAATTAATTGAAAACATCCACGCACTGAATCAGATACACGATAGGATCAAGTTTACTTACCAAATAAACATCAATGAGTTAGCATTCTTGGATGTGAAAATAACAATTAAAGATGGTAAAATAATAACCAATGTTCATACAAAGGATACAGACAGGAACAGCAGTTTACATTTCGACAGTTTTCATCACTACTCATTGAAGACACATTTACCACTATCTCAATTCATTCGATTCAAGAGAATTACATCAGACCCGAATGACCTATCCTCCACCATCGATAATCAGATCAAGAAATATTTAAAACGAGGATATCCTGAAAGTGTATTACAGCATTCAAAGAATAAATTTCAGTCCATGGACAGAGAACTTCTACTCAATAAAAAAGAAAAATTGGAGAAAAAACTTACGGTATGTGTATTAAAATACTCAGCCCAATCCAAACAGATCACAACTATCATGAGAAAACATTGGCCACTTATCACAGAAGAACCAGATTTGCAATCTCTGGTAGCTAACCAAATCACATTTGCATACAAGAGATCGAAAAATTTGAAAGAATTAATTAAGAAACAACCAAATCAAAGTGAAAAGATGATTTATAAAGGCATGAAAAGATGTGAAAACTGCACACATTGCAATAATGTGATAACCGGTCAACAATTCAGACATCCGATGACTGGACAAATGATTCCACTCCTGCATTCCAGCACTTGCGACACGAAAGGAGTTATTTATGGAATAAAATGTCCCTGTGGTAAATTATACGTGGGCCAGACAGAACGTAAAATAAAAATCAGGATTACAGAACATAAAAGTAATATTAGAAATAAAAATCGAAAGTCCACACTGGCTATGCATTGGATAGAGGCTGGTCATAATATTGCGCAACTACAATTTACCATACTAGAAGTGATCAAACCAAACTCATCGATGGACACTCACAAACAGAGACTGAGAGCAGAATATTTCTGGATCAGGAAAATGGGTAGCATGCAACCGGCAGGAATTAATGATAGAATCGAACTATCCTGTTTTCTATAAATTATAGAGGAATAATTGTTTGATTTCCTGCATGACAGCACATTTTTAACACGATTGATCTAACAGGACATTTGCTGATGGTATCACTAAACTGTATTGATTATTTTTTGAGTATTGGTTAATATTGACTTCACATTGGGTGATCACATAATTAATTTAATAACATATCGGTCCTTTTTTACTATATATGGTTCTTTTATAGAATCATCACAAGCGTGATATAGATTGTTTTCATCTTTGTTTTATAGGTGCGATCAGTTAGCACGCTTCTAACCAGTTAAGCAATACATAACAAAAGTTATACATACGTGGTTTTGGTAACTGAACCCTGATAGGTAGAGATAAAAGCGGGATTATTGTAAACACGGAAGTAAGTAACTGATAGGTTCCGTGAATCTCTGCATGCTATTGGTTGTAAGCGAGACTCGTCAGCGCGCTCTCAACCAATTAAGTCACATATAAATACCGGAGACATACGCTCACTCGTAAACAGAACCCGGATTGAGGGAGAGGCGGGAACTTTTGCTACACACGGAAGTAAGTAACCTAAAGGCTTGTTAAGTATTGCCACGTTAACTCACAGTCTCTGTTTTTTCGAATAATCAGTCATCAATTGCTATACGATAGTAAACCGCTACTGAAATGTAGCAAGCACATGTTTTACTTGATATAGACCATTTTTCACATTCGTGTTTAGTAGTTATAGGGCAGCACAGGAACTGGTTTTTTGTCACGATACAGATAGAAGTCAGCTTTTAGACCTCACCAATTTAAAGAACAATGAAAATTTTATAACATATGAGACTTAGGGGACAGAACACATTAAGGTCCATTGAATGTTTTCATTAATACATTAGACAGAGTTTAATATTGAAAGAGTACGAGTATAGTACTGAATAGCTCATTATATTTCCTTTATTTTTTCTGTTTCAGACCCCTGAAGAAGGGTCTTTTTTGTTGACCCGAAATGCATTGGGTTGTGTGAAAATGCAAAATGAATATGTTTCTTCGCTAAAGAGATGAGAAAATATCACAATATGAAAAACAGAAGCGAAATAAAAGAAATGAAAGCAAAATTGAATTGAATTGGATGGAATTCTTTATTTAACAGATTAAATGTGAACAAGACCTTAACAGGTCCAAGTATAATTGTGCGCACCTCCAACTTGGAAGTGAGAGGTATCACTTTCTCCTGAATTCATGTTTTAACTAAGAAATCATCCTCATTCTCTAAAATATGAAGATCTACCTTGTGACAGTGTGCTGCCCTACGGATATAGTAAGATGTGGCATCATCAGGTGGTGAGGGCTTTGATAAATAGACTTCCGCGTCGGTATCATCCAACAAATCTGTGCTATAGAGCACCCATGGGTCTTGTGTATTGTCTGGGTCCCCTTGGGGGTCTGGAAAATATGGTGTGTTTTATGTTCTGGGGACTGCGGATGCACTGGCGATATTGCCAGTGGCTGCATTATTGGCAGTGTAGGTGGAGGAGACGAGGCTTAGTTGGAGGTGGAGGGATAAATTTAGGGCTAGTGCCTCAGTCCCTTCTCTTCTTTTTGGGAGCCCTGGGTGGCTCGGGTTTCTTGATCTCCTCTTCGAAAGTCTTCTTATATTTAGGAAGTGTGTGAGATAGCGCTAGGGGCGATTTTGCCAATACTTTCCCAGCGCCCAGGTAAATAAACAAGGTTTTTTGTCCCTGGTCCAGTTTATCTCAAAGTTTCTCAAGAACTGGTTGAACATGCCTTGGTTTAAGGTCCGACCCATATTTTGTGTGTTTCGATGTAAAAGGTGTTTTGACAATCAACACAGTCTTCGACCCTGATGTTGGCTTTGGTTAATGGCCCCAATGGCTTCTTTTGTGTGTTTTAGTGCTGAAAGTTGGTTTGGATCCAATGGAGCTGCTTCGGCTACAAAACCTTGTGTTGTTTCGAAGGTGTCGAGCCCGGTCTTTTTGGTACCGGCGCAAAGGAGATTTTTAGGGCTATAAACTTCTACATTTGCTGAGTGTTTTGCAAACAGAGTGAATTTGGTGTGCTCATGAGCCTGTTTTTAGAGACCACTGTGGCCCGAGGGCAGTGCGGTTCCAGAAGGCGTCTTAGCAGTCTGTCAGGTTATAGGAAACTTTCACCGATGTACGCACATCCCCTTGGATGGATCAGGCTCAGAGTCAGAGCTGTCGCCAGCAGTATGAGGATGTCCACTGGCATGGTCTGTGCCTCGGTGTCTTCAGCTTCTTGTTCTAGCTTTGTTGAATGTTCTCTGAAAACGTCGGGCATATCTTCTGCACACTTCTGCATTGTGGAGTGGGCCCCAATGACGTTCTCTTTGCTGCATAAAGCATCTTCTTGGACTAGAACGCCAGACATGACTCACACAACCCTTCATCGTGTTCCGGGAACAAACAGATTACACACCCTGTGCTGGTCCTACTGGGAATATTTGACATGACACTTGCCGCAGAAGCTGAAGGGCATCTTTTCCATCCCTCGTGGTCATCGGGTGTATGGAGTTTGTCGTTGTTGAATTAGTTGTCTAGAAGAGGATGATGCTTTGAAGGCCGGGACAGAGCCCGGATGGGCAGATCAATAGTTGAGGTAACACCAGCTATTGTATTTTATTGTCTATGTAGTCAACGCTTGAACAGAACGGGGCACTGCAAAGGCCTCGATGGAGCAAACTAACTTCGGTCACGGAGCTCCGAGATCGACGCCTGAACTCGGTGGGAAAAAAAAAAAATCTAACAAAGGAGCAGAGGAACATGCACAATATACACTAGTCATTATGCCTCTTGACTCAGACTTCTTCATAGAAAAACAACTTGCAAACGTCCGAGCCCAACATTAGATGGCAGGATATGCTAAGCATAGGTATCTACGGCCAACACGTGCTACAAATGCATATGTTGCAAACCTTTCAAAAACCTATCTACAATAGGGGATTGGAAAAAGGAAGGTTAGTCAGGCAACCGAAAAAAAGCAGAGATGGCAGAAAGATATCCCATAACAGTACCCAGAGCAGAGCCCTGCTTGGCAAGGGAAAGGATTAACAGGAGTACCTGAGAAAGGGAGGCAGAAAAGGGGGATCAATTTGTCTTTCTGTACACCATGCCACAAATTTTGCCCAACGATGAACAAACCGTCATGGTGGACAGATGCCTGGCTACCATGATAACATACAGACTTCGGGAGATAGGTCAAAAGCTGTCAACTGTTGCTGCTCTACCTCCACGCAAAAAGGCAGAGCGTTGACAGGTTCAGGTGGAGAACCTTCCATTGCTGCAACACAAGATCCTCCTGAAGGGGCAGCCTGATCAGAGGACCGATGGCCATGCTCAACACCTCCAGATACCAGACTCTCTGTGCCCAATCGGGATAAACTTGGGCCTGGTCATTTCATATTTTCTTGAGACCTCTGGGCAGGAGTGATATGGACAGAAAGGCATCCAGGAGACCTGAGCTCCACTCGAGATGAAGAGTCTCTGAGCAAGAGTGGCCTTGAAAACTCCAGTGCACAGAACTGTTGACATTGCATGTTCTCGTCGGTGGCGAACAGATCTAACCAAGGTTCTCCCCACTGCTGAAAGAGACCTTGCACCATCTATAGATGGAGACACCATTCGTGATCCCCAAGGCATCTCCGGCTGAGTTTTTCTGCTTTGGCGTTCAGAGAACCTGCCAGGTGATGAACCACCAGGGAAATGCCCTGCTGTTCCAGCCATGTCCATAGATGCAGAGCCTCTTGACAAAGTGTTCTCGGCCCCACTTGCCCTGTGTGTTGCAGTACCACATGGCAGTGGTGTTGTCCGTAAACACCTGCACTTTGAGGCCAAAGAAGAGCACAGCAAACTGAAAGTGCTCATGGCCCACCATGAACCGCAAGTGACGCCTGTGGCAGGCAGGACGGGAATGTGGAAATAGTTGTCCTGCAAGTTCAGTCTCCTGCGTCAAGGGCAGATACAACCTGAGCTAGAGTGAGCATTTTGAACTTCTTCTTGAGGAAGAAGTTGAGAGTGCAGGTCTAGGATAGGACGAAGGCCACCGCCCTTCTTGGGCCCAAGAAAGTAGCGGGAGTAACAACCATAACCTACTTCTGGGGTCGGCACTCTCGATGACTCCTTTGGCCAAAAGACCCGTAACTTCCTGGCAGAAAAGAAATAGGTGGTCCTCCATCAGCCTGTCGTAAGTAGGTGGGATGGAGAGGGATGCAGTCTCGAAGGGGAGGGAGTTGCCCCTTCAGAAACTCTGCAGACCCCACCAGTTTAAAGTTATGGACTGCCAGCAGGCAGGTGATGGCGAATCATGCCACTCACTAGGTGCCCATGATGATAAACGGGCAGACGAGGAGGGTTTGGAGGCTGCGGCTGCTGGGGAAGGGGGTAGACTGCTGGCCACCTGACCCATGGGGCCGGTAGGTACCATGGCCACGCAGAGGCTGGAAAGCTTGTGCACAATGGTGGCTGGGCACGTAAGGAAGTGGCTGTATGCCCCTTCTGTGGCCGCCAAAGGCGAACTGAAGGGGAAAAGGGCCCATAGAATGGCCCAAGGACCTGGCCATAGAGCCCTGCTGTCCTTTAAGCGCTCCAGCTCCGAATCAGCTTGGTCTCCTAAGAGATGGGAGCCATCAAAGGGCATGTCCATGAAAAATGTCTGGACCTCCCCAAAAAGAAAGTAAACCTCAACCAGGCATGGCGCTGCAGGGACACTGCCGACAAAACCACTATGCCTAGTGAAACGGTGGTTTCTAGTCCACACTTAATGGTGAACTTAGCTGCATTCCTCCCGTTGGCAATAGCCTGGAAGAGTACGGCCTGGGCCTCTGTGATCATTGGCAGCATCTGCACAATCGTATCGCAAAGCGTGTGTGAATCGCAGCCCAAAAGGCATGTGGTGTTCACCTACTGTAATGCCAAGCTGGTGAAAGAAAGGAATATGCTACTTACCAGTATGCATCTGTTCTTGGCATGTAGAGCTGCAGATCTACACACTATGCATAGATCGCCATCTGGTGTTGGGCCAGGATGTTTGCACTTGTTTTTGTCTTGGAAAGTCTTTGGAAGTCACGAGGTAGGTGACTCCTCCTTTGGATCATAGTGCGCATGGGCATCGGCTCTATCCTCAGATTGTTTTTCGCCAGCAGGGAAATGATGGAGCTTAGTAAGAAACAAGAAAGATTCCCATGTATGCTGTATCTAAGTAAGATAATACTGGAACAGATAAAGGTAGCCGGGGAGGTGGGTGGGCGTGTGTAGATCTGCAGCTCTACATGCCAAGAACAGATGCATACTGGTAAGTAGCATATTCCGTTCGAGACATATGAGCTGCAGATTACACACTATGCATAGATTGTATAGCAGTATCCCCTCCTAGCGGCGACCACCAGTATCTGTTGCAGTAGTTTGAAATAGTGATTTGAGTACAGCCTGGCCAAAACTAGCTTGTTTAGTTTGCACATCGACAATAGTGATTTGTGAATGTGTGCGGTGTAGACCATGTAGCTGCTCTGCAGATATCGTCTAAGGAAATGTTGCGTAAAAATGCCATTAAAGCCCCTATTTTTCGTGTAGAGTGGGCTTTAGGAGGAACAGATAATGTACGTTTTGCTTTGTGGTAGCAAATTTGTATGCATTTGACAATCCACCTAGCTATCCAAGATTTTGATATGGGGTTGCCCTTGTGTGGTGATGTGAAAGACACAAATAGTTGTTTGGTCTTCCGAAAAGGTTGTGTTCTTTCTATGTAGTACAGCAGTGCTCTTTTGACATCCAAGGTGTGAAGAGCTCTTTCTGCGACTGTTTGTGGCTGCGAGAAGAATACAGGCAGCTCCACAGATTGATTTAGGTGGAAGGGAGAAATGACTTTGGGAGAAATTTAGAATTAGTCCAGAGAACAACCTTATTATGATGCATCTGCAGAAAGGGTTCTTGAATAGTTAGTGCTTGCAGTTCGCTAACTCTTCGTAGAGAAGTAATGGCTACTAGGAAAGCAGTTTTCCATGTTAAGAATTGTAGCTCACATTTATGTAGAGGTTCAAATGGAGGCCCCCATTAGTCTTGTGAGGACGATGTTTAAATTCCACACAGGTGAAGGTGGTACTCTGGGAGGGAATTATTCTTTTGAGACCCTCCATAAAGGCCTTTGTGGCAGGTACTCTGTAGTGATAGATGTCTATTTTGTAGATATGCTGCTATGGCAGCAAGATGCAGTCTGATAGACGTGTAGGCTAAGTTGCATCTTTGGAGGTGTAGTAAGTAGCCTATGATGTGTTGGATAGACACATCTAGGGGATCAGTTTTGTTGTTATGACAGTATATTACAAATCGTTTCCACTTGACTGCATAGCATGCTCTAGTGGTAGGCCGTCTAGCTTCTTTAATGACGTTCATACAGTCAGGAGGAAGGTTAAGGTAACCGAATTCTAGGACTTCAGGAGCCAGATCGCTAGGTTGAGCTGAGCTGGATCTAGGTGTTAGATCTCTCCATGGTTCTGGGTTAAGAGGCGTGGAGAGAGGTGTAATGTTTGGTGCGGAACTACGGAGAGTTCCAGCAATGTGGTGTACCATGGTTGTCTGGCCCAAGTTGGAGCAACTAGGATGAGCGTTAAGGAGTGTTGCTGTAGTTTGCGCAACACTAGTGGAATGAGTGGGAGAGGCGGAAAAGCGTACGCAAATCTGCCTGACCAGTTCATCCATATCGCATTGTCTTGGGACAATGGGTGAGGATACCTGGCGGCGAAGCTTGGGCATTTGGCGTTTTCTTGGGTGGCGAAGAGGTCTATCTGTGGCTGCCCCCAAGTCTGAAAAAACGGTTGAAGAACTTGTGGATGAAGTTCCCACTCGTGGATTTGTTGTGTTTGACGACTCAACAGATCGGCTATTGTGTTTTGGACTCCTGGGACATGTTGGGCTAGGAGAAAAACGTTTGAGGTATAGCCCACCTCCATATGCTCTGTGCGATCTGAGAGAGCTGCAGAGTGTGTGTCCCGCCTTTTTTTTGTATATAATACATGGCTGTCATGTTGTCCGTGCGGACTAAGACAGCTTTGCCTCATATGTGTTTTTGAAATGCTTTTAAGGATAGGAATATGGCCAGTAACTCCAGGTGGTTGATGTGGAGTAACTTTTGTTGAGGTGTCCACCTGCCCTGCATGGTGTGATGTAGTAGGTGAGCTCCCCAGCCGGAGAGCGATGCGTCCACCGTCATAACTATTTGAGGAATCGCTTCTAGGAACGGTCGCCCTTTGGAAAGGTTTTTGGTGTTCCACCACTGCAGAGAGCGATGGGTATGACCATCTACCAACACCAGATCTGTTAGCTGACCTTGAGCCTGGTTCCATTCGTGTGCTAAGCACTCTTGGAGAGGACGCATCTGGAGTCTTGCACGAGGCACTATGAATATGCAAGAGTCCATCATCCCTATGAGTTGCATGAACACTCGAGCTGGAAGAGAGTGTTGCGGTTGGAATTTGGTGAGAATAGCTTGTATGCTTGCTATCCTGGCGGGACTGGGATAGACTAGAGCCCTTGAGGTGTCTATTGTGGCACCAAGGTATTGTTGCGTGTGGGACGGTTGCAGCTGGGACTTGGAGTGGTTTATTGTGAACCCCAGGTCGTGAAGTTGTTCAATAGTGGCGTGAGTGTGTTGTACACACTGATTGTATGAGCTGGCTTTTATGAGCCAGTCTAGATATGGGAAGATGTGGATGTGCTGTCTTCTTAGGTGTGCTGCCACCACCGCTAGGCACTTGGTAAACACTTGTGGTGCTGTGGTGACTCCGAATGGGAGTACTTTGAATTGATAGTGCTGACCGTTCACTATGAATCTGAGATTTTCTGTGAGCGCTGTGAATGGGAATGTGGAAATAGGCATCCTTGAGGTTCAGGGTAGCAAGGAAGTCGCCCTGTGAAAGCAGAGGAAGGACCTTCTGAAGTGTGACCATGTGGAAATGGTCTGAGTGTATGTATAGGTTTAGGGGTCTGAGGTCTAAAATAGGCCTTAGAGAGCAGTCCTTTTTTGGTATGAGAAAATAGAGGGAGTAAACTCCCTTGTTTTGTTGGTGCAAGGGAACTAGTTCTATTGCACTTTTTTGTAGGAGGGAAATTACCTCCTGCTTTAGCAGTAACAGATGTTCTTGCGACATTGGACGCTGTTTGGGTGGTATGTTTGGGGGGGTAGATGTTAGTTCGAGACAGTAGCCTGATTGAATTATCTGTTGCACCCACCTGTCTGAAGTGATGTTTGCCCACGTAGGGAGGAATTGGTGGAGTCTTCCCCCAACTTGAGTGGAATGGTCTGGGGGAAGTTGAGGGAAGTCACGTGGTGGGTCCTCTAGTAAAGGTGGATTGGGTGGAAGCCTTGTAAGAAGTGGAGGGGCTATCAGAGGAGTAGCCTCTGAGGGTGCTTCTGAAGGATGAGCGACGAAAGGACCGTCTGGGAGCTTGCGACTGCAAGGCTCCCATAGATTTGGCTGTGTCTGTATCCTTTTTCATTTTCTCAAGTGATACGTCCACATTAGGCCCAAATAGGTGTTGCTCATCGAATGGCTGATGGAGTATGGAACTCTGGACTTCAGGTTTAAAACCTGAGATGCGTAACCAGGCATGCCTACGCAAAAGGACACTGGTGTTTATTGCCCTTGAGGCGGTATCTGCCACATCTAAGGCACAACAGATGGAGGCGTTAGTGATGGTTTTACCTTCCTGTATGAGTTCATTGGCCCTGTTTTTATACCTGTCAGGGAGGTGCTGCATTATGGACTCAAGCTCATCATAATGTGCCCTGTCATACCTGGCTAACAGCGCTTGGGTATTGGCAATGTGCCATATGTTTGCTGCCTGTGACCCTGTTCGTTTGCCAGAGGCGTCCAGGAGTTTTGATTCCTTATCTGGTGGTGGTGCGTCACCCGATGTTTGGGAATTGGCTCTCTTCCTTGCATTGGAGACTACCAAGGAGTCTAGAGGTGCGGGGCCTTTAATGTATGCTGGGTCAGTAGGAGCAGCCTTATACTTTTTTTCTATTCTCGGGTTGATGACTCGAGCCCTGACTGGGTCTTTAAAGATCTCTGGTGCATGCTTAATGACTCCTTTAAGCATAGGTAAAATTGAGGTGGACCTTTGTGTGGTGTCAAAAGTGCCCATGAGAAAATCTTCCTCCACTGGGTCTGTATGAAGGGCAACCCCGTGGTACTGGGCAGCTCTGTGAAGGCGCTGGTTGAAGCCGATATTGTCCTCTGGAGGGGAAGGCCTGGAGGGATAAATGTCATCCTGTGGGGTGTAAGGGACACTATAATCATCCCAGGGGTCTGGGGAGCCAGTAGGTGTAGGGTCCCCTAGGGGTTGATCTCCGTACCTCCCCCTGCATCATCTGAGGTGTTATCATCATCATCTACTGGAGTAGGTGATGGTGAAGGAGAGTAGTGTGGTGGGGAGGAGGAGGACGAGGAGAAGGGATCCTTAATGGAGAGGTAGCAAAGTCTATTTTTTGGTGGTGGAGCCGGTGCAGGCGTATCTAGGGGTCTTTTCTTGATGCTAAGCATCAAGTGACCAGTCTTCGGATCCTTCACAAGAGTCTTTTGGGTAGGATCTGGACAAAACAGTTCTTCTGTGGGAGGCAGATCCTTCGGAGTCGATGGCTTCGGTGCCGTATGCTTTTTCGGCGCCGACTCTGTAGCGGTTCTATGTTTGGAACCGTGCAGTTTTGCAGTGTCTTTGTTCGATGGAACCTGTTGTTTTTTTGGTTCCGAGGTCTTTGGCTTCGAAGAATGGGAGTCGGGCCCTTTGGTGGTCGTTTTTTGGTCGGCTCCGAGGGTGTTGTCGGTGTCGAGGAACCGGAGCTAGCCTTCGACGCAGAGTGCTTAGATGTCGAAGCAGCGGTTGGCGTGGATGAGGAAGAGTTGGCTGTGTATGTTTTTCGTCACCGAGGATAGGCTGACTCGAGCCCGAGTCACCTAAAGGCTTAGTAGGCTTTACCGGGCCCGAAGGCGTGGCATGGGAAGCAGTCTCTCGGTGTGCACCTGGGCCCGAAGGTGAAGGTGGTACTGAAGCCTTTTTTGATAGTGTCGAGGGGGGTTTGGGTCGGGGTCGACGTCTGTACTTACGGCCCTCTGAGCTGGAGTGATGTCCTCGACGTCGGAGTCATCTGCTTCGGAGGCGCTGATGAGGCCTTCTTCGACCCGACCTTGCTCTGGAACATCGACGCCTTCTTGGAAGATGTCGTCAGGGATCGAAGATGACGAGCGAGCCATTGTTCTTCTATCTCTTCTGTCCCGGATCATCTTCTTGGAGCAGAAGGAGGCGCAAGCTGGACAGTCTCTGGCCTCGTGCTCCGGTGAGAGGCAGAGGTTGCACACCTAATGCAGGTTGGTGTGGGGAAACTTCGACCCACATCGAGGACACTTTTTGAATGGCGTCCTTTCCATGAGCCAGAAATGAGACCCAGGTAGGCCCGAAGGCCTTCGTCGACGACCGGAATCGTAGACTTCAAAGTTGAAGAGTCGCGTGGATGGGGAAAACGCGATAGAAACAATACCGTCGAGAAGGGAAGGATTGCGCGTCGAAAGAGAAAACCGTTAACGGTTCAGAACTGGAGCGCGAGAACACATCCGAGCCTGATAGCGGAAAAAAAACAATCTGAGGCTGGAGCCAATGCCCATGCGCACTATTATCCAAAGGAGGAGTCACCTACCTCGTGACTTCCAAAGACTTTCCAAGACAAAAACAAGTGCAAACATCCGGGCCCAACACCAGATGGCGATCTATACATAGTGTGTAATCTGCAGCTCATATGCCTCGAACACATTTTCTTGCCTAAATTGTCCAGCCTCTTGGATTTCCGATCCGGCGGGTGGTTGGAAGTGCACCAGGATTTACATGATAAGTGGAGGCCTGAGCATCAAGCTCTCTGGCATAGGGCGTTCTGTGAGGAATTTGAGATCCCCGGGAGAGGGGTGGTGGAGGCAGGCAATAGTCCTATTCACAGGAGCCCCCGTGCTGGGCTTGGAACAGCTCCCAAGCAGGACATCAGAAAGTGCCTCATTAAATGGCAGAAATGGTTCAGAGGAGGACACTCCTGATGAAACACTTCCGTCAAGACCTTAGTCTTGATAGTCACCGAGGGCAAGCTAAAGTACAGGACCTCAGCAGCCCGAGGCACCACCATTGCGAATGATGCTCCCTTCTCTGTAGTCACAATAGGGGGGAAAAAGCATGCCAGTATCTGGAGAAGTATCCAGTCCACTGGCTTCACCCAGATCCTTACACCAGTCCAAGGAGTCATAAGGTTGGTATTCTTCAGGGTCCAGCGACCTCTCCCATACTTTACAGAGTCCTAGCCCATACGAATAGGGTCAGTTTCCGGCCTGGAAGGTATGGCTCCAGTCTGCTCTGGCGCCGGACGATGCCCCTTCGGCTCTGTGTCGGAGTCAGGGATGAGAGTAAGGATGAAAAAGGGTATGGCGCAGGTGGCGCCAAGAGCGTGGCCTCGGGACCAGCGCTTGAGAAGGTAAACATGGCACAACTTGTGACGATCAAGATCCATCTGTGGATCCCTGAGGACCGACTGGAGCTGGAACTGCTAGCATTGCTCAAGTAGAGGCCCCTCCAGAACCCGCGGGCCCACTAGAGTGCCAGAGGAAACTGACTGCTCAAATATGAGGCGCATGGCCTCAAAACTCTTGTATTGGAGCAGGGGTTGGTCCAGCTCCTGGAAATGGGGGGAGGTGTAGAGTTGGCCAAGGCGCTGGCTCAACTGCGGAGCCAGGCTTCAAGGGACACTCCCTCGTCTGTCAATGGATGAGGTGAAGTCGAAGCATTCTTCAACTTCTTTTTCTTCTTGCTTCTTTGAGACTTACCTGAACGGCTTGATGACTTGGAGTGGGACGACTACTTCAAACTCCACAATTGCTCCCAGGACCTTTTTGACTAGGACCTCGAGCGTCGTGGCATCGAGCCGCCAGAATCTTGAAAAATTGCTCCCTCAAGGCCTTCGGATGCATGCTGCGGCAGTCGGGGCAGGATATTGGGCCATGCTCTTGTTCAAGAGAATGTAGGCAAACATGCTGTGGATCCGTCACCAACATCAATTGGTGACAGGCGTCGCAGAGCTTGAAGCTTGGATGACATCCTCGCCACACCAGGTGGTAAGACCTCAAAAAAGACTTAGACAAAACATCAAAAAAGGCTTGGTCAAAAAGGTAGCTCTTCCCGGATGTGCGCTGGCTGGTGCAGAAAGAAAAAAACTGATGTCAGAGCGCCTAGTTGGCACATATATAGGCACCGCAGACATCACTTCCGGCACGGACGATTCCAACGACACCACATGCAGCCGAACACCATCACCTACCGGTGCGCAGGGGTACTGCTCAGAAAAAAATTCTGGATCCAGTCTGATGCCTGGAGTTAATCCTAAGGTAAGGAATCTGCGGCTAGAAGTCTCTACAGATCTAAGAATTTTGAAAGCCTTCTGACTAAAGTCAGACGCATGAGAATACTTCTCTAAAGAGGAATCCATGAGAAGAGGTTGCCATTACACTGTTGCTCATAAGACCAAAACCAGAACGTGCTCCTCACTTTAGCCGCAATGATTTCCACCAATGGCCATTTTGTTGTCCTTACTGCTGATTTCAACATAAATGAAAGCAATCAAAACTGGTTTAAAACATTTTTATGCATTTTTATTGTCACCCAATTTTTGCAGGACAGTGCTTTCTCGATTTGCATCGAATATATATTCAACACTTTACACCAAATACTTTTCAGTAAATCCTCTCTCCAAGAGAACACCCACCAACTGCAGGGAGGGGGGCTATGCTGGAAAAAATATATGTGATCACTCTGTTAAGGAATTCGATGGAGAGCTACAAAGAGCAGACAGGACTGCTTCACCCATCTGTCTTATGGGAAGACATACACAAAATCAATTTCAGGAAGATGGACTTGAAAGGCATCTTCACATACTGTCAGTTTTTAGAATACCAGGTCCCCCCTGGTGTACAAATCTGAAAACAAAAAAATCCTAAACGGGTCTACACACTTTGCAAATCTTGTGCTGCAGCCGGATGGTGCCAGCCTCAAGTGGCCTAGTCACTAATCTCTCTGAAGAGAAGAATGCCACTATGCCCTCCCAGCTTGCACCATCATAACAACCTCTTTAGATGATGGACCAACTTACACTACCCTATGTTAATTGTTCTCCATATTTTCCCCATTACTCCTCATAAGTAAAGAGGCCTTCAAATTCTACGGTCACAAGGCACAAGCTGCTGCGCAGCCCAGTTTAGAAAGCTCCAGCTCAGCACCTGTATCACCTTGTAGTAACACAGAGCTTCCCACGGCACTCAAAAGAAGGCTTTGTGGAGGGTGGTTTTACTGTATTGTTCAGCCTTCGAACATCAAAAAATGTAAAGGCTTGTTCATTGGACGGCATCACATGGTAGAATTCCCCAACCAAATTCTTAAGAAAAGGACTTCCTCTCAAAAGCTTGCACACATCATACACACCCTTGCAGCAACCCATGACAAACGTCTTATGTCTACAGCTTTCTTTTTGAGGGCTTAGACACAAACATCTAGGTCTAACTTGCAGCAGAGCTGCTTTGGGTGCCACATCTTCGCCGACCCCTTGTGGTGAATAGGGACAAAATACCCTGCAGGGAAAGCTCCTGATTCCCCGATAAACAAGCGTGTCTCTTGCAGGAAAAAAGGGTCACAGAGTCACACTCAGTGTGTTAACTGGCTTTCATATTCCACTACTGCCCAGAAATAACCTGATGAAAAAACATCCTTTTCTTGCAGGGGAGCAGAGAAGAATTGTGTTTTACGTTTGAGGTATTGTCTTTTCCACAGCCCTGCCACACCCGTTGACTGCATATCATTTCATGTCAGATTCAAAGGCGCATTTAAGCAACTCTGGCGAATGATGGTACCAAGTTCCGGAGAGTATCTCACAGTGTGTAAGTAGGTATCAAAGGTAGGAACTCATGGGTACTTTGACTGCATACCTGGGGCCATGATCAGGAAATCAACCAGTTTTCCTCGTAATCGCTTAAACATTCACATCTATGTGGCCCATATCTTCTTGTGGCTAGGATTTCAATGAGTCTTACAAAATGAAGGAAGACTAATTCAAGAGTTCCAAAACTGAACTGATCCAAACTCAAAGCACACCAGGCAAAGCAGGGAACCTCTACAACTTTCCCTGCACCCCAACATTGGCAATCACAGCATTCGGCTGTCTCGGTGCAGTCATAGTAGAGAAAGCTTAAACTACAGCAAGATCCAGGAAGGCCAGGTTAGGAACAATTTAGCCCTTATGGTCTGAGAGCACACAACGTTCTGGGAGGTGGTTTAAAAATCAGGCAGACTGTAGCAATGGAAATCATATGCACTGAAGAATGTAGACCACCACAGCTGAACACCTTCTATGGATCCTAAGCGAGTGCATCACAGAGAGCCACTAAGCAGGAGTGTGAGCGTCCAAAATGAGAAGCTAAAGCACACTGTATCTCATCTAACACCACTCAGTCTGCTTCGTGGCAAAATAGCGAAGCTGGAGTATCCCAGATCAACCTAGTCTGGGAAACTGGTGCTCTGGCTTTCATCTCAATGTCTAACTGTGCTTGGCACCATCAAAAACAGAGCTACTGGACAAAACATCTCAGAAATGAAAAGGGGAACCAATAGTGTTCAGGACTCTCTCAAATGGAGGCGGACTACTCTCAACAAAGATAAAAGTGTAATGGGATGGTGTTGCCAGGGAAACAGAGCCCACCACGCTCATCACATTATTTATAAGCAAGCCCTGAAAATGGAGAGTGGGTGAGAGAACTGGAAAGGTCGTACACTCCCCAGGGTGTTCCCAAAAAAAGAAAAAAAAAAAAATGGAAGTTGTAATCCGATGAAAAACGTACCAAGTGGAATCTCTCCAACCAGAATAAATCATAGGAGATCTCTCAAATCCTTTCCAGTCTGCAGTGCTCCTGATGAAGGGTCAATGAAATAAGCCAGCAATAGGGGTCGAAAGCAACAAGCCAGAGAGGGGGGATAATAAGCAAGAGGCGAGGTGAACGGATAAGAGAAGAGAGTAACTACAAGAGAAGAAAATAACAAAGAGAAGAGAGAAAAAATAACAACAAAAGAATGGAATGAACAAGAGGAGGAAACAAGAAAGGAGTGAGGAAGGTCCAAGAAAGGGATGAGAGACAGACAAGAAAGGAGTAAGAAACTGAAGGATAAGAAGAATAAGGAAGAAGAAATGAGAGGGACGAGGAACGGACAAGAGGAAGGAGCAACGGACAACAGGAATGTGAAGTATGCAAGAGAAGAGAGGATGAGAAATTGGAGAAAGGAATGAGGGTGAGAGAACAAACAAGATAGACATACAAGCATAAGGAGGCAGAATGGAAATAGAGAAGAAAAAGCTGGGGGTGGGGAGGGAGTTAAAACATATGCTAGAGGGAAGAGGAACACGCATAAGGAGAGAAGCCAGACAAGAATAGAAAGGTACAGAAATCCCTCGCTGGAAGCTTTAATTTAGAATGTTAGCGCAATATTTTGATAGCCAATCTTTTTTTGCTAGCAATATGGCTGAGGCTGTGAATACCTCAAGCTGCCTTCACTCCCACTGAAACAGCAGGACCCTTATAGGGCACTCCAAAATAAAAATTCTACAGCAAAATGCCAGAGATGATTCAAGGCCTAAAAGAGTTATGCTCTCAGATTTGACAGGCGCGGAAACATTTGCTAACGCACTGCAGCAAATCCAAAGAAGGCTAGGAGGGACTGCCGCAGGTGGAAAGACGGAGCAGAGATCGAACCTGTCCACAGATTCTTGGCCCCTCAAGGTCTCCTCCAGGAGCTGAGAATGGCGCCAATGAACGACTACAGCATTTTTTAAGAGGACTAAAGCGGTATGTTATGCTGTGTAATCACATCTCACCCCTCTTTACATTACAGTTTAACTCTACTATCACCCATACAGAAAGGGCGCCATCTTGCTCTCTGTAGTAACAGCTTGGCACTGTGCTGCATAGACCAATGGATCCATCAGTGAGTTCAAGCAAGTTATTTGTGCCGCCTTTCGGTCCTGTAGTGCATGGAAAAGGCTTGAGCTACAAAAGTACAAGGAGGGCCTCCCAAATGGTGCAGGAGAGTGAGGTGATAGGCATTTCCCTTCTGATGCTGCTGCTGCCCGCCTGGACTTCTAGTCACCTTGACTAACTGTGCATAGCATGAGGCAGTGCAGTCTCTTGCCACTACCTGCCCATCAAGAGCTTATAGGAAGCAGCAGACTACAAATCTCCCACCGGCTTGATGGGTCGTCTGTTGGGATCTAGCTGGGCCGGCATTGCACTTGCCCCTCCGAGCTGTCTTCATCGTCCGAAGCCCCAGGCCCTCCACTGCTTAGTCCTGTGATCCGGTACCCCATGTTCAGTAACATAACCTCTAGAGGGTCCGCGTTCATCCGTCGCTGGTTGGCCTGAGAAGCAGCCTCCATGTCCTCCACCACACGCCCGTTGACGTCTTCACTCTTTAAAGAAACAGGGAAATAGTTAATGCTTGCAGATAGAGAACAGACATTTGCCAGAGGCATGTATCCCAAAGCACTACACAGGAAGTTATACTCACCTTGTAAGCTTGATTAGTCTGAGTTGTTAAATGAACGCGGAGTACAACAATATCTGATATTAAAACGACACCTTAAAAATATATTTCAAACAACTGTCCATATCCAAGTAAAACTTAACATCTGACAAGGGTCATCTTTGCTCAGCTTTCATCTTCAGGCAAAAAATACCAAAACCTATGAGTGGCAAGATGGTGAGGCATGATGACTCTATACATACAGCGGCGTTTCAAGATCATGCTCTACATATGGCCTCAGTTCATCTCCTTAATTGTTTTCTTCATTTTGGGTTCCATACTTCTGAAGGATAACAAGAGCCAAGTACCATATTGTGCCTCCTGGGAATTTGCAGGGTGCCTCTGACAAACCTGGCACTAGAAAAACTTTACAAGAGACAGCAGCACTGCTGACTTTGAATAGCAAATAAGGAATAGTTACTTGCTTGTAATCCTGGTTCTGCATCCTAGAAATCTTCAGTGAAGTAATACATGTTAAAATAATTACCCACTGCAAGCAGGGACCCCACACATCAACATATATATCCATAGAAAAGGTGAACCTTCAACATGACCAAAATATTGCCGAGCAACTTCCAAAAACCTATAAGAACAAGACTTTCTATATTTTACCTGTATGTGGTACTAAAGGGCCCTTTCTCAAAACTACATTGCAGCACTTAGAACCTAAACAGCTGCCTACATATCCAAGCAATGAGGAAACATGCAGCCTGATAGGCTTACAAGACTCAAAAAGGCTTTAGGGATCAGGGGCTTCAATTACCCATGAGGCCTCATGCTGGCAGTTGCCTCACATAGTTGTTCTTTTTAAGAGAACAGTAAAGACTAGAATTAAATTGCAAATGTTATACCCAAGAAGATAAGTCAGGGAGGAGGAAGGGTAGTTTAGGACTTCAAAAAAGATTCCTACAATGCAGGACCAAGTAACTATTTCTTGTGCATCGGAAGGTCTTCATTGATAGTCACAATTGTTCAAATAGAATAGCACGTTAAAAGGTAATACCACTTAAAGCTCTTGGACATTGGAATAAAAACTGTATGTATTTAGGGAAGCTAAAAGAACTTTAAAAGTTTCTTCATAGTAGCTTGACCAACACTTGAGTAAGATTTAGATTCAGAATCAAGACAAGTGCCTTCTGAAAGTATGGACAGATTTTCAAGTGGAGATCTTGCAAATGTCTTTAAGGAGAGTCCATGTCCAGGAGTGCTGGAAACCCCACCCTTACTGGCCCAAATTGGGGCCCCCAGGACGACTTTGGCCTGGTTGGTTTTGATCTTCAGGACTTGAGCTAAGAGGGGTAGAGGCAGAAAGGCGCATGATCTAGGCAGAAGGCACCTCAGAGGGAGACTTCTTTGGAACTCTAGCGTGCAAAAACGCCAACATTACATGTTCTCAGCGGTTGCAAAAAGATAGAGCCAAGGATCCCAGCTACACTGGAAAACACCATGTTCTACCTAAGAATGCAAGTGCCATTTATGATCCGGTAGGCGGTGGCAATGGAGTTTATCTGCCCTAGCGTTCAGAGATCCCCCAGGTCAATCGATCAATCTTTATTGCATGAGTACTAAAAACCATTGCAACTATAAAACGATATATCAAATTATACGATATAAGACCAAATTTTAAAATACGCTTTGATAAAACAATGATAGTGGAGTTGTTTAAAGTTTGAGCCCTTATGCGCGTGGCAACTTGTACCGACCCATAAATCTCAGGTTTTACAAGCGTTCTGTTAAAAGAGAGAGTTATTTAAAAGTTTTAAGATTATTGCATTTGTGAAGTTTCAGATAGTGCTGGCATTCGGACGCTGCATAGCTCCAGGTAGCTGAGATGAGAAGGTACTGATTCAGTTGGTTGCTGGTGCCAAGGCAGACGAAACTTAGGTGAATCGTAAGGTGGCCCCACCAAGTGTCTGCAAGTTTGAGATTAACATTTTTTCTGCTTTGTCTAGAAATTGGACAAGGCGGCAGGCTAGTTGGAGATCCTCGCCTTCGAAGCATGCCTTAACTGCCTGCATGTTCTTATTCCCATTTTTTTCAAAGCAGGTTTTAGTATGCATCTTTATTCCTTATCCAATTTCCAGCATATGCATAGCAGGTGTATCATGTCCTCTTTTGAATCTCAACATAGTCGGCACTTATTTGTTGATTGTGGGCGTTTCCACAGGGGCAGATGAAACAGTGATGAACAGTTGAAGGTATTTCTCCTTTGTAGACCGCATGAAGTCTAGGTAGGGTTGAGGCGAGCCTCTGGTATAACTCTGTAGGACAAACCATCTATGTGCCCTTTACGTTATTTTTGGCAAATAAACTTTATTGGGCATTTATGAGACATGCGATATAACAATACAGACATTTGCATGACTATGTGAACACTCTAGATAGATAGGCGTCTCATTACTATGGTACCGATATCTATATTCGTTCGATGTTTCCTCAAGAGCTATAATGTTAGCTATACTCAAATCACATGTCAACAATTGCCACAATGGTTAACTTAACTCCTTGCCCTCTGCTAAGTGGCATCTGGTGACACTGCTGACCTTCGCCCGTTCCCCCCATATTTTTCCTCTATGGGCTCTCCCAGGTCCTCTTCCCATTTCTGTTGTAGTTCATTGAGGGGAGGGAGTGTCGCCTGACTCAGCCTCCTCTATAAGCAAGTAACAGCCTTAAATGTCCCCGCCGCCGATATCACATGTTGACATCCTTCGGCTAGAGGTGGTTCAGTTCACCCGCTCCCCAGTGCTTACGTATTTCTACAGTTAAGGCCACATGAAGCAGGAAGTCACCCCCCCCGGTATCTCATTTTTCTCGCTTAATGCTTCAAAGGGTAGTAACATGCTCTCCTTCTATAACATCCCCATTGTGAGCACTCCTGACACCTCCCATGTCTCTAGTCTCCTCCAATCTGCTCTATGTGGTAGTGCTGTGCAATATTTTAATGGTATCTAAAGGGAATAGTGGCATCTCATTTTAGTCCTCCGCAAGCTTCTGACCCAGCATTTATAAGCTGCTCGTAGTTCAGCAGTCATTTCCCTTTCGTTTACAGGTAGTCTTAACACTATTCTGGACAGGAGGTATGGAGCCGGGCATCCGTCTCCCTGCTGCACCGTCCCACAGGGCTGGCTTGCCACCCATTTCGTCAGCCATTGCAAATGAGCTGCAATGTAATGGTATTCAAAATCTGGCACTGCCAGTCCCCCCTCAGTTTTTGGCCTCATTAAGGTCTTTAAAGCTACTCTTCGTCTTACAGCCCTCCACAAGAATTCGGTCACCATCATCCGGAGCTGCCTAAACCCCTCTGCTGGGATTCATACCGGCAGAACTCCAAATACGTCCAGTAGTCTTGGGAAAGTCACAATCTTTAATAATGATGTTCTGCCAGCTAGTGACAAGAGGAGTCAAAATTGGCTTTTGTCCCCCTAATAACCTTTCCCACATTTCCCTCCAGGAGATCTACTCTGTCGTGGTATATTTGCATCCCTAGATATGGGATGCATCTACCTTCCCACTCAATCCCATCTACGTTTGGGGTTTCTCTCGCCCCTGCATGGTGGGTAACAGATATGACTTTCTCCAGTTCACTTTGAGGCCTACTACTCTCTCTAGTGGGAACAGAAGTTCCTTAGCTCCGTCAAGTTCTGTTCCCGTATTTCTAAGGAAAAGAATCAGATCATCTGCATACAAGGCTATATGATGTATACGCCCCTCTACTTCCAACCCTTGGTACCATGTTCCAGTTCTGGCTTTAGCAACCAGCAGCTCCATAGCCATCACGAATAACAGAGGCGATAGTGGGCATCTCGGTCGAGTTCCTCTCTCTACCCCATACCCGTCCGATTTGATCTTTCCTGTCCGAACCCGAGCTGTGGAATCTCTGTATAACAGGGCTGTCCATGCTCCAAACTCCTGTCCCAACCCGAAAGCTTGCATCACTCTGAACAAATACGGCCACTTGAGACTATCGAAAGCCTTTTCAATGTCTAGTGCCAAGATAGTTGCCTCCTCTTATAGTAGGAGTCTGCTTCCAGTACTCTCAGCAATCTCTGCACATTCATCAATGTATTCCGCGCTGGTATGAAACTCACCAGGTCACAATGTATGAGACTCGTCACGTGCGGCAAGAGTCATGTGGCCAATATCCTGCTCAAGATTTTATAATCAATATTGAGCATGGACATTGGTCAATATGCTGTCTTGTCAGATGCCTGCTTTCCTGGCTTTAACAATGGGACAATCAGCATGTGCCCTTTTCGTTAGGGCCGCTGTGTCCTCCAATAATAAAATAATGTTTCCTGTTTCGTTCACCAGCTCTTTAAAAGTATTATGAGATCCAGTGCTCTCCCAGGTATTACGTAGAGCCAGGCTGTCTATCGAATTTTGTAGGTAGGTCATTGCAGCACTGCCTTTTTTGGATTCAAGCTCTTTCCAGAGGTAGATGTTCAGAGTCTTTGGATCAGCTCCATTTATTTTGTGCCTGCATTGGTCATAAGTGCCCTTCTGCGCTGTTTGTTGGTTCCGCAGGCCGAATTCAAGCCTTATATGTGCCGGAGATGTATATTTAGGAAGGCTAAATATAATTCTCATTTCCCTGGCTACTGTACGGTCCAGGATCCGCGCATCATCTCCTTGTAGGCATTCACTTCCGTAGGTGATGGAGGGTATGAGTTTTGCTTGGATCACCTGTAGCAAAGGGGTAAGGCTTGGTCCAACTAGTTTGAGGTTTTTTTGTGCTAGCTCTGTTGTGATGCCTCTCCTTACTATTGCTGCTTTCTGTTGCTGGAACGTGCCTTTGCTGTCCACTATTACACCCAGGTATTTGTATTTTTTTTTAACAATTTCCAATGGGGAGCCTCCTAGTAGCCAGCGGTCTCGGTTTGTGAACCTCCACGAGTTTATTTACATCACCTTAGTTTTCTCTAAGTTTATACTTAATCCATTTGTAGCCAAGTAGCTGTACGTTGTGTTAATCAGATGTTGTAGGCCAATCGGCAAGCAACTTATTAGGGCAATATCGTTGGCCTAAAGTAAATTTGAGAGGTTAAAACCACCCAGTTTAGGAGCATGGGAGTTGCAGTTGTCTAACTCGGGGGAAGAGATCTGACATAAAGAGGTTGAATAAAGTCTGGGCTAGGACGCAGCCTTGTTTGAGGCCCCTGGTCGTGTGAACTTTCCTATACAGAGATCCCCCAGGTGGTTGACTAACCGAAAAATGCCCTGGCAATTCAGTGACTTTGAGATGCAGAGCCTACTGACACAGGTTTCAAGACACCAATCCGCCCTGCATGTTGCAGTACCACATAGTGGTGGTGTTGTCTGTGAGTACCTGTTCTAATCTGTCCCTGATTGATGGTAGAAAAGCCTTTAACGCCAAGTGAATCGCCTGAAACTCCAACAAATTGATGTGGATGTGGATCTCCACCGGAGACCAGAGCTCTCTGACATCCACCTTTCACAGATTGCCTCCACAGCTCAGTAGTACTGCATCTGTGACTATTGTCAGCTCTGGATAAGGAGATGGGTCTGCCACTGACCCAATGATGGTCTAGAAACCAACACTGCATATCCTTTGCAGGCTCCTCCAAAACCTAGCTGCAGTTTGAAAGGTTCCCATGGTGCTGTGCCCACTGGGACTTCAGATCCTATTGCAGTGCCCACATGTGGTATTTGGCGAATTGAACAAGAAAGATGCAAAAGAAAAGAGTCCCAGTAGTCTCTATGCCATCTTCACTGAGATCCAGGACAGAGGCTGAAACATCCTGATCATACCCCAAATGTGTGACTGACACTTTAGTAGTGAACGCCCATAATGTTAGGATGTTCCCTGTCCTTTGGAGGTGGTCCACGATTGCCTAGGTAAGCCTGCCTTAAACCAACAAGCCATCAAGGTACAGGAAGACTAATACACCTGACCTCCAAAGATGCGCTGGGACTATGTCATGGCCTGTATTTCTCACGGCTGTCGGACAACCGGACAACAGGTTACAAAACTACATTTCCCACAGCGCCCCGCTTCGCGAGCTCGCGGCTTGGGAAAACGCGCGTTTTCTGATTGGGCAGCTATTTAAGCCCCGCCCAGTCCAGGAAGCGGGGCTTGACAATCCTATTTCGTTCCAGCACGCCAGGCGGACGGTGCTTCCCCGCCGGAGGTCGGGCGTGATAACTACGTTCCAGATTCACCCTGAGATCAAGCTGCTTCCAGAGAATTCAGTCAGTCCAGGATAGCGCCGGGCGGAAGGTGCTTCCCCGCCGGAGGTCGGGCGCTTGCTTCGTTCTTGACGACATCGCGAAAGGAACAGGTAGGGCTCCTCGGGAGCACGAGACCCTTGGTTCCTCACCGGCAATCTTCCCTTAGGAGAACAGAACCTGTTCACCTTGTTACTAGGTACTTAGGCCCTTATACGCGTGCTTGAAAACGCGTAGTACAGCTTCAAAAAACCCTCCGTCAGTAAGAGCTGCATATTCCACGCTGTGCCAATAACAGCGTTGACTCGTATTGAGGATATTTGGAATCCTAGATGCACGCTGTGAATTGAACAGCGTACCGGCTAGGAAAGACTTCAGTGGAGGACGACACGACTAGACTCGCTCTCGTACCGGTCCCTCCTATCACTTCCTATTTTATTTCCTTGAGGTAAGCTGTGTTGGGGAACTGATTGGGGTCCTCAAAAGAGGGTAGTAGGCATTGCAGGCCGGGGGACGTATACTGATGTCTGCCTGTGCTCCCTTCTAGTTGGTGCGACATTCCCCGAGGCCCCGACACCTCAGAGGCTCGTCGAAAGATTCCATCGCACAGTTTTCCAGTCCGGTTCCTTCACTCCCTTCTCTCCCGGTGGGGCGCCAGTTCCCAGAGTAGTTGTTTCCTCTCTGGGGGAAGCCGCGCTATCGGGAAGAAGGACCTTTCTTCGAACATCGTCCCTGCTGTCTTCTAGTCAGGTTAGTGGTTTGTCAGGTAAGCTGCTAACACAGCCGCGACAGATTGTCAAGCCCACGTAGCTTAGATAGCCCGGGCGATGGATACTAACATAGTCCTACATTCATTACTGGAGACCCTCGCAACCCTCCAGCAAGAGGTACATACTTCCCGCCTAGAAAGCCAAGAACTAAAAAAGGAACTGGGAACGTTGCGCAGGGAAGTGGCAGGCATTTCCCGACAGGAGAAAGGGAAAAGGTCGTATATCAAGGATTGGACTCTTCCCCCCCCCCCAAACCACCACGTCACCAGCATTAGGGGGAGGGGCACAGGGTCCTGGACCCTTTACAATGCCGACCACTACTGCCACCCATGATGGCACAGCTCCCACTGTGCATGTCGTACAGACTCAAAGCATTCCCCTCGCTCCTCCTGAGCGATTCTTCGGGGATCCGAAGAGATTTGAAATCTTTTTAAACCAGAGTAGACTTCACTTCTTATGCAAACCAGCACTTTTCCAGGACGAGGAGGCAAAGACCTCCTTTATGATGTCATACATGGGAGGAAGTGCCGCCAGTTGGACCATTCCATTAATGGAACGCAACGATCCAGTGCTCCATAATTTCCAGGACTTTTGCAAGGAAATGAGGAAATTATTTGACCGCAAATCACACACGATGACACTGGATAAAGAACTCCTCACCCTGCGACAGGGATCACAGGATTTGCTCACCTATATCACCACATTTAATCGCCTCGTGGTAGAAACCGATTGGCCCCCAGAAAAAAGGACGACGTTATTCTTTCAAGGCTTAAGGGGCGAATTAAAAGATGTCCTGTCCCAGGTGGTCCAGCTGCCGAATACCTGTGAGGAACTGATCGAGCTGACGGTACAGTTAGACCATCGTGTGCAAGAACGAAAAGGAGAAAAAGGAAGAACCGAGATTCGTTTTCCGCCGCTGCGTACCAAGGCCGCCACGGACCTACCCCCAAAAGCAAACGAAGGGACAGAACCGATGCAAATAGGGGGGCTTCGAGGGCCCTTAACCTTAGAAGAGAAGGAGAAACGCCGGCAACAAAAGCTCTGCTTATATTGCGGAAAGAGCGGGCATTTTATCCGTGAGTGCCGGGCTCGAGCCAACGCGTCTGAAAGGCCAACCCCTTCTCCTAAACAAGCAGCCGCTCTTCTTCCACCGACGGAAAACTGGAAGACCCAAGACTGAAGGAGACCTCTCCCTTGGGTCCAGAGACGGAAAAGGTCTCGGCATCACTTGCCAACACTATCCAGCCGTCTGTAGCACATCTGAATGTATGTATCACCTTATGGACCGGACCCACCACCACAGTGGAAGTGGCAGCCTTCTTGGATTCTGGAGCCACAGGGAATTTCATCGACCAGACCTATGCCCAAGCCATAGGAGTACAGACAATACGGAAGAAAGTCCCTGAGGTGGTAAAAGCGGTAGATGGGACACCCCTTACCTCAGGGCCGGTGCAATACCATACCGTTCCCCTCCAGATGAGGGTGGGAAGGAATCACCGGGAGAGCATACAGTTCGACCTTATTGATGCTCCCCACTTCCGCCTCATCTTGGGAATGCCATGGCTCACCTTGCATGACCCCGTTATCCGATGGTCGGAAAGGTCCGTATCCCTCACTTCGGAGTATTGCCAAGCACACTGTATGGCAGAACCGGACCTCACAGAGAGGGAGACCCGTCCTGTGGCAGGGTTGTTGGCGGAGGGATGTGAAGACACCTTCTGTTGCAGTACTACACTACCAGAAGAATACCAAGAGTATAGCCAGGTCTTTGACAAAGAGAAAGCTACGCGACTGCCCCCCCATAGGTCGTACGATTGCCGTATTGACCTCCAAGCAGGAGCCAACATACCTTGTAGTAGGGTGTACGCCCTCACTGAGCCAGAAACACGGTACCTGAAAAATTACCTAGACGAAAACCTTGCTTCCGGATTTATCAGGCACTCCTCATCCCCTGCTTCTTCCCCCCTTTTTTTTATATCCAAGAAGGACTGTGACGAATTGAGAACCTGTATCGATTATAGGGCAATCAACAGTATCACGATAAAAAATCGATATCCATTACCCCTCATACCTGTTCTCTTGGACCAATTAAAAGGAGCTCGTGTGTTTACGAAATTGGATCTTCGAGGAGCTTACCACCTGGTAAGGGTCCGCACAGGGGATGAGTGGAAGACAGCCTTCAGGACAAAATTTGGACTATATGAGTACCAGGTAATGCCGTTTGGGCTATGCAATGCCCCCGCAGCCTTCCAATACTTCATGGACGACGTACTGCGGGGGTTGTTAGACACCATCTGCATAGTCTATATCGATGACATTCTTATCTATTCTACAAACCTACAAGAACACGTGGAGCATGTCAAGGTAGTATTGGACAGACTCAGGCAACATTCATTGTACGCCAAACTGGAAAAGTGCCTTTTCCACGTGAACGAAATATCATTCCTGGGATATGTCATCAATGCCCAAGGATTTCAGATGGATGCGGGAAAGGTGGAGGCCATCGTTCTATGGAAAGCTCCCAAGAATATCAAGGCAATTCAAAGCTTTCTTGGATTCGCCAATTATTATAGGCGGTTCATTAAGAATTTCTCCAAGGTTATCCACCCCCTCACACGCCTCCTCCGTAAAAACACTCCCTTCATATGGGATAAAGAAGCAGAACAAGCATTTCAAGAGCTGAAGAACAGGTTCACTCAAGCTCCCATACTTCGACACCCAGATCCCAGTCTACCGTACATCGTAGAGACTGATGCATCTCAATTTGCGTTGGGAGGTATCCTCTCCCAAAGACACCCAGAAACAGGACAAATACATCCAGTGGCATACTACTCCAAAAAACTTACACCTTGCGAAATAAACTATTCCATAACAGACAAGGAACTCCTCGCCATAAAAAGAGCCTGTGAAGAATGACGACACTACCTCCAGGGAGCCAGACATACAGTTGAGATCTACACAGACCACAGAAACCTACTATTCCTAAAGTCAGCAAAGGCCCTCACGCCCAGACAACTCCGATGGTCCTTATTCTTCTCAGACTACGACTTTATGATTAGATACAAACCCGGAACACGAAATGGGAAAGCTGATGCATTGTCACGCATTCCCTTCCCAACAGAAAACAAGCCAGAAGGACCCCCAGAGGGACCACCCATTCTCCCGATGGAAGCATTTCATCCCACGACCCTGGCAACAACCTTTTCGGACACCTTTTTGGAGGACCTACAAGAGACACTCAAACAAATCGACCCACAACAGTGGATTGACGATGATCCCGACATTCGTTCCTCAGAAAAGGAATTTCTCTATCACAACCGAAGGTTATACCTTCCAGACCAACCTCAGCAGCAACAAGCTATCTCTTGGGCGCATGACACAACCTTAGGAGGACACCTGGGAGAACACAAGACCATCGCATCCTTAGAACGTTCCTTTTGGTGGCCCACGATGAAGAACGACACCAAGGAGTATATCCAAAATTGCTTTGTGTGTGCCCAGAGCAAAACCAGCCATGCACGACCTATGGGGCTACTTCGCCCCATTCCGATACCCGCACTCCCGTGGCACACAGTATCAATGGACTTCATTGTTGAAATGCCCCCATGTGACGGCTTCACTACCATCTTGGTGGTGGTGGATCATCTCACCAAAATGGGACACTTCATCCCATTAAAGCGATTACCTACGTCAGCAGAACTAGCAGTGGCCTTCCTCCAACACGTAGTGAAGGCCCATGGACTACCCAGGGTTCTTATCACCGACAGAGGCTCCCAATTTACTTCTCGATTTTGGAAATCGCTATGTACAACCATGGGAGTGGACGCAAGACTGTCAACCAGTTATCATCCCCAGACCGACGGAAAGACAGAACGTCTTAACCAAACACTTGAACAATATCTCCGCTGCTTTTCACTACAGAATACTATGGACTGGGTTCCTTTGATATGGCTAGCCGAGTTCTCATATAATAATGCTGACCATGCCACTCTAGGTTGTTCCCCATTTTTCTGTTTATACGGGTTTCACCCGTACATGCTTCCATTTGAACGGCCCGCAGAATCCCAGCACCCCACGATACAAGAACACCACGACCACCTCCGAACAGTGATTAAAGAAGTAAGAAAGCAACTACAAAACACACAAACCACATACAAACACTACGCTGATAAAAAGAGAAGTCAGGAACCTAGCTATCAGGTAGGAGACAAGGTATGGTTGGCCACTAAGTACTTGCGGCTAAAAGGAATGGGTAAACTGGGCCCTAAATACATCGGCCCATATTGCATAGAACAGGTAGTGAATCCAGTAGCCATGAAATTGTCTCTTCCCCAGGCCTGGAAAATCCACCCGGTGTTCCATGTGTCCCTACTAAAACCATGTCCCCAGGATATGAGACTACCAGCGCTCCCTCCACCAGTAGAAATAGACGGACAAGAGGAGTATGAAGTCAAAGAACTCCTAGATTCCAGAATAGTGAGGGGTAGGGTGCAATATCTAGTAGACTGGAAGGGATACGGGGTGGAGGACCGAACATGGGAACCCGTAGACAACTTACATTGCCCTAGATTACTGAGGCACTTCCATGCCACTCATCCAGGAAAACCAGGACAACCACCGAGACGGCGGTCCTCCAGAGGGGGTACTGTCATGGCCTGTATTTCTCACGGCTGTCGGACAACCGGACAACAGGTTACAAAACTACATTTCCCACAGCGCCCCGCTTCGCGAGCTCACGGCTTGGGAAAACGCGCGTTTTCTGATTGGGCAGCTATTTAAGCCCCGCCCAGTCCAGGAAGCGGGGCTTGACAATCCTATTTCGTTCCAGCACGCCAGGCGGACGGTGCTTCCCCGCCGGAGGTCGGGCGTGATAACTACGTTCCAGATTCACCCTGAGATCAAGCTGCTTCCAGAGAATTCAGTCAGTCCAGGATAGCGCCGGGCGGAAGGTGCTTCCCCGCCGGAGGTCGGGCGCTTGCTTCGTTCTTGACGACATCGCGAAAGGAACAGGTAGGGCTCCTCGGGAGCACGAGACCCTTGGTTCCTCACCGGCAATCTTCCCTTAGGAGAACAGAACCTGTTCACCTTGTTACTAGGTACTTAGGCCCTTATACGCGTGCTTGAAAACGCGTAGTACAGCTTCAAAAAACCCTCCGTCAGTAAGAGCTGCATATTCCACGCTGTGCCAATAACAGCGTTGACTCGTATTGAGGATATTTGGAATCCTAGATGCACGCTGTGAATTGAACAGCGTACCGGCTAGGAAAGACTTCAGTGGAGGACGACACGACTAGACTCGCTCTCGTACCGGTCCCTCCTATCACTTCCTATTTTATTTCCTTGAGGTAAGCTGTGTTGGGGAACTGATTGGGGTCCTCAAAAGAGGGTAGTAGGCATTGCAGGCCGGGGGACGTATACTGATGTCTGCCTGTGCTCCCTTCTAGTTGGTGCGACATTCCCCGAGGCCCCGACACCTCAGAGGCTCGTCGAAAGATTCCATCGCACAGTTTTCCAGTCCGGTTCCTTCACTCCCTTCTCTCCCGGTGGGGCGCCAGTTCCCAGAGTAGTTGTTTCCTCTCTGGGGGAAGCCGCGCTATCGGGAAGAAGGACCTTTCTTCGAACATCGTCCCTGCTATCTTCTAGTCAGGTTAGTGGTTTGTCAGGTAAGCTGCTAACACAGCCGCGATAGACTACTGCCATCACTTTTGTGAACACACGAGGGGCAACAGTAAGAACACAGCAAACTGGACTGCTCCTGGCCCATTATAAATCGCAGGTAACTCCTGTGGGCCTGCAGGACGGGAATATGAAAATACGTGTCCTGGAGGTCCAATACTACCATCCAGTCTTTGGAGCAGGGCAGCCAAGACCCAGGCCACAATGAGCATCTTGAATTCGTTCTTTTGAAGAAAGGCATTTAGAGAGCAGAGATCTAAAAGAAGACAAAGCCCTTCAGCCTGCTTCAGCACAAGGAAATAGAGGGAGTAACACTCTGTTCCTACTTCCAAGACTAGAAGCCTCTCTATGGCTCCTTTGGCCAGAAGAGTCTGCACATCATGCGGCAAAACAGCTGTGTTGATGGGGGTGACAAGGCAGTGGAGTAGTAAGGAATGGGGGGGTGAAACTCTGCTTGACAAGTTGGAGAACCCATGCATCTGAATATGTGTCTTACCACCCTTGGAGGAAAGGATTGATCGGACTCCTGCAGGGTGGAGGAGTGCAAAATGGATAAAGTAAAGCTGGTTTGTGGTTGCCGGGAGAGCGAGGGACTGAGTTGCACAGTGTACCGGATAACCTGAACATTGTCTCAAGGCAGAGCAGACTGTTGTGTCAGCGGAGGGGTCTGGAGTTGGTTGTCTTGAAAACCCATAGTGTAGCTAAGAAAGGGGTGAAGCTCCTGAGGAAGTTATCAAGTAGGGGCAGACAGCCCCAGGAACACACTGTGGCCCGTCTCTTGAAGCATTCCATGGCAGAGTCAGATTTTTAATCAAAAAGGTGAGAACCATCAGTGTCATGTCCATTACAGATGCCTGGACATCTCCAGAGAAGCCTGTAGACCTCATTTAGGCATGCTCCAAAAGCATCACACATATGTCCATCGCTCGAAGCAAGCAGTCAGTTGTGTCGAGTTCAGTCCAACAAATTGACACATTTTAGCATACTGTATAGTTTGGACTAAACACGCTCTCAGGACTTTTGGACCTACTGGAAGGATTTGCGCCCTGCATCCCATAAAGCATGATTGCAGCAATCTACAAGGCAGTTGTCACAGACTGAGCACAAGACTACCCGATGAAAACATGTACTTGCCAAAATTGTATTTGTGCTTAGACTTACAGTCAAGAAGAGTTGTGGGAAAGACATTAGAGTTGACTCTGCTGGCGGTCCCTTGGACCAGCAGACTCTCAGGTGAAGGGTATTGTGTCAAAAAGTCAGGATCACAGGGTGTCATTCTGTGGCGACAAGCTATCAGTATATTAACTGCTGGCCCAGAACATGGCTTTGCCCAAGTGCCTTAGGTGGTATTCATTAAGGTCTCATTAAACCGCAATAGAGGTTCAGAAGGTGACTGGCCAGTCTGAATAATCGCCATCCTGACGTTAGTTTTGACCTCCATTGCATGGAGCTGCAGGTGAAGGAGACCTTTGCAGCCTGTCTCATGACCACAGCAAAAGAGACATTCTCCTCAGTGGACCATGGGAGAGACAAACCAAGTGTATGGAGAAGTGCCCAGGCCACTAGCCTAGGAGTTTGGCATACCAATTGTCCGCATCATATTGATAGGCAAATATGTCCCTGGCATCATAGTTCGAACTGATCCAAAGGTCAGATGTAAGGTATGAACTCTGCCGCGCGGTAAGGGAATATTATTGGAGTCAGAAGGACTGGCTATAGACTGCGCCCCCATGGCATTGGGGCATGGCCTCTGTCAAGTTGAAGCTGGCTCGAAGTCTGAGACTATGATAGGCAATGACTCCTCTTCTGGGGCTAGTGGCATCGGCACCAGAATTAATGAGAAATGAACCAGTACTGAGAATAGCACCAGAACCGAAGTCTGCCCCGAAGCTACAGCGGAAGTTGATGTGGGTTCTGGAGGCACAGATGGCACCGAGAGCGAAGATGTTTGGATGATCCTGACTGGAGATACTCAAGAATAGTGATACTTGAATGATGAATGGGATGTTCAAGACAAAACCACATTCACACCACACCATTCAACCAAGTATACACTAATCCTGCACAATTTCAAAAACACCATACCTCTTGTGTATGCTTTACTACCTTACAACAGCTTAACAACAGACTATGAATTGCTGTCAATAAAAAAAAAAAAAAAAGCCCTACAAAAATTATAATTGATTTTGAACTGTCAATTATTTACACTGTAAACAACCCTGAGTGTAGTACACACATTCAGGGATATTGGTTTCCATTTTTCACAAGGAATTTGGTGAAAAATACAAAAAACATCCTTAGCACCGGATTATGAGGCAGATAAACTTCAATTTGAACTCAAAAAGTTAACAGCATTAGGTTTGTCCCAATGTGTGTATATGATTTCTACACTGTAATTATACAATCACTGTTCTTTAACCAAAAACAAATAGAACCTTGCACCATTGTTAAATTATTTTGAACAAAACTGGATTGGTCTCTATATGCTGCAATGTTGCAGACTGACCCAGAAATTTGGGTAGCATCAGGACCAAACCTATGCGCTGTCCCTAGGGCCCATAGCATACCTTGTGGTGATCAGTCAAAGGCATCTGCTTGCAACAGTCCCTACAAGGTTTACACCCTGCAGTTTTGGGAGGTGACATTGTCCCTTGCATACTGGAAATAGAAATATAGGAGAACACTGCTTTTCAGCGAGGAGTAAGCTCGGATCCCGCGCCTTAATTCGCGAAAAGAAAAAATCTGATGTCAGTGAGCCTGGGTGGCACTTAGTTGCTTCCCTGCTCATCACTTGAGGAGTGGAACATTGTCAGAGCGTGCACAACACGTACCAGCACGCCAGGTCTAGGGGAATATTCACATTATGAGGAATCTGCGGTAAGAAGTATCCATCAAAAATAGCTGGAAAGGCCTGATATGTAGTTTTGCAATCAGGACAATACAAATGCAGGAAGCCTTGGACTCTAGCAGGGAAGAGATCTGTTGGGCTGATGGATTGGAAACAATCAGAAGGCGCTGATCTTTCTCCCAGATTAAAAACTCTCTTCACCAAAAGAAACTCTTTCCTTGCACTATTTCAAAGATGCCTGGGGAACTTAAAAGAGGGATGTTACTGACTTCTGGACGATTATCTGTCACCTAGACTAAGTAAAATAAACTTTGCTGTCCTAAAGTCCTACTCCACTTCTTGGGACTATAAGCCTTGCTAATAGTCTAGAAAAGAGTAGACAAATATTCCTTGATGTTGAATGTGGACTGCCACTACTGCTATGCATTTTGAAAAAGTCTAAAGGGAGGACAGCAATCCAAACATACTGGTAATGTGATGTCCTTACTACAAATCTCAGTTACTTTCTGTGCTTCTTTGCTATTGGAATGTAAAAGCAGAGGCTTGTCAATCTGCAGCACACACAATCATCTTGCCTGAAGTGGGGGATAGCTGATGAACGACTAGCACAACAATGTGTCCCTTTTGAAGTACTTGTTGGCTCTTCATACATCCAATATTGGTTCCTTCTGGGGTTTTTTTTCTGACCCATGAAATATTTTGAATAAATGCCTTATCCTCTGTGAGGAGCAGGGACTGGTCATATTGGATGTATCATCAGCAACGAGAGGGGATGGTTAGTTGGAATTTTGAAACTGGCTTTGGTCGAATAGGGAGTGGAGAAGCCTTGAAACGTAGAGTATAACCATCTCTTACAATAGTCAGTACCTACTTGACTTTAATGATTTTCCCACTCCTCCAGATGATACTATCTCTCCCCTACAGGAGTGGCTATTGGACGGGAAGAGGGTAAAGTCACTGGCAACCTCTAGAGAGCTACTGTCCGGAAGAGGTGGCTGGTTGCGAATAACCTCTCCTTTGATAAGGGCATCTTTGATCTTGTTGATTTTAAGGCTACTGTTGCTGCAGATACCACCAATCACCATTAGCTTAGTTTTTTAGCATCACTTTTCTTTTTCGGTGTGCTGACTAAACAATAAAGACCAGAAAATGGGGGGTTGCGAATTTTCAGTTGAATGTCAGTCTTCAAGGTGGTCAAGTGCAACCAGAAAACAAAGTTACTTACCTTTGGTAATGATCTTTTTGTTGGGATACTCCTTCTGCAAATTCCTCACCTGAATAATGCCATGTGTCAGACTGTACCTGGAAAATTCAAAGCTCTAAAACGCCAGAAAAAAGTAAAGAAAAAAAGAAAAAATGGAGATTGTGGGGGCAAGGGGACATCTGTGAGGACATTGGTTTTTACATTCACGGCGGTCAGTGGGAATTCCAGCACAACTGCAGCCTTTTTCACCACAAGTGGAAAGACCGTCTCCAGCTCGGGAGATGTATCCAAACCTCTGACTGAGGATATTCCTACCAAACAAGCCAGCTGTTCCACGTTCTCTCCCAATCCATAGAGATTAAGAAGGTCACAATCTAAGCCGAAGAGTCATTTATTCCTGATGGTACTCTTCTTTCAAGAGGCTCTGGGCATCTTCTGACCATAGATTGCTCACCGTTTGAGTTCCCCCTGGCACCACACCGATTCCAGAAAGGTTGAAAAGGCTTGCTTGTGCTTGGCGATTAAATTGGAGCCATATAAGCAACACCCATAAGGACGAGTGTGCGTTTCACATCTATTCTTCCAAGCCGGAGACAAGGGTGTCTAGAACGGCAATATATGCACTGCACTCAACTAAGATTGGACCTTATTAGTAGACCTAAAACCATTCCTCAGAAAGGGAAAATGGGCTGGATTGGTGAGGAGTCTGCAGTTAGACTGAGAATCCACCAAGAAAGAACTTCTTACTTACCTGTAACTCTCGTTCTCCAGTATTGATATCTTTCATAGATTCACATGCTTGAATCATTCCCCATCATCAAACTGGGAACCCAGGGTATCATAGTAAGCAGTATGTATTAATAGAATAGGCTGTAAAGGGAATGCAAGGTTCAGCTTAATGGCCTACCTATGTCCTTTTTAAAAAAGGACAAAAGTTTAACAATGACGAATCAAGCAACAGCACCCTTAGAATATTCCCAACAGAGGTATCTTCCGTCCGATGGTCGCAGCAGTAGTGGGATTGTCCTTACTGGATAAGAAGGAGAGCCTCCAAGGGGAGGAGGGTGGGTCGCATGCGAATCTATGAAAGATACCAATACTGGAGAACAGGAGTTACAGGTAAGTAACAAGTTCTTTCTCCAGTATTGGGGAATCTTTAATAGATTCACATGCTTGAATCAAAAACGTTAGCAGTGCAACACATGAGCAATAAAATAACACATGATTATGACAGCAGATGGGGGATACAACATTATACATTGTATGGCAACAGGCTCACCTTGCTGGAAAAGGTGCCGAAGTACAGCTTGACCCACAGCTGTATCAGAGCTCTGCGCAGAATCTGGACAATAGTGCTGAGTGAAAGTGTGCCTGCTTTTCCAGGTTGCAGCACGGCATATACTTTCGATGGGCACCCCAGCAAATAAAGTCGCCATTGTAGAAACTGCTCTTGTAGAGTGCGCTTTAGTGTTTTGTCTTAAAGGCCTGCCTCACTTAGAATGACAGAACTGAATGGCTGTTGAAATCCATCTGGCTATGGAGGGCTTGGACACTGGTCCACCTTTGTTATTGTTGCCATAGGCAACAAAACGTTCATCAGTAGTATGAATATGCTTTGTGCGATGTAAGTAAAACTCTTAACATCTCTAGGTATCAAGAGTATGAAGACTTGTTTCTACTGGTGTTTGAGGATTGGGGAAGAAAGTATTTAGCATAACTGGTTGATTGAGATGAAAGTAGGCGAGAACCTTTGGTATGAACTTTGGATTAATCTAAAGAGTTACCATGGTGTCTTTGAATTGTAAGAAAGGTTCCTTAATAGTGAACACTTTGAGCTTGCTTACTCTTCCAGCAGAAGTAAGAGCTAGTAGCAACACCACATTCCAAGTAAGGAACTTCAGTTCAGCCCTATAGATAAGCTCAAATGGACTTTTAATCAGTTCAGGTACTTGTTGAGTTTTCTGAGCTCGAGAATGGAGCGCCACTTCCCTGATTTCTTCCTCAGTAGGAAAAAACAGGAGTAAAACCCCATTCCTTTTTGAGTGTGTGGAATCTGTTCAATGGCTCCTTTTGACAATATGGCTAAACCTCCTTACGAAGAAGGTGAGATGGGAGGAATTTTGTTGGTGGAGTCGGAGGTGGAACCTGAGTGAACTCCAGGGTATGGCCATGTGTTATGAGATTTAGGACCCACTTGTCCGTACTAATTTTGCACCAGTGATGCAGGCATTGAGAAATTTTGGCACCCATCGAAAGATGCTTAGGGGGTATAGCCAGCACCTTGAGGTTATCACTGCTTCCGAGCAATATCCCTGGTGGAAGCAGCCTATCTGCTTCTTGGTCGCTGCTTAGAATAGGCTGCTGACGGCAGTGCTTGATACAGTTGATATGATTTCAGTGTCTGCCTTTAGGGTCTGCAGGGCGTCATCAACATGCTTTCAAAATAAAGAGTCACAGTTGAAGGTCATATAAAGGATCTTAGTTTGAACTTCTGGCCGGAATGATGTAACCTTGAACCAACCCTGGCGCTCTCAAAAGACAGCAGATCCTACTAACTGCGAGAAGCCTATGGATGCAACATCCATTGTGCAGTCAATTGCAGATGCTGCCTTTTTGCCTTCCTGCGAAATGAGAGTAGCTTCAGCTTATCTGTCTTTCAGCAAGAAATCCAGATATGTGGCGATGTCTGACCACATCTGGCAATCATATTGCCCCAGAATGGCCAGAGCGTTTGCAACATGGACAGTTGTCCCTGACATCACTGTGAATCTAATTCTGATATTATCTAGTCACCTGCCTCCTTTGTCAGGCAGAAAAGAGATTGAGGTGGAAGGATTTTTAGACCTGCGCTGTGCAGCCTGAGTAATGACCGAATTGGGTTTTTGATGTCCGATCAAACAAACGAGTGAGTCCTCCAGCGCTTTATATTTTTATCTATCCTAGGGAGACTGGCTGTGATGGTCATTGGCGTTTTCATTATTTTTACTCCCTCCTCCCAGATATAATCCACAATCTGTATTGCTCGGACTGTTTTTCTGGATTGCTCCTTGAAATCGTACAGAAAACAGTCTGATTGTTAAACAGTAATGGGGAGCTGGAAACGCTTGGCGGCTCTCTCCTTTAGGGTGTGAAAACCTCCAATATCTTCTGGTGGAGAACCCACTGGTTGTGGAGCTGGAGAGGGAGGTGGAGGAATGAAGCAATCATCCCATTCATTGGTGATGTTTTGACTGTCCGTTATTTCGCCGCCTTCTCTATTCCCATCACCATCATCATCATCATCATCATCATCTGTTGTAGAAAGATCCTCTTGAGGGGGCATACCAATGCAGGATTGTGGCGTTATTCTTGGTGTAGATGGAGGAGGCATATGGTCTGGTGATTTAGGTGCAGGCGTAGGTCCACTGCAGGTTATTGTTGCCCTTCAGCTGGTGTTGGGAAGCGCTTTTAGTAGTCCTGAAGCATGCTTTGGAGGTCTTGCACCAGAGCAGCTGGAACCTGGACCTGCCTGGTGGTGGAGGAGGAGCATAAGGGTGGTATTGCTCCACACAGTGGGGGCTTTGATAAACAGGCTCATAATAATCCTCTTCCTCTTGATATTCGACGTGCATCTCCGAGGGGCGGTGGTGTGCACCAAACATTCCTTGATCGTCATCATCCGATTCTTTAAGCTCCAACAAGTGGCTGTTTGGGAGTGGAGACACTTTACCAGGAGATGTGTATTCAGGGAGAATAATTTCTGGAGATGGCAAAATTCTCAATAAGGTAGTTGATGGTAGCGTCAACTGTGTGGGCAAAAGCAATATTGGTGGTTTCTTCTGTTAGAACTTCGCCAACGAAGAGGACTTTCCCGATGGCTGCATTGTCGACGAGGTTGTCGTCGACCATGGTACTGACACCGATGTGGTTGTTGACGGTGTTGACAAAGTCTTCGTCAACGTCACTGTCTTGGTCAACTAGGTGGACATCTTCTACAGAGTGGTCGTCGTCGATCGAGTGGTCGTCGTCGACAAAATGGATGTAGACACTGAAAGCATTGACGGACTGCCAGTCATCATTGAAATTCTTCTTTTAGGTGTTGTCGACCATGGTTTTGACAGTGTCGATGCCATCGACGACATTTTTTCAGTGAACTCGGTCTTCTCTGAAACCGGTTCAGAGGAGGATCTAGGTTTCAATGGGAGGGTTGTAGATGGAGCAGAAGGCTCAAATTTAGAGTCTGAGGAAGCCCTTTTTCATTTTTCCTCATGAGAGGAGCCTTGTGATACATAGTGGGTCTTTTTAAAGATTTTCTTGCTTCTATGAGGGAACTCATGGTGAGCCCATCCCTGTTTCTGGAAATCCGTGAGGAGAAGGAACACTCACTACTTTCCTCCTCAGAAATGACGGCAGTCTTGATTTCAAGTTTCTGCAACCATAATAAAAGTCTTCCCTCACGGTCTTTGAGGGTTTTGTTAAAAAAAATTGCATATCTTGCAGTCTTTTACCTTGTGGGATGGATGAAGGCAATAAATACATTCCTTATGAGGGTCTTCTGAATGAAGCTGTTTCTTACCACAGGTGACACAAGGTCTGAAGAGTCCTCTCTTGACCAGTTCTGACACACTGGAATAAAGAAAAAAAAATTTGGAAGGCACCAAATCTGAAGAACTGAGAAGAGCTCAGGAAGACTACCTCATACACGATGTGCAGTGAAAATCTGAGGGAAGATGCCTCTATAGGGAGTGTTCTAAGGGTGCTAGCGCCAATTGGTCATTGTTCAACTTTGGTTCTTTTTTAAAAAGGACATAGATAGGCTATTAAACTGAACCGAGCATTCCCTTTACTGCCTAAAATATTGATACATACTGCTTGCTATGATACTATGGGACTTCCACTTCAATGACGGGGAAAGATTCAAGCATGTGAATCTAGAAAGATACCCCAATAATGGAGAAAATCGTTACCATAGGTAAAGAACTTATTCTTCAGGTGGATACTGCTACCTGCAGATTACAGATCTCTTGAATACACACCAAAGCAATACTGGACTGCCTTTTATGTCCACACCACAAAGAACCACAAAAAGTTGGTTATCCACCCGGTGCTCCTTAGTCTGACAGATGTAAAAGCAATGTTTACACTGACTCTGCCCTTGAACCGTGCCCCTGTGACTCTTATTCAGTGCAGTCTATGCTGCACTTTTTCTTTTTCTGCAAGTAATATGATGCTCCCAGGAAATCATTCTTAATTCCGCTGTTTAGGTCATTAAACATTAGGAGGTGCCCTGCATCTACATACATTCAATTTTGTAGCATAAAACATAGATGTTCTCCTAATTTCTTTATGTTAATCGGTACCTAACAAAGCGTAAACGACTTGCCCCTAAAAGGGCATCTTGGCACTGTGGCGGAAGTCAGATGGAAATGCAACAGATCAGAATAATCAAGTTTTAAGACGTTTTTTGAAGCCTGTGAAATTAGTGCATGAGTGGATGTAGAGGGACAGCCTATTCCAATGATGGGGGCAAGATAAGAGAAGGCCCGACCACTGCATTTTGATGTACAGATGCAGCACATATATAGTAGGAGTTTGTTTGATCTCAAGTTTCTTTCTGGACAATGAAGGGTGAGTTTAGCCTGCAAGTACCTAGGGTTTTTACCAATCAGGAATTTCAGAGTCAAGTAAATAGGGAAGATTCTGATGGTAGACTGCGGACATAGGATGTAAATCCTGCAATTCGTACCAGGACCAAAATCATTTCCATTTAGCACAGTTGGTTTTATTTGTTGCAATAGATTTCGCCTACGTAAAACAAATTCTGCAGACTTCGGAAATGTTCATACTGAAAAATCCATAGCGTTCAGAAGCCAAGCAAGAGACTTTAGAGATGCTGTGTATGTATCTTGGATTTCACCGTCAGCTCTGGTCAGAAAGTCCAGCCATAGCACCATCAGGATCTTCAGTGCTCCAGAGAGTAGAATTTCTGTATACCAAAACTGCCTCAGCCATGATGATGCAGTCAGGATTATTTGGTTCTTTTTAGTACTTGAGGGAGTAGGAGAAGAGGGAGAAATGTGCACACAAATATCCCTGACCATGCTGTTGATGGTGTATTCCCTCATAACCCTGGTACCATCCGTCTGCTTGTTGTACAGTACTAGTATTTGTAATTTATGTTTGTTTTTGTTATGTTGACCTTGCTGCAGATTCTGAAGACTTTGTCGACCTGGGATTGATGTTGTTCCCATTTCTGTGAGCTGCGACTCAGGGCATCCATCCAGTTGTTGTCGTGCCCTAGTAGATGTTCTCCTGTTAAAGAAAATGTTGTGTTGAAATGTCCATTTCCATAGGGTCTGAGCTTCCTTGGATAGGCTTTCCAATCTTGAACCTCACGGAGTATGTAAAACATTGTAGTTGTATTGTCTGTGCGACCCAACACTGACAAGGCTGTCACTCTTGGAAGAAAGGATTGAAGACTCTGGCGCACTGCTGGAAGTTCTAGCAGATTTACATGTAGGTGTCTTTCCTCCTAAGCTCACCTGCCTTTGACAGCTAGGTCTTGCAAATGAGCACCCCATTTTCCCAATGCATCTATTGTAATAAACTTTGTGAGCTTTATGCCATATTGATCATCTTTGTCCACAAGAACAACCCATCCCTTATCAAAGTCATCATTTTTTATTGAAACATAACTATGCATTGTTTACATAATATCTGTAAATAATTGACATTACAATTCACAGAATATATGTTTAGTTCTCATCACACCATGTAATCTACCTCCCGGTTCCTCCCGTCCTTCTACGCACCCCCATATATCACAAGATAACCTGTTTCTACATCTTGTTTGTGAGATTAGCACCCCATTGTACCCTGCACACCAATTTCCCTATCACAATACATAGGCACCCACATTGGCACAAGTCTCACAGTAAATTTGCCCTAACCGCCCCTTCTCTGAATCCAAACGGTTACATATTAAATTCGCCATACGCACCCCAGATCTTTTCAAATTTCTTCATACGTCCCCTGCCTTTGTATCGCTCTCTCTCCATTAACTTGCATTGCTCCATCCCCAACTGCCAGCCTCGATAAAGAGATGGTATTCTGTCACCCCATCTGGGAGCAATATCCAGTTTGGTGACCATGCAGCCTGTGTTTCAGTATCTTTTGGCCCCATGTTAAAACTGTAGTACCCCCAAATGCCTAATAGTTCTACTCTAGGTTGCAACGTCATGGGCATATCAACCACTTCTTTTAAGGTACCTACTCAATCCCAAAATGGACGCAGTTTGGGGGTATCTCCAAATCCTGTGCTTGAACGTGTCTTCCATCCCACAGCCGCGCAAGCATAATGTTTTCGCAATTTTCACCTTTTTGAGGAGTGAGACCTTAGTAAAGTATGTTCTATGTAGCATTTTAAGTTGAATCTGTCGGTAACTGGCTTTCGTATCAAAGTTATCTTGAACTAGTCTTCAAAGGATACCTCTAGTTGGACACACTGGTGGTTAAGGGCATCTTGGAGTGATCTCATCATTAAAAGACAAAATGGAATAAAAGGAATGCAGCAAGAAATCATGCCTAAAAGGCATTTGAATTGGCTCACTGTGAACTATTTGTTGGATCAAATTTGAACTGTTAAATCTTGCAATTTGTGCAATCTCTAATGGGTAGTAAACACTACTTTTCTGTATCCAATATTGCTCTCAGGAATCCGACCTTGGTCTGTGGGTTGGTTGATGATTTTTTAATATCGGCTGTGAGGCCTAAATCTTTGAACAGGTTTGTCATCTTTGCATGATAAACTCCTGACTGAACTGCATGCTGGGCCTTTTACCAGCCAGTTGTCCAAACAGGGGGAACAGCTGATTGCACGGTTTCCTTAAATGCCCTGCTCCTGGTGACATGGATTTTGTAAATATCCTTGGGGCTGGCATCAATTCAAGTTGCCCCCTGTATTGCTGTTAGCGACCTCCAACGACTGGTTGTCATCTCCCCCCAAAAGGCCGAATGAGCTGCTTCCTGTGCTGCTGAACAACTCTCTGCAATCTTGCAGTTTTAGTGTCCATCTTTATGCCTTGCAGAGCCCTGTCTACACATTTTCCAAAAAGAGATTCATCACTGAATGACTTATTCAGTATTTTACAATGCACCTCTGGTCTAAAGGCTGTACAGCAGAGCCACTGTTTCCTTAAGACTGCATTTCTGGCAAATCGTCGGAAACCTTTAGTTGCTACATTCATAGATGGGTCGATCGCTGCCGATACTCGCCCTCCTTCCTTTAAAGTGGCTATAGACACATTATTTTTATCTCCCTGCAAACAGTCTAACAGCGGTGCCAGACAAGTCCATATTTGTCTATCAAAGCAGCTTAAAATAGCCAGAGAGTTAGTTGCTCCAATTGTTGTTGCAGCCATTGCGGAAACTCTTTTACCAATCTTATCCAAGCGCCTACCCTCTCTCTTTTCAGAGGCGTAGTACGGGGTTAGGAGGGGGGGTGGTAGACAAATTATTAGACCTTTACGTAGCTTGCATAATGGCTACGTCTGTTTTTGTACGGCCTATTAAGCAGGCTGGGGCAGTATCTGGGTCTTATACTTCTTACCCAGCTGCGGGACCACTCCCGACACGTAGCTGGGTTTCACATGACTTTGAGGCCTTTATTTCATACGTGGTTGAATATTGGTATCTACTTCACTGACTTCTTTGGTGAGTCTTTGAAGTCACAAAGGAAGCAGCTGACATTCTTTGATGGTAAACACAGATCTGAACATTTCAATGCCTTTTCAGTAATAGCACGAAATCCTGCTATGGCATTTGGGTGTAAAGGCACAGGCCCCAAGAGAATCTAGTGAAGGGATTACAAAGTTATTCTATTCTGGGGTTCTCAGAGAGAAATGTCTTCCATCATTGTGGTCATCATCAGTTATGAAATCAGTCTGAGCCTGGGATACGGTCAAAGTGGCCGATTGAGGTATCCGAGCAGGAGATAAAGCTTGGACAAAAGCTTCTGCACGTCATGTTCTAGGGGGTGCGGCTGGTAGCAGTCTTTGTGAGGTTTGATGACCTGGTGTAACTTGCAGCTGAGTCTTATGTTGAAATCGCTTACAATAATATGGCATCAATCTGAGATCCCGCACCACAGCTACTGAGATTTGGATTGCGTCCAGGTCATGGTACTGCTAATATCATAGTTCTCACAGTAGAAGTCATTTTCTTGGTGAGATTGCTGGTGTGATGGATGAGAGTCTTCTTCAAAAGATTCATACAATCTCGATTGATGATGTTCTTCACATTCTCCTGCATGTGGTGTTGATATAAGATGTGATTGGTCATCTTCGTACTCTTGGACGTTTGCACTTACCTGGCCAGGTCTACATGCAGGACCAAATTACTTGTCATCCCTGACTCTTCTGAGCATGTTGAAGAGTCTTACAGGTAGTTGTTCCGATACCGAAAAATTAGCTTGAGGCATAATTACTAAAGGCACTCCAAAACTCAGAAATGTAGGTTATCGTCGAAAAGAAGCTTTCAATGAAGAGAAGAGGAAAGCAGATGTTGAAAATGATATCTTTTGAGGCTCTGTAGAAGGACCTCTTGACTAAGTGTGCAATGTCCTGGAGAGGATGGTTCGAATTGAAGCTCTGGTATTTTCTGGGTGTGAGGTACCTTAGCGGACCTGCTGCTTGCTTAGATTTTCTTTTTTAACAACTTGTTTTGAGTTGGCTGGAACCTCCTCACCTGGACCCATGTCAGAGACAGGTTCTTTCTTCGATTGAGATTTCATGAGAGTCTTTTATGTTGAATCTGAGCCTTCATCTAAGGCAGTTGTCTTTTGATTATGGGAGCCAAAGGAGAAATCTTTGTCTCTATCTGATAAGGTCTTAGAGGATTTGTTTTGCATATCTTGCAGTTTTTATGCTTCTGAGATGGATATAGACAATAAATACAGTCCTTATGAGGATCATCTGGATATAACCTCTTTTTACCACAAGAGCCACAAGGTCTAAAAAGGCTCTTTTGACAGCCTGTAATATTTTAAGAAGAAGGGCTTCTGAAATCACTTATAAAAAAAAGTCTTACAAGTCTGAAAAATTCTTAAAGGATATCTTATGAGGTGATTTAAGCAGAGCTCAAAGGACTCCGTTCACACACGATGTGTAACAGAAATCCGAATGGTGGCCTTTCAGGGTGTGGTCTTCAGTATGATTATCTCGGATTGGCTGAAGTTTTATTCTTTTAAATAATGTGAGCAGGCTACCTGTCAACCTATGAAAGGTCCAATACAGGAGAATAGATCCTACTGGCTGCTGCTTGACAAACCTCATCAAACAATTGATCTTTCCGCGGGTCCACTGATGTCCTGTGGTGTACCTTTAATTGGAGTGTCCCTCAGCAAAAACACAAATTGCCTGCATCTGGTTTACCACAGGCCCTTCCTGATGGAACGTGCTGGCACCTCCCCAGAGACTTTGCAGGGCCCTTGAAGATTACAACAGTCCCACAGGTTGTTATAACCCCAATGTTACTTATTTGGCCTTCTCAAAGGGGGCAGATTCGCGAAAACCAAGAAACCACTAACAGGAGTGTCTTTGTGTGCCAAAATGAATGTGACATTGTAGAGATTATACACCAAAGAACAACCGTTTATAAACAGTCTTTCCACTGGCATAGTGTCAAAGTAATTACTCACATCTCATCTAAGGAAAGAAAGCCTACCATTTGTCACCTCGAGAATCCTGGCAGCACAACCCCTGCTATAAGAGTTTGCTATTCACCCTCTCCAGGACATTCAGGACCACCGTGGGGTCACCAAAACAACCCAATTCTTCTCTGTTCTGTTCCCTAACTATGCCATAAGACAGGCCTTCAGAGAAACTAGACTTAATGCTCAAATACTGCAATAAGTAGCCAATGTTTTTGCCATTTTCAGGACTGAGGTCTGATCAGTTGGATGATCAGCAGACCATGCTCTTGCAGAACAGAATGGCCTTAAAGGGATTATATCCTCACAGTCAAAGGAGAGCACATTGAGAAGTATGCCCTGAGTGCTGCTCTCCCCTCCCTAACATCTTCCTTACAACACACGAGCCGAAAATTCATATACTCAGATACTTTAATGATTGCTTACATACTATGAGAATAAATCCACATATGTGACTTAATGTGCTAATATAGTATATTAATTAAATTGTGATTGCTTTCATACCTGCTTGATATTCAATAAAGCCTTAGCAATATTGAACACTTACACACATTTTGGTAGATTCTATTGTAAATGGCACATTTTAGCTTCACCATTCTAGCAAGCATTTTCCTTGTTCTGAAGCTGGCAAATCGAAGGGAGGGTTGCAGAAAGAATTAGTCCACTTTTTTGCTTGAGAAACATGAGCTTCAAGGCTTTCACACATTCTTCCCATGAGAAGAGGCCAGCACCTCCTCATTGACGCCTATCACAAGGTTTCTGTTGGTCATGTGTTCCTGCTTCTATCCTCAAGTACGGACATTATCCAAATGTATGGATTTTAGCATTGCATTGCTTCAAATGATAAGCGGTGAAGCTCTGGTCCATTGATTAGGCATTTTTGCCTTAAATTATTTTTCTGGGTATTCTGTATTAAACATGTGTTAGGCCTTAATACGCTATCTAAAGTGTCTGTTTTGTTTCACACCTTTCTCGGACTGTGTGTTATGAAGAAGATTGTTTGCTTCTACAAATTCGTGCAACTGGCATGTCACATCAACCTTCATGATGTGGCTAAAGAAAGTTAGGTTAGAGATGGTTCCATAATTGAAGGGTTTCAAGGGATCTGCACTTGGTTCCTTAGGCTAAAGAGAGAGAATTGTTCCATTAAGGGTTTTGGCAAAAATTATAGTTGGAGAGAAGCATTTATAACCTATGGACTAAATAGTGCAAATATGACTAGCGCTACGTAAATACAAGAGTGTGGGATAGTCAAAGAATTCCTATTTACTAATTTAAGTGTTACCAACAAAGGCTTATCACGCCCAGTTTGGAGTTATGAGCACTTGCACAAGCACCATCAATAATACTTTCCACAGGCTTTTCTCAATTTAGCACTTTTATTGCAGCTATATCAAGCTGGTATTTTTTATCGCTTTTGCATCTGTATTTCTCAAGCCTCAAATACAAGCATTACAACAAACAAATGATGGACGGAATGCTGACAATGCATACATTCTCCCCCAGTCAAGAGATCTGGGTTAAATCCATCGTTCTTTTGCCCACTACACCACCCCAGTTTAGACATGGCCATATGCAAATCAGTCTTGACCCTGTGCCTCATGGGAACAGTCCAGCCCGAACTGCCAAGCCATGTCTTCCCTGGACCGGAATCAAGCATCCTAGGACCGGTTTCTGGCTATCAGCCGTCATCAGCCAGGATAGCTTCACTCCAGTGGCGTAGTGAGCACGGGTCCCACGTCTGGGAATACCCATCCCACTTAGGGCGAAAAGCGTTACAACAAACAAATGATGGACGGAATGCTGACAATGCATACATTCTCCCCCAGTCAAGGGATCTGGGTTAAATCCATCGTTCTTTTGCCCACTACACCACCCCAGTTTAGACATGGCCATTGTCAGCATTCCGTCCATCATTTGTTTGTTGTAACACATGGCTTGGCAGTTCGGGCTGGACTGTTCCCATGAGGCACAGGGTCAAGACTGATTTGCATATGGCCATGTCTGAACTGGGGTGGTGTGGTGAGCAAAATAACGATGGATTAAACCCAGATCTGTGACTGGGGGTGAGTGTTTTGCCATTGTGCAACATTCCGTCCATCATCTTGTGTGTTTTGCTGTTCACCCTATGTGGGAAGGGTATGCCCAGACGTGGGTCCCGTGCTCACTACGCCACTGGAGCCAAGCTATCCTGGCTGATGACGGCTGATAGCCAGAAACCGGTCCTAGGATGCTTGATTCCGGTCCAGGGAAGACATGGCTTGGCAGTTCGGGCTGGACTGTTCCCATGAGGCACAGGGTCAAGACTGATTTGCATATGGCCATGTCTGAACTGGGGTGGTGTGGTGAGCAAAATAACGATGGATTAAACCCAGATCTGTGACTGGGGGTGAGTGTTTTGCCATTGTGCAACATTCCGTCCATCATCTTGTGTGTTTTGCTGTTCACCCTATGTGGGAAGGGTATGCCCAGGCGTGGGTCCCGTGCTCACTACGCCACTGGAGTCAAGCTATCCTGGCTGATGACGGCTGATAGCCAGAAACCGGTCCTAGGATGCTTGATTCCGGTCCAGGGAAGACATGGCTTGGCAGTTCGGGCTGGACTGTTCCCATGAGGCACAGGGTCAAGACTGATTTGCATATGGCCATGTCTGAACTGGGGTGGTGTGGTGAGCAAAATAACGATGGATTAAACCCAGATCTGTGACTGGGGGTGAGTGTTTTGCCATTGTGCAACATTCCGTCCATCATCTTGTGTGTTTTGCTGTTCACCCTATGTGGGAAGGGTATGCCCAGACGTGGGTCCCGTGCTCACTACGCCACTGGAGTCAAGCTATCCTGGCTGATGACGGCTGATAGCCAGAAACCGGTCCTAGGATGCTTGATTCCGGTCCAGGGAAGACATGGCTTGGCAGTTCGGGCTGGACTGTTCCCATGAGGCACAGGGTCAAGACTGATTTGCATATGGCCATGTCTGAACTGGGGTGGTGTGGTGAGCAAAATAACGATGGATTAAACCCAGATCTGTGACTGGGGGTGAGTGTTTTGCCATTGTGCAACATTCCGTCCATCATCTTGTGTGTTTTGCTGTTCACCCTATGTGGGAAGGGTATGCCCAGACGTGGGTCCCGTGCTCACTACGCCACTGGAGCCAAGCTATCCTGGCTGATGACGGCTGATAGCCAGAAACCGGTCCTAGGATGCTTGATTCCGGTCCAGGGAAGACATGGCTTGGCAGTTCGGGCTGGACTGTTCCCATGAGGCACAGGGTCAAGACTGATTTGCATATGGCCATGTCTGAACTGGGGTGGTGTGGTGAGCAAAATAACGATGGATTAAACCCAGATCTGTGACTGGGGGTGAGTGTTTTGCCATTGTGCAACATTCCGTCCATCATCTTGTGTGTTTTGCTGTTCACCCTATGTGGGAAGGGTATGCCCAGACGTGGGTCCCGTGCTCACTACGCCACTGGAGTCAAGCTATCCTGGCTGATGACGGCTGATAGCCAGAAACCGGTCCTAGGATGCTTGATTCCGGTCCAGGGAAGACATGGCTTGGCAGTTCGGGCTGGACTGTTCCCATGAGGCACAGGGTCAAGACTGATTTGCATATGGCCATGTCTGAACTGGGGTGGTGTGGTGAGCAAAATAACGATGGATTAAACCCAGATCTGTGACTGGGGGTGAGTGTTTTGCCATTGTGCAACATTCCGTCCATCATCTTGTGTGTTTTGCTGTTCACCCTATGTGGGAAGGGTATGCCCAGACGTGGGTCCCGTGCTCACTACGCCACTGGAGTCAAGCTATCCTGGCTGATGACGGCTGATAGCCAGAAACCGGTCCTAGGATGCTTGATTCCGGTCCAGGGAAGACATGGCTTGGCAGTTCGGGCTGGACTGTTCCCATGAGGCACAGGGTCAAGACTGATTTGCATATGGCCATGTCTGAACTGGGGTGGTGTGGTGAGCAAAATAACGATGGATTAAACCCAGATCTGTGACTGGGGGTGAGTGTTTTGCCATTGTGCAACATTCCGTCCATCATCTTGTGTGTTTTGCTGTTCACCCTATGTGGGAAGGGTATGCCCAGACGTGGGTCCCGTGCTCACTACGCCACTGGAGTCAAGCTATCCTGGCTGATGACGGCTGATAGCCAGAAACCGGTCCTAGGATGCTTGATTCCGGTCCAGGGAAGACATGGCTTGGCAGTTCGGGCTGGACTGTTCCCATGAGGCACAGGGTCAAGACTGATTTGCATATGGCCATGTCTGAACTGGGGTGGTGTGGTGAGCAAAATAACGATGGATTAAACCCAGATCTGTGACTGGGGGTGAGTGTTTTGCCATTGTGCAACATTCCGTCCATCATCTTGTGTGTTTTGCTGTTCACCCTATGTGGGAAGGGTATGCCCAGACGTGGGTCCCGTGCTCACTACGCCACTGGAGTCAAGCTATCCTGGCTGATGACGGGTGATAGCCAGAAACCGGTCCTAGGATGCTTGATTCCGGTCCAGGGAAGACATGGCTTGGCAGTTCGGGCTGGACTGTTCCCATGAGGCACAGGGTCAAGACTGATTTGCATATGGCCATGTCTGAACTGGGGTGGTGTGGTGAGCAAAATAACGATGGATTAAACCCAGATCTGTGACTGGGGGTGAGTGTTTTGCCATTGTGCAACATTCCGTCCATCATCTTGTGTGTTTTGCTGTTCACCCTATGTGGGAAGGGTATGCCCAGACGTGGGTCCCGTGCTCACTACGCCACTGGAGTCAAGCTATCCTGGCTGATGACGGCTGATAGCCAGAAACCGGTCCTAGGATGCTTGATTCCGGTCCAGGGAAGACATGGCTTGGCAGTTCGGGCTGGACTGTTCCCATGAGGCACAGGGTCAAGACTGATTTGCATATGGCCATGTCTGAACTGGGGTGGTGTGGTGAGCAAAATAACGATGGATTAAACCCAGATCTGTGACTGGGGGTGAGTGTTTTGCCATTGTGCAACATTCCGTCCATCATCTTGTGTGTTTTGCTGTTCAAATACAAGCATATCATGGCGCTCAGATCTTCCTTGGATAAAGACAGTATCGACAGACTAAATCTAGAATAGATACTAATTTGAGTACCTCTTTACTCTAAATTCATTGGGATATCATTCGAATTAGGTCTCTCTTATACTGTAAGTTGGTATATGTTGTTTACATATTCACATATCTGCAAATCTGTGCAACAAGTGTGCCCTCAGTTAGTGAAAGTGGACTACTGTCTGTGGCATGGATTTAGCATATAAGGCAGTGGTGGCAGCACACTATATTTTGAGAATCAGTAGGTTGATCAGACCTTTTTATCTGAGTCACTGGAGTGGAGACCTACTGGCCAACTCATATTATTTCCGACTTTATGCGCTTACTCTTTTCTTTGTACTAACATAACTGTATGTTATGTTTGTGGATGTGCACAACCTGCATGGTACATGCAGGTGTGAGTGAGCCAGAGTAAATCGAGGCCAGTGGGATCTCCGGCCATAAACCTGTCCTGGCTTGGCACAAAATGGAGGTGAGGGTTATGTTGCCAGACAGTGGAGAAGATTGCTCACATTCCTGACTCATGAGGGAGGAGCACCGGACAATGGATTAGAGACAGTCTCCTACAGATATTTGATCAAGTCTTTTGCATAGCAAGGAGCTGCTGATAGGCTTGATAAACACTGCCATTTGATGAAAGGTACGAGTGAGCGGTGGATGTGAAGAATCTGTTATACAAGGTGAGGAAACCTTTAGGAGAGAGCAGGTCTTCTGTATTTCCCCGGTTAATCCTTTAATTGGGCTGATGACTGCCAAGTGCAGAAATCTCACGCCTCTTTGTACCTCTATGGGGCATGTTCCAGAACAGATACTCCCGTAGTGTGAGAAGCATCACAATACCAAAAGTCTGCAGATTGAGAACGGCCTGGAAATTACACTTGAGAGGAACCACCTTAAACTGGTTCAAAAGTTTCAGATAGCGAATGGATTATGTTAATTACCCTGAAAGCATCTGTCCTTGGCATGTAGTGCTGTAGATTCACATGCTGTGCGTAAGTCTGCCATCTAGTGCTGGGCTCGGATGATTACAAGTTGTTTTTGTTTGAAGAAATTTCTACAAGTCACAAAGTTGTGTGCCCCTTCTTGTTAATAGTGCATCGACTCCACTGACCGATTGCTTTGCTGCAGATGGGCGAGAATGGAGTTGTAGTGTGTATCAATAATATGATGTTCATGCGAGTAAAGTAACTTAAAGTATGTAAAATGCAACCTACACAGAGTTCTATGGGGATTCATGTGAATCTACAGCACTACATGCCAACACTACATGTAACAGATGCCTGCAGGGTAAATAACAATCAGTTCGAGGCATGTGCACTGTAGATACACATGCTGTGCATAGACTGAAAAGTAGCCTCTCCCTAAGCGGTGGTTAACCTGTGGGGGTTACAGTGGCTGACTGTAATAATTGAAAAGGTCCATTAAACTGTTGAAATTGAGTTGTGGTGAGTAATGCATTCTTTATTGTCACCTCTCTATCACAGCAACGATTTGGTCATTGTGACAGAGTGAGGAGTAAAGGGAGCATTCTCTGGGCTAAAAGAAGGCTTCTAATTTTATATACAACATTCTTTAAGTGCTGAAGATGTAGGATAGGACTAGCAGAGAAGTTGCCGTTCACTCCTGAAGCTGCACAACAGGATTCTGAAAAGTGCATCCTTTATCTTGTCTCAGAAATCTGTTCTTAAGTGCATCTCAGAATGGCTGCCATCATAACCAGTCGTTTCTCTGGAGCACCGGTGCGCCATGAATGGGCTACAGAATGATGGAATGATATGCATGGAACATCCACACCTCACCATCATGTTTGTAACAAAGCTTGGAGTGGGAAACATAATCCTTGTCTTGCTATTAAACTAGCCAAATAAGATTGTGGTTTACGCAACACTAGCAGCACTGCTGTGCAAGCATTCCTATGCAGACCACACATGAAAAGTATACAACATAAAAAGGCATCTGACACCTAGTCAACAGAATGTGCTCCACACTTGTGGCTGGTAAGCTGTACTTTGAATTATCAATTATGTACTTACGGCATGTCTAGCAGGTTCATCCAAAATTGTAAATGATATCGGATATAACCATCTCCTCCTATGGATAACTGCTCTGCATGCCGACCTTCAATCCAGCCCTCTAGTTGTTTGCTCATCATCACCAATAGATAATGGCAGCCGTCAGTAATCAATTATAGAACTGGGCCAATTTAGATGTAACTATAGTCTACCCCTATTCTCCTTCTCCCTCACAGCTATTGTGATCGCTGAGTGGGAATTCCCTCCAGCTGTTATGCACCCCTCCTCCAGTACATTATGAGTTTGCTCAATATGAAAGTCACTCTGTATGATTCAGTACACAGTGTCTGTCACCCATACCTGGGTGTCTATAGTCACATTTTTAAGGGGCTGCCAGTCGGAGAAGCCGAAGGATGACAGTTAAAAAAGATACAAATATTGTACTAGGGGAGGTTGTGTCGTAATGCAGAATCTGCAGGCCAGGACTTGGGGAAAATTGTTCTGCAGGTGCCACTGCATGGCAGGACTACGTGAAGTGCTGCCATAACACATATTCAGAAAAAAAGAACTAGTGTGAGTGCTCTGCTTATGCTGACACTACAGGATAGGGCCATGGAACCTGCTGCTTTAATGTGGACACTGAGTTTAGGACTGGGTTAAATGCAGTCAAAATGTGGACACTGCTTGTCAGGGCTATGGGATTTGCACACCTTTCACTGTTGACTTTGCAGAGCAGAACTAAGGGCATGCGCTGTCTGAAAGCAGACATGGTAGGTCATCAGTAGGGTAGGACCTATCTTTCAATTGCTGACAGAGCAGGGGCAGGTTGGGATGAACTGTTCTACTGCTCATACTGTAGACAGGACCAACAAATGCACTGCTCTACTTGTGACACTACAGGGCAAGGGGCATGGAAATGCCTTGTCCTACTGCTGACCCTACAACACTAGATTAAGAGGGATGCTGCCTTAATGTGAACACTCCATGCAGAATAGGAGAGGCAGATGTGTTCCACTAGTGACAGTGCAGTGCAGAACAGAAGGGGGTTGTACTACCATTGGTGGCACTACATGGCAAGACTAGGGAAGGCACTATACTTCCACTACTGATCAGGAATCCCTCAGTTTCTGTTGGTTCCAGGCAATCTGAAGAAAACCCTGCCAGTCCTTTCATCTAGTAATTCGGATTCTCAGTGTCTGTTCCTTTATAGCATTTGAGTCTAAAACCTAAGCCTTTCTTCTTACAACACATACTTTCTCACTCTAACTGATGCAACATGCTTCTCATCATCCCTCACAATATTTCCCGTTTACCTCAGGCCTCGGGCTCCATAGCCGCACAACAGGGTCGATGCCACTGCTGGCCAGGAAGCAGTAACTGGGATGCGGCTGGAGGCAGTTCACGATAGACTCATCCCCCTGTAGCACCCGAACTAGGTTAGTAGTTTCTTTCTCCCAGATGAAGAAGGAGCCATCATCCGAGCCACTGACGATATACTGTGCATTGCTGTAATAGGAAAATAGGAAAGGTCAGACTTATTGTAGTTGGGTGTCAGAAAGCACTGGAACACTAACTTTACAGCTTAGTGTGCTTCACAGATTCCCATACTTTTTTAAAATATATTTTTTTTATTGCTTTCTTTTGAGTATACAAAACAGCACTGAACATCATGATATTTACTGTCCCAGTTAGCAAAGAGAAAGCATATTTGTCTAGTTTTGTTATCTAACCATAATTGTTTTGCACAATATCATACTGCTAAATAATTTACTTCAAATTTAACCTAGCCATGATTTTTGTCAGTTTTTATAGTGTTTGTAATGAAGTGTATTGTATCAGGATCAACAATTGAAAAATAATCTGTCTTGCTGCGTGTAGGTTTGGGTTGTGGGGAGTACAGGGGGAAGAGAAATTCAGATGCCTCACCTGTAGGTCATCCTAGTTTCCTTCTACTTGCATGATTGTGTCAGCACCCAAGGTTATCAGCCCTTCCCTTATTAGTTATGAAAAAGGAGCTCCTTATGTAAATCCTTGGTCTTTTGCAGGTAAAACATAAAACCTCTTTTAATGTGAAAAGAATGAAATGTCCTCTATGTTGCAGTGGAAGGATCTGTAAAGAAGGATAGCAAATAGATACTCTGATTGAAACTATATATCATATGAACTTGAGACATGAACCTAGGAATCGCGGATAAAGACACCTTGTCATTCAACAATCGTAAATTTGGCTCCTTAAAAGATAGTGCTTGTAAGTCACTCATAGTCCTAGTAGAGCTTAGTGCAATTTTTTTTTAAGCTGTTTTCTTTGAAAGATGCTATAAAGAATCATTAAGAGCTCCATATGTGAGTCCTCGCAGTAGATCCGCATTCAGCTGTAATGCAAATCACCCCAGGCCTCATGGAGCTCTTTCTCTCCCCCTCCGTGAGGCCTGGGGTGATTTGCATTACAGCTGAATGCGGATCTACTGCGAGGACTCACATATGGAGCTCGTGTTGTGACCTGTACAAGTGAGCTGGTACATGGATCTATGGCTCAATAAGGTCCCCGAATGAAAGGCTAAGAGGTGTCCCCGACTGGTGCCAAGCGACTGTATTTGCCCTGAAGAAATCGCTACAAATATTTTGGTGATGAAACATGTTGGCATAATACTATGGTATGCATATTAAGCAACCTTTTTAAGTTTTGAATTGGGTGCACATATAAGGAGGAATAAAGTTGGTCCTATAGAAAGTGCATCCCTTTCATTTTTTAACTTCACTTTTCAGTCGCATCTTGGTATGTGATTATTTCACTATTTACCTTCACATTTTGGGTTTAACCTTGTGGACACTATTTATTTTTTTGGGGCAAGATGACAACCGATGATGATAAAAGTGGGCAGAGCTGGTGAGTACCAATCAGCAAGCTCAATTGGTGTTGCGCACTTGAGGTGTCATCTTGTTCTCTCACATTTTTTCAAAGGATTGTAAAAATACCTGGTGTAATTGACGTGGGGGTTTTTACACCGAGAAGGTCATTAGTGGGGATTGCCATAAGTAAAACTTTTTAGTAAGTTGGTTTATAAAAATTTAAAAATTGAAGGTGAACGGCTGTTGGTGACTACCTCAGATTGAGAAAGGAGAGGAGTACAAAATACCCTAAGACATAGGGATTTGAACCACAGTTTATTGTGACTATACCTTCCTAGACCCAGTCCTGTGTATATGAATATTGATTGAGAGGAGGGCGACTTGGGTTTATTTCCCTCTGTAGCTCCTTATTGTTCGCCATAAATTTAGTAACAAAACAACCTCAATGAAAGTGCTGTATAATGTGATGTTGTAACATTATCGTCTCCATTATGCAAAATGTCTAAATATAATGTCAAAATTGGTACAGTTAATAAAAAGATATTTAAAACATTTTTTTATCAAAAAATCATTTGTCTTCAAATCAACTTTCATATACCCAAATGTGCAGTCTTTCTTTTCTGCATCTTCAGTGCTTGCCCAAAAGGTCTACCAGCGGTTATCACCGGTGATAGAAAATTGGTTTGAGAATTAGGCTGCAGATGACCCATCAGAAACTTTCTGATATAACCCTGCTCTATGTATTGGCCGAATACTTTTACACTCCGGGAGAAGAATTGCCACTATTAGGAGACACTAAGTAAGTACTCAATGCTAAATGGCCTGAGCCTCCGTTTAGGGGCTTATTGATTTAGCTCCTTCTCAACTATTCAGATGTCACTGTGCTATCTGTTTAAGCCTACACTGACTTATCTGTCAACAAAGACTTCAGGGAAAAGGCAAACCGCTTTTCCACTTCAGCATCCTTTTATGGTATAAAGACTCATTCAAATACCATATTCTCTAAATTTGTAGTTAGTAAAAGTAAGTAGTAGAAGTGAGCTCCTCAACCCACACTAGCTGATATAGTGGTAGTGCATCATAAGCAGACAACGGAGATGTTCCCCAGCTTTGATGGTCAGAAAATCTGGATTTTATTAAAGACACGGGGGCTAATATTATTGCAATCTCCTTTATTGCCACTACTCACAGCAGCCCCTTTAAAGAATACAGAACTTGAACAAAATTCCAATCTCAACAAAAGGCCAGAACCCAGAGCCATCTTCCTTCGTTTTTTCAGTGTACTGCCAAACATAATAAATATTAAAACTTTTCCAAAACACCTCGAAATATTAACATGACCTAAGTCTAAACAACATTCTCCTGAATTTGAAACTGCTTTATGTCTAGTAGATCCATACTTCTTCAATCTTCTTCTTATTGTTGTGCATGAGCTATAATAAAAAACCAACAGCCTTTAATACAGGGTTCGGCAAAAGGGAGGGATAATATTAGCCTCCGTGTCTTTAATATAATACAGATTTTCTGACCATCAAAGCTGGGCAAAATCTACATTTTATGGAAAGACCAAACGCTAACATTATTGCAGGTTTAAAACCTCTCCAATAAGCAAGATGCTGCACTAAAATAAAACTCCTGAAAATTTAATCATTCGACCAATTTGCACACCTCAAAATGTCCTGCAATGCACCCACAGCATAAATGCTTTTGATGCAGAAGCACCCCTTACAGAATGTGCACCAAACAAAAGTACATCCACACCGGCATTTTTCATCACCTCTTTTACCAACGAGCAAGAGTAGGTGCTGACATAGCCTTATGCAGATACCTAAAAGATATTAACATCTGTTCTGATAAGAAGCTTAACTGTAAAGTTCTCCTTTCATACTCTTTCACGCAACAAACCACACACAACTTCTCATAAAAATGTTTCTGAATTTGTCTTGGTCCATTTATTCAAATAAAAGTATACTCCTGGAATAAAAATTCTACAACTAACATCCAATGCTCTTGCATCTGAAACTCTCATAAAAGAAAGTAAAAACAGCAAAATAGTCAGCTTATGAGATAAATCCTTCAAATTCAACTCAGCATTTTTCTCTAACCTTTACAGATAGTTAAGCACTCTAGATACATGCGAAAAACAGAATTGTATCTTGAAACTGGAGGTTTAGAAACTACTACACTCCTCAAACGCTTAACCAAAGAATCCTGCCCTACGGAAACACCATTCAACAATACATGCCCTGCAACAATAGCAGATCTATACACATTAATGGTCCTGTAAGCCAGAACGGACTTAAACAAATGAGACAAATAGTTAACCACCTCTACAACATCCACTGAAATATGATCAAAATCCCTCTCCACACACCAGCAAACCCATTTCTGCCATGCCAATCTATACATCTTCCTGGTGCCCGGAGCCCAGGATCCTCTAATAAGATCTGAAGCTTCCTGCGGAAGTCCTGGCACCACCCAGATATGAGACCCCTCAAATTCTGCGTGAAAGCATCTCTTCCTGCTGACTCTGGATCCAGACACAAGCTGAAGAACTTCACAAGTTGGGTATTCAACCTGTTCGCAAACAGATCCAAATGACAAGGAACCCAAATCTCCATCAGTCTTATAAAAACTGACCTGTGTAGTCTCCAATTGCTGAAGTCTCAGTAATTCCTTGAATACCAATCTGCCTTCATATTCTTCAACCCTGGGATGTGATCCGCCTGCACTAGAACATTTTGATTCAAACAGTAATTCCAGAAATATTTTCTAGATTTGCCAAATCCTTAGATCGCGGATCCCCCCCCCCCCCCCAACTTGTTCACATATCTCACTGCTGACACATTGTCCATTCTCAGGAGAACTGAACACTGAGGCTTGTAAAACTCCTTACTGTAAAGGAACCAGCCAAAAGCTTTAGACAATTTATATGGAGCCTTCTTTCCTCCTCTGACCATATATCTCCTGTTGAAATTGCACCACAGGGAGCTCCCTAACTTGCCAAACTTAAATCTAACTCTATACTCATCTCTGGTTTCACTCCAAAGATAGCTTTCCCATTCCAAGCCTCCATATTCCTGAACCACCACACAAGCTCCCTTTCGTTTCCCCTGTAAGCACAATCTGCTCTGAACACTTCAAATCACATTGCAAGTGCCTGTCTTTTAACCTCTGTAGAGCCCGATAATTCAAAGGTCTCGGAAAAATTGCCTGAACCGTGGAAGACAGACTTACCACTCTCATTAGCATTCTTAAAGAAATCTTTTCCAAAGTCAACACCTTCCAAATCTCTTTACCGATTCTTTTCAACTTCTCCTTGGGCAACTTCAATTGACCTTTCACTGTATCCATCAGGAACCCCAAGAATTCAGTTTCCTGACTCGGTATTAAACACTTTTGCCTGTTGACCAACAACAACACAGCCATTCTTGTGTGCTCTTCTACTTTCAACCTGTCCTGGTCCATTATAAAATTTTTGTCCAAATAGGTTATGAGATATATTCCTCGTTCCCTTAAAAATGCTACCACAGAACGAAGCACCTTTGTAAAACACCAAGGGGCAGAAGACAGTCCGAATTTTCACATTTTCTCCACTCACCTGAATTGAAGAAACCTCTGATGTGGATCCCATATTGGAACTGACAGATAAGCATCCTTCAAATCTAATCATCTAATCACTTACCTGTAACACATCCTTACCATATGCATTCCTTCCATCTTGAAGTGATGGTACACTACCCAATCGTTCAGATACCTTAGACTTCTGATAGGCCTCATGCCTTTGTCTTTCTGTTTCACCAGGAAAAGCTCACAAATACCTCCAGATCGTTTCTCACTTGTAAAATTGCACCTTTCCTCTCCAGATCTAGAACCTACCGGCTCACCAGATGTGAACAATCTGATCATTTCTGCAAGCCAGAACTGAACTGGCTCCTCCACAAAATCTATATGGTAGCCTAACACCGTCTCTAGAACCCATGGATCTCTTGTTGTTTGGGTCCAAATGTTCAAAAATTGAGCAAGTCTGCCACCCAATTTTAACTGAATAACAGAAGGGTCTGGTTCGAAGGCCTCCTCTAGACATTGTGCTTTGTCTCTGGGGATTGAAATTTCCTGTTTGGTAGGAGGTCTGGTAGGACCTGTAACCTTGTGAAAACAAAGATCTATTGATGTCCTGTCCATGACTGGGGAATTGACCTCTAGTTCGCCCGGCCCCACCAAAGTCATGTCGGTCAAAGACCTTTTTAATTTTTCACTGAGACTTCTGCAAGGAACTAAATGCCCCTATATACTTGGACATCCTCTTAATAAAAGTGTCACCAAAAAGCATTCCATTTGCATCCTGGTCAGCCTTATTATTGGCCAGCTCAACTAACTTTGGGTCAATTTTTAGTAGGGCACTCTTTCTTCTCTCCACAGATATGGCCATGTTCGCTTTTCCTAGGAGAAACACTGCCATCTGGACCAACTCAACTCCTCAACATCCAGAGCCTTCTTAGAAATGTATGGCACTTAAGCCACATCAAATATTTTCGTAAGTGGGCCCAAGAGGTCCAATAATCTATCTTGGCACATTCTTAGACCATTGTCCAAACCTTTTCTTGGGTCTTGCCCCCTTTACCAATGAATGTTAAAATCCTAGCATCAAGGTCCAGAGTCATAGAAGTTTTATAGCCCAAGGACACACTGACCTTAATATCAACCTCACATCCTTAGAGATCTGCTCACGCGGCCATATCTCCACATATTCCGTCACATGAAGTGCCTGAGGCCACTCGGGAGGTGGGGGGGGGTGTGGGTGGGTGGATAGTGGATGCTTTAAGAGCATTGGGTCTATCATAAAACCCGTTCTACACGTCCTGTCCACTGTACAGTGCCAACCTTATCCTCATGAGAATCAAAACCTGACATACAGCTTAATTCTCTCTCTGTGCTGGATATCGGTGACGGGGGAGGTGGGGTCCCTTAGAATGATGCATGCTGCTGGAGCACTCACTATGGGGGATGTATATCCTGGTGGTCAGTTTCTGCAACTATATGATTTTGTGGGTGACAGGGAGAATGTAGTGATGCTGACTTTTATTTACAGCAGACTGCGGGCTGCATTGAAGTCATTGTACCCTAGTTTCCCTGTGGAGCCACCAACACTAGCAGCTCTGCAGACTCTGTATACTGCGCAGAATACAACCAAACTAGTTTTACGCTTATATACGGCCTCCCAAAAGGATGAGGCGCCAATAGCTGCAGTTTCGCTAGGAAAATGGAATGCTATCCTATTACAACCGCTGACGGCAGAGGAGTGGGAATTAAGTAGAGCTTAATGGGTCAATTTGCTGCTAATGGTAATCTTAAGTACATTCACTATAAATATATTCATCAGGTATATTATACCCCTATGCAACTGTGTAAATATGATCTGAGAGATTCACATTGTTGTAGGAGATGTGGAGCGGATAACACAGATTTTCAGCATCTAGCCTGGGCTTGTGTAAAAGTGGCGGCTTTTTGGGGTGAGGTCACGGCTGCGCTGTCGGCCATGGTGGTGAGGTAGTCGACTGTACTATGAGGGTCTGCTTGTTGGGGCATGTCCTGCATCTTAAATCTGTGAACCGCAAGTTTGTGGCGCTGGCGCTACAGTTGGCGAAGCGCAGGGTCTCACTGCACTGGGATGGGCGCCCAGCACCTATATTGGCACGCTGGCTGCAAGACATTACATACTGTCGGGATCAACTCACGTGTTACGCAGAGGACCTCCCAAGTGCGTCCCGACCACAAGACATTTGGACCCCCCTTTACTGCCTACCTGCTGGCCACTACCGCTAACTAAGGACACTATTGTGTTATACACATGTGGCTGTTTTGAATATTGGTGCACCTGTACTTTGTTACCATCTTGATTTATGTACGCTTGTGATAACTGATCTCCTGTAGGACATGTGATGATGTAATGATATCTCTACTGGTTACTGTTCTATGAAAACTTCAATAAACAAAAAAAATACAAAAAAATTCTATCCCTGTAATGCCAGATGAATCATCACATAGGACAGTAGTATGCCTGCACACACAATGGCTTTTTTTTTTTTTTTAGTCTTTTCTGGTCCCCTTGTGTCTCCTTGACACTTCCTTGTTTAGCATGGCCACAAAACCCAAGGTTTGCCTGATCCACCTCCAGGGGCTTATGTTTCCTGCTCATCTTACATCCTTTCTAAACTATCGGTCCCTCTCCAACTGACCAAAATCTTTCCTCCTGATGTGAAAACCCTCTAGCTTGTTACAAACAATCTATCCTTTTCTTATTTAAATCGGCTGAGAATTTATTCAGAATACGGACTATCTTGTCTTCTATGGAAACATCCATTTTCTTCACCACATTTGCCTCCAACATATTTATTTATGTTCAGAAATTATGAACCACTTCCTAAATACCACTTACGTTATTGTTCCAACAACACAAATAAATAGTAGAATACAACTCTAATTTGTCACGAAAAGATAACTGAATCCATAGCCAACCACAACACTACCTCCAACAAACCCTTAACCTCCTGACCGCTATCTGCCACCTACTCCGAGGATAACACACTGCAACAGCAGTTAACAGTTGAAAAAGACATTCCTACCCACAATCCGTAACTTAACTTATACGTTTGTTAATATTGAGCTGATCCCAAATGTCTAAAATGGCAGCCATGTGCGTCGATTGCCTCAAAACCAAGCCCTTCTTCACTCTCGACAAGTGTTTCCTAACGAGGCTTCCGACTTACCTCCTACTTGATGGCATAGTGATCCGCGAAAATGTGTTCACAATGGTCAAGCCATAACTCGTACGTCACTGTAAAACTGAATTGAGTAAACTTCCTTTTTATTACAATTTCGAGACGCCTACAGGCTACATGTATCGCCTAACCCTCCAAATGCCTAAGCTGAGCTTGCACTCCCAGTTCGAGTCTTTGTAACCTACTCGAGCTCGGCACCTTCCCAAGCCTCACACTCGATCGCTCAAACTCACCCAGCAATGGAGTCGCTCGTTCACCAACAAACAACTCAAATGATGAAACTGATTTCCCTATTACTTTTTGAAACCACAGTTATTATATTTTTTCTCGTCAAAGACATCCAACGCACAACGTGACACAGATTTGAAATACATATATACACATGTATGTTTTGATAAACAACGGTTCACACAATGAGCTCTTAAATAAACACATTCTAAAACCATAACAGGAATTCAAACCCAAAATTGCCCCACACTTAGTTCATAATTAAAACACATATATAAGATAACCAAAACTGAATTTAATCACTTCCTTACTGATACGCTTAGTACATGAAATTGAAAAAGAACTTATCAATGTGAGCAGCAGCAAAAAAGAAGGAAGATGGCTGGGGGTTCTGGCCTTTTGTTTAGATTGGAATTTTGTTAAAATTCTGTATTCTTCAAAGGGGCTGCTGTGAATAGTGGCAATAAAGGAGATTGAATAATGTTAGCCTCCGGTCTTGCCATAAAATCTTAGATGGCTGGTTTGTGTGCCAGAAAGGCACAACAGTGCATAGGCAGCAGCTGGAATACAAATGCTACTCCCAGTGTGAGAACAACCGGCTCAGAAAAGTAAATAAATAGTGCAAGTTTTACACCATCATTGCTGATAGCAGCTAAACAGGGAGAGCAACATAACCCAATATCTAAAATGAAGCTCAGTTTGTTTACATGCCAACTCAGTACTGGTGTAGATAAGAAAATGAGTTAATTATCTGTAACTGCGGTTCTCCAGCAATGGTAAATTTCACTGAAACTCATGCTTAAATTATTCCCAATCTTCAGGCTAAGAACACTTGGTAAACAATGTTAACAAAGCACTGCACCATTAAACTCAACAACACTGAAATAGCCATAGACTACAAACAGCCCACGCACATCTTTATATGTAATCCTAAATCAAGCCAATAAACTGGCAGGATCCACAGCTTTTCCCCCTCACAGAGGCTTTCAACTACCAAACTTTCTACCTTGTTACGGTGTACCATTGAACAAGCTGAAGCCTAATGAAAAAGAAGGCAAGTGGGTTGCATGTGAATATATAAAATATACTATTACCAATGCTGGAGAACCTCAGTTACAGGAAAGTAACACTTCCATTTTCCAGCACTGGATCGTTCATAGATTCACATTTGATTTATGATTATTAAAGCAAAGCAGTAAACAGTGAAAGGCAGGAAAGAGGCTCAACTTATGAAAAGTCTTCTAAGCACTCTTTGTCCCACTGCTGCTTCTTTCTTTGTATATCAAAACAGTAATGTTTCGTGAACGCAGCTGTCGTTCTCCAAATCAATGCTTTACAAATTTACATGCGAGTTTCCAGCAAAGAGTAGTTGTTGTTGCCATAGTTCTCTATGAGAAAGCATTACCTGTTCCACAAAATGTTCTGTTCATAACGACATGAGCCAGTGTTATACAGGACAGTCCCACTGCCTAGAGAGTATTATGTTAAAGGCTTACTCTTTTTAGAGGAACTATAAGCTATGAATCATTGAGTGGTTTTACGAAAACCCTTACTACTCTGAAGATAAAATTTAAAATGTCTTTTTTGTCCAACGAGTGCTGAGCTATTTCCGCTGCTGTGCTGGGATTTGGAAAAAAACTTGGCAGAGTATATTGATTTAAAGCAATTAGAACCTTGGGTATGAATCTACAATTCATAGAAAATCTCATTGTGTCACTGGAGAAACAAACATTGTTCCTTACAAGATGGTTTGCAATCTAATTACTGTTGTAGCCAATGTTATTGCTTATAAAAAGGTCGTTTTTAATGAAAAGTGTTGAAAAGAAGCTCTACGAATAAGTTTGAATGGTGGTCTCAAACACCTTTACAGTATTTAGCTCCCACAGGGACGACATGTTTGTTTTTCCGAAGAAAGGTTCTAAATAAACCTTATGAATGCACTACCGAGCAGCACTGAGAATACAACAGTCTTATTAGGTGATCTAAGGAACCTTTCTATACGAGCAAGGTGTACATTGATTGAGGCATAACAGAGTCCTGAACTGGATACTTTAAGGAGTTAAGGTAGGAACTGTTAGGGGGACATGTAAAGGAGGGTCAGTTTTTGTTTTCTACCCCATAAAACAAAGTGATCCCTTTTAGGTTGTAGCTTTTAAAAGTGGATGCTGGCCTGGCCCTGCCTGCACTCCTCAAGAATGAACAAATCTCCAAAATTAAATTCTTAATCAGCAAGGCTGTCAACTAAAGGGATTGTGGAGAAGTATTTTTCCCTGTTCCTTCAAAGTCAAATGTCCGGGCTGAAAACATCTGGGTCGAACAGTACTGGTTCTTGAGTGAACATGAGCGACAACACCAACTACAAGTGCTGACGCAGCCATGCTTAAGCCACTAAGAGGACCTTACAGTGCTCACTTTCTATCTTGCACAACACCACGAGACCTAGAGAAATAAATGAGAATGTGTACTGAAATTGTTTACCAACCTGTACATTGTGAAAGCCTCCCCTTGCAATCCCGGGCTGTACCAGACACTCGCAAACTAGGGCATTCGCAGTTGTGGTTTGTCACAATCATGTGTCACTGGGAAGTATTCCATATTTGAAATAGTAGATTTCATAGCCTGATTATCTCAAATTTGTGGCTGCCAGAGTGCCTGCTCAGGCGATCTCCAAAATAAACTGAATTCCGGGAGCATGTTCTTCTGAGAGATCTACATTGTGGTCGAAGGCCCACAGCCATAGCTTCTGAGCTCCTTGGGACAACAGGAGGAATCTTGCTCTTCTCTGCTTGCACATGTACTACATGGCCGTGGTATTCCCTACATGAATCATGACTTTAGAGTCTTGCACTGTAGGAAGGAAGCCTTTGAGAGCCAAACAGGAAACACAGCTGTCAGGCCCCTCCGTTCATTGGCGTGTTCTTCTACCAAGTCAATACTGTCTAACTTCAACACTGCCTCCCAGGGAGGACTCAGCATAAGCGTTTACTGAATTACAGATCTGGGCCCCTTCTGACCCTGGCATGTGCTCTAGATACCACTGGATAGCACCAAACCTAAACTAAACCCACTGTTCAATAAATCTCTGGTGACTGCAACGGCTCTGGATTGTTGGAAGCATGCCCAAATAATACCGTTCTGTAAAAAAAACACAACAGAGGAGCCTAACATCTTCTTGACATTTTGCCAGATATTTTTAGCACTAGCAGCTCAAAGATGTGTGAAAACATAGTTCCTTACTCGCTTTCTAGCTATCTGGAACAGCACAGGCTTCTACACTTTACCCAGACCGGCTTTCCCTAACTTACAGCAAATTAGTCTAGCTCAAGGCAATTGTTACTCTGGTGCTGCTTGGCGTACCTGCAGTATTCAAGACTGTTGCATCCCACTCCGCTTGAAAGACTAGCTAGGGTTGGGGCCGGTGGGCTGGCCCTAGGCTGAATAAAATCTTTTTTTGTCCAATAGAAGCCAATCAATAACTCTGGCACCTTTCAAGTCAACGTCGGAGTAAAAACGAAGTGCCACAGAGCTCTTCGCCCTGCTTAATGTCTGGTGCCTTTAGCAGCGAACATTGAGTTTTCTAGCCTCAGTGTGATTTTGTTCGCTAATGACACAGCTGACCTTTTCTATAGATAAAAATCCATCAATTTCTCAAGACGTTTTAAAATCATGAATCATCAGGGTGGTCCAGCTGATGAAATCCAGCTGTCTGAAATTAAACTCTGATAAAACCAAGATTCTGATTTTCAGAGGTTCTCAATCCATTTGGTCGCATCACTGGAGGCCTAGGGATTCGGAAGACAGACGTTGCCTGACTGGGAAGCTTAGAAACTTGAGTCACATTTGACTCAGATTTGTCTTTCTGTTCTCATGTTGTCTATTGCAGGCACCTATTTCGCTTTGTTTCGACTTATAAAAACATTTTAGTATTTCCTCGCTGTCCCAGTGTGAAAGACATTTAAGCATAAGTATGCTAACTTGGCCTACCCCCCCCCCCGCTCGTCCAGCCCTACCCTCACCTCCCCTCGAGGATCCGAGATCGTTCAATGTACGACTGCTAATAATCCCCAGGATCAAGTGGATGAGGAAAGGCGGTGCTCCTTTGCCTTTCTGCCAAACTCTGTAATGATGTCCCTGTCACTTTAAGCTGAACTGGCAAAGAAGTGTGTTTGAACACGTCTTTTCAGATCTGTTCAATCTACTCTCATCACACCACATTATGTTATCTGCACCTTACACAACATCAGAATGCATGTACTTCCTCACTTCCTTCGTTCTCAATTGATAATGCCGACGTGCTACTATGAACTGAAGTAATTTCTTGTCTTTTGCGAGACTCGTAATATTGCAGCAGGCATCCTCCACATCTAAGGATGCCTGGAATTCCATTTTTATGAGGCACTGTATTCCTTCCAGAAGTGTGTTGATATCAGAATTCAGTGTTTTGAGCTATTTGCTAAGACTCCTTAAATCCAATCCAAGTCACCAAACATCAGACTTTTTCAGTGTAGGAAAGTACCTTGTAAACAAATTCAGCAGTTGTTCAGAGAATGACACTTTTTCCAAGGCTCTTTTCTCTAGGAACCAATTATAGTTCATTTAGATGCTTGTGCTTCTCCTTTCATGAAGAGATGGTGGTTTCTACAAGAATTCTAGAATATGGCCATGTTGAACAAGTTCTTTATGTTTGCTAACACTATTTCTGGTGGATACTCTAACTGCAGATTCCTTAACTTGAATGTTAATATCCCAGGCACCAGACTGGAACTGGAAAACTCAAAAAGAATTGCTCCTGCATGCCAGTATGTGGTGTTGTGCGACTCCGCATCAACTCTCTTCCGCTCCAGAAGTGACAAGCAGAGCCGCATATAAGTGCAGGCCACGAGCGCAGAAGTCAGTTTCTTTTCATAGGCTAGTCCACGCCATCAGCCATAGAGCCTTTCAGAAAATTAGAAGGACCAGACTGCAGATTCCTAAAAGCTTAGACCTTTTCAGATGGAAAAAGACCATGTCACAGAAAGAGAGGTGGGAGGGTGGCAAGTAATATGCGGTTAGATAAATTATCGCCCAGAAAGAGCGGTACCAAAGATAAGTAACTTCTTCTTTTGATGGATACATCAAATAGCAGATTCCTCACCCGATGAAAAGATGCCAAAGCAGTAGCTCTCAAGGTGGTGGGTCTGTGGAATGGCCCAGAATAAAGTCCTGCAGGACAAAGGAGCAAAATACCCATCCCAGCAGAACTGATTGGTCATGGCAGTAGTACTTTGTGAACATGTGCACTGATGCCTAAGGATCCACCTCACAGATCATCAAGGTCAGGAATTCCACGTGCCAAAGGAGTGGTAGCAGCCTTCAGCCTGTTGAAATAAGCCCTCAGACCTAAAAACATACAGAGGACTATCCAGCATAAGATGGCCTGTTTCTGCACCACCTTGTCCTTCTTTGCACCAGAGAACTGCACAAACAGCTGATCGTCATTCCCGTTGTGGTATGATCAATATAAAAGCTCACTGCTCGTTTGGAAGTCCAATTGATGGAGCCTCTCTTTCTCTTTCGAGCAATGAGGCGGAGAAAAGAAGGCCAGAAGCGTGATGGCGTATCCCACGTGAAAAGGCATCATCACCTTCAGTAGGAATGCTGCTAGAGTCCTTACTGTCAGTCTTTCCAGAAAAAATGTAGTACAAGGAGGCTGAACTGAGATGACTTGAAGTCTACTCACCTGTCATCCAGATGCTATCACTATCAGAAAAATGTTTTTATGGTGAAGAGGTACAATGGAACATTGTGCATTGGTTTAAAAGGGGTACACATGGGAAAGTGAGAACCAGATTTAAGCCCACTGTGGCATCACAAAGGGCTTAGGCAGAAGCATTTAATGCAAACATTTAAGGAAACACATCACAGTAATTTAAAGAATGGCTAGTCTCGGAAAATGTGTAAAGGCCAAAAGGACAGATAAATAACTTAACAGTGGCCATAATAAGGCTTTGCTGGGCCAAAGACAAAATAAATAACAATACATCTGACAGTTTGGCCTGCAATCGGTTCATCTGGAGAGTACCACACCGAGACACAAACTTATCCCAGTACCAAGCATACCCAGATTTTGTTGAAGAGTGCCTGGGAACTAGAATGACATCAATGACTTCAAGAGGGAGATAGAAAGAGATCAACTGCTGCCGCTCCAACTCCATGCATTGAGGTGCAGGTTGCACAGTCCCCGGTACAAGACCCTGCCCTGCCTGGTGCGGAACCCACAAACAAGGACATACTGGAGGCCATCACGATGGTCAGGATCTCTCTCGAGACCTGAATAGACACAGTGGCTACGGAGGTGACATTAACCCGTGAGGATATGAAAAAATGGCAGAGCGAATGGGCGCGGTTGAAAACACTACTAAAGAACTGGCTACAGACACTACGCTCCTTAAAAAACAGATGACAGAGTTGCGTGCGTCACATGAGGCGATGGCGCTGCAACTCGACGATTACGAAGGTAGAATGCGGCGCAACAACGTTCGCATTCTTGGTGTACCGAAGCGGGCCGAGGGGCAGGCCACAGACTTGTTCGTTGAGGACCTCGTTCTCAAGCAGCTGCAACCACGGGGCCTCTCCAAGTGTTTTTCCACTGAACGAGCCCATCGTGTGCCGGGGGGCCGCCCAAAACCCGGGGTGCCACCACGGCCGCTCTTGGCCCGGGTGTTTAACTTTTGTGACTGGGTTGTTATACTACAGACTGCGAGAGCAGCCCCCCCCCCGTTGACCTTCGAGAACAGCACAATAACATTCTTCCCCGACTTTACCCTGAGAGTGCGGAAACAGCGCCGCATCTTCCTGGAGGTGAAGCGCACCCTCAGGGACCAGGAGATTAAGTATGCAATGTTATTTCCCGCCAAATTAAGAGTCAAATCTAATGGTAAATCCTGTTTTTTTACGAGGCCGGAGGAGGCCTGGGACTGGCTTGAGGGGTGGCGCACGGTTGGGCAGAAGACACGCAAGATCCCTTCCACAGCTGATGGGGTGGGAGACTGGCGAAATCAAAGGTGTTCCCCTCCACTCTCTGATTCGGACTCTCAGTCTCGAGCGGGCGGGTGCTGAAACAGTGTATTGAGCCCGATTGACTGGCTGACGCCTGGGCGAAGGGGACAGGGAATCCTAACTGATGCTTTTCTTGCAGGTGGGGGGGCCACAGGGTCCAGGCGATTGTTTCAGTTGGGGTCACTGGTTGCCATGTGCAGGACGTGATGGATCACGGATCCCGGCTCATAAATGAGGGCGGTGGGGCCGGGGTGGACTTTGTGTTATATTTACAAGTGGTACGGGGATAGAATTGCTCAAGTTCCCTGAAGTTGTTTAAAGGTAGGCGACAGGCACTCTGCATGTTGGGGGTGGCGGGCGGTTTTAGTCCCGCTGAGCAGGGAGGCATGGAGGGGGTTGGGAGTTCAACAGGAGTTGGAGGGGATGGGGTGGACAGGTTGGGGGGCTTTTTGGTTCTGTTTGAGTATTTTTTGTTTTTTTTGCATCAGGCAGTGATATTCCCTTGATCGCTAACATCCCGTGTGGTAATGGTATGGTGGACAGTGGTATACTATATTGCGACAAGTGCAGGGTTGCTGATCACCTTGGATTGCCTCTGGATGATGAACTTGGGGTTACGGGTGCAGTCTCCAGATTTATTTTGTTGATGGTGCGCTTGTTGTGTTCTGATGGCGCCGGGACAGGGACTTAGAGCGTCCACCTGGAATGTGAATGGCCTGGGGGACAAAATTAAAAGCGGTATAGCCCTGCAATATATTCACCGTCATGCCCTTAATATAGTACTGCTGCAGGAGACTCACTTGGTAGGAAATACATGTATGGCTCTGAATAGGAAGGGTTACCGTATGATTGTTCACTCTGGCTTCACTACGGGCTCCAGAGGGGTGGGGATACTCCTACGTAAGGGTGGTCCATACGTGGTATAAAACACCTGGACTGACGTGCTGGGCAGGTATGCAGCGGCCACGGGTTTGTGGGAAGGGAGAGCAGTCAATGTGGTATCTGTGTATGCCCCTCCCGGATTGCAGCACCCAACCCTGCAAGAAAAAGGGGTTCTGGTATTGGCCCTGCCAGTGGGATCCTTGATACCAGGGGGGGGGGGGTTTAAACTGACCATGGACAGCCTTCAAGACAGACTTCCGCCGAGACCTGATCCATCGCGGGGATCCCAACTGCAGGGGTTTGCCGACGCTCTAGGGGTGGTGGACGTGTGGAGGTGGTCGCACCCTCAACACATGCATTATACGCACCAGTCGGGAGTTCATGGCAGTCAATCCCGGATCGACTACCTATTCACACATGCAAGATTTCGTTGAACCCATGACTATGGCGCGAGGTATATCTGATCACTTCCCCCATTGTGGCAGTGTTTGGCGTTCGGCACATCAGGTGTCCTGGCACAATTAGGATACAGCTGTGGGCATTAAAGATACCCCACGTCAGGGAAGGTCTCCGGCAAGACACGGACTATTTAGATGAAAACGTGGGTTCGGTCGGGGCGGCGGTTACACTCTGGGGGGCATATGGCGCGGTGATCAAGGGGAGGGCAATGTCGTTGATGGTGGGCCAGAAAATTGAACGCAATAAGAGTGGTCGAATTAGAAAGGGACATTTTACACCTAGAGGGGGCCCTCACCCAGGACCCAAATCCTGATATACAACACAGGATTGGAATAAAGAGGCAAGATTATAAACAGCTTCTGCTGGAGGACGCTACTTTGCCATCCCTGGCCACGCGACACCGGATATATGAGCAGGGCGAGCGTACGGGTAAGCTCCTGGCGTGGCTGGAGCGTAAGGAACAGGCAGCGAAATGGGTAAGAGCAGTCACAGGCCCAAATGGCACGTTGATCACAGACCCCCAGGGGATCGCTGACACATTTGCTTCTTTTTTCGAAGAGCTTTATCGGGTCCCGCAGCACTCGCAGGCCTCGTTGGCGGCTGCCCTCCTGGTCACTATCGATGTGGTGAGCCTTTCGTCTCAAGGTAGGGAGATCTCGATGGAAGAGGTCCAAAAAGCAATATCGGAAGTTCGGTAGCTTAAAGCGATGGGTCCAAATGGCATACCCATTGAGCTTCTTAAACCTATGGCTACGAAGCTAGAGCCCCACTTGTTAAACTTATATAACAAATGCTATGACTCGGGGCTGCTGCCAGCCGATATCCGTAATGCTGCCATTGTGGTGATTCATAAACCCGGCAAACCGACGGAGGAGTGCAAATCGTACCGCCCTATTTCGCTGCTAAATCGTACCGCCCTATTTCGCTGCTAACGGTGGAAGCGAAAATCCTTGCTAAGCTCGTGGCCAATCGTTTGCTCCCGTATTTGACTGACTTGAATCACCCAGATCAGTCAGGTTTTATGCCTGGTAGGAACACGGCTAGAAATCTCCGTCGCGTTCACGGGGTGCTGGGGAGGATAGATGCGATTGAGGAGGAAGCGATCTTATTGTCACTGGATGCCACGATGGCGTTTGACGCTGTGGAGTGGGACTATCTCTTCGCCGTCCTCGGCCGTATGGGGTTTGGTCCCAAACTGATTGGTTGGATTAGGTTGTTATATGTGCAAACTACGACGCATGTCATGGTTAATAATCACTGCTCTGCCTCTTTTTCTCTTAGGCGGGGCACAAGACAGGGTTGCCCACTGTCGCCGCTCCTCTTTGCCATGGTGTTGGAACCATTGGAGGTTTGGGTGAGGGGTGACCCCGAAATCAGGGGCCTTAAATGGACCCGCGAACACGAGGACCGCATATCGCTCTACACTGACGATATCTTATTATACTTGGCCTCACCAGCACGATCTCTACGTCGGGTCCTTCATATTTTCCACATCTTTGGGGTGCACTCGGGGTATCGGATCAACTGGTCCAAATCTCAAATGTATGCACTCTGGGGTGAATTCCCATCTAGCCCTAGAGGTTATGACATCCCAGTGGTAGAACAGGGCTTTCGTTATTTGGGCATCTTTATCACAACCGACGTTCATCTTTTCTATGAACGAAATCTTAGGAAGGCCCTGCAACGCCTGCAGTTGGATGGAACGCATTGGAGATCGTTGCCCCTAACTTTTCTGGGACGCGCCTCCCTGTTTAAAATGCTCGCTACCGCATTTTCTTTATGCCCTGGAAAATGCTCCTAACCCGGTCCCAGATTCCTACTGTTTGCAAATTGAGGGGGTGGTGCGGGGGTTGCTCTGGGAGGGTTGGCCCCCACGTATCACTATAAACAAACTCACCATGGGGTGGTATGACGGGGTATCAGGCGTCGCAGTTGATCGCCATCAACAGATGGGTATTTGGATCACACGACGACCCTAATTTCCGGACAGATCATTGGTTGATGGGGAAGGGGGGATACAACAGGGCACTTTATACGAACCATCGTAAATTACGGTTGACCGGCCCCACGGCTCGCACGGTGGAAGTGTGGCACGCAGTACAGCGTAAACTGGGGTGGCACAATCGTCTTACTAAAGCAACTCCGTTGTGGGAACCAGATATCTTAGGTCACCTTAGCACATGTCCAGGGTTTGACAAGTGGGACCTGATTGGGATTTCTAGGGTGGAGGACTTATGGGTGAAAGGGAAAAAGACCACATTAGCAGACTTTCAAACAAAATGCCACCTTGCACCCTCAGAGACTTTTAGATACCTACAAATTAGTCACGCCATTGATTCAGCTCCCCGGGGATACCCCCCTTCCAGATTCCTCCCCACTGGAAGATCGACTGTTGTTAGATCCCATGGATCGCCAAGCCATCTCCCTCACGTATAAAAATATAGTAAATAATCGTATGGACCCAATGTTGAAATTATGGGAGAGCTGGAAGCGAGACTTGGGGTAGATGGAAGATGAGGACTGGAGGGAGGCGCTTGCTTTCCCCAGGGAGGTGGCGATTCCTATGAGACTCCGACTGGTTCAGCTTAAGGTGCTCCACAGGGTTTATTTTGATGCAAAGTTGTTGTTTAGGTTGGATAGGAGGCCGGACCCGCTCTGTCTACGACAATGCAACCAGACTGGTACTTTCACGCACATAATCTGGGACTGCCCCCACATCCAAAACTATTGGACGGATGTCACCCGTCAACTAACCAGGGCTTGTGGCAAGCCCATTCAACCTTCCCTCAAATTATGCCTCCTTAATATTTGGGAAGCAACAGATCTAACAGACGGAAAAATCATGGGCGACCATGGGGTAGACCATAGCCAAATTCAACATTGCCCACAAGTGGGGGTCTGACGTGCTGCCACGGGTAAGGGACTGGGCAACCGACATGGACTACGCCATGGTAGCTGAAAAGACGGTGTATAAGGGGCGAGGCTGCCCCAAAAAGTGGGACCACAAATGGGGAAAGTGGAATAAATACAGGGGTGATATTTGCATTTCTACCACGGTGGAACGGAGGAGGGATAGGCGAACATTGATGGATAGACTGGATGGGATGGTGGGGACCCTTTCACCGGGAAGTCACCACTAGTACGGCACAGTGCCTATACCGCATATTTGTTTTCAAATGTTCATTGTCCATGTAAAGATGTCCTCACTGTAATGGCAGTTATGTTATCAGGTGCTAGAAGTACTATGCGTCATTTGACTCTGCATAAGTTGCGAAGCATTATATTGATTTTGTCCTGCCTTGCCACTGATTTCTGTGTAATGCCTGAACCGATGCTTTTTGTTATTAATAAAAATTGTTTAAAAAAAAAAAAAAGACCCTGCCCTGCCGGTGCAAAAGAAGGTCCTGTCAAAGCAGCAGTGTGATCGGAGGACAGATACTCAAGTCCAGAAGGTCCAAAACCCACACTCTTCTTGCCTCACTTGGGCACAGTCATTCCTAATCTACCCACCCCCCCATGTGCACAGGCATCAGTGGCTTTCTGAACTGTCTACGGCATGTGGAATCCCATGTCCAGATCTGATGCGAGGAGTATAGAGATCTGTAACTGGGACCTTTTTAACCCTTTCGCTGCCAGGCCTTTTCCCCCCTCCTGTGCCAAGCCTTTTTTTGGCTATTTGGGGTAGTGTGCGCTTAGGTCCCTGTAACTTTTTGACCACATTAGGTATCCACGCCAAATTTGCGTCCTTTTCTTCCAACATCATGGGGATTCTAAAGGTAGTCAGGGTTTGTGGATTCTCCTAGAGGGGTTACAGAAATGAGCCAAAATACAGCAAAATTCAGTTTTTTTTCGGAAAAATGGGAAAAACGGGCTGCAAATGAAAGCCTCTGGGTTTTCCCTGCAAATGTTATCAAAAAAGGGTTTGTGGGGTTGAAATCACCATTTTCCCAGCTTTTCGGGGATACCAGACTTTTGTCAGAAACCCAACATTTTTTACACAGTTTTGGCATTTTTCTGGCACATAGCCTATTTTTGCTATTTTTGTGCTTTTGACCTCCTTCCAGTTAATGGCAGAAATGGGTACAAAAGCAATAATGGATCCTGGAAAGCTATAAATTTTCAAAAAGAAGACAAAATTCTGAATTCAGCAAGGGGTCATTTGTGTAGATCCATGAAGGTTTTCTTATAGAAACTAACAGTTAAATATAGGATAAATTGAAAATTAGTTGAAAAAAACCAGCATTTTGTGTCAAAGTTTTCACCTGTAACTTCGTCTAATTAGGACAGCTCTTTGAAAGCAATATACCATTACATCCGCTGGACATTACTGGTTGTGGGGATATATAGGACTTATCTGACAAATCTGAATTACCCTAAGTCTCCCGATAAAAATGGTACCTCACTTGTGTGGGTAGGCATAGTGCCCGCGACAGGAAACGGCGCAAAACGCAACGTGGTCACAACTCAATATCGCAGTGAAAATTTACCCTTTTTTGGCAAAGTGCCTAGCTCTAGTTTTTGAACCCTAGCTCTGCGGGCACCTTGGGAAACCTAGCAAACCTATACATTTTTGAAAACTAGACACCCAGGGGAATCCAGGATGGGGTGACTTGACTGCCTCCCACCAGGGTCTTTTACCCAGAATCCCTTGCAAACCTAAAAAATTGTCAAAAAACACATTTTCCCCACATTTCTGTGGTGGAAAGTTCCGGAATCTGCGTGGATCCACAAATCTCCACCCACCCCGCGTTCCCCAAAGTCTTACGAGAAAAACGGTACCTCACTTGTGTGGGTCGGCCTAGTGCCCACGACAGGAAACGGCGCAAAACGCAGCGTGGTCACACCTCAATTTCGCAGTGAAAAATGACCCTTTTTTGGCAAAGTGCCTAGCTGTAGTTTTTGAACCCTAGCTCTGCGGGCACCTTGGGAAACCTAGCAAACCTATACATTTTTGAAAACTAGACACCCAGGGGAATCCAGGATGGGGTGACTTGACTGCCTCCCACCAGGGTCTGTTACCCAGAATCCCTTGCAAACCTAAAAAATTGTCAAAAGAAACACATTTACCAACATTTCTGTGGTGGAAAGTTCCGGAATCTGTGTGGATCCACAAATTTCCACCCACCCCGCATTCCCCAAAGTCTTACGAGAAAAACGGTACCTCACTTGTGTGGGTCGGCCTAGTGCCCGCGACAGGAAACTGCGCAAAACGCAACATGGTCACACCTCAATTTCGCAGTGAAAAATGACCCTTTTTTGGCAAAATGTCTAGCTGTAGTTTTTGAACCCTAGCTCTGCGGGCACCTTGGGAAACCTAGCAAACCCATACATCCCTGGAATCCCCCGGGTGTCTAGTTTTCAGAAATGTGTGGGTTTGGTAGGTTTCCCTAGGTGGCCGCCAAGCACCCGGCCAAAAACCCAAGTGACCCCCCTTGCAAAACCAGGTCGTTTTGAGATAGGCAATTTTCATGTCGCCTCACTACGTTTTGGGTCCTTGCCTGTCGCGGGTACTTGGGCCTCCCACAAGAGTGAGGCACCATTTTTATCAAGAGACCCGGGGGAACGCTGGGTGGTAGGAAATTTGTGTCAGCCCGGTGATGCCAAAACTTTCCCACACAAAAATGTGTGAAAAAGGTGATTGTTTCAGCTAAATTTGAGGTTTGCAGGGCATTCTGGGTAAGGAAACGTTGGGGGATCCACGCAAGCCATACCTCCCTGGAAGCCCCCGGGTGTCTAGTTTTCAGAAATGTATGGGTTTGGTAGGTTTCCCTAGATGGCTGCCAAGCACCGGGCCAAAAACCCAGGTGACCCCCCTTGCAAAACCAGGTGGTTTTGAGATAGGCAATTTTGATGTCACCTCACTACGTTTTGGGTCCTTGCCTGTCGCGGGTACTTGGGCCTCCCACACAAGTGAGGCACCATTTTTACCGGGAGACCCAGGGGAACGCTGGGAGGTGGGAAATTTGAGGGAGCCCGGTGATGCCACAACTTTCCCACACAAAAATGTGTGAAAAAAGTGATTTTTTCAGCTAAAATTGAGGTTTGCAGGGGATTCTGGGTAAGGAAACGTTGGGGGATCCACGCAAGTCATACCTCCCTGGAAGCCCCCGGGTGTCTAGTTTTCAGAAATATATGGGTTTGGTAGGTTTCCCTAGATGGCTGCCGAGCACCGGGCCAAAAACCCAGGTGACCCCCCTTGCAAAACCAGGTGGTTTTGAGATAGGCAATTTTGATGTCACCTCACTACGTTTTGGGCCCTTGCCTGTCGCGGGTACTTGGGCCTCCCACACAAGTGAGGCACCATTTTTTCCGGGAGACCCAGGGGAACGCTGGGAGGTGGGAAATTTGAGGGAGCCCGGTGATGCCACAACTTTCCCACACAAAAATGTATGAAAAAAGTGATTTTTTCAGCTAAAATTGAGGTTTGCATGGGATTCTGGGTAAGGAAACGTTGGGGGATCCACGCAAGCCATACCTCCCTCGATGCCCCCGGGTGTCTAGTCTTCAGAAATGTATGGGTTTGGTAGGTTTCCCTAGATGGCCGCCGAGCACTGGGCCAAAAACCCAGGTGACCCCCCTTGCAAAACCAGGTGGTTTTGAGATAGGCAATTTTGATGTCACCTCACTACGTTTTGGGCCCTTGTCTGTCGCGGGTACTTGGGCCTCCCACACAAGTGAGGCACCATTTTTACCGGGAGAACCAGGGGAACGCTGGGAGGTGGGAAATTTGAGATGGACTTCAGTATGGATTGTGGTGGACAGGCTTTCAAGGTTAACCCACAATTGACACCACTAGGGTACACCTGCTTGTGCTAAGACATCAAGCCTTCTAAGGTCTAGTGGGGCCTTCTACGGTCTAGCATGGGAATGTGCTCCCTCAGTACAGTGGTGTGGTGGACTGGTCATGAATGCGGAACCCGGTTCCCCAGTTCCAAATTCCACAGCTCTGGCCATAGTGCCACATCCCCACTGAACACCATACTTGCCCACTGAAACTCGCACTGCCTTCAGCTGTAACCTAATTGTGCCAGCTATAAACACTTGGATGTGGCTCAATTCAAATTATGCACTTGATAAGAGTAATATGCTGCCTAAAAAAAAAAAAAAAAAAGCAACCACTCATAGGGAATGCAAAGCATGTGAAATGTAAGCAGAAACAACATGGTTACCTAAACGATCTCTCACTAACTATTCAGAAATCAGCGAGTGGTTTCACCTGAAAAGTTATGGACATGCCTAGAGGGCCCTGAAGGGAACCGTTTCACTGTCCATTGCTTACATCCTTAAGCAGTATGGTATAAAAAGACCACATCCATAAACACAGAGCCATGGTACACATTGTGTTTTCCAATCCACCCATCAACCAGGTATTGCAGTACCTCCAGGAATGGTACACTCTCCCAACCTGGAAACAACAATGCTCTTCAAAGAAAGACGAGAAAATGAAAGTAGCACTTCACTGGCAAACTCTGTAAAGTGATGCTGGCGTATTTGGATGTAAAAAAAAAACAATCTGGCCACTTTGCAACCCCTCTGTCTTGCTATTAGTTAGGTATCATATAAGAAATTCTATTTCTCTACATGCGGCTGCACTTTGGATTTGAAAAACTAAAAAGAAGGGCATTTCTCGGATCCATTTCACAGGGAAGCAACTAGAAAGACGAGCGTTTTTCAAATTTGGATCCATTTCACAGGGAAGCAACAACAGGCACACACGAACGAAGCCGAGCCTCATGGCATGCCTGGGCATACCAAAGTGCCCCCACCCTAACCCAAACCCACAGATGCAAAAATCATGCTGCTGCACTTTGGATTTGAAAAATTACAAAGAAGGGCATTTCTCTGCATTTTTGGATCCATTTCACAGGGAAGCAACTAGAAAGACGAGCGTTTTTCAAATTTGGATCCATTTCACAGGGAAGCAACAACAGGCACACACGAACGAAGTCGAGCCTCGTGGCATGCCAAAGTGCCCCCACCCTAACCCAAACCCACAGAGGCAAAAATCATGCTGCTGCACTTTGTATTTGATAAATTACAAAGAAGGGCAATTCTCGGCATTTTTAGATCCATTTCACACGGAAGCAACTTGAAAGACGAGCGTTTTTCAACTTGGGAAACAATTTAGAGGGAAGCAAAAACAGGCACACACGAACGAAGCCGAGCCTCGTGGCATGCCTTACAAGACCAAAGTCCCCCCACCCTAACCCAAACCCACCGATGCAAACAAAAACCCTCCCCAGCCCCAAAACTCACCTTTACTCTCCATGGCGCAGGAAGCAAATGGCTTCCTGCGCCTCGGAGAGCAAAGGGAAACCTCCAATGACGTCAGCGCGCCTTGCGCGCTGACGTCATTGATGACGCGGGGGGGGGGGGGCGGGGGTTGGCAGGGGAAGGTCTTCCCCTGCCTTCCCAGTAAAAAAAAAAAAAAAAGATCGACCACTCACGGGGGGAGCGCCAGCGCTTCCCCCGTGGGTGGGTGTCATGACGAGATGGTCTCGTCATGGGCACAGCGCGACTGTGCTCCATGACGAGACCAAATTCGTCATGGGCACAGAAGGGGTTAATAAAAGGAATTCAGTACACGGAACGGGGAAGATCGATGAGGAATCTACCGTTAGAACGAGTCTTTACCAGAATCATTCCCAGACGTCAAAGTGGGAGTCCCACGGTACATATAATAAAGTAGTCAATAATAAATTCCATAGGCTGTCATAGAGGTAACCATGTATTCAATAGCCTCCTTTTATAACAAGCATTTACAATGCAACGGTCTCGGCATTGTTAAAGTTAGAGCTATTGGCATTGCTCATGACATTATTTTTGTTTGTTTTTGTTTTTAACAATGCCGTTTATTTAAATGTTTTGAAAGCAAAAACATGAACAAAAATAATGTCATAAGCAATGCCAATAGCTCTAACTTTACCAATGCCGAGACCATTGCATTGTAAATGCTTGTTAGTCAGATATGCGTTTATACCTCGGTGGAATAGCCACGGGGTCATGCCCTAAGCTACAGCGGACTTTGCATTTCCGTGGTAGGATACAGGAAGGGAAGACCAGCCCCGCAAAGCACGTACCCTAAACGGAGATGCAAGCAGAGCTGGGTCGGGGTAGACATTTTTGCAGAGTTTCCCGTGGTGACTCGTCAATTCTTGCGGCTGTGTTACCCCTTTCCAGTGGAGAGCTTACTAAGCAGGAGGGGGTCGGAGATCTACTTAAAAGCCGTTTCAGTAGATTTTACTTCATTTGTTGACTCACCGCTCCCGCCACCGGCCCCTGCTGACTTCCGGCCGCCTGTCTCACTGGTGCTCCCCAGGGGGGGGAAGGCGGAGGATGACCAACACGCGGGACAAAAACTGCCACTTTCGAGGAGAACATTACAGACGTTTGCGGGTTTTGAGCCTCCTCTGCGCCCCTCGGGGGAGAAGCTTCCAGACTTTCTGTTGAGAAACACTTTCCGTAAGTAGGAGATGTGGCACACCGGTCAGCACGGCTGCCGACCCACTGAGGTGTTTCCATGGACCCTGAAGAGTGACGCAACCTGAAACGGAAACCGAGTATAAGAACAGAAGTCGGACGCGCCAAATACAATTTATATATACGTAAATTGCATCATAATACCAACGAACGGTTTGCATATTTCGCCTATAATCGTATATCATGCCGCATAATTGTGTTAACCTGCCTAATAATGTGGTCATCTAGTACCATATGATTTCAGTGGCCGCGTTTGAAATGGAGGCACTGACTGGCACGTGAAGTCTGGGGCCTGGGAGTGAGTGCCTGTACATTCACCCATCTTAGGACACACTTCTCGGTTCGTTTCCATACAGGTACCAGAGGCGAGAGCTTGTGGAAGCCAGAAGGGGTTGGGGTGGGGGGAGCAGAGTGTACCCCCACAACACAGGCCCTGCAGTGGAGGGAGGGGCCCGGTTCCTGTCCACCGCAAACCTGTTCCACCAGCACGCCCCCCCCTCCCCAAGACAGCAACCCCTGGGAACGGCGGCACCTGGGTGCAAATGAGCGCAGCTTTGTATGCACGGCCATAAACCGCACTCACAAAGGAAGGGACGGGCCGGGGTTTGCTCAAGGGTATGTGAAGGGTAAGTGAGAGCCCTTGTTCCCAGAGCTCTGCTCACATTTTAAGGGTCCATAAACCTTTCTAAGTAAACTTTGCCTGCGTGCGCCCCAATCCTCCGACACCCCCCCCCCCTCAACCCCCCGCTCGCTGCCCAGACGGAATTGTTAGAAAGTCTGGCTTCCCGCGCTGAGCCTCTCCGGGATGTTAAGCAATCTAGCGCCTCGTAGGCACGCACGGCCACCTTCCCAGTCCGGCATGGCGCTTCTCCAGGGCCACAGCTGAGTGCCGAGCGTTCAAAGCAGTATTTCTCTGGAATGATGTCGTGATAACCTTCAGACGCTCAACGTGGTGCTTCTCTGCATAATGTCGCGATGTCATCCTTAAACGTCTCATTCAGCTGTGGCACATTTACAAATACAAAGTAAAGAGGAACAAGCCGAGGGCACCGGAAGACACCACCGCCTTTCTCTGAGGCAGAGCAGAAATGCCTCGGAGAAAGGCAGCGGCGTTTTCGGATTCGGGGGCGTCTTTGTCTTTTCTCTCCTCCAGCCATTGGCTGGAGGAGAGAATGAGACTTCTTGCAAAAAACACGCCCCCCGATCCGAAAAGGACGGGGCCTAATCGGAATGACTGACCTCTTCTCCAATGGCTGGCCAGCATTCAAGAGGCCAGCCAATGGAGAACAGGGGAGAAGAGGGGCAGGTTCAAGCCCCTCTTCTCCAAGTCATTAAATCTCTCGACTTCCGGTTCTGCCTTCCCGAGGCCTAAAAAGGACCAAACTCAAAACACAACCAATCAGCAACCAGCACCCTCTAGAGCCTTCCCAAGAGAGGCTGAATCCCTCAGATTTTCCAGCACAAGTGTAGTTAGTAGTACTGTAATGCCAGAGGAGCCTCTCAGGGCAGGAGGGTGGGTTGCATGTGAATCTATGAAAGATACCAATACTAGATAACTGCAGTTACAGGTAAGTAACTTATTTCTTATCCAGTATTGGGGCATCTTTAATAGATTCACATGTCTGAATCAGAATAGTATAGTTATAGTTAGGACCCTGTTTCCATAGGAAATTCGCAACATTCTATTTTGAATAACTTTGGCGCCGGTCGACGAATCCTCGCGAAATTTTCAAAATAGGTGGGGCTCCTACCCTGAAAGTCTCGGGGGGATTCGTCAAGCGGGGGCTGAGATAAAAGGGGGGTCCCAAAACGCGTTTTTCCCATGCATTTTTCCATAGGACCTTTAGACAGAGCTACAGCCCGAACGGCTGAACAGAATTTAATGAAATTTGGCAGAGAGGTAGTCCTCAGGTCAAGGAAGTGCCTTTTGTAGGTTTGGTGTAAATCTGTTAGTAGATTCTTAGAAAATAGCCTTTAAATCAATATATATATCTGAGCCAGCTTACGGTGCGCTTACGGTGCGCTTACCGTACGCGAGCGCGATTCTGATTGGCCGTTAGATCTTAGTAAACATTCGAATCGGTCGAAACCAGGAAGCGGCGGCCGCCATTTTCTCTCTCGCACTCTGACAGGGGGTTGAAAAACAAAGTGCAAAAACATGTAAAGGGGCTGTTTAGACAGCTCCCAAGCACCTAGCCATGTCGAGGGAGTCCCCAACGATCCCCCAAGTGAAAAAAGGCAATTTTAATTTTTTCGAAAATTTCGCCGATTACGCTTACGGTACCGGTATATATATATATATATATATATATATATATATATATATATATATATATATATATATATATATATATATATATATATATATATATATATATATATATATATATATATATATATATATTCACTGAAAAAACCATAGGTTTCACACATGTTATAGTTAGCGGAAATTTTACTGATAAAAAAACAGTGAAATTCCCCCGTTATAGTTAGTGCAGGCAACTATAACTCACGCGACCGCAATCCTCTGCTGATGCTAATACTGTATTTAGACACTTATTTGCCCATGTCTTCTTCCATACATTTTTAGCTATACATATATTACAAATATTTTTTTTTCATAAAGACACATATGTCATCAGCAGAAGATTGCGGTCGCGTGAGTTATAGTTGCCTGCACTAACTATAACGGGGAAATTTCACTGGTTTTTTATCAGTAAAATTTCCGCTAACTATAACATGTGTGAAACCTATGGTTTTTTCAGTGAATTTGCAAGGTTTTTTAAATGCTAATTCCTAACTATAACGTGTGTGAAACCTATGGTTTTTTCAGTGAATTTGTACGGTTTTTTAAATGCTAAGTTACTTTACACCATTCGTGGCGTGCGCGCCCACTTAACGCAGTCCGTTCCGTGCGCGCACGGTGCGCTTCGCGCACCGTGCGCGCACAGTAAGCACGCGGTGCTTACTGTGCTTACGGTGCTTATAAGCCATGCACAAATGGTGCCCTTCGGGCACCATTTGCACACGGGGTGGAGAGAGTGTGGATAATTTTTTCTTTTATTATTTTTGTTAAAAATATTGTGGTTTTCCACACCTCTGAAAAGCCCTGCACATTTGGTGGCCTTCGGCCACCAAAACCACAGGGGGTGGGGAGAGTGTGGATAGTGTTTTTTTTTTTTACATTTTTTACCGTACGCGTACGGTAAGCGTAATCGGCGAAATTAGCGAAAAAATAAAAATGGCATTTTTGGCCTTGGGGGGTCTTGGGGGACTCCCTCATCATGGCTATGTGTGTGTGAGCTGTCAAAACAGCTCCTTTACATGTGTATTGGTTTTATTTAACTACCTAACTATCAGTGCGAGAGAGAAAATGGCGGCCGCCGCTTCCTGGTTTCGGCCGATTCGAATGTTTACTAAGATCTAAGAGCCAATCAGATTCGCGCTCGCGCACGCCACCGTACGCGTACGGTAAGCTTACGGTAAGCGTACCGTAAGCTGGCTCAGATATATATATTGATTTAAAGGCTATTTTCTCAGAATCTACTGAACAGATTTACACCAAACCTACAAAAGGCACTTCCTTGACCTGAGGACTACCTCTCTGCCAAATTTCAAGTAATTCTGTTCAGCCGTTCGGGCTGTAGCCCTGTCTAAAGGTCCTATGGAAAAATGCATGGGAAAAACGCGTTTTGGGACCCCCCTTTTATCTCAGCCCCCGCTTGACGAATCCTCCCGAGACTTTCAGGGTAGGAGCGGAGCGTAGCGCCCCACCTATTTTGAGACATTCGCGAGGATTCGTCGACCGGCGCCAAAGTTATTCAAAATAGAATGTTGCGGATTTCCTATGGAAAAGGGGTCCTAACTATAACTACCTACTGGCGACCGCCAGTAGGTAATATATATATATATATATATATATATTTTACCTACTGGCGGTCGCCAGTAGGTAGTTATAGTTAGGACAACGTTTCCATAGGAAATCCGCAACATTCTATTTTGAATAACTTTGGCGCCGGTTGACGAATCCTCATGAATTTTTCAAAATAGGTGGGGCGCTCCGCTCCGCTCCTACCCTGAAAGTCTCAGGGGGATTCGTCAAGCGGGGGCTGAGATAAAAGGGGGGTCCCAAAACGCGTTTTTCCCATGCATTTTTCCATAGGACCTTTAGACACAGCTACAGCCCGAACGGCTGAACAGAATTACTTGAAATTTGGCAGAGAGGTAGTCCTCAGGTCAAGGAAGTGCCTTTTGTAGGTTTGGTGTAAATCTGTTCAATAGATTCTGAGAAAATAGCCTTTAAATCAATATATATATCTGAGCCAGCTTACGGTGCGCTTACGGTGCGCTTACCGTACGCGTACGGTGGCGTGCGCGAGCGCGATTCTGATTGGCCCTTAGATCTTAGTAAACATTCGAATCGGTCGAAACCAGGAAGCGGCGGCCGCCATTTTCTCTCTCGCACTCTGACAGGGGGTTGAAAAACAAAGTGCAAATCATGTAAAGGGGCTGTTTACACAGCTCCCAAGCACCTAGCCATATCGAGGGAGTCCCCAACGATCCCCCAAGTGAAAAAAGGCAATTTTAATTTTTTCGAAAATTTCGCCGATTACGCTTACCGTACGCGTACGGTAAGAAATAATAAAAAAATAAAAAAAATATCCACATTCTCCCCACCCCGTGTGCAAAAGGTGCCCGAAGGGCACCTTTAGTGCATGACTCATCAGAGATAAACAAAACATATATTTTACCTGTCACAACGATGCTCATCATATGACCTCCATGTGCGCACGGTGCGCGAAGCGCATCGTGCGTTCATGGCCCATCTAGCGTAACGTGGGCACGCGGTGCGCGAAGCGCACCGCGCGCGCACGGAACGAACTGCGTTAAGTGGGCGCGCACGCCACAAATGGCGTAAAGTAACTTAGCATTTAAAAAAACGTACAAATTCACTGAAAAAACCATAGGTTTCACACACGTTATAGTTAGGAATTAGCATTTAAAAAACCTTGCAAATTCACTGAAAAAACCATAGGTTTCACACATGTTATAGTTAGCTGGACATTTTACTGATAAAAAACCAATGAAATTCCCCCGTTATAGTTACTGTAGGCAACTATAACTCACGCGACCGTAATCCTCTGCTGATGACATATGTGTCTTTATGAAAAAAAAATATTTGTAATATATGTATAGCTAAAATTTAATGGAAGAAGACATGGGCAAATAAGTGTCTAAATACAGTATTAGCATCAGCAGAGGATTACGGTCGCGTGAGTTATAGTTGCCTACAGTAACTATAACGGGGGAATTTTATTGGTTTTTTATCAGTAAAATGTCCAGCTAACTATAACATGTGTGAAACCTATGGTTTTTTCAGTTAATATATATATATATATATAAAAACCATGAGGGTGCCTCGATGAAAACATCACACCGAAAGGAGTAAACGCACACCACAGCAGGCAGCAACGGTGACAGAATCTCTTCCCACCTCCATACGTAGCCAAACGCTTTTCGAGCATCCAATTCGCTCTTCATCAGTGGCTGACCACAAAGATGCACAAGCAGCGGTGTTTATACGCCATATTTATTACGTTAATAGTCCCGCCCCTGTGGGCGCACAGCATCTTGGATATAGTAGTCCACAAAATAGTTGCCAAGGACTTGAGGCGATTCTTGAACCCCAGTGGATACCGCTAACTTCTGCAACATCATACCAAGTGGAAAAGTAATGTTCAATATCCCCCATGTGGGTGAAGATAAGTCCAGAAACTGCCATCGTTGCTAATAGCGCCCCCGCTGCCAGGCCTCCTTCCGTCCAAACCGTGCTCGCGTTTGCGTGCATCGGGGATCCGCTTTGCAAGCAGCGGGACATTTTCGCGACTGGACCAGCCGCATAATACAAAAACCATGAGGGTGCCTCGATGAAAACATCACACCGAAAGGAGTAAACGCACACCACAGCAGGCAGCAACGGTGACAGAATCTCTTCCCACCTCTATACGTAGCCAAACGCGTTTCGAGCATCCAATTCGCTCTTCATCAGTGGCTGAACACAAAGATGCACAAGCAGCGGTGTTTATACGCCATATTTATTACGTTAATAGTCCCGCCCCTGTGGGCGCACAGCATCTTGGATATAGTAGTCCACAAAATAGTTGCCAAGGACTTGAGGCGATTCTTGAACCCCAGTGGATACCGCTAACTTCTGCAACATCATACCAAGTGGAAAAGTAATGTTCAATATCCCCCCAGTGGGTGAAGATAAGTCCAGAAACTGCCATCGTTGCTAATAGCGCCCCCGCTGCCAAGCCTCCTTCCGTCCAAACCGTGCTCGCAACAATTAAATCTTTTCAAGGTGAGTAATCACATTTTAAAATCCTATAGTAGGTTTCAGTGCGCAAATATCATGAATAATTTGTCCATTTGTCGAGTGCTCTCCTGCTGCTTTGGGGCACTTTGGTGAAAAATATTATACACGGCAGCCCTTGCCGTGAGGAGATGCACCATTTTCTGCACTACGAAAAGTCTGTGGAGTGGAAGGTTCTACCCTACGAAGCACAGCGCTCTCAGCATGAAAGTAAGCTCGCTTTCCTGTTCCCATCTTACAAAGGAGTTTAAATGGACAAATTATTCATGATATTTGCGCACTGAAACCTACTATAGGATTTTAAAATGTGATTACTCACCTTGAAAAGACTACAAGTCCCAGCATACAAAAGCACAGATTTAATTGTGTGGGAACGCCTACTAAAGCGCCATTATGCTAATAAAAGTTAATGAATCAGGTGAACTTTCAGTGCATTCATGACAGCCCAGGAAGAAGAGGCGCAATGCCTCGAAACGCGTCGGCTTTGACAACAATTAATGGCTTCAGGGAAACGAGCGGCAGCGAGGCTGAATTATTAATGAGAGTGCTGTCGAGTGCTCTCCTGCTGCTTTGGGGCACTTTGGTGAAAAAAAAATATATATATATATATACACATCATTGTAGTAAGCACTTAAGTGGACGGTGGGTAGTGCTAAAATATCATTCAATGTAATGCCAATATCAAAAGTAATGGCTTGAATACTAAACATTGTTATATCGCATAAATCAATGAAATTACTTAAGGGAAACCACAAACAGATATATATACATATACTTAATTTGTAACATCTTTCATCATTTCCTGGTCTATTTTTAAAAAAAAAATCCTCCATTTAAAGAGGCTTATCTTACTGAAATAGGTTCCGTAGCACTGCCTGTCCCACGGATGCGTCAGCCCGCTGTGAAGACTCCAGGCAGTAATGCTGCATAAACGTGTGCGTTGTTTACCACGTTGCAGCTCTGCAGATCTTTTCAAGTGGTACTCCGGCAAACAGAGCAGTTGATGTGGAAACTGCCCGGGTGGAGTGTGCTTTACAGTCCTTGATAATGGTTTGCCAGCCTTGTTGTGACAAAATTGAATTGTGCTTGCTATCCATCTGGCGATAGTAGCCTTAGAAACTGCTACGCCCTGACGGCTTTGTCCATAGGCTACGGATAGCTGATCTGACTTGCGTATAGCTTTAGTCCTTTGTAAGTAGAATTTAAGACATCTTTTAATGTCTACACTGTGGAGCGTTCTTTCCACCGGCATAGAAGGGTTAGGGAAGAAAGTTCTTCGGATGACCGGTTCATTCAAATGGAACTGAGAGGAAACCTTAAGGATGAATTTAGGATTCGTTCTAAGAGGGACCATTTCATCAGTAAAGGGCAAGAAATGAGGCGCTATGGTAAAAGCTTGTATTTCACTAACCCTTCTTGTTGATGAGTTCTAAAAGAAGAGTGAATTCCCACGTTAAGTATTTTATGTCTGCCTTGTGGATGGGCTCAAAGGGTTGCTTTAGCAGTTGTGATATTACTACATTTAGCTGCCACTCTACGGGGGGGCTCAGATAGGGTGGGAAAGTTCGAAACAGCCCTTTCATAAATTGCTTTACGATTCTTGAGGAGCATAAGGATGGGCATTTAGATGAGCGTCTGTATCTAGAGATAGCAGCGAGGTGAACTTTAACTGTAGTGTGCCAATCCAGATTTTGCTAAGGAGAGCAAATAAGGTAAAACTTCTTCTGAAGCAGAGAACAAAGGATGTACTTCATTACACCTGCACCATTGACAAAAACGCTTCCATTTCAGTCTGTATGTCTTATTGGTGCTATCAGCACGGGATCTAGCAATTCTGTCTTTGCATTCTTGTGAAATAGTCAGATCTTTAAATTCAAAGAATTCAGGAGCCACACATGTAACTGCAGGGTAGCTGGTTCCGGATGGCATATTTGGCCCTTGCTCCTGGTCAACTGTGTTGGTGTTGGCAAGAGGCGGATAGGCTGATCTTCCGACAACAGGAGAAGTTCGGTGTACCAATGTTGTATGGGCCACCTGGGGGCCATTAGGAGAAGGCGACAGTGTTCCCATTTCATTTTCGTGAGGACCCTGGGTATCAGAGGAATGGGGGGGAAAGTGTATGCATAGATCCCTGACCGGCACATTGAAAGATCATTCCCCCGAGAGTTTGGGAGAGGGAATCTGCTTGCGTAAAATAGGCATTTGGAGTTGACTTGGGTCGCAAACCGGTCCAACGCTGGCTTTCCCCAGACTGCAAACATTCTGTCCAGTTGGTTCGGTTCCAGTTCCCACTCATGGCAACTGTCTTTGGTTCTGCTCAACGCATCCGCCAAGGTATTCCGGACACCTGGAACATGCTCTGCTGTTAGAGAAATTTGGTGGAGAGTCAACCAGTTCCATAACTGCTGGGCGTCCGATGAGAGAGAGAGGGATTTGGTGCCTCCCTGCTTGTGGATATAAAACATGCTTGTGGTGTTGTCCGTGCGGATCAACACCGATGATCCCTGTATTCAAAAGGAGGAAAGCCTGAAGGGAGAGAAAAATGGCTTTCAACTCCAACCTGTCTATGTGAATTTAACGTTGAGCAGAGGACCACTTTCCTTGAACTTGCAGGTCCTGCAAGTGTCCTCCCCAACCTCCCATAGAAGCATCTGTTGTTACTATGTAATCTGGAATCACTGGGAGAAAGAATAGGCCCTGGGACAGATGTTATTTTTGTGTCCACCATTTGAATGCCTCTTTCATACGTGGGGTGATAGCTACCATGTCGTCGAAAGATCCTGTGGTTTGAACCCATTGGCATTGTAGTTCTTCTTGGAAAGGCCTCATATGTAAGTGAGCCAGTGGAACTAAATCGACTGCAGAAGAGAGCATTCCCAGCAGAGTCTTGAACATTCTCACAGAAGCGTACTTTTTTCTGGAAAGTTTGAGTGCCAACGCTTGCAACCGTTGCTGTCTTTCCTAGGAGAGGAAGGCTCTGTTCTGAATGGTGTTCAAGCTAGCTCCCAGAAAGGTCATTGTCTGGCTTGGGAGGATAGAGGATAGAGGATTTTTGGTAATTTATCGAGAGTCCCAGTTTGTGGAACAGGGCTAGACAATCGCCTGTTGCAGGCCTTTGCTAGACGAGCTGATGGGGCCTTCAGCAGCCAATCGTCTAAGTATGGAAATACCTGATGACCTTTGTTCTGCAAGGCTGCTGCCACAGGACCCAGAAACTTTGTGAAAGTTTGTGGAGCCGATTTGAGGGCAAACGGAAGGACTCGGAATTGATAGTGGGTACCAGCCACTGTGAACCGGAGGAATTTTCTGTGCTTCGGATGTATAGGGACATGAAAATACGAGTCTTCTAGATCCGATGAAGTCATGAAGTCGCCGCCTTTGAGGCGTCGCAGGATGTCGGAGAGCGTGACCATCCTGAATGTTTGACTTTTGAGAAATTGGTTTAATTTATTAAGATAGGTCTCCACTCTCCCGATTTTTTGCGAATAAGTAAGAAGCGGGAGTAGAAACCTTTCATTCTCTGAGGAAAAGGGACTTTTTCTATTTGCCCCTTTCTGGAGCATAATCTTTGCTTCCTTTTAGAGTAAGTGAAGACGAGGGGAGCGCGATCCCCTGAGTGGGGTATTGAGAGGTATTTGGGAAAATTCCAAAGTGTGGCCATAAGAGATGAGATCTAGGACCCACTTGTCTGACGTGATATCGCGCCATTGGTGGATATGGTTGGAAATCTTCACACGGGTTGGGAAGAAAGGAAATGTAACTGGTATCCTATTGCAATCACTGTTTGCGAGCGGAGTCACAGGCTTGAGACCCTGGCTTTTCGTCTGGAGCCGTGTCTAGAGAAACCAGCTGTTGTTGGTAGGATTGTTGCTGGTATCCTTAGCGATATTGTGGCTTGTAGGACTGGTAAGTCTGGGCACGTTGGTAATTTCCTCTGTATGCAGAAAAAACAAGGGCTGGAGCTCCCTGAAAGTGCACTTTACGGTACTGAAGGGTACCTAGCGCTTTGGCAGTATCCGTATCTTTCTTAATTGCGGTAAGCACCTAATCTATGGGATTGCCAAATAGGCTATCGGCAGTGTACGTCACATCAAGAATTTTCGACTGAACTTCTGGGCGGAAGCTTGTTGCTTTTAGCCACCCCTGGCGCCTTAAAAAGGCCGCACCCGCTAGCTGATGGAAGCTTGTAGTGGCTATGTCCATTGCACAGTCTATGATTTCTGACGCTGCCCTTTCGCCTTCTGCAAGGATCTTATTAAATTCCTCCTTATTTTCCTCTGGGATAAGATCTCTCATTGTCCCTATATCGGACCACATTTGCCGATCATAGCGGCCTAATATGGCTAAAGCGTTAGAAGCTCTGACTGAAATTGCTGCCATTGAGGAAAATCTTTTTCCAATGGAGTCAAGAAGGCGACGATCCTTATCCGGTGGAGATGTGATGGGAGTAATTGGGTTTTTTGATCTTCTCCAGACTGCCTGCGAGATCACAGAGTCAGGCTTGGGATGACCTGTGAGACATGCAGGAGAGTCCTCTGGAGCTCTGTATTTTTTATCAAGTCTCGGTAGCACCGGAACCACAGAAGCTGGCGTCTTCATTACCTTGACACCCTCTTGCCAAATGTGATCAATTAAAGGTATTGACCTGACTGTTTTCTCAATTACTCTTTAAAATCGTACAGAAAACAGTCCAATTGATTTACAATTGTGGGCAAGTGGAATCTGGTAGGGGCTCTATCCATTATATTGTGGAAACCTCCAATATCCTAAGGAGGTGAGTCTGAAGGACGATGAGGTGGAGGGGACGGAGGTGGTGCTATATAATCATCCCATTCATCTGTGGGCGGAGGAGGATTATGGATTCCTCCCTCCTCAGGCTTTTCTTCAGAGGTGGTAGGATCCTCTCTGGGAGGCAGAGGAATTATGGGACGTGGCGTTAACCTGGGTGTTGCAGGAGGTGGTGGTGGTGTTAAAGGAGCTACAGGCGGAGGTGGGGGCACTGTGACACTGTCCTCTTAAGGAGGCAACCTCCTTTTATAATCTGCCAACATATTTTGTAGATCCACTATTAGTGTCGGAGGCAGTTGAGCAGGTTGTTGGCTAGGTTGCTCAAAGTATCTGAATTGATGATACTGAGCATGAGGGACTGGATACTGTTGATAATATTGCTCCTCATCGTCATAGTCTTCGTCTTCTTCCTGATATTTCACGTTGAGCTCAGAAGGGCTATGCGCAGTTCCAAATTGGCCCTCACCCTCATCAGTGTCCTCTACATATAACAGGTGACTTGGAGTTAGTGGTGACATTTTTGGTGTCCTAAATTCCATTTGTGTAGGTTGTAAAAATGAAGTTGATGGAACTGCAGACAAAATTGGAATTCTCGTCCACAATGCCGTTGTCAAGGGTAAAATATTCGACGTCGACTGCGATATTGCCATAGACGGTGGAATTGCCGTTGATGGTGCAGCTGTCATCGACGATGAAGGGGTCATCAACGGTGAAGTCGTTCTTAGGGTCTATGTCGAAGACGAGATCTTAGTCGACTGTCTCCTCAACTATGAGATCTTTGTCAATGGTGGTTGGCTTCGTCGACAGCGTCGTCGTCGACAATATAGGTAAAGTTGATGGTATTGAACCCTTAATACTCGCAGTCGACGTAGTAAACGTTGTCGGCGGTCTCGACGACGATAGAGTCATTGTCGTTGTTGATGAAGAAATAGGCGTCTATGTGTGAGCTTGACGCCGATGAAGATTTGTGGCTGATTTTTCTTCTGGAATGGCTTAAAGATTCCGGTTTTTCTTTGGATGTCCCCATAGAATGAGGGAACCAATCTCTGAGGAGACCTTAGGCTGTTTTTCCTGTTTTTGAGATTCTCTGGTAAGATGAGAAACTTTAGAATGTTTCTTTCTCTCTTCAGGCTGACCCTCAGGCGACCTGGGCCTCTTATGAGAATTGGAGGATGTGTCGCTCTCAACATCAGATGAGGCACTCCGTTTCTTTTTCAGCCACAATAAAAATCTTCCTTCTCTAGATCTTAAGTTTTAGTTGAGAAAGTGCGGCATATTTTACACTGCTTTGTCTCATGGTTGGGATAGAGGCAATAGAAGCATTCTTTGTGAGCATCATCAATATGCACTCTTTTCTTTCCGCAGGATTTACAAGGTCTAAATAATCATTTTTTATCAGACATTCTTCTATAGAATTAAAGAACAAAACTATTCTGAAAAAGATGAAGAACTGAGCAGAGCTCAGGGAGACTCCCTTACACACGACGCGCAGTGAAAATCTGAGGGATTCAGCCTCTCTTGGGAAGGTTCTAGAGGGTGCTGGTTGCCGATTGGTCGTGTTTTGAGTTTGGCCCTTTTTATAAAAGGAGGCTGATAGGGTATTGAATACATGGTTACCTCCATGATGGCCTATGGAATTTACTATGTACTACTTTATTATATGTACCGTGGGACTCCCATTTCGACGACGGGGAATGATTCAGGCATGTGAATCTATGAAAGATACCCCAATACTGGATAACCAGTTTGTCTAGATAGAAAGTGGAGGAAGGAGGGTTGATGGAGATGGCTTGTTGCTCGCTCATCCATCATGCCACAGTTATGGTCACAAGAAAGACGTTATTTGAGGTAAGTAACCTAAGAAAGGGAGCACACGAGGAATCTGAGACCAAATTCAAATCCTATGGGACATAATAAATAGAGAAAAAAGAAATATATAGTCAACCTTTCAGAAAACGTATAACTATAGGTGATTCAAGCAATGATGAATGGTCTGGCAACAGCAAAAAGGCATGAAGAAACATCAAAAACCCTTTAACTGTGCCCAAAGGAAGTACTTGCAGTAATAAGGATAACACATACAGCCCTTTCGACAACTTAGCATGAAGTGAGTCAATCTGCTTGAAAGCACACCATGCCAGTAACCTGTCACAGTGGCAGGTATATACAGGCTTGGATGAGGGACACCTGGCTGCCAAGATGACAACAACCTCTGAAGAAAGATCTAAAGTCCTCAACTATCACTGCTCAGTCTCCAAGCATGGACGTGGAAAGTGTGCAGGTTCAGAAACAGGACCCTGCCCTACTGCTGAGACATGGGATCCTGTCACAGGTGCAGGCTGATCGAAGGACAGATGTTCATGCCCAAGAGTTCAGTATACCATACTCTCTGCACCCAAACCAGAACTTGTGGCAGGAGAGGTATTGGTGAAGAGGCATACAGGAGTCCTGAGTTCCATTTTACAGGGAACAAGTCTCCACTTAGTGCCTTGTAAACTCCAAAGCTCATTAGTGCTGACATTGTACATTCTTGGCAGTGGCGAAAAGATCGAACCAAGGTTCTCCCCATTCACTGAAGAGTCATTGTGCCACCTCTGAATGCAAGTGCTATTCGTGATCCACAAAGTGTCCATGACGGAGTTCGTCCATACTGGTGTTCAGAGATCCCGTCGGGTCGCACATCAACAGGAACCCACTTCACCCTGCTTGTTGCAGTATCACATGGCAGTGGTGTTCCTGCACCAGCTTCCCTTGAATGGAAGGAAGGAAGGAAAGCCTTCAATGCCATGCAGATGGCTCTGAGCTCCAACAGACTGATGTGAAGTTGAGCCTCCGCTAAAGACCAGGGGGAGCCTGACTTCAACAGCCAGTTGTTGAAGTAGGAGAAGACTAGGAACACCCCCACCGCTGCCCTCAAAAGATGTGCTGCAATTACCGCCATCACTTAAGTGAACACCTGAGGGGTACTGGTAAGGCCAAAGGGGAGCATAGAGTACAGAAAATGCTTCTGGCCCCTCCATGAACCGCAGGTGCCGCCTGTTGGTCTCCAGAAGTAGCACATGGTGGTGCATGTCCAATGCTTCCATCCAGTTTCCAGGGTAGAGAGCAGACAAGACATAAACCAGGGTGAGCATCTTGAATTTGTCCTTCCGCAGGAATGCGTTGAAAGGGCAAAACTCTAAATTGGGACGAAGGCCTCCATTTTCTTTTCAGCAACATGTAGTAGCGGGAGTAAAAACTATGGCCAACTTCTGGGGTCTTCATCCTCTTTATGGCTCCTTTGGTCAAAGGAACTTGCACTTCCTATTGCAATGAGGCCAGATGGTCCTGTCGATCTGGGGATGGGAGAAGGTGCAAAAGAGTTGTCAGGAATGGTAAGGAGTAACCCCGCTGAACAATTTGCAGGACCCACTACTCTGAAGTTATCATCTGTCACCCAGGCAGAAAACGTCGGATCCTGCCTCTGACAGGGTGGCTGTGTGGCGTCATGGGCATGCTAACGAGGCTTGGGGCTGTGGCACCTGAGGGGGCAGAGGAGTGGGCTGCATGCTGCCCCTGTTTTTTACATTGTCTAAGGGTGCAGCGACCATGAAAGAGCTGTGGGTATTTGTGTACCGGTTGGGCAGCAGGAGAGGGATCCGGTACCGACATAAGTCGTGAAAAAACTCAAAGGACCCAAATGGCATAGAGGGTGGACCCACAGACAGAAGCCCAGGTGGTAGGCATCTGGCTCCTTGGTGTTTGAAAGTGGACCAGAGGGAGCCAGTAACGTGCCAAAAAGCTGCAGCATGCATCACAGAATTCTTTGATTTGCCGTGGTGTCACTAACTGTACCGGAAATTCGGGTTGCCTTCAGACAAGGGTCGGATTCTGCTTCGTAGGGAAATGGCTTTGGGAGCGGGACAGGAAGGCATGTTGACACTCCTATGCCTTCTCAGGATATCTAGAGTGGTGGGAATGGGTCGAATTCTACTTCGACTTTTTGTGTTTTGTCACTGACTTAGCTGAAGATTTGTACCGCAGCGACAATTTCTCGCAGGAACGACCTTGGGAGCAGGATTTTCCCTTTGGATCTTGACCGTTTACAGTGTGAAATCTTGCAGTGCTTTGAGACTAATGACTTTGCTTCCTGATCTCAGATGGAATTAGGTTCATCAAGGCATAGTCTCTGCAGGCCTTGGAGTCCTCGTCCGACCCCAGTCACCACAGACAAATGACATGCAGGTCAGTCACAGACATTTGTTTGTGACATTCCCCACCTGTAGAGACTGTCTAAGCGCAGATTCCTCACATACTCTACCATCCTACTAGTTCTGTGAAATGACCTCTTCATTAACATGGGTCTCAATTAGAGAGCGGCACACTGGTCACTACAATCTGAGGGTACAGAAAGCTCAAAAAGCAACTGGTAATGCGCATGGGTGGGAGGGCTTCGCTCATCACTCCTGGAGAGGAGCGACATCAGCACTGAGCTGCATGGTGCCACTTGAAGACAAAGCTATGTGGAGCCACTTTTCGGCACACAAGGGTCCCCCCGCTTGAGTTTTTCAAATCCTCTATCTATCGGAAGTCTGACTCTTAATGGCAGAGATCAGAGGTTCCTTAAGCAGTATAAAAGTCTTGGACGTCTCAGAGGCAGATTTAGAAGCTCTTGCTTGTTCAGAGTTGTAAGCTTCTGCCTTCTCTACAAAGACCCCCAGAGCCAATCCTCTCTCCCAGTCTTTCATTATCTTTGTAGAGAATGTCTTGAGAATGTCACACTTTAGGTTTGTGGCCAGGATGCAGGCAGTAGACATTTGGAATGAGGGTCAGCCATGAAGATCTTCCTTTTTACAAATAGCTTTAAAAGTCTTGAACCAAGATTTCTTCTCTGAACCCTCTCCCACATCAAAAGTCCTCTTGATGATGGCACAAGAAAACAATGAGTAAATGTACTCCACTGGTGGTAAAAGCCAAGTTGAGATGTTAAGAAAAAACCTCGAATAGATTGAAAAAATACTCAAACTGTTCAAATGGAGAGAGGATTCCACAGAGTTGTATGCCGTCTATGTCTATTTCAATGTTGCTGATTGTAATGGTGCACTGGTACAATGATTAACATTGATTATCAAAGGTTGTTAGTCTGACAACAGGCAACAATTTAAGCATGTGAATCTATGAAAGATTGAATGCTGGAGATTAATCCTGGTCATCCTCTCCACACCTACTAAACGTGAAGTTTAACAAATGTTTTTTAACAAAATGGAAACATTTGACCATTATTGAACTTAATTGCGAAAGGAACATACGAAGTTTGTGTCTTGACAGACATCATAGCACAGGTCACATTCCTTGTAAAACAGGGATAGACGTTTCCGATGACCTTCCCAAGCACTCCATGTGCACTATTTTAATAGACGCTTTCAAATGTTGCACAACTGTACTAATAACTTCTAGGCTTTGTACCATTTAATTGCAACCCACTTTTTAGAGCTAGAGCATTTTACCAAATGTATTTCTGCATGTTGTTTGTTATAAAAGTATATTTTTGTTCAGATGCATTTATCGTATGTTTTCCATGTCTGATCCTCTTGAAGATTTTTGGCCTACTTCTAGATTCAGTTGTTATTTTTACCATTACTGCATTCAAAGCAGCCCCTTTAGAACTTGCAAGTCGCCTTGAATTTATTGTCTCTATTTACCTCTGATTTAATTTATTTTTATAGTGCTTGTGTTCTTTTCATGAATACATTAAAGGGGAATGTCTGGTGCTAATCAGAGCTTTCAGTATACGAGTCAAGTGTAAAAGGACCAGCTGCAAACCAAGGATAGCTGGTAACAGCTGACACGTGGAACAAATGCTCACAAAAGCAAATAAACTACTTAAAATGCTAAGCATCACTAGGCAAAAACAAGAGGACAGATCAGATAGTGATTATGTGCATGAGCTAGCTTCAGATGTCAAGCTCCAGAGTGTCCACCCATAATTTAGTAGCCATCCGCTACATTCTTTTCCTCAACTGTCTTGGAGCCTGTGTTCTTATGGTAGCTTACCTGCCAAAAAAGTTAGCTTCCTTGATATCGGTGGTGGTGTTGCAGTGACCACAGTAACGATGTTTATAGTCTAAGCTCCTTTCCCTCAGCACCATCTCATCCTCTGACAGGGAGTCCTTTCTCCCGGGGGCTCGCAACCGGATGGGGGCGCTGCCCTTCTTATCATCCGCTACAAGAAAGCACAAACATTAAAATACAGATGTTTCAAAGGGTATGGCTGGCAGCAGGTCACTACGTTTCATGATCATGGGTAGCAGATTCTTAAGGATTGGCAGTAGGGATAGCATGGTGTAGGTATTTTCTAGGACTTGGGTGCAGAAGAGACTTTAAAACGTGACAGATCATTTTAATGGGCAAATTATCCCCGAGGTTTGGATTACGAAATGGCATTTGCGGCACTGGAAATTGGAGCTAAATTACCGCTAACCCCATGATAGGAAAGAAAGAGAAAGAGTTCCAGGAGCTCACGGCTTTAACCCTAATGCAGAGAAATCTTAGGAATTAGATTGGCCACAGTCTGACTGTTGGCCATTTCAGTCAATTGTTGATACTGCCCATCAGGGTTATGGGAGGTCTTCTTAAAGCGGACATTACAGGCTGTTATCAAAGAATATGTAATCTCTCAGAATATACGATACCAGGACCCTTGTATACTCACAGCTGTCACTTTTGGAGAAGAGTGCTGCCTTGATGTCGCGGTCGAGGGCATCACAAGCACTGCTGTGCGCCTGCTCTGGGAATTTTCCTCTGAAGTCATCCAGGCACTCCAGAGCCTCACTGACATACTTGAGCTCAAAGAGGCAGCGGGCCAAGCGGAAGTGGGCCTTCAAATGTAGAGGGTTCAGGGAGATGGCTTTCAGGCAATCTCTCAAAGCATCATAATGATCACCGTCCCTAAAGAAAGACAAGAGAGACACTCACTGGCATACAAGCAGCAGCTATTGCACAGGAGCTTACAACGTTACAGGTCCCAGGGAAAACATTGACACAGTGTGCAGGCCCAGAGGTAAGCCCATGCACCCCACGCAAATATTCTCATACACTTGCACTAGCCATCACTTATTGGTTAGAAGGGCCAGTACAGCATTTCTTTCCCACAGAAAGGAGAACATCAATGGACAGTATAAACACAACAAGTAAATATCACAGCACCACTGCACTAGGGCTGCAACACAAAACTAAGTGCACCAGCACAGCTTTAATATAGAATTTCAAAGAATTTGTGCTTCAGGAGGCAGGAGTTGGAAACTAGGCAACACCTGAAATATGTTTCCAAATAAACCCCCCCAAACATCAATCTGATGTAAGAACAAGTTACTTACCTTTGGTAATGCTCTTTCTGGAATAGACTAACTGCAGATTCCTCACCTTTTGAACAGTCATTCCCCAGGTGTCAGACTGGATCTGGAAACTTTTGAGCAGTACCTCTGCGGGCCAGCAAGAGTTGCTGTGTGGCTCCAGATGGAAGACATTTTGCTCCGGAAATGACGTGCGGGGCTATGTAGGCCCAACAGCCAAGCACTGACGTTAGCTGCTTTCGAGGCTGTCAGTGCCCCTAGATGCAGAGCCCCAACAGCAAATTGGCTTTGACCAGTTTGCAGATTCCTAGACTTGTTATCTTATTAATGGATAGAGCCCAATTCACAGAACAGGGAGGATCAGTGAGGAATCTGCAGTTAGATAGGTCCTCTACCAGAAAGAGCATTACTGAAGGTAACTTTTTCTTTTAGAGACTTCTAACCAGACGACTCAACTTTTGAAAATATACCACAGCAGTACCTATAAGGAGATGGGTCTGTGGATTGTCTCAAACCAAGAAGTCCTACAGGAACAAATGGGCGAAATGCCCCTCTCTGTGAACCTGAATGTCCAGGCAGTAGTGCTCTGTGAACGCTTGGAGCGATGCCCATGCATTTGCCTAGCAGATGCCCAGGACAGAAACGCCACATAGAAGCTTTAGTCCTGGTGCTAAGGGGCTTACAGACCTTCTGGAGGCTGCCTTTTGGCCAATTCACAGCAGATGTTGATGCAGAGTACTGGAGAGGTTCCTGCACGGCCTTCCATTTTTTGCTACAGTGAACTCCAACAAAAAGCTTATTGTTCACATAGTGTCCCCTGGTATGATCGACGCTTATCGCTCTTTTGGAGTCCAAGCATTGGAGTTTCTCCTCCTCCTTAGAGGGATGAGGCAGAGCACAGAATGCCAGTAGGGTGACTATTTGACTGACTATGAATGGCGTCACAATTATTATTATTTTTTTTAAAACATTTTCATTGGCATTTGTAACGTGAGGCATTTATATACACACATTTCTCAGTTATTCACTTTACATTGCTTAATCAGTATTCTTGTGCAGGCATTTCCTTACACATTTCAGCCTGATAACCCATCTTCAAACCACTTCTCATTTCCCCGGATCTATCTTTACTCTTTCTAGATTTTATCTACCATGCAATGATTCATTGAGGGCTTCTTTTCCCTGGACAATGCCTACCACTACTTCTCGGTCCCATCCCAGTGTCTGGAATCCAGCCACAGCCCAGGGCACAGTACTGTCCTCATCAAATCGAACTCAGTATTTAAAATGTAAACAATTAACCCAATATCGTGCAGAGGAGGGGGGGTCACAGGGTACCGAACTCTAGGGATGTGTCATCATTCTTAGCTACTAAGCTTTGAACGCCAACTGTTACGCATCTTCCCAGGGGCCGTCTTCTCACTTTCTGCTTCCGACCATACCTTAACTTATGGCTCTGTCTCCGTTTAGAGGTGACTATGTTCTTTGTACTGCAATCTACCTGCACCCACTCGTCCCGACCCCAGAGTGGCCATCTACTATAGTAAAGGGTGAGCTACCCACTATCTCTCCCTGGCTCTCCTCCAGTTTCCTGCTCTGGTTCTGTGACACAACCTTTGGTAAAAAGGATGCTCAGGTCTGCAGAATCCGGAATGTCTCTGGAGAAAATGGTGTACGGCTGGCTAGCATGGAGAACCTGAGATTGCTCACTCACTTCGCTGAGGTGAAAGCGAGTAGGAACAATGTATTGATGATGAGTAGCTGCAAGGGACAGATGTGAAGCAGCTCAAAGGAAGCGCACATCAAATATGTGAGGACAAGTTATGGTCCCACTGAGGCATGATGATAGGAGAGGGAAGAAACAAGTGTTGTAGCGTTTTAAAAAACACATCACAACCAGTGACTTAAACAATGAGCGCTGGTCTGCCAACCATAAAAATGCTGAAAGACACCCCTTAACTGTGCCAAAGCAAAGTCTTGCCAGGGGCAGGAGGCAAACCAAACGCCAGATAACCTGGTCTAGAGTGGGTGAATCTGTTATGTGCCGGACCAAATCACAAATTTGTCCCAACAAGAGACATATACAATTTTTGTCGACGGATGTCTGGCAGCCAAGAGGACATCAACCACCTCCAGAGTAAGGTCAAAGGAGTTCAGCTGTTGCCACGCAACATCCATGCATGAAGGTAGAGATTGCGAAGGCCTGGGTGCTGAACCTTGCCCTGTTGTGACAACAGGTTAACCCAGCAGGGCAGCTTAATCGAAGGACAGATGATCAGGCCCAGGAGTTGTGGATACCATGCTCTATCTGGAGCCAATAGGATGACTTGGGTCTAGTCAATCCTGACCTTCAGAAGTCGGGGCAGGAGTGGTATCGGTGTAAAAGCGTACAGGACTCCAGAGTTCCACTCTAGGCACAGTGCATGCCCTCCTGAGAAGTGCCTTGGGAATTCCAGTGCGCAGAATGGTTGACATTGCTAGTTCGAAAGAGGCAAATAGATCCTCCCCATTCGTGAAACAGTCCTTGTGCCACCTCCAGGTAGAATTGCAACTCGTGACCTACTAGTTGATGGCTGAGCTTGTCTGCCCTGATGGTCCAGCCATTTCTAAAGGCATAGCGCCACCTGGTATAGGGTTCAGGACCCCAAACCGCCCTGCTTGTTGCAATACCACGTCGGTGCTGTTGCTCGTAAGCACCTGCACCAGCATCACTCTGATGGATGGTAGAAAGGCTTTAAACACAGAGCAGATGGCCCCCAGGTCCAGGAAGTTTATCGCAGGAGTGCCTTTGCCAGAGACCAGAGGCCTCTGATCACCACCTCTCCCAGATGGTTGCCTCAACCCAGAAGGGATGCATCGGTCACCACTTTCTACTCTAGGTGGGTGAGGGAAATCATCTGCCACCTGAGAAAATAAAAATTATGAGGCCTATGTGTCCCCTATGTGTTCCCCAACGTTTTTGTGCACATGCATGTATGCCATGCATTTTCCCTCCATGGCCTGTCAACCATGATGCCTGTGCTATAACGTGGCCTGCCATCAAGTCTCCCATGTGAGAAACGACAAATCTGCATTGAGGCCTACACGTTTTGCATCATGTTTTCCTGCACTTGTGTCATTTTCATGAAAGCCCATTTTTGTGGCTCAGCCAGAGCCCGAAAAGAGGTTTCAGGCCTCAGACGCTCTGAGAGCTGCAGCTGTGTATCCTTGGCCTCGTACACTTGGGCCTCAGCCAAAGGGGCCCAGTCCGGGGTGCCGAGACAGTATTGAGCACGGTTATCTGCTTACTCCTACTGAATCACATTCCTGCCTGGATAAGGAGGAATAAACACAACCCGTCTGCAAAGGATAGAGCCTAGCCTTTCTGTCTCCTTTTGTGTGATTGCAAAGCTCACGTCAGTGAAAAGCCCATAGCCCCCACGTAAGGCCTACGCAGTGAATGAAGAAATAGACGCCACATCGGCTCTTGGTGATGGGCAACCTATGTCACAGATCAGTTCCTGCTCCGGACTTTAGATATCAGATAATACAAGATGTGCTGGTCGTCCTGATACTGAAGGCCTCTCTTCCAGACTCCCCGACTGCACAGCAGCCTTCCCCCAGTTACACGTCAGTTACACGTCATGCTCGAGTTGAGCACAAGTAAGGCAAAGTTCCAGTAAAGTTCCAGCTGATCACGCAACCCCCTCCAGGTATCCACCCACCTATGACACTCACCTATGACTCATCAAGTGGACGCCCACATGGACGCCCACCTTCACGCCTCCTTACATGCCCACATGCTCTTATCTCATTCTCTCTTGCTCTGCCTGACGCACTCCTGCTTACGTATAATATTGAATGTATATATACTGTACTCTGTGAATAAAGTTTCAGAAGACCCTTCCTGATCCCTTGTGGTGATGGAACTATTCTCCCTATAACTCGAGTTATTGGAATAAAGCCCTTTTGAACCTGATACCACGGACTCAGCCTTTTGCTTTATGCATGATACTATCGATACCTATAGAAATTATGAGTGCGTAATACTTTATTTACGACACACCGACCCCATCACAGTCCAGCAACTACCACTGCAGATCTTTTGTAGTCCCCTCCCAGATCTGAACATGATCAGCGAGGTCCCCTTGACGCAGCGCCCATTGAGAATCCAGATACATCTGCAGAGCCCGCATATACCACTTAACAGGCTGGACAAACAGCATGAAGGCAGCCTCTGAGTCTACTTCACTTAAATCCAGGACAGAGGATGAATAATCGGGATCAGAGCCTGAATGTCCTGGCCTCTCCTTTCCAGGGGAAAAGAAATGACACCGAACCATGCCCAGAATAGCCCTGATGAAGGTGAGCATCTAACATGGAGTCAGGTGTGATTTCAGCACGTTGACAGAGAACCCTTAAAGATGGCAGGAGGTTCATCATAGTCTGGCGGTGGTTGACAAATGTCTGGGGTGAGCTCACCTTCAAATGTTAGTCATCATGGTAGAGGAAGACACCATCATCCAGTCTCCAGGATCAAGGGCAGGGTGCAGAGAAAGAATATTGAGGTGAAAATATCGAATTGCACAAATATCGTGGATCAAGAATATCGACAGTAAAATCCTCATGGTCAAGAATATCGATTGTGGGTAAGTAATATCGATGTTTAAAATATCGAAGTGTTCAATATTGTTTGTAAAAATATAGTAGTTACAAATATCGATTTTTTATTAATGTTATGTATTTTAGTATTATTGTATATGCGTGTGATGTAAAAATATCGATTTTTTTATTAATGTTATGTATTTTAGTATTATTTTATATGTGTGTGATGTTTGTTTTTTGTATAAGAATGGATTGTATTTTATATGTGATAAACTTTTAGTAGTTAATAAAAAAAAAAAATTGAATTTTGCGTTTTTAGTCAGTAGCGCGTTGTGGGTTTATAGGGTGGGAAGTAATTTAATTATATACATTTTATTGATTATTTATAGTAGTTAACAATTTTTTATTGAATTTTGCGTTTTTAGTTCCGTAGCGGGTTGTGGGTCTATACAGGACTAGGATGGGAAGCAATTTATTTTTTATTGATTAATTATTAATTAGTTGTTACTTAATTTAAATTAATTATTTAGTAATTAATGATGGTAATTGTGGAATGAAATTTAGGAGTGTGTTGTGGTATTTATTAGGTGTAAATAGTGGGGAGTACTTAATTTATTGATGAATTATTAATTAGTTGTTAATTTAAATTAGTTAATTAGTAATTAATTATGGTAATTGAGTAATTAATTTGAGGTGTGTTTTGTGGTGTTTATAGGTATAAATGGTGTGAAGTAATTTATTTTACATTGATGAATTATTATTTGTTAATTTAAATTAATTAGTAATTAAGAATAGTAATTGTGTAATTTATTTTAGGTGTGTGTTGTGGATAACAGTGTTAAAGAATGTGTACTCAATGAAGGTTTATTATCTTTTTTTACTAATATATTTTACATTCATTATTATGTTAATTATGTTAATACATTTCAATAAAAATGTTGATGTCTTTTTATTGGTGTGGTGTTATAGGGTAGGAAATAAAATAAATACATTTATGTTTTAAATAATTTGGGAATATTCCTTTTAAATAGTGTTTATAAATGTATTTTGTTATATTTGTAGGTTTTTGTTATATGTAATAAACATTATAATATATTCTTTTTATATGTTTAATATTTAATTGTATATTTTTAAAATATTGTTTCTTTTCGAGATTATTAATTTTTTTTTTTTAATTGTTAAAATGTTATTAGTAATTTTTGTTTTCCTGCTATGCAATACTTTTCTTACTGTTGCACTCACTGAAGTGGGAATAGTAATTTCTACCCCTCCACTATCCAGCACTTTCCCTACTGTTGCACTCACTGAAGTGAGAATAATTTGTACCCCTCCACTATCCAATACTTTTCCTACTGTTGCACTCAAATGTAATTTCTTTGCTATCTATCCTTTTCCCTACTGTTGTATTTATTGTGTTGCGAAATGTCCCATTTTAATTTTGTTTTAATAGTTTAAAGCTTTAATTAATTATAGACTTTTTTTTGTTTTAAAATTATTGTTATATGTATATATATTTTTTTATATAATTTAAAAATGTTAAAATTAAATAAAGATAATAGTTAATAAATTATTTTAAAGTAAATATATGTATATGTATAAATTATTACGTTTGTGTGTTTATATTTTTTTAATTAAGTTTAATTTATATATTTAGTTAAAATGCATATTAAATTTATTTTGTTAAATATGATATTAATATTTTATTATTTTTTATATTATTTTAATCAAATTTTTTAATCGATATTTTTTACATCTATATTTTTAACTTCGATATTTTTGATTCAATATTTTTGTACTTACCTGTTTAAGTATAGGGATTCAATATTTTTACAATCTAGATTTTTTGTCGATATTTTTACTATCTATGTTTTTACCATCGATATTCATCAGTGACCCAAAGGGCATCCTTTACCTGGGCCAGTGTGAGCATCTTGAATTTTTCCTTCCGGAGGAAGGCATTGATAGGGCACAGGTCTAAAATAGGATGCATGCCTGTGTCCTTCTTCAGCACCAGGAATAACAACCATAATCTACTTCTGGTGCAGGGACCCTCTAAATAGCCCCTTTGGCAAAAAGGCTAGCACTTCCTATCGTAAAATGGACAGATGGTCTTCTGACAGTTGCTCTGGGCACAGCGGAAGGTGTGGCGGAGGAGCAAGGCATGGTGTATTCCTTCCAGACTATCTGCAGGAAGTCCGAAGTGATGGTCTGCCAACTGGGCAATCATCATTAGATTCTGCCTCCAACTGGGTGGCTGTGCTCCACCAAGAGCATGCTTAAGGGGTTTGGCAGGAGGGGCAGTGGCCCGAGTTGCTCGCTGACTACGGGGGCAGTGGCACTGCGGCCGCATAACTGCTGTGCAGCTTGCTGAGGTTGAATTGGCTGAAGGTATGGGACACCTCTATCAAAGCTGCAAAAGGAATGGTAGGTCTGATGCAGCTGGTAAGGTGGGGCAGGTAAGACCAGGGAGCAAGCAGTGGCCTTGCTCTCCTTGAACCGCTCCAGAGCAGAATCTGCCTTGTCCCCAAAAAGGCAAGCCCCATCAAAGAGTATGATCATAAGTTACGAGTGGACATCGCCTGAAAAATCCGTGGACTGCAGCCAGGTGTGCGTCAGATGGTAATGCTAGTGCCAATGGTCCACCAATGTATTGTGAACTTGGCCACATCACAACAGTCAGCAAAGGAGGCAGCAGGCATTCACAGATCTGAAAATTCTCTTTTCTGAAAGGTCTCCACAAATTCGGACTCCATTATGGACGGGGGGGGGGGGGGTTTGAAGGCGAATGTTTTCAGGTTTGTCCAACTTGTAGATGCTTGCACCGTCATGCATTCTGAGGAGCGGCGTCGAGACAAAAATGCAGCAGCTACACAGGGTTGGGCAGTGGCGTCTTACAATCTGGTGATTGGCCGGGGATCAGAACGGAGTTTGGCCCAAGCCTGCAAAAGGATATCCGTAAGTACCCCAGTGACGGGCAGAGGGGCTTTGTGGATGTTTGCCCGGCCAGTAGCACCTTTGTCAAAACATTAGTGTTGACATCTTTGGTGGAAAGCTGGAGGTTAAGAACTTCAGCTGCCCTAGGCATGGCTATTGCGCAAGAAGCGTTCTCAGTAGCAAGGCAAGGAGGTGAGAGAAGACTTGGCTCATGGTAAGTGTCAAGGGCACTGGCTTATTGCAGGTCATCATACCAATTTTCCTCCTTGGACAGTTGCCCCATTTCATCACCCGCATCATAATCATTGTCCAAATCAGAGGCAAATAAGGAATGCACTGAATGTGTCCTTCCTTGTGGGGGTGGCATGTCCAGAAAGGGAGGTGGCACTCTGATGGAAGTAGAGATTAGCCTCAGTTGAGGTTACAACGGTACCTACTCAGAGAGCACAATAGGCACTTCATCCTTTGTCAATGGTTGAGTTGGCATCAGTGTCAAGGAGTTGGTAAAGATCTGAAGAGTCGGAGCATGGCCTCGCTAGCGGAACTTTTCAACCTGCTTCAGTGTCACAGACAGCCCTGGAAACTCGGGTTGTGCAGGAACAAATTGTGTGATAGGCTCAGATGTCGATTGGCTTCTGGAGCATGATCAAGAGGCGCTTCTCAAGTGAATGCAAATGGCAGAAAGGGGCAGAGTCCTGATTGGATTTTTGGTGTTTTTTTCTTCGACTTACCCGAAGACTTGGAGCTTGATGACTTGTGGGCTGGGACCAACGTTTCAACTTGGAGCGGTCTCGTCATGACCATAGGCAAACCTGATGAGTATCTGTCACAGACATTTGTTTGCAACAGTACTTAAAAGGTTTGAATCATGTGGTCTTGAGAGGTGACATTTTCCTTACACACTGAATATTTTTGTCTGAAAAGATGTCTTAAAGATATGAGAGGCAGCTCTGGATCCCCATCTGGTTACACAGAAAGAAAGGAACTGTTGTCATTGCACCAGGTGGTGCCTAATTAAGCCCTGCACGTCAATTCCAGAGCGACTGAATCAGAGTGGTATAGCGCCACCTACCGGCATACAGAGATACTGCTCAAATTTTGCAGTTAAACGTGTCTATCAGAAATGTTACTTACCTGTATTCCAAGTGGACCTTCAGGAGAATCTCCGTTTAAATATTAAGCACTGAACAGTCCCGCCTTGTGCATTATTCCAGCACACTCATTACAAAAATATACATATTTACACTTTTCTTCCTCTAAAGCTAATTTGTAATTAATCAAACAATCTATAAACGCCTAAAACTGGTCAATTAGCCCACATTTTCTTTATTTAAAAAAAAATACAATTATTACACAAAATTGTCACTAAATTTTAAAAAGTAACAAGAAATTTTTTTTTCACAAAGGGAAAAGTGGGAAAAAAGCAAGGAAATGTAGCTAAGTTGGCTGCAGCCTGAAGAGACAGAAAAGTTAAAACTGCTCCTTTATGGAAGAATACTCCACCAGTATCCCATCGAGCCCTTTCAGTGGCTGTTGCCCCAGTTCTTTTGCATTGGGATGGAGGACCCTTCCACAGAGGCCATCGTTATCTCTACTCAGGAGCCACGGAAGAGGGAGGGTTGGTAATGATTTCAATAAAGAGCTCCCGGAAGGAAAACTAGAATTACAGGTAAGTAACTTTTTCTTCTTCTTCAGAGGATGTTCTTTGGCAATCTTATGCACTGAACTATTCAGCAAGCCCATTCCTTAAAGAGCAGCAGCAGAGAATAAGAAGAGCCTCAAACTGTTTATCCAAACAGATTTCCCAAGGAGCCTTGACCCACTTAAGTGTCAGGGTTAGAGTCAGAATCAAGACAGTAGCATCTTATGAAAGTATGGACTGACCTCCAGGAGGCTGCTTTGTAGATTTGAGCTAAAGGGATGTTCCCTAAAAAAGCAGTAGCGGCAAAGTTGCCTATTACAGAGTGAGCCCAAGGACTACCTCGCAAAGAATTGTTGGCTTTCTAATAAGAAAATAAATTAAACAATACAATCCATCTGGAAACAGATCGTTTGAAACAGGATAAGCTCGTACAAACAGGACCATAATCACAAATATTTCAATTTCCAAATGTCTTTTCTTGTCTAGATAAATGTTCAGAACATGCAAATACCTTTCCTCTGGAGTGGAGGGATTCTGAAAAAAGGTCGGAAGCAATTTGCCCTGATTAACATGGAATTCCAGGACTACTTTAGGATGTAGTCATAGGTATGTCCCATGATCACTTTATTCTTTTGGAATACTTTGCAACAAGAGCATAGGGCCTGAATCTTGCTAATTCTATGGATAGATGTGAAAACTATAAAATAATTTTTTCGATAATATATATTGAATTGGATATTTTAAAATGTGTTTGAAAGGACGAACCATGAGGTTCGCGAGAACCACAAAGTTCACAGGAGGATGAAGTTCTGCTTATGAGGGTAAAAACTTAAAGATCTTCTTGGAAGTCCTTAATACAGGGATTCTGAAAAAAGAGGACCGTGAAGGACATTTTCTATATGCTGTTATGGCTGCAAGATGTACCTTGATGGAGGAAAACTGCAACTTCAACTTAACTAAACAGAATAAGTAATGCACTACCGTTTCATTTTGGCACTTACTTGTCAATGTCACTCAATTCACCAAATGCAGAAAATCTTCCATTTAAAGGAATAAGACGCCGTGTTGGAGGGGCATTTTGCTTCTCCGAGAACAGGATTCTCCAACCAGCAGCTCGTGAGCTACTGGTAGCTCTCCAGCTACCTGTAAGTAGCTCTCCTGTGTGTAGCCCAGCCTACTGAGCTAGAACATTTTGCTTGGGTGAATTTACATATCTATGCCAAATTGAAATATGCACTTTCAGAACAGATAGGTTGATGTTTGGAGAAACATAGTTGAATTTCCAAAATGTACTTATAGCTGATATTTGAGCGCTAAATCATGTGGTTTTGGGAAGGCTTATTTCTAATATCTCAATAGGCCCAGTGGTATTGCAGCTAAGGCTGTTATGTATTCCCTATGTAGAGGCATTCTAATAACAGGCACTCTAACAAAGCCTTTTTTACACTATTGTTGGCAACCCTGCCCGATGCACTGAGGTAATCACTGATGGTAATCTTGCATAGCATGGGCACTACCATAATCTTGCCTACAACACTAATAATATTAGTACCTCAGGATGATTTTCACTTAACATAGGTAGCTCTTATTACACAAAAGGCAGGAGACCCATGTCCAAGAATATCCATACAGTTTTGCAGAAAGCTCAAATGACCATGTTCAGGTGCCAAGCTTTCAACCTCAGTGATGGAAGACTGGGATGCTGAATCTGATCCATAAATTTGTGAAGAAGTTTCAGACTATACAGCAATCTCCGGTGTGGTCTCTCTGACAGATGAAAAAGATCTGTGTACTACCACTGTCTTGGCCCCTCCAGTGCAATGAAGATCATCCTGGTTTTGGCATAAGTTATAGTTTCTTACCTGTAACTTCTGTTCTCTCGTAGGAGTAATTCCATGATGGTCATAAGTGTTGAATAGTCCCACCCGCCTGCGGGGATCCCAGAGCATTTTTTCCAATATATGTTCTTAAGTGCTGAAGTTCACCTTTTTTCAGGAAGGCCTTGATTTGTCACTTAAGAAAGTCATTATGCAGCCTAGGGAATTAGGCTACAGTGGTCAAAATTCTTCATCTTGTTGTAACATAAGGGGAATTCCAAAGAAACATGCAACTAATGCATGAAAAACTTTGTAAGGTAACAGAATAAATCTTTCACAAACCCTTTGGTTATGTGAGAGAAGGATGAAGAAGTGCAGGGCAGTGTAGCCAATAGGCTGCCATTACCAGGGAAGAAAAAGAAGACTGTGCCTTTAAGAACTGTGTCACCTCCAATATCCCATCATGTTCAGGCAGAGGCAGTTACCTCAGTTCTTTCAATAGGCTGTACTAGCTGAATAATAGCAGAGCATAAAAGAGTCTGTCTAATCCACCGGGTAGAAAGATGGGTTGCTTATGACTATCATGGAAATACCCCTACGAGAGCACAGGAGTTAAAGGTAAGAAATTAGACCTTCTCATGTAGGGGATTTCCATGTATAGTCCTTGAATACAGTAGCAAACACAACCCACCCCGAAGCGGTGGAGCAGACGGACACAATAGTGAGATAGATAGCTAAGCAAAGGGATTTCTGAGGGACGTCTGTCCCACTTGAGCATCCAATCTAGCATCAGAGTCCAGACAGTAGTGCCTAGTGAATGTATGGACTGACCTCCATGTAACATCTTTGCAAATATCTGTCAAGGGAATATTTCTCATCAAAGCAGCCTTGCCCCCAGTGGAGTGTGCTTTGGGTTTGCCAGCAAGAGTCTTATTAGCTAGCTGATAGCACAAAAGGATGCAAGCGACAAACCACCTGGAAACTGACTGATTGGAGGTAGCCAGAGCTGTGCGAACTGGGCCGTAATTGATAAACAATAGTTTTGATTTGTGAATACATTTTGGTTTTATCTAGTTAAAACTCTCTTTACATCCAGAGAGTGAAGGGCTCTCTCTGCTGGAGTAGATGGATTTTGAAAGAAGGTGGGTAAAGATATAGTCTGGTTTACATTAAAATCAGAGATAACTTTAGGGAGGAACTTGGGATTGGTCCTCATCACTACTTTAGAAGAGTGGAAGACTGTATAGCTCATCAGCACAAAGAGCCTATATCTCACTAACTCTATGCGCAAATGTTATTGCCACAAGGAAAGCAGTTTTCTACGCGAGATGTTGGAGAGATGTAAATGTAAATGTTGTAGACTTGTAAAGCGCACAGCTGCCTCAGCAACGGGGCGTCCCGGCGCTGTAGACCGCTGGGGAACCCATCCTGGCTATCCCTGTGAGATGGTCCCTTTCTGGGTATCTCCAAGGTGAAACCAGGCATCCCCGGCGTCTGTGGGGGGCCGTTGTAGAGATGAGGCAAGCTTAATGCCCAGAGTTGCCGAGTGTGTTCCTGGTTAGAGTAGGTACCGAGGCGAGAATTATCGAGTCCGTTTTGACCCTGGTCCACGACCCTGCCGCGTCGGGAATTGAACCCTGGTCCCTGGCCGATTCTCTGCTTACGGGTCTGCCGCCTCTAACCAGTGAGCCACACCTCTCCATTAGATGCTTTATGTATGGGCTCAAAAGGTGATAGCATAGTGAAAGAACCACGTTGAGTTCACATGGAGGAGAAAGGCACCTAACAGGGGGAAAGACCTTCTTTAACTCCTCCAGGAAATCTTTGATGACAGGAATTTTAAAGAAAGAGGTTTGTGAAGGACTTTTAATGTATTGCGAGACAGCAGCCAGGTGGACTTTGATGGAAGAGAATTACAGGCCAGATTTAGCAAGGTGCAAAAGATATGGGAGAATAACATCCTCCTGGCGAGATGTAGAGTCTATCGGTCTGGATGAGCACCAGATGCAAAATCTCCTCCATTCAAAGGCATCTGCAGACAGAGTGTACGGCCGCTTTGCCTACTTCGGAATCTCCAAACAGTCCTAAGGTAAGTTCAAGTGGCCATAATGTACTATATCAGGAGCCATGCAGAGGTTGGGTGTAACATTTGTCCTCCGAATTTCGTCTATAGGTCAGGCCTGCATGGTAGTCTGAGATGTGGGCAGAGCGACTGGTGAAGAAGGTCCGGGAACCACAATGGTCTCAGCCACTCTGGTGCGATGGGAATCATCTTGGCTGTCGTGGATGAAAGCTTGAGTAGGACTGCAGGGATCAGGGGAATTGGTGGAAAAGCACAGAGAAATTTGTTGGACCATTCGATCCATAGGGAATTCCCCAACGATTCTGGGTGGTAAAGCCTTGCGGCGAAGTCGTAGCATTTTTTGTTTTCCGCTGTGGCGAAAAGGTCAGTAGAAGGTGTGCCCCACAAGTGGAAGATATCTTGCACGACATCTTCGTTCAACAACCACTCGTGGTTTTTATCAAGAGCCCTGCAAAGCGCATCCGCTTGAACATTCTGAATGCCTGGAAGGTGAGTGGCTGTTACCTTCAGATTACTGGTGAGGAGTTGAGGAGTCAGTGCCAGATCGTCTGGGCCTTTTGTGACAGGGGATCTGGACCTTGTCCCCCCCTGCTTGTTCAGGTAGAACATGGTGGTTGTATTGGTCATCTGAACAAGCAGGTTGTTGATTGTGAACGACAGGTGAAACACCTTGAACAGGTGTACTACGTGGGTTCAAGGAGATTGATCTGGTATGTCCTCTCCTTTAGAGACCCCACGCCTTGTATTTGCAGGTGACCCATGGGGGCTCCCCATCGAGCAGAGAGGAATAAGTCACGATGGCCTGCGTTGGATAATGATGGTGAATTGGCATCATTTGCAGGGTGCTCGGAGAACACCACTTGGGTGACCTGATGGCATGAAGGGATAGAGTGATCCGGTTTTCCCAGTTTCCTGCTAACTAGTCCTCCGGACACTCCTAGAATGGGCGCATGTGGAGGCGAGCTTGGGAGTTAAAAAGATGCAGGAGGCCATTGAACCGAGAAGTGAGGAGATTATGCGGACTGTTGGACGACACATTCGTTGGAGAGTGTGACCTTTATGGAGAATGGATAAGCGTTGTTCCTCCGAAGGACACAACCTTGCGTGAAGTGTGTCAATGGTAGCACCTAAATAGTGCAACTTCTGGACTGGTATTGACGCGGACTTGAGAAAATTGACCTGAAGGCCCAAACAATGGAGGAGATCGCAAGGCGATTTGAAATGTAATTGTGCTTCTGGAAAGGTGGACATCTTGATTAAAAATGCCAGTCTGGACAGACCTTACTGTCTAAGCAGGAGAGCTTTGTGAACATGTGGAGTGACACACATGTAGCCACTTCGCAGATTTCAAGGATAGGTACTGCGCGTGTTAACGCAATCATAGCAGCCTTGGCCCTGGGGGATTAGGCCCACAAGCCTCCATGAGGTTGCTTCTTAGCCAGACTGTAGCAGACCTTGATGCAAAGTACAATCATTTGAGAGATGGTTCTCTTTTGCACAGCCCTGCCTGTTTTCACTGCTGTGAATAAGATAAGAGCTGGTGGTCCTTGGTATGACCAATGTAAAAAGAAAGAGCTCTATTTACTTTTAGACAGTGGAGCCTCTCCTCTTCCTTGAAAGAATAAGGTGGATCGAAAAATGTCAGCAGCATGATGTTTTGACTGACGTGAATGATTCCTTACCTTCGGTAGGAAGGAGGCATGAGTAAGAAGAACCAGTTTATCCAGGTAAAATCTGGTGTATGGAAGGTTCATTGAAAGAGCATGAAGCTCATTCACCGTCCTGGCTGATATAAAGGTCACTAAAAAGACCATTTTAAGAGTTAGAAGTCTCAAGTGACAGCTGTGTATGGGCTCGAATGGGGAGTCCATAAGAAATGTGAGGACCACATTAAGGTCCCACTGGAGCATAATGAAAGAAGTAGGAGGGAACAAATGTTGGAAGCCTTCAAGAAAACGTATCACTACAGGTAACTAAACGGCGAGGGCTGATCCAGCAATCACTAAAAATACAATGATTGCAGAAATAGAAGCTTTAACGGTGCCCAAGGAAAGGCCGAGCTGCGCTAACGAGAGTGCCTCCGACAAAGAGAAAGAAAGTGGATCAACGTGTTGTGAGGAACACCAAGCCACAAATTTGTACCATAAGCAAGCGTGTACAGTATTTACCGAAGGACACCTAGCTGCCAAGAAGACATCATAAATCTTAAAGGAAGATCAAAGGCATTCAACTGTCGAGACTCAATCTCCACTCGTTAAGGTGGAGTGTGTGCAGGTTCAGCTGAAGGACCCTGCCCTGCTGCTACGAAAGAATGTTCTCCTGAAGGAGTATTTTCCAACTGAACCCTAGTCCTTTGGGTTAACCAAGGGTCCCTCTCTTTTTTAATACATTCTCCTGAAGGAGTAGCCTGATCGGAGAACAGATGCCAAACTCTTCTTGCCCAGTCTGGAGCCACTAAGATGGCTTAGACTCAGTTGGTCCTGATCTTCTTGAGAACCTGGGGCATCAGCGAGAACGGTGAAAAGGCATACAGAAGTCACGGTTTCCAGTATAAGCAAAACGCATCTCTGAACAGGATCTGCTTTGGAAACACCAATGTGCAGAAGCACAGAGTTTGCGCGTTCTCAGCGATAGCAAACAGATCAAGCTAAAGTTCTCCCTATTCTCAGAAGAGACCATGTGCCACCTCCGGATATAGATGCCATTCGTGATCTGCAAGGCATCGAAGGTTGAGTTTGTTTGCCCTGGCTTTCAGAGACTCTGCCAGGTGCTGCACGACCAGGAAAATGTCCTGGTGCTCCAGCCAAGTCCAGAAGCGCAGAGCCTCCTCACACAGGGTCCACAACCCTACTCTGCCTGGTTTGATGCAATAGAAAGCAGTGCTGGGCGTTGTCCGTGAACACCTGAACCAGTCTTCCCTTGATCTATGGGCAGAAGGCTTTCAATGCCAAGAGGATGGGCTTCAGCTTCCGAAGATCGATATGGTGCCAAGATTTCTCCTGAGACCCGAATGCTCTGTTCTCCACCTCTCTCAGGTGGCCGCTCCAACCCAGAAGTGATGCATCAGTCACCACTGTCAGCACAGGGTGGGAAAGGGAGAGAGGCATGCTGCTGATCCAATCGTGGTTCATCAACCACCACTGCATATATTTTGCAGTCTTCTCTGAAACCTAGACCAAGTCAAAGAGATTTGGCTGGCGCTGTGCCGCCTTGGATTTCAGATTCAACTGCAGAACCCGCATATGCCATTGAGCGTGCTTCCCCTGCAGGTTGCAGGAGACCATCAAAACTAGCAGCCTCAGAGTCAGTTTCACCAGACACCAAGACTGAGGGTTGAATCATCAAGATCATAGCCCGAATGTCGTGAAATCTCTGCTCCAGAGGATAGGCGCAGAACTGCAACATGCCCAGAATGGCAACAATGTAAGGGAGCGTCTGATAAGGAGTCAACATGTGACTTCAGCATGTTGATAGGGAATCCTGACGAGTGTACACGGTTTGCTGTACTCTCGAGGCTGGCGACGACTGCTTGAGACAAGCCCGTCTTCAACAGCCAGTCATCGAGGTAGGGGAAGACTGGAACCCCCGACCACTGCTGGTTTAATGCAACAACCGCCATCACTTTATTGAACATCCAGGGGGCACTGTTGAGGCCAAAGGGGAGCACAGCACACTGGAAATGCTCCTGGCATACTGTGAACCGTAGATAACACCTAAGGGCCTGCAGAACGAGAATGTGGAAATATGCATCCTGGAGGTCCAAAACTACTATCTAGTCTCTGGGGTCTACGACAGACATGACCTGAACCAAGGTGAGCATCTTTAATTTCTCTTTCTCTAGGAAGGCGTTGAGAGAGTTTAGAATCTAAAATAGGATGGCTTTTTTTTTAGCACCAGAAAGTAGCGGGAGCATCAACCATTCCCTACTTCCAATGCTGGCACCCTCTTGATGGCTCCTTTGGCCAGCATAGCCTGCGTTTCCTGACAGAGCAAGAAGAGATGATGCTCCATCAGCAGTTCTGAGGAAACTAGCAAGGTAGACTGTGTTTTCAGAAATGGAAGAGCATAACCCGGATGCACGATGTGGAGCACCCAGTTGTTGGGGGTTATTGCTTGCAACTAGAGCAGGTGGTGCCTGATCCTGCCACCAGCAGGATAGGTGTGCTGTGTTGAGGACCCCCAAAAGAGGTTTGGGAGCTGTGGCAGCCGGAGGGGCAGAGTAATGGACAATACGCTGGCTGTGGGTTCCAAGTCCTCTGTGGGATCCAGATCCCAGCCCCCTAATAAGTGAGAATCTTGCTGGCATGAAGGGTTAAGGATGTAATTGCTGACTCGCATGGAATCCCCTGCCACAGAAGGGCCGAAAGGAGGATTGCTGCTATTGATGGGATCTGGCCGTGACTCAATTCTCCTTAAAATGCTCCAGCGCCATTTCCGATTTATCTCCGAATAGGTGGGAGCCGTTCAAGGGCATGTCTATTAGGTAAGATAGGAAATTCTCTGAAGACCCCATCGATGTCAGCCAGGCATGGTGGCGGAGTGCCACAGTTGAAGCCATGGTTCTGCATAGTGAGTCAGTGATGACCGGTCCACAATGAATGTTGAACTTTGTTGGGTCCTGGCCATCCATCAGCGCATGGTTCAAGATGTCTCAGCCCTCTTCGGGAAGCAGCTGCGTATATAGGGCTGAGTATATCGGCCCATCAACCGCAATTCCAGGTTGGTGGAAGAAAAGATCTTTCCAAAGGTATCCAGCCTCTTTGATTTTCTGTCTAGTAGAGTGGTAGGAAACGTGCTTGTATTATGTTCGGTAGTCGAGGCCTGCACCACTAGGCTCTCAGCGGGTGCAGGGTGAGGTAGGCCGGATTTCTGGGAGCAGGGCAATGGCGATGAGCAATCATTCTGTTTACTGGCGCCCCCAGGAAGGGTTTAGCCCAGGCTCCCAGAACAACATAGGTGAGGGTCTCATTAAAGGGGATCAGGGGCCCTGCAAAGCTTCCTCTTGGTTGAAGCACCTCTGTCAAGACGTTGGTCTTTCCACAGAGGGTAGCTATAGGTAAAGGAGCTCTGCTGCTTTTCGCATCACCACAGTGAAAGACAATTTTTCCTCCAGGGCAGGACCCAGAAGAGAAACCAGGGCAGAATCTGGGGATGTGTTCAGACCACTGGCGTCACCCAGCTCCTCGTCCAAGTTTTTCCTCCTTCAGGAGGCCACAGCCCTCTTCATCACCAGGCCCCCCTGTCCAGGGCAGGATGATGTAATCTGGACCGTGACGGTGGTGAGGCGGCACCGCCGTCGCAGAGCAGGATGTTACTCTTCAAGTGGCGCTAGTGGAAATGGCTACACACTATAATCAAACTGCCATAGGTCACAGCACAACCCAGTCACAGTGCTGTTTCAAAAAGTGTGTGCTTCATTGCGGTGTAGTCATTTCTTCCTTTACAATCCTTTAATGTCTAACAGCTGGTGTTCCAGAATTGCAGTTTATCATGCTTGCTTTCCTTTCTGATGCTAATACAGCTTTGCAGAGTCACACGTGATTTATAGAGGTCTCCACTCTCTTTCAGTGACTCATGTAATTTTTATTTTTCAATGATTCCAATACTTTATGTTACAAATACTGTGCTCTTTTTCCATTAATTCCATTGCTCCTACTTTCTAACCTGGTTGCATTTGCTTTATTTTTTACCAATCCCTACGCCTTTTATTTCGAACGGATATGCTCATACATTTTGATTGATCCCCTCACTCGCTTTTTCGCCAATCCTTACATTCTTCTTCAGCAATGCAAACACTATTTTATAACACCCCAGGCTCACTTTTTCACTGTTCATGTTAAACTTTTGCACTGATGCCTGCATACACTGCAGTACTCTTTTTCACCAATGCCAGCACTCTCCCTTTCCCACTGAAAGGGAGTCAAGAATGTTCCCCTTTCGGAAATATGTAAGATTGCAACTTAGAAACCAACTCATATGTTCACCAGACAGTGTCTAGATGAATATTCCCAAGCTCATATTTGGGTAAGTCAGGCAACTTTAACCTAAAGTTTCCTTTCTTTTTCTGCATGCCTTACTTGTAAATATTTTTATTTCTTTTATTGATTACCACAAAGTGGAGATAAGGTTGCTACTCTAATCTACGTTTATGACTATCAGTGAGAATTGTATGATGCAGATAAAAATATTACTTGTAATCCTAGATCTGCATCATAGGCATTCTAACTGAAGTCATAAACAGCGGAAGTTATAGCTACTTTAGGGCATAAACAGTGTAAGTTATAGCTACTTTAGGGTATGAATTATAGGTACTTGAGATAACTATAACTGGTGGAATTCAGTGGTTTGGTTTTAACAATAGGTTTCAGTGAATCTCGATTTTTTTAAATGTAAACTAGGATGTCTAAGTCCACGAGCGCCCAACACCCTGCTTTTGCTGTCCCCCGGATTCGCAGATCCACTGGACATTCTGCAGGTGTGGATCAGAACATCCCCTAATGGGCAAAAGAATATTCTATTTTTAACTTTGATGCCAGGGTTGTCCCTCTGGGACCTCACATAAGGCCAAGGGGGTCAGGCTAACCTTACCCTGCTCCCTTTTGCCTTATTACTTTTGTTGTTTAGGACTCAGGGACAGAGTCCCGAGTCCTAAGATGATAGGCTCAACTTTTCACTCAGGCTGTGACCAGCAAATTAGAACGCACAATTGGCCTTGCAGACCCACCGCAATTAGTCGCAGTCAACCAATCACAGCAAGGCAGGATCTGCAGATCCTTCAAGGTATGAAATCTACATACATTTTGAACTTTTTTACAGCAAAGTACAAAAAGCATGCCTTCTGGAAAAAGGTCTAGCTTTCTGCCACATATGGAGTAATTCTATTCAGCCCTGTGAAATATACTGTTATTGACAGTGTACCACTGAAGCTTAGGAGGGGGTAATAGGAAAACAGATCTTAGAAAGTTAAGAGTCTAGGTATATCCTGGATATGGACTCAGTAATTGTATAGAGTCTTTGAGTGAAATGGACATTAGAGTAAATAGTAATGCATGAGTAGATTTATTTTGGTGACATTTTATTTTCATTTAAGGAGATGCAATTATTTCGTTATGATCATCTAATAAATGCACATTATGATTATTTGGTCTAGATTATCCTATTGTTCTGCAATAAAAACGGTTTTAAAAAATAAAATAAAAATTGACTCAGCACAAAATACACATTTCAGAACGGTGGGAATGATTGCAATTCAAGCTAAGTTATTTTTTTCTGCCCACTTGCACTCCCTTGATTCACAGCAACAACCTTCTCTACGTGCATAATATAATGTGCACTAGCATGAAACGACCATGTTGATAACGTGCAATATTATTGTTATTAATGAGGTATCTAATGTTGATGATCATTATGATTGGTGTAGTTTATGGATACCTCTTGCACAGTTCTGTTATTATGAAATGCACACTCCAAGATAGCCGAAATGCATATTCCCAGGCCAAGTCGGTTTTTGATATTTTGTGGTATTGTATTAAGCATAACTAAGTGAGAAAATATGGTGAACGATAGCAGACTAATGGATGAAGCAGGCTGGCTGAAAGCCACTATAAGTATATTGTATATAGACAGACAATTGCCAGACCTAAAAAGGGGTCAGTACTGGGGTAGTGGGAAACCTGAGGGCTTAACGACCTAATGGCAGCTGTGTCTGGCTTATATTAATTTGTTCAGGCTACTCGACTGAAGGAGAGATCCATTCTAAAGGAAGAGGGACCTACTTGATTTTCTCTCTGATGTTGAGGAAACATGAACACCTTCACAGGGATGAGCAGTTCCCAAGAAAAAGTAGATATTGGCCATTTCGATTCACTAACATGGACAAGTACCCACTCTGTTCCACCTGTGTTTTTAAATTATGTCGTCTATTTTCAGGCTCACGCCATTTATTTCCTCTGCCAGGGTAGCAGATTTAGCCATTCCTCCTTCCTTAAAAACATGAAACTGTGGCATGAAAGAAAGAATAGGCATCCAGTGAATCATTTAATACATTCATAAATACAGCAATAAATGCAAACAACATCTTAACGCTACCTGAAAAGCAATACACATAAGTGTATTATTGTGCTCTATACAGAGTAAGTATATTTTGGACTCTAAAACACTGTCAATCCCTCAACTTAAAAGTTAAATTGCAGCGGAGGCTTGTTCTATGTTTCACTTGTTGATTAAATCATATATAATTTCTCAAGAAATCTGTTCAAGAGTCCAACACTAAACCTGCCTGTTCTTTTAAGAACCCTAATTAAATCAACTTAAATAAATATGTGCATAAATATATATATATATTTCATAGCCAATTCATTATGCCCTAGTCTACATGCTCCTAATTTACATTTACATAGACCTCACCCTCTGTTATGGTTCCACACCCTCTGTTATGGTTTCAGTGCCTCCAGTTCTCATAGTCCTGAACATATCCTCCTCAGAGAATAAGTACAGCCAAGCTACCCCTTTACCCCTAAAGGTGCTTCTCTTAAGAGCATTATGGACTCAGTTCGGGAAGCACCTCAAGCCCCTTTAATGTACTCACCAACCTAGAGTGCACTGTTAAACCCTCAGTACTTTAATTGCTACTTCACCACAGCACTCTTACCACTTCCGCTTCATGTAGGCAGCAGCACGGTTGCCATATAACATGGCATTGCGAGGGGCTTTCTGTGTGGCTTGACTATACAGCTCGATGGCGAGGCTCCATTGCTGGCGGGCGAATGCATCATTGGCCCTCTGTTTCACCTTTTCCAGAAATGGTGGAAGTTCCACCTGCGCACTAATGGAATTAAGGGGAAGACTATGTATGAGAGATGGTAGAATGGAGGAAAAAAGACAAGAGGTGATGACCAACAAGGTGGAGAGTTGGAAGGGGGGTGAGGGGAGTAGACAAAATGAGTGGATGGGAAAATATAAGAGAGGAAAGATGATGAACAAGAGAAAAAGAAGAAAATGATGGACGATAAGACCACCAGCAATTAAAACAAAACAGAAAATGTAAAAGTTACTTATCTGCAACATTTGTTTCCCAGCATAGCCATGATGCTCATACTCACCAACTGAGAATGAATCCCTTTAAAATATCCATGCTACATAAGATCCCCGCTACTTTACAGTGCAATTAACATTATTCATGGCTTTACTGGCTTCTTAACACGTGAGAAGACGCAAGCTACAGAACTCAGTCAAAACCAACAAAACACCCCCCAACTTTCTTCCGAGGACTGCTTTTATCAGGCATTTTCTTTTAAGGAAAGAAATCAGAATGAAGCCTGTCTTCCCACTTTGTAACAATTCTGGCAGATGAACAGTCAGTCACCTAGGCAAATTGTTCGAAAACAAAATCTACTTTGTTTTTAAACACAGGATAAAGGGTGTTTCCGTTCGTCCTGGTTTTAAAAAACTGTGTATTTTAGTGTGTTTAACCAATGGATAAGCTCCAGGCTGCTCAATCAACCAAGTTTTTCTGGCTGATATTTTAGTCAGCAACGGTACCTGATGGGTGCGGTCTCAGTCCCCTTGCTCATGCTCTAATGTGAAGCAAGTGCAAGAAATCTCCCTTACGTTGAGGTAAAATTGTGTTACTTTTTTCTCAATACCTTTGACATATTCTAGTTTGATGAACCAGGCACACCTTATCTCAATGAACGCGAAGAAGCATGAGTAGGAGTCAGTTGATCTAGCAAAAGAATTAATAAGCATAATCAACAGATAAAATATCTGTTGAGCCACTTGTCCAGGTAAAATGTAAATGTCATCAAATAACTTTTCCATCTGTCAGCCACAATGAGAACAAACCTGGTTCTGACAAGAGGCAGCCATAAATACCAAATCCAAAACATTTTCTGTGAGAATAAGGTGAAAAGAGTGCCCTCTGGAAGAGCAGTATTAGTACCTCTAATAACATTTAATCTTAAATCTCTCTGTAGTGGTTTACTTATATAGTTTCCTGAGAAGAAAGGATGCACTTACTTGTAACTGTAGCAGCATTAGTATTGTTCATGATGTGAATATTCCTCTTTGTCAGGCTCTGAATACCCAGTACATATCAACATAGCAGTTTAGAAGAAACCAATAAACAGTTTATAAAGTTAAAACCTATTCAACTCATTGGTTGGGCTGTTTATTTCTGCCAGTGAGTGCACGTGTTTCAGGTTCCAACCCTGGAGCCCATGCCAATTTTAAAAGTCCAAGAAAGTATTAGAAGTATTTTTTTTCCAGAGTTTTATATAGTGCGAACTTGACCCAAAGGTATCAAAGCGCTTTACATGAGGACCATTTGCATTACGCAAGGACACATTCGTTTTTGTTAGGCACATATTCACCTTGCCAGGGAAAGCAAAAGGGTTTCTTGTGAGTCTACAAAAAAAGACCGATACTGCCAATAACAGTAATTTCTGAATCAGTAAACAAGTCTAGAATTCGACTGTATATTGGAATTTGGAAGGGGCACGTTGAGGATGCCCCTTCAAAATGGTGATTAGTACCCTGATATATCAAATGTTTTAGAGCATAAATCCAGTCTCAAACCATCAATAAGTTACCAACTCCCGAGTTGCAGTGGAAATTATTCGCAAAAGGGAAGGGATCTTTTTTGGACCCATTCCCCTTTGCAAATTGATGTTCAAGTTTCAAGGGAAGTAGGCAGTGGTCCAGGGGACTACTGCCAACTTGTACTGAAACATTTACAAAAATAATTTTAAAGCAGCCCCATTTCCTTTAAAGAAATGGGACTACCTTAAAAAAAAGGTTTCTTTTTTGAAAAGCAATCACAGATATGACGGTGTGCTGACCCTTGTACACCTGTGATTGTGACCAATTGTAGCGAGTCACAAAGAAAGACATCAGTGAGTGCATGTTACTTTTCCTTCTCTTCAGGTCAGATCATATCCATCAAGAGTAATAAGCACTGAAAAGAATAACAAGCTTATCCTCTTAAGGGCAGTAAAAAAAACCATTATGCACTGCTCAAACAGTTTCTCTAAGAGGCCTAAACAACTTGGGGGCCAGTCAGCTCTGGAGTCTGAGTCAAGACAGCAGTGTTTTGTGAATCTTTATCAGGATTTCTAGGGGGCTGCTTAGTAGTTCCATAGCAAATGAGTAGTTGCAGCTTTACCTTAGACAGGAAGAGATTTTGGACAACCGGATACGGTCTTGCTACTCTACACAGCCTGATACAAGAAGAAAGACGGTCCCATCAAGAGACACTTAGACCTTGGTTCTGCCTAGGTAAACTTTGAACACTCTTAAAATGCCTGGCGTGTTAAGTGGGAGAAAGACATTTGAATAAAGTTTAGAATTGAAATGCACAGGTTAACCCCTTCAGCGCGGCGCGGATTACCGCGGTGTGCTGAAGGTTCTATTGCGCGGGCGTGGCCATGACGGAGCGGTTCCGTCATACGCACAGCGCAACCGATGCATATGACGGAACCGCTCCGTCATGCGCATCGAAGGGGTTAATATAGAAGTGCATTTCAGAACCTACAAGTAGATTTAGTTAACATTGAAAAGTTCTCCTTAATGGGGAAAATGCTTTCAATAACCCTCAAGTATGTCCCTGATCAAAGGGAATCTTGGGAATAAAAAAAAACATCTGGGAAATCAATAACTCCTAAGTGTACCTTAAAGGCAGAGAACAGCAATCAACAGCTGGCAAAGTAGAGACAATATGAGAGCCCCACACTGATAAATGCTGTGGTTGAAGATGCACAATCATCAGATGTTCCACTTGAAGTGTAGGAAGATCAGGTCGATGGACCTTTCGCTGTATAACTTTAAGTAGGACAAGATGCTATTGTTTGAAAAGCATGGTCTTCAGGAGACGGTTTGAACTTAATCTGTCTCCCACAGCACCCTATCATATCCGTACAAATAATTATCAGCACTAGCTGCCTCTATATGTGACAGGCGTTTGACAAACCTTTCAAATCAAATGTTCTCCTCAAGAGGGGCGGCTGTTAGTTAAGCTGAGTGTTTCTTAAAGGGATCATTCACTTTGCTTTCAAATAATCGGTCTGTTTGACTGCACACGCTCAATGCCAAAAAAATGCAATATGTAGTCTATAATGCATCATTTTAAAAGTACCCACATAATTTGCTCTTTTTCCACAACATACGTTTAGTGCAGTGTGTCCCAGAGAAAAAGAAAACCACAACCCGAAGTGTACCAAGAACAGTTATAAAGTAAATTCCCAAAAAGATTTGAGTGTTTATTCAAAACAAACAACTACAACAGTTAACTATTAGGCCAATGTCAAAATATCCATTTGTTTGTTTTTATTTGTCGACGATGGTTTGACCCTCAACTTGGTACATGGACCACATCGGGACAGAAGAGTGATATGGGACATCTGGAAGGAATAATCAATAATGAAAATAGGTCTGGAGTGAAAGAACACAAACTTTTTGGGAAATTTACTTTATAACTTATAGGTACACTTCAAGTTGTGGTTCTCTTTCTCAATGGGTCAAATTGCACCACTAAATTTAAGTTGTGCTAAAGAATTTATGTGGATAAGTATTAGTTTTGTATGATAAATTATGGACTAGATATTGCAATTTTTCAGGCATTGAGTGTGTGCAGTCAAACAGACTGATTTGAAAGCGAAGTGAATGATACCTATGAGAACCACTTTGACTAAGAAAGAATCAATGGCACAGGTTCCTATGGGTTTAAAAATGTCTCTTTGTGCAATAGTGGTAGTTAGGCTGAAGCAGGTCTTTGGTATTCAGCTGAAAGAATTCTCAACTCTGGTGGAAGGTTCATGCAGGGTTTCTGTCTGTGCTTTACATTTTTTGATCACCCAGGAAGAATTGGTTTGGATAACCTGTGCTCATATGGGCCAATATCACTGATAAACTCCAACACCAAGATCTATTCTAAAATTCTGGTAGCTCGGCTAGGTGGGGTCAGAGCCCATTTAGTGTCATCCTGGCTTTATACCCAGTAGAAGGACTATCACCGCTATGAAAGCTACGTACTCCTACCTGTTTGCACGGCAACAACTAATGGGGGAAGAGTCGGACATTATAGAAGTGTCGAGGGGGACTAGGCAGGGGTACCCCTGCTCACCCATTTTGTTTGCTCTCTATATAAACCCACTGATTGAGAAGAATATGAACAATCGGGGGATAAAGCCGATTATCAGCTATGGGTTTGAGACTAAGGTGCTCGCATATGCTGATGACATCGCCATTGTCACCACTGACCCCAAAGGAACAATCAGGGAAAAAAGCTATACCCGGAGAATTTGGCAGAGCTTCTAGCTACTCTTAATAAAGGTAAAACACAAGTTATCTGTACAGACAATCTTGCTTTCAAAGACCCACGGCATGTGGACACAGATGTGTATCTTGGAGTCCGCATTAACCCCACAGTAGCAACTTTAGGCAGAATACATTTTGATCCTCTGGTTGAAACAATCTCTACAGGCTTAACACGTATAAACGGGCTACATTTATCAACCATCGGTAGGATCAGTGTTTTAAAAATGACTATGTTGCCCAAGATTTTATACCTTTTCCGGTCGTTACCAGTTGCTATAGATAAAGCAATACTGAAAGTTCTGAATACCATATTCATAAATTTTATCTGGCAGTACGGGAAAGGTGAGGTGATCATTAAAGTATTTGTCTCTTCCACAGAGACTGGGTGCGTTGTCGGTCCCCAAGATCACATTCCATTATTGGGCAGGTCTCCTACAGCAAATGCACATTTTATTTCTTTCGGAAAATGACGAAAGGTCCGATCGGGGGGGGGGGGACAATGTGCACTTCCAAAAATGTATGAACTTGCTCTAGAAAGATAGGCCGGTGGACTGCTGCTGCGGCAGCATAGAGCTGAGTTATTACAAAAAAAGTAATTTCAAGGCAATACTTAATGCCTGGACAATTTGTAGCAAGGTTCGCAAAATTTTGGATCCCAAAACATTGCAGATATACTCCACTGTGGCGTTCCTCCCTTTTTCCACTCCCTTTTTACGATGTAATGGGTAGACAATGGGAGCGGTATGGCCTGACAGCAACTGGGGACCTATATCACCTCGACCAGATATGCCCTTTTAATCATCTGCAGCAAGGGTTCCCGTACACCCAATATTTTAAATACATGCAAATTAGGGGATTCCTCAGCAATTTCAGGGAGGCTATACCCCTAGATAACATATCATTGTTGGAGGTAATCACTCTGGCTGACTGCAAAATATGAAATATTTACAGCATTATGCTGGACAGACTCTCGGATGACCTCAAGAAAACTGAGGCAAATTGGGCTAGGAAGCTTGGTGACACGACGTTGATATAGACAATGCAAAAGCACTAGCCGCAAAGATTTTTTTGTCACCTAGCTTGAAGGCGCAGCATTTTAAAACACTATTTAAACTGTATTTTACTCCTGCCAAGTTGTTTAACTGGAGCAAAAGGACAGACAGTAAGTGTCCTAGTTGTGGGGAAGGCCTGGCCAATTTGATTCACATGTTTTATGACTGTGCCAGGCTACTCCCTCTAAAGTGTGGGCTGGAGCTCTTCTGGTAAGGACTTCTAAGGCATAGGATCAATCTTAGTCCAACCCTAATGATTTTGGGACATGATAGCAACAGCGGCTTGGATACTACCCAGATGTATTTTGGATTTGTATCAGTAGCTGTTGCCGGGATATTAATTGCCGCCAGCCGGAAGGATCCGGATCCCCCCCTCGTTCCAGATCTGGCTGGCCTAGCTGCTGGATATATATCCATATAGGTAGAACCGAGGCACAAGAAACCTATAAAACAAATGCAAAAAACGCAACAAGGAGGCAGGGTAGAAACACCCTGACCCCCTAGGCCTGCTCAGGGGGTCCCACAAGGACCCCCAGGGCCAAAAATGTATTTAAAAAAAAAAAAAAAAAAAAAGATTCGCGCACCCAGCGTGAATTTCGGCCCAGAATAAAAAAAAAATGCACGGGTCTCCCGCGCTTCTTTGTTAATTGGCCCCCGGGGGGGAAAAATCCCGGGGGCAGAATTAAAAAAGAGTGTGGGGGAGTCCCAATCCCCCCCACACTGCCCAGGGGACTGACACCCTCCGGGGCTCAAAGATACTATATGCGGGGGGGCTCACGCATTTATTTGGGATGGGGTCTCTCAGGCCCCCCCAGCCGCGGGGACCGCCTCCCCCCCCCCCCCCCGGGGCAACTTGTCAGTGTGGGAGGGGGGCCACGCGGCCCCCCTCCTAGAGGCTTGAATAGGCCCTGGGGACCGCCACCCCCCAGGACCGGCTCCTGCAGTGTCACGGGGTGCCCACCCCCGGGACACTGTAGTTTGCAATGACAGGGCGGGAGCCTCGTCATTGCAAACTGCTTTGCTTCAAAGCTGATTTCTTTTCCACATGGGGAGCAGCATGTTAGCTGCTCCCCATGTGGGAAAGCAATGCCGGCTCCTGCAGAATGCGGTGAGCTGGCTGGGACCGTGGGGGGATTGGGGACCCCCCGCGGCCCCCAACAGAAGCCAGGCCCTGGGGGATGGGGTCCCCAGGGCCATAAGGGGGGCCACGCGGCCCCCCTTCCCAATTAATAAATAAATAAATAAACAAACAAACAATGGCCGGCCCCAGGGGATGGGGTCCCCGGGGCCTTAAAGTGGCCTGAGGAGGGGGGCTACGCAGCCCCCCTCCATAAAAAGAATACAACATTTTTTTTTTAAAAGGGCCATGCCCTGGGGGATGGGGTCCCCGGGGCAAATTATGGCCGCGGGAGGGTGGCCAAGGGCCCCCTTCCCGATTTTTTTTTTATAAACAAAAATTGGGGGCAGGCCCTGGGGGATGGGGTCCCCAGGGCCCAAAAAATGGAAAAAGAAGGGGGGCTACACAGCCCCCCTCCTAAAAAAAAAAAACAAAAAAAAAAAAAAAAAAGACTGGATCGGCCGGAGGCCACGCCCCCTCCTTACACCACTCTGCAAACGCGCCCCCTGGCGGGTTTGCAGAGGGGGAACTAATTCTCCTTGAATACTGGGGGTCCCAGGGGGCCAACTAGCCCACCAGGAACCTCCAGTATGCGCCAGGGGGCTGCGTTGCAGAGAGGTGTAATGAGGCTACACCCCTTTTTACACCTCTCTGCAACGCAGCTCCGTGGCGCTTACTGGAGGTACCTGCTGGCCTAGTTGGCCGCTAGGGGACCTCAGGATTCAAGGGGACTTAATCCCCCAACTTAAAACGCGCCACGGGGCGCGTTTGCACAGTGGTGAAGGTAGGGGGCAGGGCCTGAGGTGATACTGTGCAAACACGCCATGTGGCACGTTTTAAGTTGGGGAATTGATTCCTCTTCAATCCAGAGGTCCCCTAGGGGCCAACTAGCCCACTAGGTACCTCCAGGAAGCGCTACGGAGCTGCGTTGTAGAGTGTTGTAAAAAAGGGGCGTGGCCTCTGAACACCGCTCTGCAACACAGCTCCCCGACGCATAATGGAGGTACCTGGTGGGCTAGTTGGCCCCCAGGGGACCGCAGGATTGAAGAGGTATTAATTCCCCAACTTAAAACGCGCCACAGGGCGTGTTTGCACACATCACCTCAGGCCCCGCCCCCTTCCTTTACCATTGTACAAATATTCCTCTAAAATCAGCCGAACTGCGAATTCCGATTTACTCAACTGTTATCAGGAGAGAACCCAGGGCTGCATCTTTTAGCGGAGCACTGACTCTGAAAAGTAATTCTAAGCGTACTTACCAGTAACTTGTATTTCCTTCCATAGGAATCCATTGGGTGGTTTTCAGCAGAAAAGTTTCTAAGTGTCCATTTTTGAAACGTACAAAAATTCCTCTAAAATCAGCCGAACTACGAATTCCAATTTACTCATCTGTTATCAGGAGAGAACCCAGGGCTGCATCTTTTAGCCCAGCACTGACCCGGAAAAATAATTCTAAGCAGACTTACCAGTAACTTGTATTTCCTTTCATAGGAATCCATTGTGTGGTTTTCAGCAGAAAAGTTTCTAAGTGTCTATTTTCACAAACTAAAAATATTCCTAAAAAATCGTCTGTATGACTTAAACACAGTCTTTCAACTGTTTACATGAGATTCACCTGTGCTGGATCCAGGATCCACCACTGAGTAAGCAAAAGTAACGATAACACTACTTACCTGCTAAGTGAGTTTTCTGCCATAGGATAACATCGGTGATTCTATGTGAAAAAAGTTTTAAGTGTCAACTTTTAAAATATAATAATGATCCTTAAAAATCACTACTGTAACCAAAACACTTTTACTCAACTGTTTACAGGAGATGTCCAAGGACTGAATCTAGCATCCAGTCCTGTGGTTAGAAAAGTAATCCATAAAGTAACTAATTGCATTTGACTAGAAATTCACATGGAGCTCAATGTTGCTTTGTGTTTGAAATTGTGTTGCCCATTGCAACAACTGTAACTACTGTACTTAAAAGTCTATTGCCTATTTGCAAAGTATTTAAACTAAAGTGTGAGAAAGTATATTTTGTATTGTAATGTATTATGTAAATAAAAAAATAAAATATCTAAAAATAAACAATGTAGTAAATCAGTATAAAAAAATCAGTATAACAATTAATACATTAAAAATTGTCATTTACAAAACCTTTGAAATTCACTGAAAAAACCCCATAGGTTTCAGGCCGGATATAGTTAGGAATTAGCATTTAAAAAACCTTTGAAATTCACTGAAAAACCCATAGGTTTCAGGCCTGATATAGTTAGGAATTAACATTTAAAAAACCTTAGAAATTCACTGAAAAAACAATAGGTTTTAGGGGTGTTACAGTTAGCTGGACATTTCACTCGAACAAAACCATTGAAATTCCTCCGATGTAGTTAGTTGTACTAACTAAATCTCGCGCGCCCGCAATCCACTGCTGATGATGTCACATATTACATCATTCATGACATGGTCAGTGACATCACTGATGACATCTCAAATGACATCACTGATGACATCATCCACGTGACAATCAGATACACCTCATCATACACTAGTATTACCTTTCATCACTCACTGTAAAATAGAGTGCCAGATTTAAAACCATTGACACACCAATACAAGTTTCTAAACACCCACTCAGTGATTCCTAGATCTATACACACGTCTAATCACTTACCTATAGATTCACTCATACATGCTGTCAATGATCAATAGAACACTATCAAATATACTTATACACCTATATCGACATTACACACCAGCACACATCCTAATCACTTATGAAGTAATCCTACTCACTTATGCAAACAATGGATCATACTTACTTTTACTTAGCTATGCACTCATAAAAACACCACTTCATCTATTCATATAGATAATAAATCATCCTTAGTGTGTTATAAAAACACTATTACAACTATACAGTTATCCATACAGTCACTCATATAATCACCGAGTCTTATGTGTACTTATTTATATACACCAACTGACACATACACTGGCTTTTATTTTTCTAGTTTGTTGGACATGTACCATTGAGACATATATTGGCTCATCGCCACACCCATAAAGATAGTCACTCACCCAAACAACTGTTATAACATGTAGGTTTAACTTCAGATACCTACTGAATCAACTATTCACACATCTTTGGGCAGTCACACCCAGACCCGAACCACACACACATTCACTCTCCCATACAAATACTCAGTTGACTAATCAATAAATAATATAGACTTTCACGTAGCTAGTAACCAACTGGTTCACCTCGCTTTCACCATCTCTATTTTAGGGATTTATTTGTTTCCATTTTGCCCTTCAGGGGGCTTTGAACATTCTCTCCTTATTTTCATTCTTCATAAAATTGTAGCTCCTCTGCTTCTGGTGTCCCTGATTCAGCCTTGTCTACATCCAGTAGGCATGCTTTTTTTTCTGTTATTTTTCACTCTGGCAAATGTGTAATATTCTTTCATCCAAATGTATGGATATTTATTCATCTTGGTTAAAATCCCATCTGGAACATCAGTCTTTCAGAAAAAAGTTATGTATTGTTTCCAATTGGTGGAACTTTTCTTTCTTGATTTCCTCCTCTTGTGCTGTGATTATATTTACACACGGGCATCTCCAACGAGTACCTCATGATCTACTGGTAGCTCTCCAGTTACCTGCAAGAAGCTCTCCTGTGTGCAGCCCAGTCAACTAAATTACAAGCTTTTGTTTGGTTGCATAACTATATGCATCCCAAAATTGAATAGCATACATTTGAGACAAAAATGTGCGTATTTTCAGAACTCATAACCTGATCTTTGGAGAAAATTGCTTGAATTCCAAAATATATTTAAAGCGGATATCTGAATGATAAACCATGAGACAACGGGGAGAATTATTACTAATATGATTAACTTGGCGCGAGGGACATTGCAACAATGGTTGTTATGTATTAACCATGTAGAGGCATTCCATATTGATCAAGCTTTTTTCACATTACTGCTGGTAATCCTGACTGATGCACCGAGGTGAACATTGCAGTTATTATAGCATGGGGTGGAAGCTAATGTAATCGTGACTGACGTGCTCACTATTACTACAGTAAAATCATTAGTAGCGCAGTATGATTTTCACTTAACATAAGTAGCTCTTAGTGAACAGAACCTCCAGGATTTCACGATTTGCAAGAAAATTTGCAAAATAAGCACTTTTGTAATAAGGCCGCGCTTTTTACAAAAGGGTTCACGAAATTTGGAGAATGCCAAAACATTTGCCCTCCCGAAATGTCAGAGCAGGCCCAGCGTCTTCAGCAGCAGAGCAATTCTTTCTATCTTCTTCATGATTGGCACGAATATCCAAAACCATTAAACAATGGTGTTGGAATCTCCGTCAACCACTGGATGGCGCCATACCCCAGCTAATGCAGCAAGTACCCCGAATGTGTACACTTTGATGTACCCTGGCCTTATTCCGTATCGACATCCCTGACTGCCGCTTTTTAGGTCTCGGCCTGACTTAAGCAGCGCATGCGCTGAACTCGTCATACGAGGCTTCTTGGAATCAATACGATTCCAGAAGCCTCGTCCCTGCTCCGCCTTCAGCTTTCATTCGTGCGCGTCGTTTGGCGTCACAAATTATGCCTAAGGCAGTGCAATGATTGTATTAAAGGCATGTCAATCCTCCCTTGTTGCCACCCTGTCTCCTTTTAGGCACGTCCACCGGGATTGGATCTTTTACCCGCGGCGTTACACTTTTGTCTTCATTTACTGGGGAAGCACTATTTGTTTCCCCTTCCGTCTGTCTATCTCAGAAACACGTTGCTTAAATGTTGCCGTCTACCAGAATACCAATCTCTCACCCCGTTTCCCCCTTCTTGCGATTTGGCCCCCTTTCCTTTCAGTTCCTGTTACGCTGTAATGTCGTCTATCCCCCTTCCCTCCACATCAGTCCCACAAATGGTTATTTTATTAACGTGTGGTATGCATTTTTTTATTTAACGTTCTGTGCTCTCTGAGTCAATTCCTGTTGCTGACCAGACTGAGAGTTGGTTGCCGTGTCAATGATGTGGCTACAAATGTACATTGCACTAGTGCACTTAAAGGTACCATTGTGGGGCTTGTTTGTGTTTACTCCCGAGCCGAGTCATTCGACGTAAACCCCAGCCAAGGCACAGTTGTGCGCAATGAAAGAATAGCCCACCCCCTCTCCTCCCCGATCCATTAAGCAGCCCCGCCCCTCCCTTTGTTGGACGGGCTGTGCTTGAGCACTACCTTTGTTGGCCTCGGTTGCTTGAGCACTACTCACATCTCGATGGGCTTCATTTAGAGTTTGGAGGGAACTAGACATCCTCCCATTTCAGGAGGACAGTCTTAATTCGGAGTACAATAATCGGCTGAATTTTCCGGCTATCCATGTGGGGGAGGAAATTCTTCCGGGTGCTCCTACTTCGCATTTAGATTTTCTTTCAGAAACCAAAGGATTTTCAGACCCCTCCAAACTATCGATGAGTCCTTGGGAATTGTTTTCAGTGCACGGAGAAGTTCGTTTTGTAACATTTATCTGTTATGCAAGCAGACATGTTATTATTGCATCTCCTTTCCGATGTTGCTGTGTATATAACCCGGGCCTTGTTGCTGTTGACTAATGCTCTTTTAAATGCGTTTCTACAGATGATTACTTGCCTGATTACTGTGTATTTTCATTTTGTGTACATTTAATGTATAATCATTTGAATTCACTGCGCTATAAACTACTTGGAATGCTTGTTATGTGCTGGGTTTTGCTTTTATCGGTCCTCAGTTTTTCTTATTGTTAGTCTTGATGTGTTATTGTGCTTTTCTGTATATAGAGACTATTGTTACCTTTGGATTGTGCTGGGTTCCGTGGATTCTGTGGTCATCAGTTAGTGTTGTTGGATTTTTGGAGGCCGGTGCAGATGGGGCTCTTTCGCTGTTCACCGTTGGCCGACCCTGCTTCTCATCTGCTGCTGTTTCTCTTGACCTCATAACAATGCTACTAGTACTGATGTCATGTTTCGTAGCTATTCACACATGGCAAATCCTTCTTCTTGTAGAACTAGTTTAATGCTCAGATGGTTAATTTATTGCATTAAACGTTTAGTAAAATTGACCACATTAACTTGCACGCTCATCTGAGATAGCACTGTGGGGATAAAGGCTGGGCAAAAGTGATGGACACAGCTCTTCATCACTGTAGTTTGTACTTTATGTTGCTGAGGAGTGACCACTCAGCACCTCTTTACTTTTCAGATAATAACACTGGCAGGTAGTTTTAATATGGGAATTGGAGAGCACCTACACTTTTGGTTAATTTTAGAAGTAGGTTAGATTTCACTACTTCAATCAATCAAATGCACTCAGTCAATGATGTGGCTACAAATGTACATGACGCTAGTGCGCATAAAGGTACCGTTGTGGGGCTGGTTTGTGTTTACTCCCAAGCCGCGTCATTCGACGTAAACCCCAGCTAAGGCACAGTTGTTCGCAGTGAAAGAATAGCCCACCCCCACATCTCCTCCCCGATCCATTAAGCAGCCCTGCCCCTCCCTTTGTTGGCCTCGCTGTGCTTTCACTTCTGCTCTTGTCTTTTAGAGCTGCTGCCCTGGGGCAGTGACACAGATGTCCCTCAGAGATAGAGGCGTGGTTTCATCTTCAGAGCCTACTACTCTCCACTACTCACACTCCACATCTCACTCTCCACATCTCACTCTCCACTACTCACTCTCCACTACTCACTCTCCACTACTCACTCTCCACTACTCACTCTCCACTACTCACTCTCCACTACTCACTCTCCACTACTCACTCTCCACTACTCACTCTCCACTACTCACTCTCCACTACTCACTCTCCACTACTCACTCTCCACTACTCACTCTCCACTACTCACTCTCCACTACTCACTCTCCACAACTCACTCTCCACAACTCACTCTCCACAACTCACTCTCCACTACTCACTCTCCACTACTCACTCTCCACTACTCACTCTCCACTACTCACTCTCCACTACTCACTCTCCACTACTCACTCTCCACTACTCACTCTCCACTACTCACTCTCCACTACTCACTCTCCACTACTCACTCTCCACTACTCACTCTCCACTACTCACTCTCCACTACTCACTCTCCACATCTCACTCTCCACATCTCACTCTCCACATCTCACTCTCCACATCTCACTCTCCACATCTCACTCTCCACATCTCACTCTCCATCTCACTCTCCATCTCACTCTCCATCTCACTCTCCATCTCACTCTCCATCTCACTCTCCATCTCACTCTCCATCTCACTCTCCATCTCACTCTCCATCTCACTCTCCATCTCACTCTCCATCTCACTCTCCATCTCACTCTCTACTACTCTCTCTCTACTACTCTCTCTCTACTACTCTCTCTCTACTACTCTCTCTACTCTCTACTACTCTCGCAACTCTACTACTCACTCTGATACTCACTCTCTACTACTCACTCTGATACTCTCTACTACTCACTCTCTACTCTCTACTCCTCACGCTCTACTCCTCACGCTCTACTCCTCACTCTCTACTCCTCACTCTCTACTCCTCACTCTCTACTCCTCACTCTCTACTCCTCACTCTCTACTCCTCACTCTCTACTCCTCACTCTCTACTCCTCACTCTCTACTCCTCACTCTCTACTCCTCACTCTCTCCTCTACTCACTCTCTCCTCTACTCACTCTCTCCTCTACTCACTCTCTCCTCTACTCACTCTCTCCTCTACTCACTCTCTCCTCTACTCACTCTCTCCTCTACTCACTCTCTACTAACTCTCTACTCTCTCTACTCACTCTCTACTCACTCTCTACTCCTTTCTCTCAACTACTCTCTACTCCTTTCTCTCTACTACTCTCTACTCCTTTCTCTCTACTACTCTCTACTACCCACTCTCTACCACTCACTCTCTACCAATCACTCTCTACCACTGACTCTCTACTCTCTACCTCTCTCTCTACTACTCCCTACCTCTCTCTCTACTACTCCCTACCTCTCTCTCTACTACTCCCTACCTCTCTCTCTACTACTCCCTACCTCTCTACTACTCCCTACCTCTACACCTCTACCTCTCTCTAAGCGCACATATATATATATGCATTTATATATATGTATGTGTATATATATACACATACATATACAAACATATATATACACGTCAGCATATCTATATAAATACAAATATAAATGCATGCATACATATACATACATATGCATGTTATGTATATGAAAGTTTTACAAACACTAATAAAAGCAAAGCTAAAAAGCCACCTAATTACAAACAGAATTGCTTTAACTTAAACGAGGGCGAGACCTATTGCATTTTCAATACTTGTTCTTACTGCCTCACTTATTGTGTTGACTGCTGTTTCTTGTTGAGCAGAGCAGCATTTCGGTGATTTATTTTCACGTTTCAGATGCAATCCTGTATGTTATCAGCTGAATGGAACTGCATGTTGAACCGACGAGCTCAATGTCCTTTATCTTCGAGGAATTGGTTGCAGCTGAAAGCCCAATCTCTTCATAGTGTTTGCTCTTTCCATATAGTTCGACTTTTAATGCATTGTCATATTGCTTATATCTTTTCTCTCGATTAAGATTTGGTATCTTTTTCTTCCTTTTTTCCATTTTGCAGTCCGGTACTTAACTATCCAGACTTTTGAAATGCAAACCAGTGTTAGCTAAGTTGGTACATCGGCCCCTGCTGTTATTTGAACTCAGCACTCACTTTCAAGGCTGGGTAAATACTGTATTCTTTGCCACAGTTACATGGGTGTAAAGCACATGTTATCTAGATTCAGCTAGGGTATACTTTGTCACTGCCACACGGCTGTGCAGCATACATCAATTTTATGTAGAACACCCCAATAGTGCACATTTTGTTTTTTCAATCAGTAATAATAAGTAGCATTTTTAGGGCTCATGCGCTGCTCTAGGAGAGGGCCTCTTGGAATCACTTCAGACTTCCAAGAGACTTCTCTGTGTGGGTCTGCCTCCTCCCACACATCCCATTAGCCTTTGCGTGTGGCTTTCAATAATGAAAACACGCAAATGGCCAAAGACGGGTGCAAGTCCCGCCTTTCCTCAAAACATTCACTGTCATGGCCTAGGGGCCTCGGGAGCGAGCAGCAGCGCGCATTGTGCCAGCTGCATTCCTCCCTGATCGTTATCTTGATTCCTCTCCGCGCCCATTTGCAGGGCAGACAATTAGCGCCTCATCACTCAAAGGCTCCTCTTGTGTTGCTATCTTTTGATCTTTGACCATAGAGTCTGCAACCCGATCCTCTCTGCCCCTTCCTTGTTTGGCTTCTCACGTTCCCTCTGCCCTTTTGTTATTCGCGCTCTTCATCTGCCCCAGTGCTCTCGCAGGGACCTTATTGTAGCTTGTGCCGCCGCCATTCGCACCTCGGCCATGTCACAGCTCAGGTGTTATATCTGCCACAACTCTTCAGAGGCTGCGCCTTTTGTTCAGTGTTGCCCATTTCACCTCTGGTTTTCAACACTCGGTGCCGCTTGCACCTCGTTTCACCAGCTGCGGGGTGAGTTCACTATGTATGACCTGCGAATCGTGAAACATTTCCTGTGCAAGGAATGTGCACGCCACAAGTACTACTTTTAATGTAAAATTATGTTTAGTTAGCCCGGAAAAAGTATTGTTGAGCGAACTTATGTAGGGCTGTGGCAGACAAAAATAACAATTAACTTTATTTACATAGCGCTGTCTACCATTTTTGATTGATATCTAGGCACTGATATGCACAATACTACCCAACTCAATGTTACTCATTTTATCGACCTCTGAAGGATGAAATACTGAATTTGGAGCCTGTATTATTATTTTGAGATTTGTATAGCATAAGCTAGACCCGAAGGTATCAGAGCGCTTTACATGTTATATGATAACATTTTTATCTCTGCAGTGTTTGCATTAGTTCACTTAGCTCTTTCACCAGCTTCCAAGCTGAGAAACAAATCGCCTAGCTCTACAAACGTGCCTCGTAGAATGATGCTAGTATCTCCAGGCACTTCTGAATGAATGGGGTTGTGTTCTGTAGCCTCAATTGCTACTTTGGTCAAATTGCTTGGAATCCTGCACCTCTTTTCTTAATAGTACCGAACCAGTGCAGGGGCGCAGCTATCCGAAGTGCAGCAGGTGCAGTGGCACCAGGAGTCAGAGTGGCCAACTGCATCCAACTACGGCTAATAGGTTTTTTTTCGATAACTTCCGCACTATGGGATGGGGGTTGGCTTTTTTCTTACTTGCATGAGGGCCCATTGCACCCTTGCTAGGCTGCGGAATTACTGGTGACCCTAGCTTCACATGTTATAGTTTCAAGGAGGAGCGTAGACCCTTCTCTTGGTGACTGACTTCTCACATAGTTAAATGAAAAGGTGTTGGACTCACTGCTGCCTTGTAGGTATGGTTTATTCTGGGCTCTTTTGTGATTACAAACAACTCGAGCCATGTGCACTGACAGCACCTGCAGTATACAGAGGGCACCCAGGCCTAGGGCTAGGTCAGATCTCAAGATAATTGCTTATGTTCCATCGGGGGTTTTCAGCTTAGGTCTCTTGGGAGCATCAGGTCTATTACTCCAAAGACTAAAATGTGCGTCATAAGGCAGCACATCTTGTGATACTAGTACCGAGTCATTACTTTGTCATTTTTACAGGTTACCACTGTCTGGACAAAGGTTTCACCTCATTATTACCAGACAGAAATGTAAATGGAAGTTTCCATTTGTATATGCATGAATTATGATGGAAAAACGGTTTCAATATAAATAGATTTAGAAAGGCATACTCCTGGTGGGAGTGGAGGGGCAAGGGGTGCTGCTTTTCTGTATTGTGCACAAGTACAATGCAGGCTTCCCCGGAATGTACACAGCAGACCAGCTGGCAGGGGCATGCAGCATTTTCAATACAAGTTGATAGTTCATATTTAAAAATAACCTCAAGGGGACCTAGTGCCACCCGGGCCTGGATCGTATTTTGCAATACGCTTTGTATGAAGTCGAATACACTCTAGTTATCCTGGTCTTTTTGCACATTATTTTTTGTAACTTTTTCGCAATTTTATAAATAAATGCAAGAATGCACGGTCCCCTCAATTAAAAAACCAAAAAATACTAGCATTGGCATAGCCAATAGGTCTCGCTTTTGGGACCTTATAAGCATTTAGTTATGCAGTACAATATCCTTGGTGCAACAACATCAACTGTTGCATGGCTAAACACTTATAAAGTCCCAAAGGCAATACAGACTGGCTATGCCAATGCTTGTTTAAATTTGCTGCCATCATCTGAATTCTTCCTACGTCCATCTAATGCACTCTGCACATTGCTTCGAGTCGAAGCAGGATGGGCTGCTCCAGGTCCTCCCCGTTTGGTGCCCAAAGCCCCATTGACAGCAGGACAATTAAACACCAATTAAGGTTTTTGGATATCGTGTTGAGTAGCTCTTCGAAGCCGAAGGAGTCCTGAGCGCTGAAAAACGATTTATTGCCGGCTTTGAAGGTGCTGTCGGCGCAGAGGGCCCGATTGGCTGTTTTGATGCTGATGGTTGGCTCAGACTCATTTCCGAGGCCTTTGTTTGGTGCCAACAATGGCCTTCTGGTACTAACACACAGGAAGTTCAGTGTGGACTTTGAGGCTCAAAGCCCAAACCTCTTGAGGGTGGTACTCACCCTGTCACTGTAGAGGAGGGGTGTGGTATTTACAGTCAACGTCTTCTGCAAAGCAAAAGGCAGTTTTTCTGCCTCTAAGTTGGAGTGTAAGCTCAATTTCAGGCTAAAGCAGATGGTCTGAAGTCCCAAAGTCTCTAACTGTGGCTTCTCCTAGACATCCTGGTCCCCAAAGAGATCAGGGGTGTCTCCGAACGGTGTAACATGGTACGTTGAGCTAGGCGCCAATCTCAATGTTAATGGAGTGTCTTTTTTGATCAAGAGGCAGGTGGTGCAGGATGCCTTGTCATGCTCCAGAAAGAGAAAGGAGTTGCAGACCCAATGATGATCAGACCAGCGGTATTTCAAATTGCACTGTGAACAGCTCCAGAAAGTGGTTCTTTGCATTATGAAATCTGCATCCTTCGTGAAAAAGGCAGAGAAGAAGGCCCTAAAAGGGAGCAAATGCCCTGAGAGGGTGGTGGAAGGAACTTGGATGGCGAAGTCGAGTGATGAGACAAAGCTGCAGACTGATTCAAGCTGATCGGGGTAGAAGAAACGGGGGGTACCAGTGCCGAACAGCAGAGGGTGTCGGCTCGGAGCTCAGTGGATGCACTTCCAAACCTGATGGCGGAAAGATGCAATCTAACAATGGAGCCAATGCTCATGCACATTACCAGCAATGGGTGGAGTCACCATACCTTGTGACACAAACACTTCTTCGGAGAAAAAACAAGTTTCACATGCCCAAACCCAACACTAGATGGCAGGAGTATGCACAGTATGTGTATCTACAGCTACATATGTCACAAACATTAATTCACAAAAAACACTTGCAAAGAAGTATGTTCAAAGAAAGCCTACTGCTTTGTGAAGTCATGATACTTGCACCATTTCTAGCAGGCAAAAGAAAACACTTAGGGATCATTCCCCAACAATTCACATCTCCTACCTCGCACACTTTTCTTATGATTGTCTCATTCACGTTTTATGAAGTCATCAATCCTCTAGGAATGAGTCTAACAGACTCTGCACTAAACACAGACTATGGAAGACACTCAGCTGTAATACTAGCTCTTTAGTCTGAGGAGTGCTTTATTGGTTCGAGTGGTCCCCTGCCCATACTTATTTTAAAAGACAGAGGCTGTTGTGAACAGAGATCCTGACTCATTGCTTCCACAACTCTAAGTTTTGGCACCGTGTGGGCGTTGACAAGAATGTCTTAACCAGCACCTGGGAGGGGGCACATCTTAAGAGCTCTGACCCAGGGCTAGATGCCTAGTTGAACCCTCACACCTTTGGCCAGAAGACTATGCTTCCAGACAGAAGTCTAATAAAGGAGACATACTAAACCTTTGAGTCTGCAGAAAACCCTGACAAAGAGTCAAATTAAATAACTGAAGTGCTACAAATCTGTCCTGTAGTTCAGCACCCTTGTCTGCTGTGAACTGCGAGTTCACAAAGGTCAAGAAGTGATATTTCAAGGTGGACCCCAAAGAGGGGTAGGTAAAGATTACCATTCTTTGATGTATCGAGAGAAAACATCTCTTGATAATGGTTTACAAACATTAAAGAGGACATTAACCCCTTCCCACTCTAATGAAGTTCTTGAGAAGAACCACCAAACTTAACATATGGCTTGAAATCCTGAGGTGTCTTGAAGGTCTTCAGATATTTGTTAAACTCTCTAATTTAGAGCCCATTTTAAGCCATTATTAATGGCAGTTTCAAGATGGTTGCAACTGGTTATAGGCATAGGCATACTCACTGCTCCATAAATATCAAAGGCAGTGACACCCGCAGGATGAAGTCCCACCAACAATAGTAAAATTCAGCTTTCTCAAAGGAGATTCTACACTGAACTGTGATGGCTGTATACCCATATACGAGGAAAGCTTTGGCTCCTTGTATTAAAGAATGCACTTGGTGGGACACAAAAGCTGTAATAACTCAACAAGCTACCAGTTTCTCTAACACTACTCTGCAACCACGAACATTGTCTTTGGTATTATGCAAAAATGAGCATATGACCTTCCTACAGAAAGGTATCAGGCACATAAACTATAATAGAAGAGAAGGTGGTGTTAAACCAAATAATTTTCTAATCAATAGATATTTAGTTCACAAAAGTGTCCAGATCTTGCATCAATACAAACATGAAATGATGTCAAATATCAGTTAAGATTCTTTTTTCTGGAGGAGTGAGATTACAACCATGTACCATTCTCTGTATTGAGACCCTCTCTCGATGTCGAGTAACAAGAAAACCTGTATAAAACCCAGTGCAGGATCTCACCTGTCAGAGGCATGAAGGTGTGCTCCTATTCACAAACAGCCCGAATTTGGGTATGGGGGGGATGAGGGGCAGAAACAAAGGATTTTATTGATCTTTTTATGAAACAGCAAATGAGCAGCAAAGGTGTCAGGGCACTTTGCAAGGATAGGTAGTGAGCAGGAGCAAGAGGTGATGTGTGTTGGCAGGGTGGAAACAGTAACAAACACCCAGGGAGCCCTTTACTAAAAGGGTAGAACTAAAGGGCTGCAGCAAAGACTAGAGGTGGCAGACAGAATGAAGAGATGACAGTTGATGTACCTGATATGAGCTCGCCCCTCAGCTAATCTGAATCCATTGCTATGGAGATGGATTCCATTGGATATGCCATTAGTTGATGTTTTTCCATTCTGCACTTCTAGGGAATGAAAGAAAAGAAAGAGGGTCAGATGTTCAGCATACACTGCCTCTAGTCACAGGTACAGCATATACTTCTGCCAATTACTTGGCACAATGTACACTCCCTACTATCCCTTGCCACAGCACACAAAGCCACAGATCGCTGTGAGCAACATTGAAAGCCTCTCAATATCGCACAAACCATAAATAGTTGCCATGCATCGCAAACAGTGCATCCCAGAGAGCTTCTTTCCTCCTGCCGCAGTTTATACTGTGACTCCCAACATTTGGCACACCGCACACTTAATAACATACAAAAAGCGAAGGGAGAAAGGCTTACAAATAGTTAAAACCACTAGCATTCGTGTTAGGTAGCATTCCAAAACAGATTTTCACATACTGCACCACTCTAGACCCATCCCATGCAAATCATTACTGACCCTGCTCTTCCTAGGAACAGTCAATCTGAACTGCTTGACGAGGACCCCTTCAGGAGAGAACATGAACAACCGCAGAGCGCACACTTAAACACAAAGATTAAGGCATCACGCACAGACCCCACCTCTTTGTATAGTTTACAAACGCATCTCGCACACTGCCACAGAGTAGAAAGCACATCAAAGACCGTCTACAGCTCTTGGAACATCCTATGCAACCTCCCTACCTCATGGCACAACACACTGCTGCTTACATCCTTGACTGAGTACACCTGAGATATCACATATGGCCTGAACTGGCAGATAGCCTCCACTGCCTCATCTGTGATTAATGCATGCACTACCTTCCATCTTCAAGTACAGAATATACTGCCTTCCAACACCTAGAATAGCAAACAATGACTTACATCGCTTTGCACTGTATACATTGCTTCCTATTTACGAGCACAGCTCCCCACTGCCTGACCAAGAATTTACAGCCCGTCATCTCAAAAAACAGGTATGCTATTATTTTGGGATGATATAAACAATTGGAGTGCTAAAGCTGCCCTTCAATTAAAGCTACCATATTATTCTGGAGCCCACATTTAGAAAGAGTGAAACAAAATGTGTCAGAAAAATGAATTTATTCTTTTGTTTGATTGAATCAATATTTTAATAATCTAATTTATAGATCTTTAGAACCTTCCTGTTGCCAGAGGGGCTGAATTTTTAGAAAAAGTGATTAATAGAATATTTACATTACAACATTTATACATTCAATGCTAACATATCACAAACACATCTCATGCATTCACATCCATTCCTACTATCACACAGGCTTAATTCACGTTGAAAAACAGTTTTACAGTCAAAGGACCACAGAGTCAATTGTAAGAGCGCCAAGTTTGACTACAAACAATTCTTAAATTTCAGTATTTTAGCCTCTTGTGGTCACGGTATAAGGTCTTTCGAGACCCATAGATCATTGGGTCTCTCCTCAGGACCTGTAAAGTAATAAGAAACCTAAATAAGTTTGGGTGCTTCCCCTATGCCTCTCTCTGAAATCTTTTTAAGGAGCTCAATTCATTTACCTTGTATCAGATGGAGACGGACGGGATTAGTCTAAACAAAGAAGAAATAGTAAAAGAGTGTAAGGACAACCATACCTTTTTAAAAAAGTGCATTCAGAAAATGAATAGGTTCGGAAATGACTTACTGTTGTGTGAGGTTGCTCAACCGACGCAAAATGCTTGTTTGTTTAGTAAAAACAGGAAGGGAGCGTGTTGGGCTGGACCTGGTTGAAAAACTGGGAAGGCAACAGACATGGCATCAGATGGTGCTTAATGTATTAGAGGGAAACACCTGGGTCCGTAGCATGTAAAAGCCAGGGTTTACCTTAGGTAGAAGTCTCTTATGGTTGATTTGAGTCTGGGCGTTAGGTGTGAGGACGCCGCTTTTCATCAGGAATGGTAATAGTCAACTCTGTAAAGAATCGGCACAATATTAAGAAACGGGGGGGGGAAAAAAAGACAAAGGAACTGATCAGACCGTAGTCTAAATCTTCCGGCGCTTCATACCTGTCGAAGTCAGAGGATTTTCGAAGCGAGGTATCCGTTCGTTTCCGTGTTGATCTGCCGATTTTCGTCGCAATGATATTCCCCTGTCGATGACGTTTTATGCGTCTGGTAGCCAATTGGTTGAGGGATTAGGCATAGAAAGAGGACTGATGGAGGCGGCTCGTATGTAATAGAGTGTTGTTTGCTATACGTGTCTCCTCACTAGGATAGCGTTTCATACAAGGCGAAGAGGGTGATCAAAAACGGTGAATCTAATTTCATTAGTTGCGTTAATTGAGGTTTGCGCAGAATGATGATAAAACTCACGTACTTGATTCGAAAAATAAAATCCATCTCAGTCCGTGAAGTTTTGTTGTTCTCAAGCAGACAGTTTAGATGTAGTCTTTCCCTGAAAATAGTTTGATGAAATACTGCAAAGAAAAACAACATAAATGTTGTTTCAAAGGGTTTTTAACTCTCTTTGGATGATGTGATTGTAGGGTAATATAGTGCCTCTAATGTAAATTTGCGAGACCTCGTGAGTTGTGGTTCAGAAAAAGGGGGGGACAGGATAAAGTTATACTCACATGATGTCATTTTTCAGCCCGTGAATATTGGTTGTCCCAATGTGTGTTGTTTCGTGCAGGTTGGTTGTCTTTTTGACACTCATTCTCTTTAGGAGGTGGATTTGGAATGGTGGTACTTTAGTTTAGAAGTAATACGGTCCTCCTAGTGATAACTCGTAGTGTTCAAACCTTATACTAAGTTAAGTTGTACAGTTCAGAAAGTTCATTCAGGCCTTTGGTGGCAGAGTTGAATTTGAGAATTAGCATGGCTTCTGTTCTTGAGAGTTTCTGCTCAAGGTCGCCACCTCTTGCATCTCTATTTACTTTGGCGATTACTGTCCATTTTAGATCTTTGATTTGGTGGTTGTTGGTTCGCCAATGGTTGACCAAAGGGGCTGATATAACATTGTTGTTGATCCTAGACTTATGCTGTGACATTCGGATTCGAATTTCTTGGCTGGTCTTGCCTATATAGACTAAATCACACGGGCATCGTATGGCATAGATCACTGATTTACTTCGACAGTTGGTGAACGATTCGTGTTTCCAGTAAATCCGATTGTGTTCAAAGAGATCGCCTTCAATAGTCGAGTCACAACATGCGCATGAGCCACATTTACGATGGCCCTGAATGGGTTGTAGTCCTACATAATCCCGCACCGTCGGTGGTTTATTTTGTGGCATAGCTGCTCGAATGATTTGGTTAGCAATATTGCGATCTTTTTTGAATGCAAATAAGGGATTTTGTTTCAGTGATACGTCAAGATTTTTTATTAGATGCCAGTTCTGTATAATACATTTTTTCATTAGATTGGAATTAGGACAAAATGTCGAGACACAGACAATCCTTTCAAGTGGATGGCTCTCTTTCTTTTTGAGTAGATCTTCTCTGGGTGACCACCAAGCTCTTTTCATTGATCGTTTTAGTAGTTTCTTGGGGTATCCTCTCTTCTTTAGATTGTCGCATAGTGTAGTAGCGTGGGCCATGTATTCATCCTTGAATTGACAGTTCCTTCGGATCCGTAGAAATTGACCGAAAGGTAAGTTGTCACGTAAATTTCTCGGATGATAACTTGAGTAGTGCAGGGTTTTGTTCCTGTCTGTTTTCTTTTTGAACAAGGTAGTGGCCAAGCTGTTGTCAGAGGGATAAATTTCTACATCGAGAAACGCAATTTTGGTTTGAGAGTGGTTAAGAGTAAATTGGATATCGGCAGTGCGATTATTCAGCCAATGATGGAAATTTTTAAGGTTTTCAAGAGGCCCTGTCCAAGTCATGAAAACATCGTCAATGTAACGAGTCCATTTGCCGATGTATTGTGAAAAAGGATTATCATTGTAAATGAATTTCTCTTCGTATTTGGCCATGAAGAGTATCGCTAATTCCGGTGCAAATGGACATCCCATAGCCACTCCCTTGACTTGAAAATAGAATTCCCCATTGAAGTTAAAGTAGTTCTTTTTAAGCGCAAAGGTGGCTAGTTTCATGATGAATTCTGTTGGTACTTTAGGATTCACTCTTGTTTCTAGATATGATTGAATGACCGAAAGACCGTCATCCTGAGGTATTTGTGTATACAAAGAAACTAAGTCCAAAGTTACTAGATGAAATAAATTAGGGATGTAATGTATAGATGATAATTTGTTGAGAAAATCTGTAGTGTCAGCTAGAAAAGATGGTACTCCAGCTATGAACGGTTTTAGGAAGTAGTCAACAAATTTTGAGATTGGTTCCAACAGAGAGTCGCAGCCCGATATAATCGGCCTGCCGGGGGGTGATGTTTCATTTTTATGGATTTTTGGGAGGACATAAAATAAAGGTGTCCTTGGGTTCTTATTTTGCAAAAATTCCAGTTCTTTTTTGGAGAGATAACCTTCTTCGAAACCTTTTGATAAATCGGAAAGAGTATGTGCTGAAGATCAGAAGTTGGATCTTTGTTCACTTTTTTGTAGCATTGGATGTCATTTAATTGTCTGGTCACTTCTTTTACATAGTCCTCTTTGTCTAGAATGACTATGGATCCGCCCTTGTCAGCCTGTTTTATCACAATAGAAGTGTCATTTTGAAGTGTAGAGAGGGCTTGAATTTGATTTTTTGTCGTATTGAATTTTATCCCATGTTTGTTGTTTTCCATTTCTGTTATGGCTGAAAGTAGAGTTTTTTCAAAAATGGAAACTTCCTTGGGAATTTTGTTAGTGGGTGGGCAGAAAGTAGATTTTTTCTTTAGGCCCGTGTCAATTGTAGGCTCCATGGGAGGGTTGAGTGAGAAAAATGTTTTAAGTCTTATTTTCCTGCAGAATTCCATAGCTTCCATTTTTAGTCGTACAAAATCAGTATGTTTGGCAGGGACGAAAGATAATCCTTTTTCTAGAATACTTAGTTCGTCCTTTGTTAAGATTCTTCTAGATAAGTTGAAAACAAGTGAAGTATCTAATTTTTGTAATTCTGTCGTCTGGTTGTCATCTCCCACGGTTGTGTATTGAACCGGACTCTGCCTCTTGACCGTTGCTGGCCTCTCCCTAAAAAAGGAGTTTGTTGTTGAGGTCGTTGAAAATTGCCACGTTGATTACTATTGCGTTGCCTTTCTTCTAATTCGCCTTCACTGCCACTTGATGACGATGAAGTTTCAGAAAATGTGATAAAGTTTTTTGACGATCTTCCCTGATATGATGATAGATATCTGCGGGATTCCGGTTGTGAGTAGAAATCTGTTTGGAGGTATGGGTAGATCTTAGATAGCGAGAAGTTACGTTTATCTTTTTCAAAGTTGAATGTTTTCTGATTAATCGTGTAGTCCTTGAATTCAAGGATCTCCTTCTCAATTTTCTCAAGTAGTGTTTTTGCGTCCGTGATAATATGATTTGTCTTAATCAGTGTTTCTAAGGTTTCAATCTCTTCCAGTTGTTTCTTGGAGATACGTTGAGCCGTTTCCACTGTCAGGACCATTAGGTCTCTGCTACATTTGGTCTCTATGAGGCTATAGCCTTTTTTATAAGTCGGATCATCAGTAAAGATTACCGGGATATTTTTGAAAATAATGGTCCTGACAGTGGAAACGGCTCAACGTATCTCCAAGAAACAACTGGAAGAGATTGAAACCTTAGAAACACTGATTAAGACAAATCATATTATCACGGACGCAAAAACACTACTTGAGAAAATTGAGAAGGAGATCCTTGAATTCAAGGACTACACGATTAATCAGAAAACATTCAACTTTGAAAAAGATAAACGTAACTTCTCGCTATCTAAGATCTACCCATACCTCCAAACAGATTTCTACTCACAACCGGAATCCCGCAGATATCTATCATCATATCAGGGAAGATCGTCAAAAAACTTTATCACATTTTCTGAAACTTCATCGTCATCAAGTGGCAGTGAAGGCGAATTAGAAGAAAGGCAACGCAATAGTAATCAACGTGGCAATTTTCAACGACCTCAACAACAAACTCCTTTTTTAGGGAGAGGCCAGCAACGGTCAAGAGGCAGAGTCCGGTTCAATACACAACCGTGGGAGATGACAACCAGACGACAGAATTACAAAAATTAGATACTTCACTTGTTTTCAACTTATCTAGAAGAATCTTAACAAAGGACGAACTAAGTATTCTAGAAAAAGGATTATCTTTCGTCCCTGCCAAACATACTGATTTTGTACGACTAAAAATGGAAGCTATGGAATTCTGCAGGAAAATAAGACTTAAAACATTTTTCTCACTCAACCCTCCCATGGAGCCTACAATTGACACGGGCCTAAAGAAAAAATCTACTTTCTGCCCACCCACTAACAAAATTCCCAAGGAAGTTACCATTTTTGAAAAAACTCTACTTTCAGCCATAACAGAAATGGAAAACAACAAACATGGGATAAAATTCAATACGACAAAAAATCAAATTCAAGCCCTCTCTACACTTCAAAATGACACTTCTATTGTGATAAAACAGGCTGACAAGGGCGGATCCATAGTCATTCTAGACAAAGAGGACTATGTAAAAGAAGTGACCAGACAATTAAATGACATCCAATGCTACAAAAAAGTGAACAAAGATCCAACTTCTGATCTTCAGCACATACTCTTTCCGATTTTATCAAAAGGTTTCGAAGAAGGTTATCTCTCCAAAAAAGAACTGGAATTTTTGCAAAATAAGAACCCAAGGACACCTTTATTTTATGTCCTCCCAAAAATCCATAAAAATGAAACATCACCCCCCGGCAGGCCGATTATATCGGGCTGCGACTCTCTGTTGGAACCAATCTCAAAATTTGTTGACTACTTCCTAAAACCGTTCATAGCTGGAGTACCATCTTTTCTAGCTGACACTACAGATTTTCTCAACAAATTATCATCTATACATTACATCCCTAATTTATTTCATCTAGTAACTTTGGACGTAGTTTCTTTGTATACACAAATACCTCAGGATGACGGTCTTTCGGTCATTCAATCATATCTAGAAACAAGAGTGAATCCTAAAGTACCAACAGAATTCATCATGAAACTAGCCACCTTTGCGCTTAAAAAGAACTACTTTAACTTCAATGGGGAATTCTATTTTCAAGTCAAGGGAGTGGCTATGGGATGTCCATTTGCACCGGAATTAGCGATACTCTTCATGGCCAAATACGAAGAGAAATTCATTTACAATGATAATCCTTTTTCACAATACATCGGCAAATGGACTCGTTACATTGACGATGTTTTCATGACTTGGACAGGGCCTCTTGAAAACCTTAAAAATTTCCATCATTGGCTGAATAATCGCACTGCCGATATCCAATTTACTCTTAACCACTCTCAAACCAAAATTGCGTTTCTCGATGTAGAAATTTATCCCTCTGACAACAGCTTGGCCACTACCTTGTTCAAAAAGAAAACAGACAGGAACAAAACCCTGCACTACTCAAGTTATCATCCGAGAAATTTACGTGACAACTTACCTTTCGGTCAATTTCTACGGATCCGAAGGAACTGTCAATTCAAGGATGAATACATGGCCCACGCTACTACACTATGCGACAATCTAAAGAAGAGAGGATACCCCAAGAAACTACTAAAACGATCAATGAAAAGAGCTTGGTGGTCACCCAGAGAAGATCTACTCAAAAAGAAAGAGAGCCATCCACTTGAAAGGATTGTCTGTGTCTCGACATTTTGTCCTAATTCCAATCTAATGAAAAAATGTATTATACAGAACTGGCATCTAATAAAAAATCTTGACGTATCACTGAAACAAAATCCCTTATTTGCATTCAAAAAAGATCGCAATATTGCTAACCAAATCATTCGAGCAGCTATGCCACAAAATAAACCACCGACGGTGCGGGATTATGTAGGACTACAACCCATTCAGGGCCATCGTAAATGTGGCTCATGCGCATGTTGTGACTCGACTATTGAAGGCGATCTCTTTGAACACAATCGGATTTACTGGAAACACGAATCGTTCACCAACTGTCGAAGTAAATCAGTGATCTATGCCATACGATGCCCGTGTGATTTAGTCTATATAGGCAAGACCAGCCAAGAAATTCGAATCCGAATGTCACAGCATAAGTCTAGGATCAACAACAATGTTATATCAGCCCCTTTGGTCAACCATTGGCGAACCAACAACCACCAAATCAAAGATCTAAAATGGACAGTAATCGCCAAAGTAAATAGAGATGCAAGAGGTGGCGACCTTGAGCAGAAACTCTCAAGAACAGAAGCCATGCTAATTCTCAAATTCAACTCTGCCACCAAAGGCCTGAATGAACTTTCTGAACTGTACAACTTAACTTAGTATAAGGTTTGAACACTACGAGTTATCACTAGGAGGACCGTATTACTTCTAAACTAAAGTACCACCATTCCAAATCCACCTCCTAAAGAGAATGAGTGTCAAAAAGACAACCAACCTGCACGAAACAACACACATTGGGACAACCAATATTCACGGGCTGAAAAATGACATCATGTGAGTATAACTTTATCCTGTCCCCCCCTTTTTCTGAACCACAACTCACGAGGTCTCGCAAATTTACATTAGAGGCACTATATTACCCTACAATCACATCATCCAAAGAGAGTTAAAAACCCTTTGAAACAACATTTATGTTGTTTTTCTTTGCAGTATTTCATCAAACTATTTTCAGGGAAAGACTACATCTAAACTGTCTGCTTGAGAACAACAAAACTTCACGGACTGAGATGGATTTTATTTTTCGAATCAAGTACGTGAGTTTTATCATCATTCTGCGCAAACCTCAATTAACGCAACTAATGAAATTAGATTCACCGTTTTTGATCACCCTCTTCGCCTTGTATGAAACGCTATCCTAGTGAGGAGACACGTATAGCAAACAACACTCTATTACATACGAGCCGCCTCCATCAGTCCTCTTTCTATGCCTAATCCCTCAACCAATTGGCTACCAGACGCATAAAACGTCATCGACAGGGGAATATCATTGCGACGAAAATCGGCAGATCAACACGGAAACGAACGGATACCTCGCTTCGAAAATCCTCTGACTTCGACAGGTATGAAGCGCCGGAAGATTTAGACTACGGTCTGATCAGTTCCTTTGTCTTTTTTTCCCCCCCCCCGTTTCTTAATATTGTGCCGATTCTTTACAGAGTTGACTATTACCATTCCTGATGAAAAGCGGCGTCCTCACACCTAACGCCCAGACTCAAATCAACCATAAGAGACTTCTACCTAAGGTAAACCCTGGCTTTTACATGCTACGGACCCAGGTGTTTCCCTCTAATACATTAAGCACCATCTGATGCCATGTCTGTTGCCTTCCCAGTTTTTCAACCAGGTCCAGCCCAACACGCTCCCTTCCTGTTTTTACTAAACAAACAAGCATTTTGCGTCGGTTGAGCAACCTCACACAACAGTAAGTCATTTCCGAACCTATTCATTTTCTGAATGCACTTTTTTAAAAAGGTATGGTTGTCCTTACACTCTTTTACTATTTCTTCTTTGTTTAGACTAATCCCGTCCGTCTCCATCTGATACAAGGTAAATGAATTGAGCTCCTTAAAAAGATTTCAGAGAGAGGCATAGGGGAAGCACCCAAACTTATTTAGGTTTCTTATTACTTTACAGGTCCTGAGGAGAGACCCAATGATCTATGGGTCTCGAAAGACCTTATACCGTGACCACAAGAGGCTAAAATACTGAAATTTAAGAATTGTTTGTAGTCAAACTTGGCGCTCTTACAATTGACTCTGTGGTCCTTTGACTGTAAAACTGTTTTTCAACGTGAATTAAGCCTGTGTGATAGTAGGAATGGATGTGAATGCATGAGATGTGTTTGTGATATGTTAGCATTGAATGTATACATGTTGTAATGTAAATATTCTATTAATCACTTTTTCTAAAAATTCAGCCCCTCTGGCAACAGGAAGGTTCTAAAGATCTATAAATTAGATTATTAAAATATTGATTCAATCAAACAAAAGAATAAATTCATTTTTCTGACACATTTTGTTTCACTCTTTCTAAATGTGGGCTCCAGAATAATATGGTAGCTTTAATTGAAGGGCAGCTTTAGCACTCCAATTGTTTATATATTACAGGCTCAGCTTAACTGCTCCCAGCCCTCCTCCAATAGTGTTCATCATTATTTTGGGATGAGGCATCGGATGCTGACAAACAAAAGACAACAAGGCCCAAGGGTATTTTTAGTATGCTGATACCATGGGCACAGATTCTGCTGAACATTTGGTGGTAGGCAACCTAAAATGTTCAAGACACTCAAAATCTTGTAATCACTGCACATCTGAAACAATGGGTTTTATGGGCATCAGTCACTGGAACCTGGACTGTGAGCATTTTTGTTCAAACAGAACTTGCCCCTCTACTGACAAATTTTGTGGAGATGCAGTAATCACTCACATTCAGCTCTGGGCATGGAAAAAGCTATGTTTAAACCATGGCAATAGCTAACTTGAAGATCTGTTCACCTATAACCTTTGCACGGCCCTTTGAAAAGGGAGAGCAGCAGGAATGCATAAAGACTTAGTAGGCTAGCGCTCTGTACAAAAATATGTGAGAAACTGAAAATTATAACTGCCCAAGAGCAAATCATACCACATAGGGCAGATGGTTTAGGAAGCCACCTATCAAGTTCAAACCTGTTGAGTCCAACTGGTCACGGAGGATTCAATACAAGACTGGGGTTCTGACAAAGAAAAGTCACTTTTAAACTTATTTAGGTACTCTTTTTCTAGCTCTCCTAAATTGTAAATTGGTTGGGAATTGCCTGCAACACAAGCAGAATCATAGCACTTTTAAAAGGACATGGTCACATTAAACACATAGCAAAATATCAAAGAATGTATACTCCCAGCTTAGCACAACTATAAACAAGGATGTATTCAGAGGCTGAACAGCAGTACTTGACTGGTAAAAACAGCAATGATTTACTGGTGTGTTGAGTACTGCAAACTCTAGTATTGAATTATGAACTGTTGTGAGAAATCGCACGCTAAAACTTCGATTTAAGATTATGTTAAGTAGGGAGATCTATGCCAAAATGAGGTAAAATTTGTGATTAAAATAAACCAAAACGATATTTTTTTAACTAAACACTGGTGTGCAAGTGTAGCACATATTACCACTGAAAATCCTCTCAGAACTAAAGATACATAGGGAATACCTGCTAATCGCAAGTTATGGCTTTAAGGGGGGATACTTTTTTTTTAAAATTGTTTTTTTTTTTTTTTTAAACAAGCTGACTTTATCCATTCTTCCCTAATGAGATTGTGGGTAAGATAGGACAAGAGATAAGTAGATAAATTACTTACAAGTTATCCTAGCTCTCTTCCAGGGGTATACACATCAAAGTCATAAGCACTGAATAGTCCCGCCCACGTGCGGGGACTCCGGAGCATTAATTGTATGTATGTATGTATGTATGTATATATATATATATATATATATATATATGTACTACAATGCGGCTTGGATTCGGATCGCTCAGCAGCGGGTGCGAGTGTTGGGCCAAGCCAGCGGCCAAGAGTCAATTTTACAACAAATGACGCTCGCACTCAGGAACCTTGCAGATATTTTATTCTTTAACAGAGTACCCTTCTGTTACACCGACGCGTTTCAGCCATGTCGGCCTTGTTCACGGTAGGTGACACCATATCCTGTTGCAATTTAAAGCATTTCCTATGCAACATAATACACCCCATAGGCTTCTGGGAGCTGTAGTTTTTACATTTTGTGAGTTTTTTTAACATAAATAAAGTTTTATGGTGAACACCTTGTAACAGAAAAAATCAATTAATTCAATTTCCCTAGGCACCAATAAAGCATTTGGACAGTTGTCAATTGTAACAACAATTAATTACGGCATTAGTGGCCAGTTACGGTTCCCTGAGTATACCTAAGATTTTTTAAGTTATGCAGAAATCTACTTGATCAATGAATGTTTGCACAAAAATAGGGAAAGGAATTTGCAGAGATGGGTACGTAAGCAACAGACCCTAGTGGTACAGTCCTACTAGAGGTGTACATAAAGTTCCTCGTCCAAGTTCATCCCTCTCGGGTGTTTAGTTCGGAGTCGAATAATGTATTTTGATTCGAGTTGTCTCAATTTTTTCTGACGGTCGCCCAATCTCTCATTGGTTTCGATGGAATCAATTGCAAAAAATGACATGTTCATCCAGTTACCCTGCTGGCATGCTAGCATGTGTTTTGCGGTAGCATAGGAAAGATCTTTGTTTTTGACCGCTCTGACATGTTCCAAGATGCGTTTTTTTAGCATGCAGATAGTGCTACCTATGTAGAGAATACCACAATCGCATTGAATTGCATAAATGACAAATTTGGTGGTACAAGTTATTTTATGTTTGATGTGAATAGTTTTGCCTTCTGGGTCAGTAAGTGTCTTCATGTTTTTCCCAATTTTGCAGGCTTTGCAACTGTTGCATTTTCTAAACCCTACTTGTTGCTGCGTGAGCCAGTTGGATTGCGTGGGTTTGATGCCTTGAAAGTGACTCTTGGTAGTAAGGTCTCGAATGGATTGGACCTTTTTATATGCAATTGACGGTTGTTTTCCGATAATCGGCATCAAATCTTGATCCTGTTGTAAAATCGACCAGTACTTTTGGATGATTTGTCGAATTTTATACGATTCTTTGCTGTATGTGAGTATCAACCGAGGAGCAGATTGATGTTCAGTGATTGATTGATCCGATTCTAAGTGTTTCTTGACCAGAATGTCTGTTCTACTTTTGGTTTGAACTCGTTTCATACATTGATCCAAGTCTCTTCTCCTGTAGCCACGCTTTTGAAGTCTCTTGGTACATTCAAAAATTTGATCCCTCGCATCTGCATCTTTTGAACAGTTTCTTTTCATGCGGATAAACTCACCATACGGAATGCTTCTGAGTAGAGCTTTAGGATGAAAGCTATCTGCATGTAGGATACTATTAGTGGCTGTTTGCTTCCTGAATAAAGTTGTCTCAATTTGATCATTTTCAATGTAAACAGATATATCAAGGAAGTCTATTCTATGGCGGCTGGTATTGCACGTAAAGGAGAGACCAATGTTGTTATTGTTGAGACTATTGAAATATGACATGAAATCTTTTTTATCTCCGTTCCAAATTAAAAACAGATCGTCAATATATCTTGTCCATAGAATGATTTTCTCAAGTGCTGTGTTGTTCTGTGGTCCCCATGCTATTTCCTTCTCCCACCATCCCATTGTGAGGTTAGCGTAATTGGGCGAGAAGGAAATGCCCATGGCACAGCCACATAGTTGGTGATACAGTTGATGATTGAACAAGAATATATTGTTTTTCAGACATATTTCAATCATGGTCAATAGCATGGCTGAATGTTCTAGTTCATGTATACTTTTTTGGCGTAAAAAGTAGGCACAGGCATTCAGGCCAATCGAATGTTCTATAGAAGTATACAGTGATACTACATCTATCGTCACCATAAGATAGTTGGGGTTCCATGAAGTGTTGGCCAAAATCCGTAAGAAGTCACTGGTGTCTTGGATGTATGAAGACAAATTTCTTACCAGGGGTGCCAGATATCGATCAATGTACATGGAAATGTTCTCATATATTGAATCGCAAGAGGATACGATTGGTCTCCCTGGTGGTTTGATCAATGTTTTGTGTATTTTTGGCAGAAAATATATCGTTGGCATCGTTGGGTTTTCTTTAAATAAGAATTTCTTTTCCTCAAGGTTGAGTAAATTCTGTTCATGCCATTCATTTAGGTTCTTTTCAATCTCCTGGAGCATTTTGAACATGGGGTTATAAGTTAGCTTGGCATATTTCTCAGTGTCATTTAGTTGACGATAAGCCTCTTCTACGTAATCCACAGTGTTAAGTATTACGATGTTGCCGCCTTTATCAGCCGGTTTTATGATTATGTTAGAGTTGTTTGCCAGGTTTTGAATAGCTTGACTTTCATTTTTTGATATATTTTCCCTGATTTTATTGTTCCTTGTTTTCTTAAGTTTGTCAATTTCACTCATGATTATTTCGGAGAAAGAGTCAATTTTGTTGCCTGGTGACAACTGTGGGCTGTATCTCGATTTTTGTTTCAAACCACTCGGTTCATGTTGTTGAGTATCAATCTCAAGTAGTTTCAGTGTTTCTAAATCTGTAGTTTGTTGGTTTTCCGTATCATTTGCTAAATCATATAGACTCAACAGGTGTGGTATTTCCTCAATTGTGAGTCGGTGTTCTTCGATCGATTCCGTACTTTCAGCCCCTGAATGTAAAGTGTTCGATTTTCTTGATGGTGTGTTTTTGCTAGTTTCAGCTTGCGTACATATTTGTATATGTCGATTTTGGTGGTAGTGTAGTCGAAGTGTTTTTCAGGACAGAAGGACAGGCCTTTGTTGAGGATTTTTTGTTGTGTTTCCGTTAGTCTATGGTCTGATAAATTCACTATTAAATTGTCGATAGCTAGTTCTTCTTGGTGCGATTTCTGAGACCATACCTTTTTCCGTTTGGATCTCCGGGTTTTCCTGAGGCTTCGGAAGACTTTGAATTGCCTCTTCCATACCCTCTGCCTCGTCCTCTGCCCCTGCCTCTTCCCCGCGTCCGGGTCCACCAGCCGTTGCTCCTCAACGTCACGGGTGCTGCTCAGCGCATGGAGGTTTGCGCAGTTTAATTCCACATCCCAGGCTCACTCATCGAAGGAACCTTTTTCAATAGAGCGCACACAGGAGCCATCTGTATTTACAAGCAAGTTTCCAATTTATTTGGGGGGCGCTAGGTGGCGCGCGAGCAGAATGGCCGCACTGCCGTGAGGCTCCTGCAGCCCAGTGAATTTATCCGATTATTTATCTTTCTCGGAGCGAGGTGCGGAGGCAGCAACGGTGTGAGGGGACGGCGCCTAAGTAGCTGTGGCCCCGGTGAAAGCAGCATCGAAATCGGAGCGGTGACGGCCGAGCTATCCTGCGGAGAAGCTGAGCCCGGGCGAGGGAGCGTGGAATGGTGGAGCCCTTTCCCGGACGAGCGGTCACGAGAGCCCGGTGCTGCCCACGAGGGGCCTGGGCCTGAGGGGAGGACGCGAGAGAGCCGAGATCGCCGAGGGCAGCCCTGCCCCCCCCCCCCCGCCTGCTGGTGTGTGGTGGCCTGCGGAGGTCACCCGCGGAACCGGGCTCAACGGAGGTGCATGTGTGCTTCCCCTGGCCCTTGGAGGGCGCTGATTACGGGAGCGGAGCCTGGCTGTCCCCTGGAGGCGCTGCGGCCGTGAATTGGAGAGGCGGGCGCTTACTGTGGGGTGAGTGGAGCGACGGTGCTGCCTGGAATGGCCCTGAATGCCTGATTGAGGGGTGCGGTGTTGGTGGAGGTGCGGTGCCCCCCCCCCCCACGACGCTGTGGACATAGTGCTGTGGCCTTTTCACCTGACCCTTTGTGAGGCCCTGGAGAGCTGAACTGCCCCCCCCCTCCCCCCCTGACTGGACGGGTGATCTGGTGGAGATCGGAACTGAGGCGCCTGGAGGCGGACCAGTGGGGGGCCGGAAAGGACTGGGGAGATCGTGATACAGCGGAGGCGCCATGGGGAAGACAGATGCGCGACAGCCTAAGCTGACTTTTACGGCGCCCAAGAAGGGTATGCGCGCCTCGCAGGAAGAGCGGGAGCTGGATGGAGAAGAGGGACCCCGGGGCGCCGGACCTGGGGCGACGGCTGATGTCCAGAGTATCCTGTTGGAGGTGAGACAGGGATTTGCTACTATGGCCGACAAGATGGACGGGATGTCGGCGCGTATCGAGGCTATCACACACAAACTGGAGGGCCATGAAAATCGGCTCACAGAAGCTGAGAGACGCATATCGGACACTGAGGATTCTGCTGCCCGCGTCGCCACACAGGTCAATCGCATGGAGAAACTGTTGAGGGTGGTGGCTGCGAAGAATGAGGATTTGGAGGCGCGTAGCCGGCGCAATAATGTACGCGTAGTAGGCATACCAGAGTCCACCAATACTGGTAGGATGGAGGACTATGTAGAAAAGATGTTGCTGGCAGCCGTGGGGGCGGATGCCCTTTCGGGGCACTTCACTGTTGAGAGGGCGCACCGTACACTCGGCCAGCGGCCACCACCCGGGAGTGCGCCTCGCCCCATCATAACGCGACTTTTAAATTACCGGGACCGGGATACTGTTTTGCGGATAGCGAGAAGCAAGAAGCAACTGTCCTACGACGGCAACGCCTTTACAGTATACCCGGACTTCACTCCGCTGGTCCAGGAGGAGCGACGCTAGTTCACAGCGGTAAAGGCCAAACTACGGCAGGCTCAGATAGATTATGCGCTGCTATACCCTGCACGCCTTCGAGTCACTCATCAGGGTCAGCAGCGGTTTTTCACGACGCCGCAGCAGGTGGAGGACTTTCTTAAGCATTTGAAGCGAACTGGCCGCGGAGTGGACAGCGGAGGGGCGGCGCGCCCCCCTTCACCGTTGGACATGGACGCTGACATGCAGCAGAAGTAGTATTGCCTTCTTTCCTGCCCCGCTGAATGCATGGTCTGTATGTGGGCCTAGGGGATTCGTCCAGGGTTCTGAGCATGGAGACGACGGGGATTGATGGGCGGAGTGGATAGTTGGTGAAGAGACTGTGTATTGTTCACTGATGCACTCGCACTGCAGAATGACTGTTAACCGGCTGGGCACTCTCTGCTCCGCCTGTGTCTGAGCCTTACCATGCTCGGTGACCGGGCGGGGAGGGAGAGCGCAGTCGCCTTGGCGATCCCCCATGGGGAGCCCCCTGTGGCGGCGGACTGCATGGGCTGGGCCATGCGGGCCGGTTCTTGCCTTATCGGAGGTTGGTCTGGGATTGCTGGGTTTTCTGTTTTGTTGTTGTTATGTTTTTCGTTGGGGTGGGATAAGAGGGTGGGGATTTATTACTGGCAAGTTGGGGATGCTTCAGTGGGAGGGGGGGGGGTTTCACAGGGTGTTTATCAGACTTGCTTGTTCTTATTGGCGGTAGCTGGACTGCGATCAGACTTTCTGAGCATGGGGTTAGCTGACAGGCCCAAGCGCGCAGCAAAAATTGCATTCTGGCATTGTGGGGGCTTTCGGTCGAGGCTCTGTGCCTGGAGGACACGGCCCTTGTGGACTGGTGTGGACTGTGTTTACTTATGCTGGATGGAGTAGGAAACAACTTGCACATCCTTACTTGGAATGTTCGGGGGTTGGGGGATGCGCGCAAAAAGCGACAGATATTGGCTTATCTTGATCGGCATCAGGTGCATATCGCCATGCTGCAGGAGACGCACCTCAGCCCCCGGAGCCCCAATACCTTCGCCAGTAAATGGGCGGACCACCGAATTTTTTCCTCTTACTCCACCTACGCCCGGGGCACTGCTATTCTCATAAAGAAACAGACCCCGTTCCAATTGGCGGGCACTGCCTGGGACGCGCAGGGGCGTTACTGCATAGCCTGGGGTATGCTGGGTTCGGACTCCGTCACCTTGGCTTGCTGCTATGGTCACAATGTGGACACCCCTGACTTTTACCCTGCTTTATGGGCTGAGATATTTGCGGTGGGCTCCAATCATGTTATTTGGGGTGGAGATTTTAATGTCGCCTGCGACCCGGGGGTGGACAGGTCCCATCCTGCTGCGCACCATTATACCAGGGCGAGGGCGGCCCTTAATGACATACTCTGCACTTATCAGTTGCTGGACACCTGGCGTCACTTGCACCCACATGAGAGGGAGGGTACGCATTTTACAGCACGGGCGGCATCTTGGGCGCGCCTGGATTATGTCTTTGTGTCCCGTGGAATGGGGCCTGCTATAGCGCAGGTGCAGCACCTGGCGCGTACCTACTCTGACCATGCCCCTGTCCGCCTTACGTTGTCGTCGGCGGATTACGGACCCCCGCGCAATAGCTGGAGACTGCGCGCGTCCATTTTGCTGGACCCGGTTTTCCAGGATGGGCTGGGGGAGGAGGTGAGCAGCTTCTTTGCTCGAAATAAAGGAACGGTTGAGCATGTCGAAACCGTCTGGGAGGCCTTTAAGGTCACGCTTTGCGGCTACTGCATATCTAAGGGGGCGGGGGTGCTCAAGACTATTGTTGGCACCCTGCGGCGACTGGAGGGAGACCTAAAAGGGCTGGAAGCACAGCTGGCTGAACGCCCGGATGGAGCCACTCAGCTCCAGTTCCGAGAGCGGCTTACTGAGTATATGGCGGAAGCGCACCGAGAGACACGGTTTAGGGGTAAATATTGGACGGCTAGGCGGTATGGGGAGGGCGAGAGGCCGGGCAAGGCATTGGCAGACGTTATTCGGAAGCCGCGTCACTCCTCCCTTGTGTTGGAATTGGAGGGCCCGGGGGCGGAAGTATACAGAGATACGACGAACATCCTCAATGCTTTTGCCGCACATTATAAGCGGTTGTATACCACACAGAGAGCTGGGGTGCTGGACCTGGAGGACTTCCTAGCCGATGTGACCCTCGGGTGGCTAAGTGACCGACAGAGGGAGTTCCTCTGCACCCCGTTCCAATTAGACGAAGTGCGGGAGGCTATAATGCAGCTCCAATCTGGGAAGGCCACTGGCACGGATGGCATACCGGTTGAGTTTTATAAACTGTATATAGATCAGATGGCCCCCATACTGCGAGAGGTGTACGAAGATGCCCTGGAGGTCGGGCACCTCCCACCGTCTATGCGGGAGGCCCTAATTATCTCTATCTTGAAGCCCGGGAAGGAGCCACACTAGTGCGACTCCTATCGCCCATTGTCACTTCTGAACTGCGATGTGAAATTCTAGCCAAGCTCATTGCCAACCGGCTGACCTTGCTGATGGAGGCTTTGGTGCTCCCTGATCAATCGGGATTTGTGCCTGGGCGCGCAACCTCCCATAACCTGCGCACCCTTTTCTCGGTGTTGAATAATGTTGCGCCTGAACTTCCCCTGGCGGCAGTCTTTCTGGATGCCACGAAGGCCTTCGACTCCCTTGAATGGGATTACATGTTTGGGGTGATGCTGCGTATGGGGTTCCCACCTCTCTTCCTCTCTTGGATTCGGTTGCTGTACAGCGTGCCCATGGCCAAGGTGCTTGTGAATGGACGCGTGTCCAGTGCTTTCTCGGTTACAAGGGGCACCCGACAGGGATGCCCTCTGTCCCCTTTACTCTTCGCTCTCGCGGTGGAGCCCTTGGCGGCAAAGCTACGACAGCATCACAGTGATAAGGCGTTGCGCTGCAACATGAGACACATCTTAATTTCCCTATATGCGGACGATATTACTTTGTATGTCCGGGAGCCGCAGGTTAACTTGAACCCGATCCTTCGTGAGTTCATAGTGTTTGGGAGACTCTCTGGGGTTCAGATAAACTGGAGTAAGTCGAGTGTCTTTCCGTTGACGGACGCCGCAAACCAATTCCCGCTGGATTACCCCTTGGAGTGGTGTGAGGAAGAGGTGCGTTACCTGGGCATCGTGATCTCGAGGGACAGGGAAGTGCTCATGCGCCTTAATTATGGCACGACTTTGATGCGTATTGCGGACTGCGTGACCCGCTGGATTTCCCTCCCGCTTTCAATGGCAGGGCGGGCCTCCCTGATCAAAATGGTACTTTTACCCCAGCTGCTGTACTTATTCCTTAATATACCGTTTTACCCCGGTAGTTACTTTTTCAAAACATTGCGGTCTGAGCTAATACGCCTGGTGTGGGGAGGCAAGCATCCGCGGATACAATGGGCAGTCCTAACGCGGCCGTACTCGCAGGGGGGCTTCGGAGTGCCTGACCTTGAATTGTACTATCTCAGTGCGCAGGCACACTATGCATACTTCTGGATGCGCCAGCCGCGTTACATGCCGCAGGTCGCAACGGAGCACTGGCTTGCTCACCCCATCCCAATTGACGGAGCGCTTTGGGAGGTGCCTACTGGCAGGGAGATGCCGGGTACGACGCTCGCCTGCACTGCGGCGGCGTGGAAACGAATCGGTGCCATGCTAGATGTGCCTATGCTCTATTCCCCGTTGCTGCCCCTTGTCTACCACCCCCATATTCCCCTGCTGCAGGAGACAGTGTTCCGCAGATTCGCGGAGCGGGTGCGCATTCGCACATGGGGGGATCTGTACCACAGTAGTCGATTTCGTACGCTTGAACATACGCTTCAGGACTCCCCGAGTACCCCCCTTCGATGCATTCCTATATATCCGTCTTCGGCAGGGCATACGCTCTCTTACCCCCGGCTTCCCGGACGAGCCCCCTGAACTTGCGCCACTCCATTTACTCCTTAAAAGCGCGACGGCGAAACGCCTGGTCTCGTTGATATACTCTACTGTTCACACACAGCGGCAGGTATTGGCTGCCCTGGCCCGCGCGGGCTGGGATGCGGAGTTGGGCATTGAACTCACGGATGAGCAGTGGGAGTATTGTGCGATGCAGACAAAGCAGGTCTCGGCTAGCAGCAGACTGCGCATTGTGCATTATAAGTTTTTGCACAGAGTGTACTATACGCCGGCCAGACTGTGCAGATACAAGCTGAGAGAGGAGAATAACTGTGAACGGTGCAAAGTGCCGAATGCGGATTTTCTGCACCTGGCATGGGAGTGTCCAGAGATACATTCGTACTGGAGAAAGGTGTTCGATGCCCTGGCTACGATGATCAATGAACGGGTTGAACCCACGCCGCTATTGGCACTCCTGGGATATGTTAAGCCACTGAAGGCTGCCTATCGCAAGTACGTAGCCCTAGCGCTGTTGCTGGCAAAACGGCGCGTGGCATGTCGCTGGAGCAGGGGAAGGGCGCCAAAATTTAAAGTATGGCTTGACGACTTGATTTACTGTCAGGAACAGCTGGGAGCCTACGCGGACTTGCTGCCGGGGGCCTCTAGGCCTGGCGATATTTGGGGGCCACTGACAGGCTATTTACTTGCACACCCGCAGGAGCAGGCTGCTGAGAAGGGCAGAGTGGGGCATGAGATTGGAGAAGGTGGGGAGGAGGGAGGAGGGGAAAGAAGGGAATGAGTTGCTTGACGTAGCGCAGATTCCGCTGTATTGAGGATGTGGATAGATACTGGGGGAGGATGCCGCTGCGATAGTCCGGGAGAAGGCGGGCTGGACCCGGATAGATGCGCTGATGGGATGAACCTGTAAGATCATATTTGAACGCCAGCTATGCCAAATGCTGATGAGAACAATGTACTGAATTCATGCTCCTGATTACGATGCAAGTGTCTGTCTTGTTTACAAAAGTTTATAAATAAAGATTTAAAAAAAAAAAAAAAAAAAGTTTCCAATTTATTTTCGTCCTTCTTGCATATAAGTCGACAAATGCGTTTCGGCGTGACCGCCTTCGTCAGTGTCTACTTAACCAATTCACAACGTGCATTTTAAATAAAGTTGTGCCATGTAATTCATAAACATAAAAAGTGATTCGTGTTTTGAAATAAATAAAAACAGAAGAAAGCACACATGAAAGTAACACTCTCGTTTCTGCGGCAGCCATTTTGTAATAGTCAATCTAGCTTAATACTCGCTAAATAAGGCAAAACAAAAATATTTCCTTTTGACACGACTATCTTTGTTATTATACTACCATCATTTTAATTAGATAAACATGATAATTTGTGTTTATTGCTTTCTTATTATTGATCAGCAGCACATGATCATTCTTTCAACACTTTTCAATTTCGAGTGTTACCATTACCAGCCGCATTTCTAAATTAATAAAGCCCTGTATGGGCTGGCTATTCCGCAGAATAAATCTATATTATTCAGCATCTGTCTGACATGAGCATTTAGCAATTGTAAAACAAATTTCATTTTAACGTCAATCCCATGTTTATACATTTGTACATCATTTGTATGTATACCTGTATTTCTATTAGCATGAACATGCGATGTCCAAAATACCATAATTTGTAAAGTACTCCTGTTAATTAAAGTTAGTGAAACCCCGTTTAACCTATATGGACCCACATTTCTTCTTCATTATTGAGTCCTTTGGGAGTCTTAGTTTGCATTTTGATAATGTATTTCGATTCCAGTACACGCAATTTTTTCACTCGATCTCCTCCCCTCTCAGATTTTGCAATCTGATCTAGACAGAAGAACGTGAGAAGATTGCTGTTGCTATTGTGTTCCATCTCAAATATATATATATGCGATTAAAGGTCCCTATGGAAAATTGCATGGGGAAACACGTTTTGGGACCCCCCTTTTTACTCGGCCCCCGATTGACGAATCACCCAGAGACTTTCAGGATAGGAGCGGACCGGAGCGCCCCACCAGTTTTGAAAATTTCACGAACATTAGTCAACCGGCGCCAAAGTTATTCCAAATAGAATGTTGCGGATTTCCTATGGATAATAGGTCCCAACTATAACTACCTACTGGCGACCGCCAGTAGGTAATACATGCATACATATATATACACACCTATACATATACATACATACATATATACATACATATATACATACACACATATATATATATATATATATACACACATATATACATACATATACACACATTCATATATACATACATAAACACACATATATATACATACATATACACACATTATCTACTGGCGGTTGCCAGTAGATAGTTATAGTTACAACCTAGTTTCCATAGGAAATCTCAAAATTCTATTTTGAATAACTTTGGCGCCGGTTGACGAATCCTCGCAAAATTTTCAAAACTAATGGGGCGCTCCGCTCAGCTCCTACCCTGAAAGTCTCGGGGTGATTCGTCAAGCGGGGGCCGAGACAAAAGGGGGTCCCAAAACGCATTTTCCCCATGTTATTTTCCATAGGACCTTTAGACACAGCTACAGCCCGAACGGCTGAACAGAATTACGTGAAATTTGGCAGAGAGGTAGCCATATGGTCAAGGAAGTGCCTTTTGCAGGTCTGGTGTAAATCTGTTCAGTATTTCCTGAGAAAATAGCATTTAAAAGCATATCAATATCTATACGCGCGCACCGTGCGCGCACCCTGCCGTGCGTGAGCGCAATTCTGATTGGTTGTTAGATGTCGGTAAACATTCGAATCGGTCGAAACCAGGAAGTGTCGGCCGCCATTTTGTCTCTCGCAGTCTGAGGGGGTGGATGATGTCATCAGTGATGTCATTTGAGATGTCATCAGTGATGTCATCAGTGATGTCACTGACCATGTCATGAGTGATGTAATATGTGACGTCATCAGCAGTGCATTGCGGGCGCGCGAGTTATAGTTAGCTGAACTAACTATAACGGGGGAATTTCAATGGTTTTGTACAAGTGAAAAGTCCAGCTATCTATAACACCCCTGAAACCTATGGTTTTTTCAGTGAATTTCTGAGGTTTTTTAAATGCTAATTCCTAACTATAACGTCCCTGAAACCTATGGTTTTTTCTGTGAATATATATATATACACATATACACATACATATATATATACACACATACATATATATATACACATACATATACACATATACATATATATATACATATATACTGTCATCAATTCTTAATGTCAAGCGTGCCCTCAGAAAAGACAAAACTCGGAATCATAAGGGTGTCCGTTGCCTAATTCACAACGCGTTTCACCTCTTACGAGGCTTGCTCACGTGAATAAGGGCAACATGTACGGCACAACATAAATAGCGTTTCCATGGTGATCAACAATGACGCAAATAGCGTTGTAAGTTATATACACACACACATATATATATACACACATATATACATACACATATATATACACACACATATATATATATATATATATATACATATACATACACATATATATATACACATATATATATACACATATACACATATATATGTAATCCAAAGTGCCCTGAAGCAATTTAGGTGGTCACTCGACAGAGCCTCGCCATGCGGCTCCTTAATGCAGTCTGCCTTCCTGCTCCTCAATTATTCCAAATGCCAACACGTTTCGAGGAAAAACCCCTTCTTCTCGGGCTGCCAGCAATGAAACACTGAACCTCTCACTTCTTTCACTTTGCAGCTTTAATAGATAACATCGCCACCCCCCCCCCCCCCCCCAGTGGGCGTATGCTCAGTGCAGCTTTTGATGTGTGCTGGGACATGAAGTCCTGAATGCGAGCGTCATTATTTTCTTGCAGTAAGTTTAATTGTTTCATAAAATGTAAAGGCACATTTTAATCCTATAGTAGGTGTGGAGCATTTGGCAGGCTTAATTTAGCATATTTAGGCACTGTGCTGATACTGTCTTGGTTCGTGCAAAACAACAGCCTCACCCTGCTGGTGTGTGGATTTCTCCTCCAGCTTTATCGGCGATGGTGCTCCTCCTCACGGCCAGGCTGCCGTGTTAATTTATGTAATCCAAAGTGCCCTGAAGCAATTTAGGAGGTCACTCGACAGAGCCTCGCCATGCGGCTCCTTAATGCAGTCTGCCTTCCTGCTCATCAATTATTCCAAATGCCAACGCGTTTCGAGGAAAAACCCCTTCTTCTCGGGCTGCCAGCAATGAAACATATATATATATATAATTCACTTAAAAAACCATAGGTTTCACACATGTTATAGTTAGGTGGATATTTCGCTCGTAAAAAACCAATGAAATTCCCCCGTTATAGTTAGTTCAGATAACTATAACTAGCGCGCCCGCAATCGACTGCTCATGAAGTCACATATTACATCACTCATGACATGGTCAGTGGCATCACTCATGACATCACTGATGACATCATCCTTGTGATAGAGTGGCGGTCGCGCGAGTTATAGTTATCTGAACTAACTATAACGGGGGAATTTCATTGTTTTTTTACGAGTGAAATGTCCAGCTAACTATAACATGTGTGAAACCTATGGTTTTTTAAGTGAATTTGCAAGGTTTTTTAAATGCTAATTCCTAACTATAACGTGTGTGAAACCTATGGTTTTTTAAGTGAGTTTGTACGGTTTTTTAAATGCTAAGTTATGTATTTATTAATTTTTTACACCTCACTGCAACGCAGCTCTGTGGCGCTTACTGGAGGTACCTAGTGGGCTAGTTGGACCCTAGGGACCCTCAGGATTCAAATTAACTTAATCTCCCAACTAAAAACGACCACAGGGCGTGTTTACACAGTGGTGAAGGGAGGGGACGGGGCCTGAGTTAACGTGTGCAAACAAGCCCTGTGGCACGTTTTAAGAGGTAGTTTTAATCCCCTGCCCTATTATATACTAGGGGCTTACAGAGGAGGTCATGCTGATCACAGGAGGAGCCCAACGCATAGTGTTCCCTAATGTATGTAGGTGTTTTCACTGCCTCTCAACAGTATTCCAATGAACAACTAGATTCTATATTTATTACAAAAGTGTGGAACGCCTGACGTCATCTTGATGTAATCAAAACTGTAATACCTAGAGTATTTCCTTTAGAAATTACATATATGAGAGGGTCTTATTTGCATCTAATTTATGGTTAGTGCTCTAAAAAACTAAAATGAGGACATATTTTCTGAGTTTTCAAATAGTGACAAAGAACTTTTAAATTATTTGTAATCTTTATGTTTTTTATCCAGTTGACCACTTGATTAAATGTTGCACCTAGGGGAGAGTATGTGGTGTTACTTCCAGAGCTGCAGACTTTGCAACTGGGGAACCAGATTGGAGTTTCTGCTTCAGCTCAACATTCTGTGATTCTGGTCAAATCACTTAATCTACCCATGTCTACAACCAAAATGAATTTGATCTTGTGTGATGTAACCAATGCTCATGTAAAGCACTCCAATACCTGACAAGTCTGCACTATATAAAACTGCAAATACACAAAAAATAAATGTTTTGCACACTTCTGTCATTGGGCTATACTTGGGCTACATCTGGGTGATATTTGGGCTACATTTGGGCTCTTTTGTCTCTGGTGGCCATCTTGGGAGATTTATTTGTTATGAAGTTTCCTGTTTCCTCATTTACTGCAGTCTCCTCAGTGGGAATACTTTCAGTTTTTTATTTTGGCTCCATCAAGAAGGCATTCAGATGTGTCACACATTTGCCATAAATTCTGAATGTTAGCACTCTAGTTGCTCATTAGATCAGTGTAGTAAAACTACTGCTCACCAGGGAAGTCTGCTGCTGGTATTCAAAGTGCATGTTTCAGTCTGCATGTCTGAATTTTTTAATGAAATAGAAGAGGATTTGAGAAGTCAAAATGTGCCCTAATTTTTCTTTCTGCAGAACTAATCATAATTTCTATGGCAAAATGAACCCCCTCATTTTGTTCCTTTGTAAATTAAATGTTTTAAGTGTTACCACTTTATTCCAATCAAGATGGCTTCAGGTGTGCCATACTTTTGTCATAAGTAAGACTGTTAGCGCTCTAGTTGTTCGTTAGAACACTCTGGGACATTCTGTCATTGGGCTATACTTGGGCTACATCTGGGTGATATTTGGGCTACATTTGGGCTCTTTTGTCTCTGGTGGCCATCTTGGAAGATTTATTTCTTATGAAGTTTCCTAATTTCCTAATTTACTGCAGTCTCCTCAGTAGGAAATACTTTCAGTTTTTTACTTTGGTTCCATCAAGAAGGCATTCAGATGTGTCACACATTTGCCATAAATTCTGAATGTTAGCACTCTAGTTGCTCATTAGATCACTGTAGTAAAGCTACTGCTCACCAGGGAAGTCTGCTGCTGGTATTGAAAGTGCATGTTTCAGTCTGCATGTCAGAATTTTTTAATGAAATAGAAGAGGATTTGAGAAGTCACTCAAAATGTGCCCTAATTTTTCTTTCTGCAGCACTAATCATACTTTCTATGGCAAAATGATCCCCTCATTTTGTTCCTTTTGAAATTAAATGTTTTAAGAGTTACCACTTTATTCCAACCAAGATGGCTTCAGGTGTGCCATACGTTTGTCATAAGTAGGACTGTCAGCGCTCTAGTTGTTCTTTAGAACACTCTGGGAAGCTGCAGTAGAACACAAAGGAATCAACTGACAGTCTCTGCCCTTGTTGGATGTACATGTTTTACTGAGAATGTCAGACTTCATTCTCACATGACTGAGAAAGATAATGTGAATTTACAGAAAATATGCTCTCAGTTTAGCTTATAGATCACCTTCCAAACCTCTGTGGGAAAAGCATGAGAAAATAGTTTTCTCTCAAACATGATTCATGATATCACAGCAGAAGGCTTTTTCACAAGGTAAAATCACCTTAGAACACACCACAATTCCAAAAATGGGTATGGTACCATCAACAAATGATTTATAATGTAACTAAAGTTTTGAAACCTTCTATTAACTGCAATGCTTTTTATTGAGGTACTATCATGTATATTGGTCCCAAGATGGCTGCCAACACTTCTTGGATGAAGTGCTGACAGCCAATCAGATCTCACGATGAGATGTGTGGTTAGGCTCCGCCCAGATATATATGTGATTTTACTTTTGAGTTTCTCAGGAACTACTGAACGGATTTACACAATTTAAGCAAAAGGCACGAGTCTGAACTGAGGACTACCTCTTTGCCAAATTTGGTGTAATTCCGTTCAGCACTTCGGCCTGTAGCTGCGTCAACAAGTCCTATGGAAAAATGCATGGGGAAAACGCGTTTTGGGACACCCCTTTTTTCTCGGCCCCCGCTTGACGAATCACTGTGAAAGTTTCAGGATAGGAGCGGACCGGAGCTGGCCAAAAGTTTGGAAAATTTCGTGAAGATTCATCAATCGACGCCAACGTTATTCCAAATAGAATGTTGCGGATTTCCTATGGAAAATAGGTCATAACTATAACTACCTACTGGCGACTGCCAGTAGGTAATATATACAATATATACATATAAATACATATATATATATATATATATATATATATATATATATATATATATATATCTACACACACATGTTTTGACTTCTACTGGGTGCTCCCTTGTGTCTGGACAAAGCTAAACCTCTCTGAAGAGCTGTAATGACAGCGAAACACGTGTCAGGGGTTGCTTTCATTCATTTCAGGTTGGCTTGGATGGCATTTCACCAATCCAAGGCTATAATACTGTGCCAGGAGTGATAAATGGCTTTTGTCATTTTACAGCTCGGCGTGGATAGCACTGTGCTAATCCTATGCTTAAAGACTTTGCTGTACAAATGGCAAAATACTTTGTCCATTTCTATCTCGGCGTGGATAGCATTGTGCTAATCCTATGCTTAAAAACTTTGATAGAAAAGCAGACATTTGAGGTGAGCAAATTTAGAGTGTTGCTGGTGTTGAGGGTGCTCTGTACACGAGCTGCCATCCACCTAAACTTGGGAACTACCCAGAGTTCTCTCCTTCTTTTTTGCACAATTTATGCGTCACTATGCCTGCAAGGGAATTGTTTTGACTTATACTGGGTGCTCCCTTGTGTCTGGACAAAGCTAAGCCTCTCTGAAGAGCTGTAATGACAGCGAAACACGTGTCAGGTGTGGCTTTTATAAATTTCAGGTTGGCTTAGATGGTATTTCACCAACCCAAAGCTATAATACTGTGCCGGGAGTGATAAATGGCTTTTGTCATTTTACAGCTCGGCGTGGATAGCACTGTGCTAAACCTATGCTTAAAGACTTTGCTGTACAAATGGAAAAAGACTTTGTCCATTTCTATCTCGGCGTGGATAGCATTGTGCTAATCCTATGCTTAAAAACTTTGATAGAAAAGCAGACATTTGAGGTGAGCAAATTTAGAGTGTCGCAGGTGTTGAGGGTGCTCTGTACACGAGCTGCCGTCCACCTAAACTTGGGGACTACCCAGAGTTCTCTCCTTTTTTGCATAATTTATGCGTCACTCTATGCCTGCAAGGGAATTGTTTTGATATATATATATATATATATATATACATACATATATACATACATACATACATACATACACATACATATACATACATTACCTACTGGCGGTCGCCAGTAGGTAGTTATAGTTAGGACCACGTTTCCATAGGAAAACCTCAACATTCTATTTTGAATAACTTTGGCGCCGGTCGACGAATCCTCGCGAATTTCTCAAAATAGGTGGGGCGCTACGCTCCGCTCCTACCCTGAAAGTCTCGGGGGGATCCGTCAAGCGGGGGCTGAGATAAAAGGGGGGTCCCAAAACGCGTTTTTCCCATGCATTTTTCCATAGGACCTTTAGAACGAGCTACAGCCCGAACGGCTGAACAGAATTACTCAAAATTTGGCAGAGAGGTAGTCCCTAGGTCAAGGAAGTGCCTTTTGTAGGTTTGGTGTAAATCTGTTCAGTAGATTCTGAGAAAATAGCCTTTAAATCAATATATATATCTGAGCCCGCTTACGGTACGCTTACCGTACGCTTACGGTAAGCGTACGGTGGCGTGCGCGAGCGCGATTCTGATTGGCTCTTAGATCTTAGTAAACATTCGAATCGGCCAAAACCAGGAAGCGGCGGCCGCCATTTTGTGTATTTCACTCTGAAAAAAAAGAGTGAAAACAAGGAAAGGGGGCAATGAGGAGAGTTACAGACCCCCTAACATTTGTAAGGGGGTCAAAGAAGGACAGAAAAGTACAAAGAAAACATTTATTGATTTTAAAAAAAATCACGGGGTACGCGTACGGTAAGCTTACGGTAAGCGTACGGTAGGAAAAAAAAAAAAAAAAATGAAAATCAGATTTAAGTGTTTAGATATTAGGGGGCTCTAAAAAGAGCCGTTGTGTTTATGAAATGATTTTTTAGTGGTACCTACAAGTAAGTACCGATGCAGAGTCTAAGGTTCAAGAGGAAGACTCTGTTCCCTTCATCATTGAAGTGCACACCATCTCCTCTATAAATGTCTTGCATGTCATAACGCAAGTTGTTGTGGTAAATGGCACCCATACCATAGTCACGGAGGAAAGCAGAAACAGATTTGTTGACGTGCTTTCTTGCTTTGTCATCGCACTGCGTGCCCACCGTGCGTGCACGGCACTAACTGCGTAAAGTGGGCGCGCGGTGCGCGAAGCGCACCGCGTGCTCACTGTGCGCGCACGGTGCGCGAAGCGCACCGTGCGCGCACGGAACGAACTGCGTTAAGTGGGCGCGCACGCCACGAATGGCGTAAAGTAACTTAGCATTTAAAAAAACGTACAAATTCACTGAAAAAACCATAGGTTTCACACACGTTATAGTTAGGAATTAGCATTTAAAAAACCTTGCAAATTCACTGAAAAAACCATAGGTTTCACACATGTTATAGTTAGCGGAAATTTTACTGATAAAAAACCAATGAAATTCCCCCGTTATAGTTAGTGCAGGCAACTATAACTCACGCGACCGCAATCTTCTGCTGATGACATATGTGTCTTTATGAAAAAAAAATATTTGTAATATATGTATAGCTAAAAATGTATGGAAGAAGACATGGGCAAATAAGTGTCTAAATACAGTATTAGCATCAGCAGAGGATTGCGGTCGCGTGAGTTATAGTTGCCTGCACTAACTATAACGGGGGAATTTCATTGGTTTTTTATCAGTAAAATGTCCGCTAACTATAACATGTGTGAAACCTATGGTTTTTTCAGTGAATATACATATATATACATACATATACACATATACATACAAATACATATACATATATGCATACATATATACACATACACATATACACATACACATATATACACACATGCATATATACATACATATATACACACACACACATACACACACACATACATATACACACACACATACATATACACACACACATACATATATACACACACATACATATATACACACATATATATATATATATATATATATATATATATATATATCCAAGGAACCGTCAAAAAGACAATACTGGGCACTCTCCGGTTGGTAAATTACTGTATATTTATTTAATCCACCGATGCAACCACAATAAACTGACACGCGTTCTGTCCTCTTGGCCTTTGTCAATGTCAGTATCCCCAAGTGACAATCAACCTATTAACCTCTCTCAATTCAATTGGTTGATAGTTCATGCAATACAATAAAATAAAAGACGGACAGGACCATATTTTATGAAGGCAGAGCCAGTTCATGGCGGCGGCCACCTTAGAACGTTAATCATTACATACATAACACTTAAATAAATGACAGAAAGGCATGGTTAGAACCGTAGAAAACATTACCAATACAAGAAAATTCATCATTATTGGTCATTCAATTCAAATGATGCAAAGTTGTACATCCATAGTATAAAAATTTAAATAACAAAAATAGTTATGTAAAGATTTTTTGCAGTGTCTACTCGGGAACATCTGCATTCCTTCATGGCTGACTGGGGAAATTCAAAATTGAGCCCTGTATGGGCCTACATTGCTTACTCGAATACCAATGCGTAATTACCAGTTTGAAGATATTTCCCGTGATTTACCCAGAAAGTCTAAAATGGGTGGTATGGTCTTTGCCCCGTCTTATGATGCCTGCTGCTTGTCGCCTCAATTCGCTTTATTGATGGTCACCTACTCCTCTGCTTCTGTATTTGAGACCCCCTTCATAGCCTCAATAGTCCCTCCTAGATTTGGTCCAGTTTCCCAAAAAACAGTTCTCCCGCTCACTTAAGGTCAGACTTAACCTACATGTGACCACAGCTCCTCTTCGCAGTTCAGCCCAAAGGGAGATTGTGCTCTCAACTCAACAATGTACCTAGACTAACTGTCTCAAGAGTCTAGTGCGGTCAGCCCCTCCATCTCTACTGGCCATCTGATTAATACAGAAAAATTGCAATTTCTCACTTTTCCCCTCGTGCTTCTCAGCAAAATGTCTAGCAACCGGATATGCCAAGTCGCCATTGGTAATCGCCCTAGTGTGCTCTAAAATAAGTTTTTTCACCGGATGTATGGTACTCCTGATGTATTGTAAGCCACAGGGCGATACTAGACAGTAGACAACAAAATCTGACTTGCAATTCAAAAATCTGTTAATTTTCCTCTTCTCTCTCTTGCTGGGGACCTGAAAATGCATTACCTTTGTGTTGCCTTTACAGGCTTTGCACCAAGTGCAGGAAAAAAATCCTGTGATGTCAAGTTTCCATTGGGGTTTGTCCACGTAATGACTCCGGACAAGAATGTCCTTCAATGAGGCACTCTTCCTGTAAGTTATGTCCAGTCTGTTAGGTAAGGTATTCTCACTCACCCCATCTGTTTTTAGTGATCAAGTTTCGAAACGGTTGTGCTTCTGCTGAGAAACCTAAAATCAATCTGACCTTGGAATCCCCTTGCCTGAGAGATTGTTTCTTATGTCTTCCTGCTAGGAGATCCTTCCTCTCTCTAGTCTTAACTTTTCCTGCTGCATCCTGCAGGACCTTTTCTGGATAGCCCCTCTCACTGAATCTTTTCAGGGAAGCTCTCTCTGCTATGCTGTAATCTTCTAGGCGCGAGCAGTACCGTTTCCGTCTCAATAGTTCCCCCTACGGTATACTATTGATGAGCTTTCGTGGGTGCTGACTCTGTGAATGTAAGTGTTCCTAGCTGTAGTTTCCTATAAAGTCTGGTACACAGTTTGTCATTCGATATAAAAACCAGGAGATCCAAGAATGCCACCTCCCTTTTACTCACATGGCTGGTGAATCTTAGGTTAAGTTGACAAATGGCCAGTGGACCGTATCAAAGGCCTTTTTGGCATCGAGGGAGAGGAGTACGGGTGGGCTGTCTCTATGCTTAGCTGTCTCAATCCAGTTGGCCAACCAGCGCAGATTGAAACAAGTGGATCGTTTGGGCATAAAGCCCGATTGATCCCGGTGTGTAAGGGGGGTAATCACTGTTAGTGAGTGTGCCACCAGTGGCGTAGCTAGGGGGGGGCAGTGGGGGCGGCCCGCCCCAGGCGGCACTAGTTTTAGGGCGGCGGCTGGGCTGCATTGGTGACCAATGGCGGCAGCCTTCACCATTTATTTGTGGACATCACTGACACTACTGTCAGTGTCCCCAAATAAATGATGAAGGCTGCCGCCAGGGGCCTCCAGTGCCGCGCGGCCGCCGCCCCGACAGTAAGAGGCAGAGTTATGTACACACGTGCGGCTGTCACTGAGCACGGAGCAAATGTGCAGTTACGTGTTCAGTGCAAGCGCGCACCCGCTTGCAAATGCTGCCTGTAACCGCAACGCACGCACCACCACGGTGCGCGACGTACCGCGTTTGTGGATCCCACGGCCCGGAGCAAATGTGCAGTTACGTGTAAGTGAAAGCGTGAACCCGCTTCAAAATGCTGCCTGCAACCGCAACGCACGCACCACCATGGTGCGCGACGTACCACGTTTGTGGGTCCCAGGGCCGTCAATCTTGTAGCGCGCAAAAGCGCTGCCAATGACGGCCCTGGGCATTATTTTTGTCCTGCCCCGCCGCGCTGAAAACGCAGCAGTGACGTGTCACCTGCTCCACCACACGCTCTCGTGAACAATTTCTGGAAGTTAGGGACAGACCAGCGACTGTACACAAGACAAGAGCAAGGCGGCTTGTTCTACTGAGAGTTCCTGCTAGGCCGTAATCATCAGGTGTATTAAAATACCACCCTCCCGCTTTTTTGAAAAACACATATTTAGGTAGGTGTAGATCCTTGGGAATATTGTTTGGGTTCTTTAGTCTTCTTGGTTAAATCTGTTTACATATTTCTGTAAGGAATGTAAATCGAACTAGTTATTTTATCGGACGATTCCATCCAGTTTGGTTGAGTCTCGGTACCAGACGCTTGTGTTATTGGCCCTACGCTCGCTTGTATCACTTTATTCCACCTTTCGCATTCACGCGAATTAGAGTCAGTGAGGATTCACATACGTTACCCACGGTGTCTGTGTCCTGCTTTGGGGTAAAATCCCACACGACAAATGAGGTGGCCGTGAGTGTCTTGTGCATTGTTTTTAAAATATGTTTCTTGTGCACTAACTTCTCTGCTTCATCCGGAGATGAGAGGGTCAAATGTGACTCGCCAACAATTTCATGTTGCAAAAATGTTGTTCTGTTTAAAAAACTAGTTTCTTTTGCAACACGAACATATTGGAGATTCAAATTATGCAGCGATTACACAGCAGAGGTTTCCCCTCCAGGGGGATGAGTGGAGAGTGAGTGGTGCCTTATAAATGTTTTAAAACTGTCTGACCCACTTATACTTCTCTTTGAGATTAAACAATCAAACAATAATGTTTAGCAAATCTGTGCACTGACAACCGTTTGGCCGCTGCATAAATGTAATTGATTGAAACATCACCAAAGTATGCTACTATTGCCTTTTTTTCTTGTAATATGATCTTTTGGTCTTACTTTAATTTACTTAATGATTGTCCCATTGTGTGGTTTAACTGTATAGTTGTTATAATCAATCTTGCTATAGTACTGTTTATTACTGGTGAGGCTGGTACCTGTGGTGAAGAGGCAATGAAAAACGGTTCCGTTTCATGGATTGTTATGTACAGTGTAGGTTTATGCATTGGTTTTGTGTCTTGTATGGGGCTCGTGACTCTTCTGACATCCAATATATGGAACGCCCTTTCAGTGATAATTGTATGCCAGAAGAAAGAGGGTTGATGTATATTTTAATGGACATGTAAGTTTGATACTATTTACGGAATACATCTTGGATTAGTTCTCATGACAACTTTGTCCTTATGCATTCTAAAGCTCTCGCCCTGTTAATAACTGCATTTCACCATCTCTATGTAGTGCTGTAATAGCGCTACAGAAATGCAGGGAAGTGTTTTAGATTTGTTTTATGGACTTGTTCAGGGGTAGCTTCTTCACCTTCACTTCCTTTAAGCTCCATGTTGGGTTGGGTATTGTATGTAAGGCACACACTCTCTTCACTCCTTCTCAAAATCACTTTAGGACAGATACAGAAAACATCAGCTTTTGTTGGAACCTTGTGTGATGCTGTAAGATGCACATCTTTACTGAAAGCATTATATTTGGTATGCTGACACTCCACTGTGTTGTCTTCCTGCATATTATCATCTTGACACCACTTTAGATAGGAGTCCACTTAGCAGCATTACACATCTGTCTTGATGTACTACACAGCTCCTTTATAACACGCAGACATGCAGTGGGATACGAAGATGATGGGACTATGTGACGTCAGGGGTCAGGCTTCCAGGTGTAAACTCCATGGATCCAGGCGATGAACATTGCCCTGTTCCACTATGAGTACTTGTGGAAACTCTCACAAGTTGAGTATTTACTTTTTGGAAATGATCACGAGGTGTGAACACAAAGGCTGTTGTGCCCACTGTGGCGCAACGAGTATCATTGCCATGTACAACCCCCTGCATATGCTGATCACTAGAAGAATTTGTGGAATTGGAAAAGTGAACGACAATGTCCCATAACAGTGAAGTGACAGCCTCTTTCCCGAAGACTGCACGAGTGGACAACCCGGGGACGAATCATATGCCTTTTGCATTTTCTTGTGACACAAACAGATCTACGTCTGAAGTCCTGCTTGCTATAAAATGCTTTTTTCACAATACTGTGGTTAAACTACAGTATGTGAGATCTGCCTACATGGCTGCTTAAAGCATCTGTCCTTACACTTTGTATACCTTACCCAGTCAGTGGTATGCCTATAGCCACATCTGTTCTATGGCACAGGGCCAAATGACCTGTGAGAATCTTGATAAGATACTATCCCTCTTTGCTTATTTATGAAAATCATTGCTGTGCTGTTGTGTATGTGCATCATTCAGATCTACATGTGAATTTGAAAGCATTTTACAGCTAAGAAGACAGACTTAATATTAGGAAAAATTATTTTGATTATGCACAATTAATTACTTGTATGAACTGACCATTCCTGACCAACAGGAATACCTTGGGTGCCTTCATTGGTCAATATCATCTCTGGTACAATGCAACAGTAAATGCAATTGGTTAGCCACCTCAGTCAAGTGTCTGTGTTCTCTGTATTGCATCCTCTCTCATGACGTAATACATAGACGGTGATTTGTGCAGACCCTCGCGCCAAGTCCACACTCTACAAATATTTACCTTGGTGTCTTAAACGAGTTAAGTAAGTCCAACAAGAGGCACCTGGATAGAAAAGAGGAAGAGAGGCTACTTGAAAGGAAGCGATTAGAGTGAGGGGTCTGGGCATAATGGGGCTCTGAGTGCCAACTGCATCCCCTGCTTTCTTTGAAAAGTGAAAAACACAGAGGAAGCTAGTGAAAGGTATAAAAGATGTGCCTTCCTACCTACTGTGTAGCCTTGGACCATGTCTTGTATGTGCATGTAACTTGCATGATCGAGGTAACTATTAGCAGCGATACTACGTGTCACTAGGACCTCTTTCAAGTGCTCGCCTTCCTTTTGCCCCAGCACCCTCCCCTCCCCTGCTACCTGCCATGGGCGGCAATCTGAGGGATAGCCCCGGGCGCCAGAAGCTCTAGCTACGCCTCTGCGTGCCACCAGTACGGTTGCAAGTATTTTGGTCTCTACCTTGAGTAAGGTTATAAGCTGGTAAGACCCGCAGTCCTCTAGGGGTTTCCCTGCTTTATGGATCACTGCCACAGTAGCCGCTCGTAGATCAGGTGGGAGTATTCCTTCTTCTTTCGCTGTTAGGAACAAGTTTAGCAGATTCGGGCCCAGGAAACTAGCATTTTGTTTAAAGAACTGCACGGGAACCCTTTCGGAACAGGAGTTTTCCCTGCTTTTTGTCTCCCTATTGCCTTCATCACTTCTTCCAAGGTTAGCTCTTTGTCTAACACATCTCGGTCTTCCTGCAGAAGAGTGGGAATTTTAATGGCCTCTAAATAGTTGTTAATTTGAGTCTTGTTCGCCAGTGGTCTGCATCTATAGAGTTCCACATAGTAGCGGGCAAAGAAGCCTGCTATTTCTTGGGGTGACGTGTAGGACTTACCCTGTTCCCGTACAGCCGCGACCCATCTCGCCTCCGTCTCTTTCTTACTCAACCAGGCGAGAAGTTTCCCTGCTCTGTCACCTGTTTCATATAGGCGATGTTGAGTGGCCAGAAGATGGGATTTAACTTCCTCGGTCACTAAAGATCTATATTCCTGCCTCGTTATTTCGATCTGGCGGAGGATACGGTCCTCTGCTACGGGGAGTTCACCGTTTACTAAATCGAGCAGCTTGCGCTCCAGACCCTTTATCTCTTGTGTCTCTTTTCTCTTTTTGTGTGCAATAATGTTTTGCGCCCTGTCCTGCATCACAATCTTAAATGCCTCCCACAGGGTGACCGCCGACGACACTGAGCCCTGATTTTCCTTAAAATACAATTCCGAGTCAATGCGGATTTCCTTGGCAACAGCTCTATCGCGCAACGCCCAGGCGTTCAGCCGCCTTTCTCTAGTGCGTCCCCGGCCATCCCTCCTACCGTGAGCCACAGCGGCGAGCCATCGGTTATATGCCTCTAGCTAGATATTCTGCCTTTTCTATGGTCACTATCTCTCCAGCTGGAGTAAACCGATAATCCAGTCTGGAAAATACCTTGTGGGCTCCCGAGAAGTAGGATTAAGCCTGTGTGATTGGGGGGTGCCGTCGCCAAAGGGCAGTCAGTCCCAATGTGTCTTGAAACTGGGCCAGATGTGTGGGTCCGTGGGTTCCTAATCCCATATGTGTACGATCTAGGTGGGGGTTTATCACGTCATTGAAGTCACCTCTTATGATGTGCGTAGCAGGCCCCGAGTCCAGAAGTAGGTTTGCCATTTTGTCTAAGGCCTGTTGCTGCAGTCGTGGGGGAGCATACACGCTGACTAGCAAGAATTCTTTGTGATTCCATGTCCCCTGCACTGCCACAAATGTACCGTTTGGATCTATCCATTTCCTGGTTACCTGAAAGGGGGGTGATCTCTTAATTAATATGGCTACTCCTCTCAACCCCGTGGAAAACCCCGCATGTGCCTATGTGATATATTGCCCCCGTTCGAGAAAGACACATCAGGTGTGTCTCTTGCAGGAGAACTATATCGGGTTTAAGTCTGAGATATTTAGTTACCAGCCCTGCACATTTCAGCCTTCTTCACCACTTCTGGACTGTTGCTGGTCTATCAGTAGTTTCAGGGTCGGATCTGGAGTTCATCTGTTGAATGTCTGAGGAGTGGATGATCATTATCCGCATATGCTGAGTATTCTCTGTACGATATCTCCGATGGTTCGCGACTACGGGCCTTTCGGGGGTTTTGATCCCTGTTCCCTCCCGAGGAGCCTTCGTCCGAGTCCGTGGCTTGTTTTTCCCGGCCATGGATTGTGGCGGTCGCAGGGGGTGCCCACCTTAATTCTCCGTGTCATCGCAGCCCGTCGCAGCCTCTTTCCTCTGGTTCGCTCCTGACTTGATCTCACTCAGTGTGCTGGTTGATGCGTATCTGATTGGGCTGATCTACGACTCAGGTTGGGGAGTTCTTCGAGCCAAGTCCATGCTTCCTCCGGAGTTTGAAAGAAGTGAGAGGAACCGTGGAAAATCACTTGAAGTTTGGCCGGGAAGGGTAACATGTATTGGAGCTCAAGCGATCTTAGCTTTGCCTTGACTGCGTCAAAAAGTTTGTCTTTGCTTCTGCACTTCTCGGGAGTAATCGGGAAACACCATTATCCGTGTATTGGTATATTTGACTTCTCCTTTTTGCCGCATCTCTCGGAGAATCAGATCCCGGTCCTGGAAGTTCAGGGCATTAAGGGCGTCGGTGGAGGCCTAGGGGGTGGACGGGCATTCGGCATCCTGTTCGCACGTTCTATGAAAAAACAAGGTGAGAACTGTGCCGCAGGGAGAGAACCTTTTAGCCATGTCAGCATGAATTGCCCTGCATCCGGTCCTTCCACGGCCTCTAGAAATCCAATAAATCAGAGGTTATTCCTATGGGCTCTATATTCAGCATCATCCACTCTCCAGGAGACTTCCTTCACTGTGGTCAGAAGTCCTGTCATGTCTTTACGCATCCCCACCGGCATTAGCAGACGCTTCATTCGTCCGCCGGCCGCTCTTCCCTGTAATTGACTAACACGCCGGTACTTTCCAGACCGGCTTCTTCCAAAATCATCTCGGCCACCCTTGGGCACGACCAGATTCTTTCTACTAACCCAGATCTTATTAACCAGGATCTCGTGGACTCCCGGAGTGATTCTACCCCCATGAAGCCTCACGCCGTACCTGTTGCTGCCACTAAGGACCGATTTACTTTGTCGGTTTTGCCTCGACTGCCTCCTCGAGTTGGACCAGCCAAACGCCACCTCCCGGGCCACTACATGCTTAACCTCATGCACTACTCCCTGATCGAGTGACTTTGTCCTGACCTGAAATTGACCAGGTTGAAACGCCGTCGACTATTCAGCTCAGAACTCTGGCACTAATGTGGTCAAATTATCTCACTCAATTTCCCTGTATTGAACTTGTATATATTTTTTATCTTTGACCACGTTTAATCTCTTCATTGCGCTGTTCATGCTGTTTTTTCACCCTTGTGTCACTGCGCCGCCCACTGTCACTTGCACGTTCAGTGCACACTTGTATGGTATGGTCACTGTTTTATTTAACTATATTGTAGTCCTGATATAACTGCTTATATAAAATAATCCCGTTTTCTGCACCAATTCTGTTGTGGCCTCCCTTTGTTCCCGCTCCTTCCTTGCAACTCCTGCTACCTTATAATTGCCTTTTCTAAATGTTTTCAAGATGAGACATTTTGTTTAGATATAAACTGTACCCGGTCTCACCTGGGTTAACGGGTTTACTCCTGTATTTTTTTGCCTCCATGTCTTTACGCATAGTGTGGGATACGTCTTCCACTTCAGAGATACGATGTTCAGCCTCGGTGACTCTCTCAGAGACTTTCCTCAAATCCTGCCGCAGCAGCGTTACCGTCAAACAAACCTCTGCCATCTTTCCCTCCAGGGCCTCTCTGGATGCATGGATAGCTTGCAGTATAGCTTCATTGTCCGGGAGAGGTACGCTACCTCCTTCCGCTACTGTTGCCGAGGGGGGCATTTTGGCATAGCGGTCCATTTTCCCCCTGCTTCGTGGGTTTGGGCTCTTTATCTTTCGCCATCTTGTGCGTGGTAGTGTATGTCTTCTAATTTGTAGTTGGGTTCTATGATTGTGCTGGACTGGATGAATTCCAATCTATCTTAGGTCACCTCAATGAGCTATTTCACCTCAGTCCAACTGCAACTGCAGCCAACCACCTTCAGCAGTTTCTCTCCATGGAGTCAGTGATTTTCTTATAGGCACTGCTACACAGTCTATGCAAGACCCGTGGCTGTCTGTGTTCTGTGGCCAATTAGCCTGCAGTGGCCCGAGATTCCCTGGCCCCACGTCGTGAAGGCCTTGTTTTGTACTCTCCTCACTACTTCTGGATGTGCAGCCCGGATTTCCTCCGGGGCATCACCTCTGTCCTAGCCTCACTCTTCAGAGGGGATCTGCTGCACACCCCCCGCTGATCTGGGTCCTACGCCCTTCCTTTGGTGGTGACCGAGGCTCTAATTAACCTCCGAATATCTTCAGCACCTTCTCAGTGTGTCTCTAGTCCACCTCTGCAGATTCTCCCCACGTGTAGTCGCCTCTTCACACTGCAGGGTCGTGGTCCAGTGAGCCCCAGTCTCAGGGTGCTCTCTGTTGGGGCTGGTGCCTTCTTCCGTGTCCCGCATCCCACTCCTATATGGCACAGGTATGCGGCTGGCCCCACCAGGCCCGGTCTCGGCGGCCGGAGCCCCATATGTCAGATCTCGCCCCGGACCCGCCAAACAATTGCTGCGACTATGCCCAGTGCAAGGGTTCTCTCCGAGCGTGGTCCCCGCGGGGCTGCACAACGTGCACTCAGAGTCCCGCTGGCAGAGTTATGGGGCAGGGCTCTGCAGTACACCAGGGATAGTCCTCCTCCTTCCCTCACCGCATTCAGTGCTGCCCACGGTTCTGCAGTGTTCCTCAGCCCCGTGCCGATCAAACGAGCGCTCTTCGCCGCATTCGACGCCGCCCTCAGCTAGGTGGATGCCGCGCCACACAGCAAGCGCCAGCCGGGCAACTTCGATATGGGTAAGCCCTCAGTGTGGGTTGTCAGGGTGTATTCCAATAATGACAAAAAGGTACCCCCTGATTTAGTTTCATAGTTTCTTTTCAGGGTGTATTTACGTCCCGGAGGAGGGGTTGTCCCCCGGCTGTCCGACCCCTCAGATGGTCACTGGATCTCCAGCCCACGTCAAAGCTCGTATTAAGGCTTGCGGTGTCTCCTAGTCTGGAGTCGCCACCATCTTGGTTCGCGGTTCCTCCGAGTCCATTCAGCCAGCTCCAGAGGAATTTTACTTGCTAGGAAGGCAGGTTGGCTTCTATTCTGCTGTTCTTTCAATTCAGGGGATGTTCCGATCTCCTTTTCTCTCCTCTGTGGTGTCGAGGGTCAGGATAATCTAGCAGGATTTGGTCTGGGGACGGCAGAGCTGTTGAGTAACGCAGCTACCCGGCCATGGTGTTGGCCACGCCCCTCCCCGGTTGCAGTACTTGACCCATGATGCGAGAAAGCAGACTCGGCCAAGGTGGCAAAGGCATGTGCAATTGCTCAAATAGGAGAAGAAGCTCTGTAAACCAGTACTTCCTTCACTACAAGGGGGAAATCTGTATTAATCAACATGGTTCTTGCTTTATTTTATTCAGAACCTTTGGGATTGGGAGAAGAAGAGGAAAAGCAATAGCAAAGGTAAATGCCCAAACTACTGAAATGCCTGCTGGTGTAATATTTCGTGTTCTGAACTACCGCAAAGGTGTCTAAACTCGGTTTGCCCCAGCGCAAGAAGCTCTGGTACAGTTGGCTTTGCTATAGCTCCCACTCATGCCATTCTTTGTATGCTCTGCTTAGGGCGTCCACCAATACATTGTTAATCACAGGAACACACGCAACTGCAAATTGAAAGTGGTATTTGATGCTCAATCTTCTAATTTGAGCTTCTCTATACATTGGAAGAGGCTGAGTTCCCCCTTGTTCAGGTAATACATAGATGAGTATTGTAATTGCAGAAAAATACAGAACTTCCTTATGTTCTTGAGAAACCAGACTCCAAACCTAGGGCTAATCTCCACAAGGCTGATGTGAAGTCTAGCTTCATCTGCTGAATTCTGTAGATGCTGTGCTGAGAGATATCCATTGTCATGACAAAGCAACATTTTCACAGACAAAAGGTTAACCCTACTGCTGTTTCCGGAGTTGAGTCCACCATGGTATGAATGGTCTCATCTTGGATGTTATCAAGACAAGGTCCAACGATCATTGGTTTTGCAACCACTGCTTGTCTATAGTTCCTCTTGGAGAGGTTGCATGCAGCAATTAGGGATTAAATGAATGCAGGATGAGATCATTTCTAAAAGAGAATTTTGCAGTTTCATGGTGACCATCATTTCTCTTTTCAGATAGGTATTAACTTTGTTAAGAGTGTTAGTCCCTCTTTGGATTTAAAGGCTTAGCCAAGGTTTGTGACTGAAATTGCTCTCATGAATTGTATATTCTTGTAGGGGGCTAAAATTGATTTGACATTGTTTAACTTTAGACCCAAGTCCCTGACTAACGAGTCATCAAGTGAGGGACAAACGTAATGCTCCTGTTTTTTCATATGTGCTGCAACTGGGGCATACACATCCTGAAAATTCTTGAGGTTGATGTGAGGTCAAACAGAAGAACTTTGGAAGGGTAATAAGAACGGCCACTTTGAATACAAGATATTTTCTGTGTTTGGAGTGGATGGAACATTTAAGTATGTGGCCTGTAATTCTAGGTTCGACCTAAAGTATCCTTCCTTTAATAGTTGGAGAATGTCTTGCAGTTTCACCTTTCAAAATGTCTGAGAAGTGATCTTGAGAAATTTGTTCAACTGATGAAGATCCAGGACTGGTCTCCATTCGCCTTTTTCCCCCGATTATAAAAAAGCGACTATAGAAGCTTTTATTTCACTGAGAATTGGGGAATGGTTATACGTCCCCTCTCCATCATTATAGAGACCTCTGTTTGCAATAAGTATAGATGTTGATGGGTTTTTTGGATGGTAGTAAGTGTTTGAGGTATGCCCTAGACATAGGAGGTCCAGAACCATCAATCTCTTCTCATTGTCTCCTTTTGGCTGTAGAAAAAAGAGATCTTCCTACCTACATGCACGCGTTTCCAAATATAGTGCGGCCATCGCTGAAAAGTTATCACTGACATCTGGAAGCTTCTTGACCTTTAGCTTGGTAGCTGCCATTCTGACGAAGGTCGGTCTTTAATAAGACGCTGGTGGTGGCATGTGTTGATGACTATATTGCTGATGACAGACCTGCTGATGCATTGGTATGGTTGTTATCTGTACCCATCTCTATAAGGGTACAAGTACTTTATCTAGCTCCTCAAAAGGGGTGCTTCGGGGGGATTTACATTGCTGTAATAAGCCTAGAGATCTTGCTGTGTTTGGTTTTATGGACTGCAGTGCTTCATCCACATGCCTGCCGAATAAAGAGATATCATAGTGCAGGTCTCATATTCCATTTTGAACTTCAGGATGAAATGAAGTTGACCTCAACTACCACTGTAATTGTAATACTGCTGCACTGGCTAACTGTCAAACCTGGTAGCCGCAATATCCACAGAGGCATCCATGATGGAAGAGGAGGTTCTTTTACTATCAAACAATATAGCATTAGCTTCAGATTTTTTAACCTCCGGTAGGAGTTTCAAATACAATGCACTATCTGACCACATTTGCCAACCATAGCAGTCTAAAACTGCAAGGGCAGAGGAAGCTCAGATACATATTGCAGTAGTCACTGAAAATCTTTAGGTATATAATATATAGGTATTTGGAATCTTCTTTGTGCAGCTTGCATCACAACTGAACCTGCACATTGATGTCCAATAAGGCAAACTGGTGCATCATCTGTGCCCTGTACTTCTTGTCATGCCCAGGAACAACAGCTGCCCCTGTAGCTGAGTTCTTCATCATCTTAAGACCTTCTGACCAGATGTGGTTAATTTTTGGCATCTTTGACTGTTGTTTGATTAGTTCTTTAAAGTTGTATAGTAAACGGACACTTTTTCAATCAGACTATGGAAGCCATCTATAAACTTAGCATAGGTGGGAGTTCTTCTTGATGGTCATAAGGATAGGCATCATCTTTGTTATATCGTCCCAGAGGCAGTATGTGGGATGCTGCTGGTGAATGAAATAGTTTAAGTTTGTGGGGAACTCAATCTGTGTGGAATACTTATGGGCATGCAAGGAGTGCTGGGTTGAGTTTATGGACTCACAGCCGGAGGCAAAACTGTCAGCTTTCTTGGATCATCTGGCACTGGTTCAGGAAAGCAGGTGTAATAATCTAAAAGTCTGCTGACATTACACGCAGATCTTTAACTAGTCGCATGGTAAAAACCATCATAGGTTAGCTTAAAATGTGTGTTCCACCCTCATAATGTTAATGTTAATAAAAATGTATAGAGCGTACGTACGCCGGGTGGCTTCATGGCGCTAAGGTTCGGAAAGCTGAGACATAGAAGCTAACCCTGTGCAAATAGCCACGCTTTCAGGGATTTCCTGAATTGCAGAAGGTCTGTGCACGACCGTATTTCTAGCGGAAAGGAGTTCCACAATTTAGAAGCAAGGGTGGCAAATCTGCGGCCTCCTTGACGTACCCGTTTGAACCCCAGGATAGAGAGGAGTGAGAGATGGGCAGACCTTAAGTTGCGAGTGGGGGTATGCCTAAGTTTCATACTGTTAATAAACTCAGGACTGATGCCCTGCAAGGAGTTAAAAATGAGGCACCCCGTTTTAAAGGCACAGCGCTGAGAAATGGGGAGCCAATGTAGTTTCTTCAACAGGGGGTTGCAGATTGCCATTTAGGTTGTCGATAAACCAGTCGGGCTGCGTGGTTCTGGACCATCTGTAGACGTTTAAGCAGGTAATGTGGCATGCCTAAATACACAGAGTTGGAATAGTCCAGATGAGATAGAACTGTGGATATCATGACCCGAGTCAAGGCATCATGAGTGAGAAGGCGATGTATTTTCCTGATTTTGCGGATTTGCAAAAAAAACAGCACTTGGACACGACCGCTCCAACCCGAGTTTTCAGGGAGAGATCGCTGTCAAGAGAGACTCATAAGGTTCATTGCTGTACTGCCCACCTTCCTCTTGCTGTTCCTGAACATTTAGAAAAGCAACTCTGGTTGTAGTGACTCCAGACTCCTTTTATTATTGATATTTGTATGCAGGTTCATCTTTTCCACAGTCATCATCATCAGGGTCTTGATGTTTTGCATTAAGCTACATGGGAATATATGCTGGCCCAAAGATTGTCAACTTCAGACTTGTCTGCATCAAAGAGGCCTTGAGGAGGATTTAGAGATACTTTGCTCGGAGACGTGTGCTCCAGTATTAGAGGAGTTGGGGTACCTCTCAGAGATAAGTATTACTTTTGGTGTCTGTAGGGAATCCCCCTTTTCTGCACTGTCACCCTGTAGTTTTCACCCTTTGCTGGATCCTACATTTTTGCTGTAGTCCGAAGTTCTTCCCAAAAGCAAACAATAAGCTAACCGAATGGGCAGAGGTGACTCCTCTGAATCTGATAGAATATGCAGGGTAGAGGCTGTGCACATCCTTTTTTGACATCAGTTTCAAATCCTACTTGACAGGTCTGCTGGGGTTTTAAAAATAACACTGGAGAGAAGTTGAGAGGAAAGGAAATAAAGTGTCATAAAAATTCTTGTGCATCTGTCTGGTTCCTGGGAAACCCCACTTTGTTTTACCAGACATCTGTCTCTGGGTTTATTGGGGAAAACAGTGACTGCCCAAACTAGATTTTAGTGTTAGATGTGGAAAGACACTAGAATTACCATTGGACACTCCCACACACATCCCCATCCCTTAGAGCCCAAGTTAAGTGTGCTGGCAGACTTCGTCAGTCTTGAAAATGTCTTAAGTGCGCAGTGTTGCCCCTCGTAACATTTACCCCATTGGTTAGGGTGTGTCCATGAGTCATTACCACCCACTAGTTTATGCAATGCATAAATTTGGCATCTCTAGGCACTCACTTCAGTACTCTCCTAGACTGTAGGAAGAACAGAAGAGGACTGGATCTGCTGTCTGACTTGAGAAGAGCCCTGAAGGACTACTCTCTTTTGTATCCAAGACAAAGAAGTGGACTACAAGGATCATACAGCTGACCTTATGTTCAAGCTACAGGGATAGAACAGGCTTTAGGCTGCCATTGACAATAACTGCCTAGTTGAGCCATGGCAATTGGACCTGAACTAGACCCTTCTTAACATCCTGTCAGTTTGAATTCCTTGGGGCGGGGGGAGGGAGGTTAGGGGAGAGGGGTTTATAAGTGTACTCCTGTAGCGGATTGGAACTTACAAGACTAAGTCAGAAGGTACAAATCTTTGACCAGAACGAACATGGTTGGTGTATCTGATCCATGTTCTATCACGGTCAGCTCCAAATTCTGCCTAGGTCTCAGTCAACTGCGACCACTGACTATCATTAGCACTTTCTGTTTCTTGGCACTATTCCTACCTAAAACTCTAAAAATGCATACCTACGGGTTCCCTCATTGGATTTTTGTCATTTTGGTGTAAATATGTTTACTAATGTGTACTCTATTTGTCTAAGTTGGTCTGTGATTTTTATTGGTTTGCATTTCACCTTCATTATGGTTTTGGTACCACATACTTTACACATTGCCCCTTGTTAAGCCTGTCTAACAGGGGGCTGACCTCAGGTTAATTTGGTGACTTTCAGGGTTCACCCTGACCAGCTTTGTGATTATTCCTTGAGATGGGTAGTCACCCATCCCAAATAATCCAATATTGTATACTGTCGTAACCTTCAATAAAACAGATTTTTGGTGTGCCGCGGTTTACTTGGTGCAACTGTAAACCTCTGCTGGATGGAGATATATATATATTCATATATTCACAAAAAGGAGGTGTTGGCACATATCTTCTTTTTATATACACACAATTTTTGTATTACTGCTACAACTTTTGTAATTGCATTTCCTGTGTATAAGTACTCTGTGCACTCTAATTCTGTGCATGTTGTGGTGTCTTGAAGAACAAGTTACTTACCTTCGGTAACGATGTATCTGTAAGAAACATTAGTTAGTTAGATTCCTCACCTTAGAATATCCCCAGGCGTCAGGCTGGATCCGGAAAGATTTTTGTAGCAATACCCCTTGCGCGTCGGTAGGCGTCGTCTGCGGCTCCGTGTTCGTCGTCGGTGTCGTGCGCCGGAATGACGTCGGAGTACTTAGACGCCGCCCTCGCGCGCTGACGTCAGTTCTTGTACATAGCTTTCCGCGCCAGGGACGCTGAGCCATGCAAGAGACCGACACTGGTGCCAAAAAATCTAGGGCCCTGAAAGGGAGAACCTTAACCCTAGATGTCGGTTCGCAGAACGGGGAGGCTGGGTGGGTCGGTGAGGAATCTAACTAATGTTTCTTACAGATACATCGTTACCAAAGGTAAGTAACTTGTTCATCTGAAAGAAACACGTTAGTTAGATTCCTCACCTTAGAATAGATACCCCAGCAATACCAACCCCGGAGGTGGGTCTGCGAACCAAGATCACACCAGAAAGTCCTGGAGAACAGAACGGCCAAAGCGGCCATCTCTCCGGACTTGGCTGTCCAGGCAATAGTGCTTGGCGAACGTGTGCAGTGAAGCCCACGTCGCCGCCTGACAGATGTCCTGCAAGGCAGATGTCCCAGGGCAGTTGTCGTCGCTGTGGCCCGGGTGGAATGGGCTCTCAGCCCAACAGGAGGGATCTTTTTCGCCAAGGAATAGCTGAGTTTAATACACAACACAACCCATCGCGAGATGGTCCGCTTGTGCACAGCTTTACCCTTATTAGCACCTACATATCCAACAAAAAGTTGGTCGTCCACCCGGAACTGTTTTGTGCGGTCCAAATAAAAGGACAGCGCACGTTTTGGGTCCAGACGGTGGAGCCTCTCTTCATCTTTTGAAGGATGCGGAGGCGGAAAGAAGGTGGGCAGCGTGACAGATTGCCCGATGGGGAAGGGAGCCACGACTTTAGGAAGAAAAGAAGGACGTGTCCGGAGGACAACCTTATCCGGATGAACCGAAATGAAGGGAGGCTTAGCTGACAGAGCCTGGAGCTCACTCACCCGCCTAGCGGAGGTGATAGCCACCAGGAAGGCAGTTTTCAGAGTGAGTAGACGAATGGGACAGTTGTGAAGGGGCTCAAAGGGAGCGCACATCAGAAAAGTGAGAACAAGGTTCAAGTCCCACTGAGGCATTACGAATGGAACAGGAGGGAACATATGAGTAATGCCCTTGAGAAAACGTGAAACAAAAGGGGACTTGAAAAGAGAAGGCTGATCAGGAAGCCTTAAGAAAGCAGAGATTGCAGCAAGATAACCCTTCAAGGTGCCCAGAGCAGAGCCCTGCTGGGCCAAAGAAAGAAGAAAGAGGAGAACCTCAGAAAGAGGGGCAGAAAGGGGATCCACAGCCTTTTCTGTGCACCATGCCACAAATTTGTCCCACCGGCAGGCGTATACCGTCTTTGTGGAGGGACGCCTGGCTGCCAGAATGACATCACAGACTTCAGGAGGCAAGTCAAATGGCATCAACTGTCGCCGCTCAATCTCCACGCATGGAGGTGGAGGCTGGACAGGTTCGGGTGGAGGACCGTCCCCTGTTGCTGCGACAGAAGGTCCTCCTGAAGAGGCAGTCGTATCGGGGATCGATGGACATACTGAGTAGCTCGGGATACCAGTACCTTCGTGCCCAATCCGGAGCCACCAAGATGACTTGGGCCCGGTCGCGCCTGATCTTCTTCAGCACTCTGGGCAGAAGTGGTATAGGCGGAAAGGCGTACAACAGACCGCAACTCCACTCGCCACGAAAAGCGTCTCTGAGCGAATGCCGCCTAGGAAATTCCAACGCGCAGAACTGCTGACATTGCGCATTCTCTTCGGTGGCGAATAGATCTAACCAAGGCTCTCCACACTGCAGAAAGAGACCTTGCGCCACGTCCGAGTTCAGACGCCATTCGTGATCCATCATGCACCAGCGGCTGAGTTCGTCTGCTCCGGCGCTCAGAGAGCCCGCCAGATGTTGAACCAGCAGGGTAATGCCCTGATGTCCCAGCCATGTCCAGAGGCGCAGAGCCTCCTCCTGACAAAGGGTCCACAACCCCACCCCGCCCTGTTTGTTGCAATACCACATGGCGGTGGTGTTGTCTGTGAACACCTGCACAACACTTCCCTGGACAGAGGGAAGGAAGGCTTCTAGTGCAAGTCGGATCGCCCTCAGCTCCAATAGGTTGATATGGAGCAGAGTTTCCGCCGGAGACCAGAGTCCTCTGATCTCCGCCTCTCCCATATGGCCCCCCCATCCCAGGAGGGACGCATCCGTCACTACGACATGCTCCGGTTGGGGTAGGGATCTGCCGCTGACCCAATCGCGATTCGTGAGCCACCACTGCAGCTGGTTCGCAGTGCCCTCCGAGATCAAGACATGGTCGGACAGGTTGCCTCGATGCTGGGCCCACTGAAACTTCAGGTCCCACTGGAGAGCCCGCATCCGCCACCTGGCGTGAGGTACCAACAGGATGCAGGAGGCCATCAGCCCCAGAAGCCGCAGCACCAACCTGACCGAAACCCAGGACAGAGGCCGAAGATGGAAATCAGGGCCTGAATGTCCCGGACCCGCTGTTCCGGCGGATAGACCTGGAACTGCGCAGAATCGAGAACCACCCCAATGAAAAGGAGCTTCTGGGAGGGACTCGGGTGCGACTTCGGCACATTGATGGAGAACTTGCTGGGGCGAGCCCGCCTTCAACAGCCTGTCGTCGAGATAGGGGAAGACTGGAACCCCTGATCGGCGCAGGTGAGCTGCGACCACCGCCATCACTTTCGTGAACACCCGAGGGGCACTGGTGAGGCCGAAGGGGAGCACGGTGAACTGAAAGTGCTCCTGACCCACCGTGAACCGCAGGTAATGCCGGTGGGCCGGCAGGACGAGGATGTGGAAATAAGCGTCCTGCAAGTCCAACGCTACCATCCAGTCTCCAGGGTCTAGGGCAGCCAGAACCTGAGCTAAAGTGAGCATCTTGAACCGGTCCTTCCGGAGGAAGGAGTTCACGCTCTTGAGGTCCAAGATCGAGCATAGGCCCCCTTTGCCCTTCTTGGGAACCAGAAAGTAGTGGGAATAACAACCACGACCTACTCCTGACCAGGAACGCGCTCGACGGCCTCTTTGGCCAAGAGGGCCGAGACTTCCTCTCGTAGAAGATGCAAATGATCCCCCGACATACGGTGGTTCAGCGGCGGCATGGCTGGAGGGGTCATCTCGAAGGGGAGGGAGTAGCCCCGTCGGACGATTTGCAGCACCCACCTGTCCGACGTGATGGAGCGCCAGTGGAGCAGGTGATGGCGAACTCTGCCGCCCACTGGCGATGAATGGGCCTGAAAGCTCAGACTAGGAGGGCTTTGAGGCGGATGCTGCCGGGGTGGATGTGGACTGACCGGCACATTGACCTCTAGTACCGCCTCGGCGGAATCCACGTCCGCGACCGTGTGCAGGTTGGTTCTGCGGCCGGTGGCTGGGCGGACGTGAGGAGGCGCCCCTTTCCTTGGCCACGAAAGGGACGAAAGGCGGAAGCTTGCGGCCACGGGGCCGAAAGACCCAAGGACTTGGCCGTGGCCCGGGAGTCCTTGAACCGAGCCAGCACACTGTCCGCCTTCTCACCAAAAAGGCGAGTGCCATCAAAGGGCATGTCCATGAGGGAACTCTGGACATCCCCCGAAAATAACGTGGACCTCAGCCAGGCGTGACGCCGAAGCGCCACCGTGGTGGAAATCGCCCGACCCAGCGAGTCCGTGGTGTCAAGTCCACACCGCATGGCGTGCCGTGCTGCATCTCGACCGTCAGCAAGTGCTTGAGTGAGTCGTGCCCGGGCCTCCACCGGGCACATGGGCAGCACGTCCTCCACCGTATCCCACAGAGAGTGGGAATAACGGTCCAAAAGGCAAGCGGTATTTAAAGACCGCAGCTCCAAACTCAGGGACGAGAACAGTTTCTTGCCAAACTGTTCCAACCTCTTGGATTCCTGATCCGGAGGAGCGGACGGGAAGGAGGGCTGGGAGGTTAAGGCCTGGATAACCAGACTCTCGGGGGTGGGGTGTTGGGAGAGGAAACTGGGGTCGCCCAGAGCAGGGCGGTGGCGCCGGGCAACGTTCCCGTCCACAGGAGGAACTGTGGAGGGCTTGGACCAAGTGCCCTGCAGAACGTCTATGAGGGCCGCATTAAACTGCAGCAGAGGCTCAGTGGAGCTTGCTGTCGATTGAAGGACCTCTGTGAGGACGTTAGTCCGCACGACCACAGCAGGCAACTCCAGCCCTAGGGCTTCGGCCGCCTTGCGCAGCACCACTGAAAAGGCTGCACCCTCCTCCGAGGCCACAGTCGGAGGAGAGATGAAAGCAGCGTCCGGGGAGGTATCCAGACCGCTGGCATCCCCCAGTTCGTCTGCCCAGTCCTGTGAAAGTTGACCCTGGAGGGCCATAGGGTCCCCAGACCCCTCCCAGTTGCCCCCGTCATCCGATTCCTGATAAACAGGAGGAACGATCGGAGCCGGACGGTAGATGAAACGGTCATCCATCGGCGTCGGGTGCGGCGCCGTGCCGGCGTCTGGTCCGGACAGGGGCTAAACAGGGGAACGGCGTCGTCCGGAGAAGGCGCCGGAGGTGGAACCGGTGTCGGCGCCGGAGGCGTCGTGAGGTCGACCGGCGCCGACCGAGATCCAAGCCTGGATCCCTCGGGGACCTGCGGCGTCTGGGCCGGAGCCGTCAACGGCGTCGGGCCGGAGCTGTCGATGGTGCCGGGGCCGGAGCCGCCGGCACGCGAGGTCGCCCAGTCGAACCTGCGGGGCCCGAAGGCGCGCCTACAGGCGTCGACGGCGGAGCCAGGCCCCTCATGGCCGAGAGAAAGGCTCTGACCTCCGCCGGAGTCGCGTCAGTCCCAGGGACCGGCGGGTATGGGGATGGACGCGGCTCCGACGGAGCCGCGTGGGTGAGACCACCCTGACCCTCAGCTGAGTCACGCGACCGGCGAGGGGAGTCCGAAGAGCGATGTCGTCTCTTGGAGTTCTTGGAGTGCTTCGACTTACCCGAAGACCCCGACGAGCGATGACGATGGCTGTGGCTCCGCGATCGGTCCTTGGACCTCCTCCTGGACCGGGACCGAGAGCGGCGCGGAGCTGAGTGCCGAAGCTCGAGAAGCTTACGGGACCGCTCCCGCCTAGTTTTCGACGTCAAGGCCTGGCAATCGAGGCACGACTCCGCGTCATGGTCGGCCCACAGGCAATAAAGGCACCGGCGATGGTGATCCGTCACCGACATCAGGCGATGACAGGCGTCACAGGCCTTGAAACCAGGCATCCTACCGGCACCAGAGTCGAGTCGATAGACCAAAAGAAGTCAAAAAAGTTAGTCAAAAAATGACTAGGGGTAAGCTCTTCCCAGATCGGCGCTTACTGGCGCGGAAAAAAGAAGAACTGACGTCAGCGCGCGAGGGCGGCGTCTAAGTACTCCGACGATGTCATTCCGGCGCACGACGCAGACTACGGACGCGGAGCTGCAGACGACGCCTACCGACGCGCAAGGGGTATTGCTACAAATATCTTTCCGGATCCAACCTGACGCCTGGGGATATTCTAAGGTGAGGAATCTAACTAACGTGTTTCTTTCAGATTCCATGTACAACCATATGAACTATTTACATATGATGGTTTTGAATGAAATGAATCGAGGTTGGTGTGATGCACCATTGGTGGTTTTCTAACCTATTGTGTTTACAATATTAACTGAAATGTTAAATTATTATGAATTGTTTGAACTTAAATTGTTATGAATTGAATCTTATCTTTTTTTTTTACTAGATTTTATCTAGGACTAGATTCACTGGGATTGCACTTTGTGTTAAAGGGATTGGTGAGAGAAAACTCTGAACTCTTTTGGGAGACTCTGACCAAGAAACAGGGACACAGTTCTGGGACTGAGCAGGCTTTAATTGGGACTCTGCTATATTTCTTACTTGCACTAGCACTTTGAGGTTAATCACCCACTTTCGAGTGCACACACAATTTGGGACCCTTTCCATTGTCTCTAACCCTACACTGACACAAAAACGTATTCGGCTATTGGGCCGCCTAGGAAGGTGGACGCTGGCAAAAGGCAAATCTTTTTGAGAATCCTCAAAACTAATGTAACTGCATCAACCAAAGGGCCAATGATTGAAATCCGAAAGATCTGCAATCGCTCTACCTTAAACCTCTCCAAGGCAGAGCTGGCAGTGTCCCTGAACAGGTCAGTCCAATCAAGGTGCATGTCTGAGAGACTTGCCTTAACCTCATGGGAAAAAACACAGTTGATCAGAGCCATGCACACATTCCCAGAACTATGAAACTGCTCATGGACCTGGCCACAGAATCTACTGTGTCGGACTGCCCTGATAATCTGCCTCAAGACATCCTGCCCGTCTATCATTACTTTCACAAAATGGTCTTTCAGGTTGCCTGGGAGACGCTAAACCACAAGGTGTGCCATATACCACAAGGTGTGCCATCTACCACAAGGCAGGGCTACCTGCGGCAAGCAGGCAGGTCAACTTCCGGATATGGTGCAGCACTCCGCCCTGTTGCTGCAACCGGAGGTTCTCCTGAAGGTGCAGACTCAACGGAGGAGCAACACTCCAGCTCAGAAAATCTGGAAACCAGACTCGCGATCCCAATCCGGGGCCAAAAGGATGACTTGGGTCTGGTCCGAATCTTCTTGAGAACTCGGGGTAGTAGTGGTTTCACCCGAAAGGTGTACAGGAGTTCCGAACTCTACTTGAGGCGAAATGCATCTCTGAGGGAGAGACGCATTGGGAACTCTTGCAGGCAGAAGCGATGACATTGTGCATTCACAGCAGTGGCTAACAAAGGACCCGCGAGGTGCTAAGCAAACAGGAAAATGTCCTGTCGCTCCGCTAGCCTCTTGACAAAGGATCCAGGACCCCAACCCACTATATTTGTTGTAATACCACATAGCGGCTGTGTGGTCTGTGGACACCCGAACCAGCCTTCCTCTGATAGATGGTAGAACGGCTTTCAGTGCCAGACGGATCTCTCTCAACTCCAACAAACTAATGTGAGGCAGAGACTCCGCAAGAGACCAGAGTCCTCTGATTTCCACCTCTCCCAGATGGCCGCTCCAATCCAGAAGTGACTGTCACCACTGGGGAAACTGGGTGGGGAAGGGAGACAGGTTTGCCGCTGACACAATCACTGTTCGTCAGGCACCACGGTTGATCTTCTACAGTTCCCTCCCATACCTGGATTAGGTTGGACAGATTCCCCTGATGCTGCTCCCAATGTAACTTCAGGTTCCGCTGCAGAGCCCACATATGCGAGCAGGCATGTTGCAGAATGCCATGAGCTCCAACAGCCTCAGAAAATTTCTCACCAAAATCCAGGATAAAGGCAGAAACCGTACAATAGCTTCAATATCCTGTACTCTCTGCTCTGGAGGATAGGCCCAAAACTGCACTGTGTCCAGAAAGGCTCAGATGAAAGGGAGTGATTGTGAGGGAGTCGGGTACAACTTCGGCATGTTAATAGAAAACCTCAACGAATGTATGAGATATGCTGTAGTCAGGAGGTGAAAGACTACTGCTTGGGGCAAGCCTGCCTTCAACAGCCAGTCGTCAAGGTTGGGGGAAGACTGGATCCCCCAACCACCGCAAATGTGCTGCAATGACTGCCAGCATCTTGGTCAACACTTGAGGGCCACTGGTGAGGGCAGAAGGGAGCACAGCAAACTGATTATGCTCTTGGCCCACCGTGAACCGCAGGTAACACCTGTGGGCAGCATGACGGGGATATGGAAGTAGCCAAACCTGTAAGTCCAACACAACCATCCAGTTTCCAGGGTGGAGGGCAGACAGAACCTGAGCCAACGTGAGAATTTTGAACTTCTCTTTCTGTAGGAAGTAACTGATGGGACGCAGGTCTACAACAGAGTGGGGGGCCTACATCCTTTTTCGGTACAAGAAAGTAGCAGGAATAGCAACCACACCCTCACTCTGGCTCGGGCGCCCTCTCGATGGCCCCCTTGGACAAGGGTATGTCATCCAGTTAGTTCTTTGTTAAATTTAGAGCTAAATAACATTTCGCAAAGCTCAAAAAACTCAATTTTGACACTTCACCATGAAGCGATACAACATCCACTGTTTGATTAAACGATATTTATTCATTTGCAACAATTTTTTGATTATATAAAGTTCGGCGCATGGTTGCTCCAGAGGGAACGTGCATAAGATAAGGGTGCTGAGAAGTGAATGTGTAGGAAGAGAAATTTCAGAGAGCAAAAAGGAATTCAAATAAGTAACAAAATACACGGTATTACAATTCACCGTACAAAGTGTCCTGGTCACGTGTCAACGAATACAGTCACAATTTTATGTACAGAATCCAATTCATTTTTTAGCACGTTGGGTGAGGGACGTGTACCAGGCTCATTTATGAGGGGGTGTCGACGTTTCGACCCGTCTTAGGGTACAAAGGTAATTTGATGCCTTGACCATGCGGGTCTTCTTCAGGACAACAAGAAGACCACACGCATGGTCATTGAATTATTGCCACTAGCGATCCATGTTTGAACCACCCCTGGATTCACGCTAGGTAAGCATACACCCGCCTTGGCAGGTGTTAATCGCATCTGCGATACAACATCCTGATCATCTGTTTTGCCCCCCTTTCTAGATCCTTAAGCCAAGCTGAGGAACTCGTCAGGTTGCCCCCCTTCCCTTGTTGTCCTGAAGAAGACCCGCATGGTCAAGGCATCAAATTACCTTTGTACCCTAAGACGGGTCGAAACGTCGACATCCCCTCATAAATGAGCCTGGTACACGTCCCTCACCCAACGTGCTAAAAAATGAATTGGATTCTGTACATAAAATTGTGACTGTATTCGTTGACACGTGACCAGGACACTTTGTACGGTGAATTGTAATACCGTGTATTTTGTTACTTATTTGAATTCCTTTTTGCTCTCTGAAATTTCTCTTCCTACACATTCACTTCTCAGCACCCTTATCTTATGCACGTTCCCTCTGGAGCAACCATGCGCCGAACTTTATATAATCAAAAAATTGTTGCAAATGAATAAATATCGTTTAATCAAACAGTGGATGTTGTATCGCTTCATGGTGAAGTGTCAAAATTGAGTTTTTTGAGCTTTGCGAAATGTTATTTAGCTCTAAATTTAACAAAGAACTAACTGGATGACATACTGCTGATTCGCTAAGTATTGAGTCAGGACCATTGTTTGTTGTATTAATTTGATTCCCAGGTCCCGGATTTTCTTGGGAAAACCCCATTTTTTGTAATGGCTACCCTTGGACAAGGGGGCCTGCATTTCCTGGCTGAGTAAAGTGAGATGTTTCTTATTCATCTATTTTTGAGAGACTGGTAAAGGTTGGGCATGTCCACAAATGGTAGAGCGAACCACTTCTGCATTGTATGTAGCACCCAGAGGTCCAATGTAATGCTGGAACATTGGGACACGTGATGTTGCATTCTTTCTTCCACGGGGGTGTGTGGGCTGGGTGGAGGGCACACGAAGGAGGTTTAGAGGTTGCAGCAGTCGAAGGGGCAGGGGCATGGGTGGCTCACTGGGTATGGTTCCCTCACTCTCTTTGAGCTCCATGGCCCCTTCCCTGAAAGGGCTGGGCCTGCTGTTGTGCCTGGTAGGGCTGGTACTATGGACACCCATAATTGCCTCTGCTAGGGCAACGGTACGGACGTAAGGGCTGCTTTTTTGCTTCCAGGTGGAAAGGAAGAAGCCCAAAGATCGGGCAGTGACCCTGCTCTCGCAGAAAATCCTTGAGCACCATGTTGGCCTTCTCATCGAACAGGCAGGACCCATCAGAGGGCATGTCTATCAAGGATGACTGAACATTCCTCCCCACCCTGAGGACCCAGTGGACAATTACCCAGCGAAGCACCACTGTAGAGGCCATCGTCCTACCAGGTGAGTCTGTGGTGTCAAAACCGAAAGGCGAACTTAGTCACATCCCGGCATTCCATTAAATTGTGGTTGAGGATGGAACAGTCCTCTTCAGGCAGCATAGGAAGTAGCTGCACAACAGAAACCTACAACACATGGGAATAGCAGCCCCAGATGTATACGGTATGCGCCGGCCGCAATGCAAGGCTGGAGGAAGAAAAGATGAAGTTTCCAAAGTTACCCAGCCTCTTGGATTCCCTAGCAGGTGGTGTGGTAAGAAACGCGCTCAGATTAATTTTGGTAGTGGAGGCCTTAACCACTAGGCTCTTCGGAGAGTGGTGCCGGCAAAGGAAGGCTGGGTTTCAGGGGCAGGATCATGCCATTGGGCAATCATGCAGTGCACAGTAGCTCCTGTGCAAGGTTTAGCCCAGGCCCCCAGGAGTGTGTAATGTGAGGGCTTTATTAGAGGCGCAATGGTTCTGGGTTGCCTGCCACTGCCTGAAGCACCTCGGTAAAGACATCTGACTTGGCCTCAATAACAGGGAGCTGAAGGTCAAGGACCTACATTGTCCTGCGAGTTATCACGCTGAATGACACGCCTTCCTCGGAGGCATGGCCCTGAGGGTACAACATGACAGTGTCTGGTGAGGTATCTAGGCCACTAGCATCTCCCAGCTCCTCATACCAGTTTTCGCTATCATCAGAGACGTCCTCCAAAAGACCATAGACTTCCTCCTCATAGCCCCTGTGGGGGGGGTCATAGGGTGACTCTAGTGGAGTAAAGTCCAGTGGTTGGCAGGAACCGGGTGGCGTTGTGCATCGAGCGTCCCATTACAGCGCTGGCTCGATGTCAAATGATGCCCATGGCAGACGCCGGATGGAATGGACCCGGGTTAGGTAGTGGAACCCTAATGCAGCGATGTCCCAGACCAAAAATGTAATAAGAGGGCCCGGCTGGTATTGAGGGTGAACCCGCCAGTGGTAATCCAGTCTGGGCAGCTCACAATTCCGTGGGGCTGAAGGCACGTCAGAGGGAGTGTTGGGCCCCAAAAATGGGGTGTACTGTGTTATAAAATTCCTGTAACTGGGCAGGCGTCACCTTGGGGCCCCGGGAAACTCTAGGTAGCGCAGGGTGGGTCCAGACGTTGGCTTCGCATGTGGAGAGCGAAAGGGGGGCCTAGACATATGGATCGAACAGGTGAAGCCGAAAAGCGCTTCAACGACTTACACAATCAGCACGAATGAGTCCTGGACCGGCCTGGAGAGCAGCGGGAGCCTTTTGACTACGGATTTACACTAGGACTATTTCAACACTTCAAGAAATCTGGATGTTTACGTTGAAACTCATTGAAATGGATACCATCGTCATCTGACTGTAAGACTATTGAACCTGTTTAGCCTTGAGAAAGCCCTGGCCCTACCTGCCACATAGGGCGAAACACGTGTCGGCTGTCTTCTCTTTCTAATAACCATCTATAATCAAATAAAAAGTGAAATGGATCAATAAAGCGGTGAATGAATGAAAATAAAACAATCACTCTCACTTTAATACATCTGGACTACTGTACTATGTCATAATAAGGAGTCATCCCATTTTACCAACTATTTGTTTGTTTGGAAGGAACACATGCTCACACCCTCAACCCTACTTGATACCACAAAGCTGGAAAGGTCCAGAGCTTCGAGCAAAGTTCCTTCGGCATTTTAGGAATCCATATCCAGACCCAGGATTCCTGGACCTTTCGCTCCTCCTTGAAACCGGCCTGGAGAGCGTCTTCTGGAACAAGCTCAGGAACGACACGGAGCCTTCTGCCGCGCCACCAGAAGCCTCATCGCCTGCTCACGGATCACCTTTGTGTGCATGGACTTGCACACGGTGCAGGCTTTGGGGTCGTGTCCCAACCCCAGGCACGAGAGACAAACCAGGTGGGGATCCCACACAGACATCTCACAGTGACCATCCCCACAAGGCCAGAGGGCTTCGGCATGTCCCTAGCACACTGGCAACAAGCTCAAACAAAAGAGATATGCGACAAAAAGTCCCCAAAAAAGTGGTCGATGTAGCTCTCCAGACCCGTGCTCCTGGCACAGAAAGACAGTGTTGTCAGCGAACCAGGGTGGCGCTTATGAAGGCACTGCAGCATCACTTTCGCCACGGATGGCATAGACATGGACCTGATCGACGCCATCTACCGGCGCATAGAGTTATTGCTCCAGAATTTCAAGACCTAGTCTGACGCCGGGGGATATTCTAAGGTGAGGAATCTGTGGTTAGAAGTCTATCAGACACTTTCAAATGCATCTCTGGAGGGTTTTTCTCTCGAAAGCAAGGTTAAGGTAGCCAGAAGGTAGGAGGATGGTTGAGGTGAGAGTGGCGGCAAAATAATCTCTAACACCAGTGGCCACTGACACGGCTGACCAAGGTACTGTGCATAAAATTCCTCTTCCCAAATTTGCCACAAAGTCAATGGCCACTGAAGTTCCTTCCCTACCTTCGAGATGCACATGGATGACCTGTGAGAGGGGCGTGGCTAGCAGCCGGCGAGGATGGTCGCAGCCTAGTGAGGCTCTCGACCCCCCGCCCGATTCTCCGCTAAGAACATCCTGTAAACGCCTGGGAACCCCGAGGAAAACCGGGGGGATTCCAGGGGACACCTTGGGCTCTGCTCCGGTCTGGGCTGCGCCCCGGCGATCGCGCCTGTTACGGAGAAAGGAGACGCTGCAGCGCGGGCACTCTGGCAGTCAAGATGGTGGCTGCCCCGGGTCTGGGGTGACGGGGCCCACGGATGCGCTGTGGCGCTGCGGACGAGGTGTCACCCGGTGCTGGAGTGTTGGGACCTTGCTGGGGTGCGGATCTCCGGGACGCCGGACACCGGTGGGACCGGACTGGCGCTCGGATCCTCCGGGACGTAGCTCCTCCCCCCCTCCCCAGCCGCGACAAAGACTGGTGGCCCTGGACTGAGGGGCGCCGCTGGTTCTGGAGACCGGAGCGTGGCCTGCCTGTCCCCCGCTGGGGATCGGATGCCCGGAATGCGGGATTTCGTCGCCCTGCCGCACTGAGGCACTCCTGGTGAAGGATCGAGGCCGGTCGGGAGGGACCGGTGAGGCGGCCATTCTCTGTTCCTCCTTTCCCCCGAGAGAGACGCTGCATCGCCCGGGCGCCCCTGCTCTGGAGACTGGGGCAGCCGCGCGCACCTGGGGACCGCCGGGGCCTCGGAGTCTCTTTTGTGTCGACGGCGGAGTGCCTCCTGTTTTCCCGGGCACTGCCTGGCGGAGTGGGGGCGGAGCGGCCGGCGGACCGGCCCCGCTGGCCATAGTGGACTGTGGATCAGCCAGGACCCCGTGCTCTGTCCAGGGGCACCACACGCGCTGGCCCGCGGCGCCACGCATACCGCACGCGCCATTGCGGACCTCCCCTGATCCCCGTGTCGGGCCAACTGAAAAGCTAATTGCAGCGGGGCCTTGAGACGGCACTGGACCCCACCGAGGGACGTGGCTCGAAGTGGGGCGCCGTGGCTGACTGCGGAGCATCAACACGTGAGCAGCGGACCTAACGGGGAGGCGGCTCTGGGACCTGGACTGCAGGGAGGACAAGGGGACGTAGCCGAGAGACCACTGGTTGACCGGCCCCACCGGGAGGCGCACGCTAAGCGGACCACTATCAGCGGAAGGGGCATATCGCCCGCCACGGGCTTCTGGGGGCAGCTGGGCTGCGCATACCGCCTCAACATGGGAAAACCGAGAGGGGGGAGAAGTGACGGAGGCCCCACCTCGGAGGCGCCTGCGGGAGTCCCACAGAGCCCAACGGACCTACAACAGATGCAAGATCGCATCCTGGAGGCCATCGCGACCACGGACGCACTACACCAAGACATAGCGCAGGTGGCAACGGGGATAGGACTCCTGCGGGCTGATCATGGCAAGCTAATGGACAGGGTCAAGATTGCAGAGACCACTCTGAAAGACCTCATCCCGGCGCAGCAATCTGTCGAGGGCCGGCTAACGGAGGCGCTGGATCGTATACACGCATTGGAAAGGAGGGCCGAGGACGCTGAAAACCGCAGCAGGCGCAATAACGTGCGCCTGGTAGGCCTGCCGGACGAAAAAGAGGGATCGGACATGGTGGGCTACTTGGATGTTTGGCTGCGAACGATCGTGGCCCCGGAGGGCCTCTCGCCCTTCTTCACGTTGGAACGCGCGCACCGGGTACCTGCCAGACCCCCCAGACCAGGCCAGCCGCCTCGTCCCGTGATCATCAAACTCCTGCACTACAAAGATAGGGACTGGTTGTTGCAGAGGGCCAGAGAAGCGGGTCCCTTCCAGGTGGAAAATAGCAAGGTCACGCTATTCCCGGGCTACACATTTGAGACCCAAAAGCTGCGTGCCTCCTTCCTGTCCATCAAAAAGGAACTCCGCTCTGAGGGCCTCCAGTATTCGCTACTCTTCCCGGCCAGGCTCACAGTGGTAGCAGATGGTAACACGATGTTCTTCCTCACGGCGGCGGAGGCATGGACCTGGTGGGACACCTACAGGGCGGACGCGGCCAGGGCCGGAGGGACTGAGGGCCAGCAACAGCAGCGACCGGCGAGGAAGTCACAGAGGCTCCGTGGGCGCAGGCGGGGGACCGGGAGACCGACGAACTCCCAGACGGAGGACGGCAGAAGGGCTGCATTGCAGGCGGTGATGGACTTATCGGGAGCGGCATTGGCTCCGTCTGGACGGGCCTCCGGCTCGGAAGACCAGGGTACTGACTCGGAGTCGGGACACTCAGACTCTAGCAGCACGAAAGGCCCGGTGGTCACGCCACAGACCTCGGAGGAAATAATCGAGGGCTGAGAGTTGAACAAGAGACTCCTGATGTGCAACGGCGGCCGGGGCTCGCCATTACAGACACCTGAGCAGGATACAGTAAGATTGGACTTTCGTGAGCTTCATGAGTATTGTGGGGCGGGGGGGATGAGTCGATGGCTGGGATCTTGTGACTAGTCAACGCCCTACAGGGCCCATAAGGCCTCCGTAGTGTAGACTGCGGACTACCTGGTTTGTGAGAGCGCGGTTGCTCGAGCACAGTTTGGATGGGAACAGCTTTTGCGAAGTTAGGTCCTGTTCGGGGGCGGGAAGTGGCCTGGAGTAGTTGGGGGGGCTCAAGGCGAAGGGCAGGGGGGGGAGGTAGGGGTTGTGTTGAGGGGGGGAGGGAATAGTGCCACCATATGCGCCTGGGGACGGATTGCCTGTGTTAAATGCCGTACAATGTGGGACAATGGCTAATGCGGAGTCGATAAAATGTGTGACTTGGAATGTGAGGGGGCTCCACTCCATGGCAAGACGGCACAAGGTGCATGCTTATTTGGTCCGCAGGGGAGTGCAGATAGCGTTTCTGCAGGAAACTCACCTCACAAAGAAGGAGGGCATAGCCTTGCAGCGTAGATGGAGGGGCCAACTGTTCTACACCACGTACTCTGCCTTTGCTAGAGGGGTACTAATTTGGATACAGGCGGGCACTCCTTTTCAGGTGACCAGACACATAGCGGACCCGGAGGGACGGTACGTAGCGGTGGAGGGCAAACTCTGGGGCAAGCATATTGCTCTAGGTAGCATCTATGCGCCTAATGTGGACCAGGCGACCTACTTTGCACGACTCTCTGGTGCACTGGCGGGCTACCTCGCGGGCCCAGTGCTCTTGGGGGGAGACTTCAATTCCATAGCAGACATTACACTAGATAGGTCACACCCGCCGCTGCCGCATCCCCGGTGCACCGGTTGGCGAAAACTAGATCGATTGGCAGGCCAAATGGGCTCTGACTGACGCTTGGCGCGCTCAGCATCCCGAGGAGCGGGACTACTCGTTCTACTCCGGCCTCCATGACCTTCATGTCCGATTGGATGCCTTCCTGTGCTCTCCATTAGTCCTCCCTGTGGCGGCCAAGACGGAATATCTGGCGCGCACCATTTCCGACCATAGTCCCTTGCTACTAACGCTAGGCTGGATGAACGAAGTATCACCGATCCCGACGTGGCGACTGAGGCCGGACACGTTAGATGACCCACCGTTCCGGGAGTCGCTCGATGAAAGGATTGGGCACTACTTTGTAGAGAATGACAGTACCGCGACCTCTACGGCGGCGGAATGGGATGCCTTTAAGATCGTGGTGAGGGGCCATTGCATAGGAAAATACGCGGGGATACGAAAGACCCTGCTGGACGACTTAGACAGGGCCGAACGCGCGCTGAGAGAGGCCGAAGTGGTGCGCCCCAACCAACCCGAGCTACAGGACAGGGTCTGCGAGGCGCGGGAGGTGGTTGCGGTGGAGGTGGAGCGTCTTCGCAGCTTCGATTACAGAACGTACCTGACTAAATCGCACGCTGAGGGGGATAAGGCTGGGACACTGCTGGCCTGGTTAGCAAACCCTACTAGAAACAGTCATCCCATCTTAGCTTTACGGGGCGGGGAGGGCCGAATAGGCACCACGCAACCGGCCATTTTGGACTGCTTTCGGTCCTACTACGTGCGTTTGTAAAAAAGTGCATTACTGGCACAGAGTGAAGAAGTAGAGGCATACCTTGACGGGCTGCAACTACCACGGCTGGAACAGGAGCACGCAGATGCCCTGGGTGGCCAAATAGAACTAGCGGAAATTAAGGGAGCCGTGAAGCAGGTGGCCCGCAATAAAACCCGGGGCCTGGATGGCCTGCCCATAGAGTATTACAGCCGATACCTGGAGCAACTGGCTCCCCGGCTCCACTTGTCTGTAATGAGGCCAGGAACAGAGGACGGCTCCCGCGCTCCATGCGTGAGGCCATAATGATTCCCTTACTAAAGCCACGCAGAGAAAGCACTGACCCTGCGTCCTACCGACCCCTGTCGGTGCTAACTACAGAATACAAGATCCTCAGCACCATACTGGCGATCAGGCTGATGCGCCATATGCAAGAATTGATCCACAAGGATCAGTCTGGGTTCATACCCACCCGCAACACCACCCACAACATTCGGCGGTTGATCAGGCTTGTAAATGACCCACCGCCCGAGGCGCGGACGCCCCTAGTGTTGTCGGTCGACATTGAAAAGGCGTTCGATAGTCTGGAATGGGAATACCTGTTCAAGGTGATGCGGAGATTCGGCCTGGGCGACAACTACATACACTGGACAAAAGTGCTATATTCCTCGGCGAAGGCACGTGTGAAAGTGGGCACGCTGGTGTCCCAGCAGTTTGAGGTGTGTCGCGGCACCAGGCAGGGTTGTGCATTGTCCCCCCTGCTGTTTGCATTGGCGATAGAGCCTCTGGCGGGCATGGCTAGAATGGGCAACCACTACGGCGGGCTGGATTTTAGAGGGCACCGTCATTTCATATCGCTATACGCGGATGACCTCCTTCTCTTTCTGGAGGATTCCGGCGGCGCGGTGGAGGGCGCGGAACGGCTCCTGGAGCGCTTCGGCAGGGTGTCTGGCCTCAGGGTTAATTGGAATAAGACCTGTCTGTTCCCCCTGCGGCGAGAAGAGGTGCAGCCCCCCGCCTGCCAATTGATTAGATGGGAGCCTCTCTGTCTAGACTACCTGGGGGTGCACGTCTATCATGACGCCTCGGCCTTGCTGGAGGGCAACATAGGGCGTTGCATCCGCGCCCTACAAGGGAGCATGTCTTTCTGGGCCACCCTGCCACTGTCGGTAACGGGCCGCATATCTCTGTTGAAGATGATCGCCTTGCCCCGATTATTATATTTCTTCAGGACACTCCCAGTGTGGGTGCCTAGAGCGACCTTTAAGCACCTCAAGTCGTTGATAACATCCTTCCTGTGGGGATCGGGCAGACGCAGAATAGCGCTAACGACGTTGACCCGTCCAAAAGACGAAGGGGGCCTGGCGGTCCCGAACTTCGAGCTCTATTATTTAGCTGCACAACTGCAGTCATTCACGCAGGAAGTAGCGAGAGTATACCGTGGCCCGGAGAGGGAGAGGGACGCTGGCACTCCCCGCCATGTGTTGGCTTACATCACCCTCCAACAGAGGTTGGCACTTGGGGACCTGACCCAGGAGGAGCGTACGTTCCGCCTATGCTGGAACAGTTCGCAGAGACGAGCAGGAGTCAGACACCCATATGCGCCCGAAATCCCACTGGGCATGGTGACAGCACTCCCTCATGGGGGTGATTGGTCGAGGCTGCAGTTGTGGGAGGAGGCGGGTCTGCAGATGTTGGGGGACCTGTATGATGACGGCGTGCTGTCCCCGTTCCAGACTCTGCAAGATCGCTACGACCTCCCAAGAGGGGATTACCTCTTGCATGCGGCGGTAGTGAGAGCCATACAGGCACATTGGGGTGAGGGTCTAATTGAGCCCGCAACGACGCAGGCGTGCCAATACACAATGGTGTCGGCTGGCACCTTCAAGGCAGTGACGTGTCTTTACTCACGGATGGTAAAGGAGACCCTTCAGCCCCTGACTGCGTTAAAAAATAAGTGGGAGCTGGACCTGCAGGTGGACATCCCTGACACCACGTGGGCGCAGTTAGTGCGTGGAGCCAGAAAAAGCACGAGAAATGCGCGATTTCAATTGATCCATTTCTATGTGCTCCACAGAGCATACCTTACCCCAGACAAAATTAGGAAATACTTTGGAGCTGCGGAAGCTGCGTGCCCTAGATGTAACAGGGTGGAAGCAGACCTGATCCACATGCTGAGGGCCTGCCCAAACCTGCAGAAGTACTGGGGGGAGGTCGGCGGTACGTTGAATGACGTAGCAGATAGAGACTTACAATACGACGTGGCCGTTTGTATACTCCACTGGTTCCCGCACACGCCCAAGAATAAAATATCCAGCAAGTTTATAGACATGGGCCTTATCCTGGCAAAGAGGGAGGTGACGAAGGGGTGGAAGTCGAAGGTGGGTACTACACACCGGAGATGGCTGAATGAATTCCTCAAATGGGCGGCTAGCGAGGGCACACTCAGATACCAGCTAGCTCACCGCAAACCGGATGACCGGGCTCAGGCGGCGGCAATGGAATGGGAAATGTTGGTACAGGCCTTGCGAGATAGCCTAGCCAGTGGGGAGGAAGATGAGAACTCTGATGACGCAGTGGACGGAGTCGCGACATCAGCTCCCCTGCCAATCACACACGATTAGGGATCAATGGATCTTTCCTGCTACCCATCACACATGCTAATTATTCCTGACTAGGCGCAATGGGGGGGGGGGCACTACGGAGGGGAGGGCTGAGGGTGGGATTGCAAGTTTAAGGTTTCATGGAAGTAGACTGTAAGCTCTGTGCGTACCTGGGGGAGCAAGAGGACAACGTTCAAAAGCGGGCAGCGGGCCTCCTCACCAGAAGTTCGTTCTTGTCAGTATTGTATTAATGTGCCATACGACTAAGTGATGCCGCCCGGCCTCCGGGATGTGGGCAGTACGGCTGTGTATGCTGCACGGATACATGGTTACGGGGGGGGCGGGAAACCCGCATCACTGACATGCACCCTGGTTGCTGTACAATATACTTGGTCCTGCAATAAAAATGGTTTGACAAAAAAAAAAATGGGTGACCTGTGACCTGGGCTGGATTTCCATACAGAAAATATAGGAATTCAACGGAAGGAAGATTTCCAGGCAAGAGAGTCAAGCCTCACGTTGATCAGTTGAGAAGAAATTGCAGCAATATATTGTCTGAAGTCTATATTCAGAAACAAGTAGAAGAGAGAGACCAGCTACTTTTTAAACAGCGGTTCTGAATTGGTGAAAACTGAAGAAAGACAACAAGGAAATGAGGGTGGAGGGTTAAATAAGTTGATGGTTGGGTTATTTGGGGAGTGTGGGGGTCGGGAGGGTTAGGGGAGGAAATTCCAACAGCAAAGCAAAAGCATATGCCAAACAAGCATTTGCAATGCAATAGATCTCGCATTATTAAAGTTTGAGCTATTGGTGTTGCATTATTTAGCAATGCCAATAGCTCAAACTTAAATAATGCGAGACCTATTGCATTGCACATGCTTGTTGATTTTTATAATGAAAGCAATACAGTGAGAATGAGGAGGGAGAAGAAAAGATTAATCTCCCGTACTTTTACTTGTTTTTACCTCTGCAGTACATAAATAATGAAAGGTGCCTTTTCCCAATTTGTATTTACAAACCACCCGAGTTTCAGGATTTAATACCAGTTTCTTGAGGGAGGCACAAATGACCACAGGTACTTAGGCGAGCGCTCTCCAAAACTCGGCGGTTATCTAGGAAAGCAGGATCGGCAGGCGTGACCGACCCGCCCTTTCCGTTGTAACTGAAAGTAAACTTACCCTTTCCTGCTTACATGTGAGAGCGCTGAGATTTGCAGGAAGAGCTGGCCAGGTACGTGAGCTGGTGCGAACAGACTAACCAGGCACCGGGTCGGCTCCAGAGAGCAGAGGGACCCGAGAATCCGGACGTGGGCATCCGGACTCTGGAAGCCAGCAGCGAACTGCGCCGCAACCGTACCTGAGGTAACAAGCTGTCGCCGTGGAGCCGACGGGGGGAATGGAAAGTGAAAGTGCATGAGGCTGCTGAGGACGGAAGGGGAACAGGAGATGTGCATGCCGCGTGGCCGTACAAGTTACATGCAAGCGCGTCTTCACAAGTGCGCACAAAGGCTCCAATCCGCCAAAAGACACAGAATTGATAGACGGAATGCAGAACAAATCAAAACATTCACCCCCAGTCAAGAGATCTGGGTTAAATCCATCATTCCTTTGCTCACCATGCCACCCCAGTTTAGACCTGGCCATATGCAAATCAGCCTTGGCCCTGTGCCTCATGGGAACAGTCCAGCCCGAACTGCCAAGCCATGTCCTCCCTGGACCAGAATCAAGCATCCTAGGACCGGTTTTGGGGTATCACCCCTCTTCAGCCAGGATAGCTTGACTCCAGTAGCGTAGTAAGCACGGGACCCACGTCTGGGCATACCCTTCCCACATAGGGCGAACAGCGAAACACACAAGATGATGGACGGAATGTTGCACATTGCCAAATCCAGATCAGTTGACTGGGGGTGAGTGTTTGATTTTCTCAAATGCTCCGTCCATCATCCCCTTTGGTATCGCTTTGTTCGCCCTAAGTTGGCAGGGTATGCCCAGACGTGGGTCCCTTGCTTACTTTGCCACTGGATTCAAGATAGCCTGGCTGATGAGGGTTATGAACCCGAAACCGGTCCCAGGAGGCTTGTTTCCGGTCCAGGGAAGACATGGCTTGGCAGTTCGGGCTGGACTGTTCCCATGAGGCACAGGGTCAGACTGATTTGCATATGGCCATGTCTGACCTGGGGTGGTGGAGTGAGCTAAAGAATGATGATGGATTAAACCCAGATCAGTTGACAGAGGGTGAGTGTTTGATTTGCTCAAACGCTCCGTCCATCATCCCCTTTGGTGATGCCCAGATGGGGGCAGGGCCAATGTCTGAAGGAGGCGACAATAGCAGTGGCTCCCCACACATCATTTTTAAAGTGACAGCACTCTTTTTGTCTTTTTTTTTATTCTTATTATGGTCCTGCATGATTTGCAGGCAATTGTTAACCAGCTGGAAAGAAGCTCAAAGCCAGGATGAAAGAGTAACCAAGGTATCAAAGCTAGATGGCGTGGACACTGCAAGTCCCTATGGACTTTGTACGACCGGACCACCACTGCCTAGAGGGCCGTATGGAGAAAACTGTGGATCCAGGACCACACACACAACCCAGGTCTGGGTCTATATATTTAGAATAATTCGCCAGAACACTCTCAATCTATCCAGTTCATCTCAGCCCACTCTCCTAGCATCTCAAAGCGGATTACAATTATGCACAAATGGGTGAGTAAATCTCATTTCTGAGGCAAGGCTTGTTGGACAATGTTCTGCATGCCAAAGGGGAGAACTTTAATTTACTTAGTTGCCCTTTTCTGAGCAAGTACTTCTGAAGATGTAGGTTCATAACACACTGCACTACACTATTCCAACTTTAATACAGTCAGAAGGGAACTAGACAGTTTACTAATATTCAACTGAAGACTATCTTTTAGCTGCTTAAAATCTATAAGAATATTAAAAACACAAATAGTTACTTACCTGTAGTAGAAGTTTTGCAGCTTGAGTTTTCTAGAATCACATGCTGTTTATTATTTAGCTATCTATTGGATATGAAATTGTATTTTTTCTATGGACATCATCAACCACCATTTGGTAGTGTATCAGTCCCCTTGTGACGTCAGGTGTGTGCCCTCGAAGTTCTTGTGCATGGTCGCCATCTTCAGATTTTCCCCACTTGAAGCTTGTTGATTCTTGAACTTCACCTTTCTTCTGCTGCATTGGTGGCCTCGTCTGTTTGACCACTCTCATTTTCGGGGAGGTGGGTGAGTTGCAAGTGAATCAAGGAAGCTCTTCGACTGGCAAAACTACTCCTACACATAAATAACCACTTTGTTTTGCAGAGAGAATCTTTTCTAGGTTCACATGCTGCGATTCAACAGTTTAGAGGTATTCAACCCCCCTGAAGGGTGGGGGGGAAATGAGTGAGTGTTTGCAAACAGTTGCAGAACATTCTGCCTCACCTGTGCCTCTCCTCTGGCTTAGAATTCAAAAGAATAGTGCTTTGTGAAAGTATTTATTGCTGCCTTCAATATGTTCTGCATGGAGACATTTGCTAGGAATGCAAGCGTTGCCCCCTTCTTCCATTTGGAAAGGGCATGTGGCGTCTCCTTCAATGGGAATCCTGTATCTCTGCAAAATGGCTGTACTATGAGTGATATCCATTGTGCCCTTGGACACGAGTGAACTCCTGTAAGCTAGTGTGAAGAACACGAAGAATACGTTCCCTTTCTGAATGGGGTTGTTTCTGGTAAGTAGTACATTAGTGCACCCCTGACATGGTGTGTACAGCACTTTCAATTTGTGTCATCAGATGCTGAAAAAACCCAGGTAACTGAACGGAAAACATGGAATTGGAAGATGACCTCTAGAAGGAAATGTAGGTTGGTTCTCGTAACCAACCCGTCCTTGTGTATCTGTGGATGTGGGTTCCTCTGTAGTCTGGGCTAAAAGCTCACTGACTCTACGTAGCAAGGTTATCGCCATGAAATTATGGTTATCGTCAAATTCTTGAGCTCCACCCTATGTTTGGGTTCAAAAGGTTACTTCGTCATCTGGATGAGCACCAAGTTTAGGTTCTACATAGTTGCAGGTACTGCTCGTGGTGGGGCTATTTTCTTTAATCCCTCTAGGAATCTCTTCAATATGGGTGCAGTAAAGAGGTTTACACCCACTAGTCCCTTCGTATATGTGGCAGTGCCCGCCAAGTGTACCTTAATGAATGCACAGGTCAGGTTAATGACCGTCATTTCTTGTGTTATAGTGTTTGGGAACCTTTTTCTGTCAGTGTTTTCTTGTTTCAGGTCTCCAGGCCTCCTTCAAAATCTCCATGCTTCTCCTAGAGGGGTCCAAGTGTCCAAAATCTAGGTCCTCAGGAGACACATACAGCCCGAGACTTTCCCATTCCTGGTGCATATTTGTCTCTTCTGGGTTGTGAGGATAACATGAAAGTAGCTTTATTATTTGCCCTTGGGACATCTCTATGAGGTCCGAAAACTACGTCTGACCTGCCAATTATGGCACCATGAGCATTAGAGTAATTGAAGACTGCTTGAATTTACCGCAAGTGGGATTTGGGATTGGGGAGAGGGAGCGTATACAAATGTCCCTAACCAGTTTATGGATATAGTAAGAAGAATTTTATTTGCATGATTAATTAAAACCTTTGCAATAATGTAGACAAAATAATAAATAAAAACGAGGGTAAAAAATTGTGAGATAAACTGACAGTTTGGATTACATTTCTGTTATCTGCTGGCATTGTATGTAAATGAAATGTTGTCAATGTTGCGACCTTGCTAGCTGGAGTAATCTTTTGTTCCCAATCGGTTAAGGTTATAGAGTTTTTTTGCAAGATATGTTAAAATGTGTTAGATAACGGCAGTTAAAATGTATAAGTTATATCTTTACTGTGCAGGTTAGGCTAATAAGAGGCGTCCTGTGCTTCGTAGTATGAGAGTTGGGCATCTATGACACAAATGTGCTAGTTTAACCAAAGTGGATTGAGAGTGGGAGAATTGTGCAAATTATGCAATTGGGTGCAAATTAGCGACAGCAAAGTTTTGTAGGTTAGGTTTTGACTATACAGATTAGGCAATTGAGGATGTGGGGGGGGGGGGGGGGATACCTGGATGTGAAGTCTTGCCATTTTGCGTTTCTTGCGTTGCAAACAGATCAATCATTGGCATTCCCCAACTTTGGAACACTCCATGTAGAATCTGGTCTTTTAGCTTCCATACATGTCAGTAGTTTCCATGCCTGTTTAGCACATCTGTCTCAATGTTTAGTACCAGTGGTAAGTGTATCACTACCAGACCTGTGTGTATCTGAATGGCTCATTGCTAGATTTCCTGTGCCTGTTTTGAGAATACACGTGACCTGGTCCCCTACCTGCTTGTTGACGTAGAACACAGTGGTCGGTTTGTAGGTCTCCACTTGGACAGCTCTCTCCCCTGTGTGCATGTGGAAGGCCTTCTGGCGCTAGGGAAACAGTCTTTAGTTCCAATACAAATATGGGCACTGATTTTGTTGAGTTTTCAAGTCCCCCTGATGTGATGCATCCGTTGTGCTTATCAGTATTTGAGTTGGCGTCTTCAGTGGTCTTCCTACAGTTATGTTCTCTAGGTTCAATCTCTTTCTGTACTGCCTTTATGCAACCACAAGACCCTCCCAACTCTCTGTATCCAGTGACCATTTGTTTGAGAGCCACTCCTGCATGGGTAGCATATGAAACCTAGTATGTGGGACGAGCATTATGCAGGATGCCACCAAGCACATGAGTTTCATCACAGTCCTTACCGTCAGAGACTGTCGCTTCTAGTAGAGAGGAATTTGATCTTCCAATGCCTCTGCTCTTTAGTATATAGGGGCTGCTTTGCCTTTCTTGAGTTCAATTTTGCACCCAGGAACACCTCCTGTTTTGGCGTTGGGGATGATTTTTCCATAGTCATGGAGGACCCCAACATGTGATGGGTAAGCATGACCATATGTCCCTCTGGCACGGACTTCGCAAACTTGCCTTTATCAGCCTATGGTCTAGGTAGCAATATATGTGGATCCCTCTTCTATGTATGTGGCCACTACTCTCAGGCACCTTGTGAATCCCCTGGGCTCAGATTTTAATCTGAATGGTAAGAATTTATATCGGTGGTAGGACTTAACCACAACCAACCTGAAGAACGGCTTTTGTTGTTGATTCTTTGACATGAGCAGGTAGGTGATTCACTGTGGCCATGTAGTATCCTTTTTTGAAGGATGGTATGGCCTCCTGAAGTCTGGTCATTTTGAAATGTTGTATTTATATACTTGTTTAGTATTCATAGGATCAGTACTGGTCTTAGTGACTGATCGGTCTTTGGCAGCAGGAAGTATCCATCTCTTAGTCATCTGATCATGGGTACTCCTATGGCTTGTTTTTGCAATAGCTCTTGTTCTTCCTATTGGAGGCAAGACAGTTTTTTGGGGTTGAGCCTTTTTCACTTTGGTGGCACCCTCTGTGGTCTTTTTTTGTTTGATCAATATCAGTGTTGCTGTATGTTAAATATCCTTCTCTCTGAGATGATTGCCTTCCATTGTCAGAGGAATCCCCTTATCCTCTACCCCCAACTGGTATTTCATGTGTGGGGGCAGGGGGGGCTTGAGTGAATGAGCCACCAACTTATGGTCCCTAAATCTCTCAGGATTTGCCCTCGTCCTTGTACCCTACTGCAAAAAAGTTGGGGTGCAAAGGAGTGCTGCGGTTGATGTGTGGGCCTCTTTGTTGGCTGAATGTTGAATGGGGTGTAGATGATTGGAAAGAGCCCTTGTTTGTCGGCCTTCTTGCTGACATTGACACTCCTTTAAAGATTCCTCAAAATGCAATGCTTCCATATCTCTGGCTGTCTCATTGTCTTTCTTGATTTGTTTAAAGGCCTCATCAACTGCCGGCCCAAACAGATGTTCCCCTGTGAAAAGCATGTTGATAGCAGATGCCTGCTGTTCTGGCTGAAACCTGACACTCTGAACTTAACATGCATCCTTAGTGTTGTTCCTGCGCATATCAGTCTGCTTGAGGTGTCCATTGCATCAAGTGCAGATTTGAGGCAAGTGTTTGCAATTATCTTGCCTTCCAAAATGGCAGCAGTTACCATCTTGATATTGTTCTGACAGGCACTGTACCAAGTGTTCGATTTCCTCCCATTGTTTGATGAGGCATCCTTAGGCCTGCTCCCAGAGGTAGCGTTTTAACAGCGATTGAGTCCATCTTTGCTGGGGGAGAGTGAGAGGAGGCTGGAGTGTTTACCTGCTGGCGCCTTTGGCATCCACCTCTTTCACAGCTCTCCTTACCACATTCACCCTTTTAAAGCTGATGATCCATCCTCTTCAATGTCAGATTCTCATCCCTGTTCGAGCTCTGTTTGCGCTGGATTTTCATCTTCCTCGTTGGATAGCTCATTGGGTAGCCCATTGTCTAAGTAAAATGTGTTTTTTCTGTGATTGCATTGTTGCTTAGCGTGCTCACCATTGTTTCAGTCTAGCCTTCAAGGATTTCGGCCAAAATTTGGTGCAGGGTTTGCAACCTTTGGCGCTGTGGTCTTCATCTAAATAGTACATTTTGTGACTTTCCTTTTGTGCAAATTTGTGGTGATACTGGGGGAAAAACACAAAGATTGTTTTCCATCCCCCCTGAAAGCCCAGGGTACCTGGGTGGACATTTTCTGGCCGTGTGGGTGAGTGCCTGATGGTCTCTCGTAGGAAATTCGGTCCTGACAAGATTTTGCTTATTTCCTGCTTTTCCCTTTATTGCATTTAACTTTCCTTCATTTTCTGTAGCTTTTTCTTCGAAGAACCATTGACAAAATCTTCTGATCATCGGAGCTTCTCTGTTCTGCTTCAAGACTTAACAGTGGAAAAAAGAAACTGAAGATCGAGAGCACACTCAGGGACTTTTACGGCGCACATAAGACGTCACAAAAAGACTGACACCACCATATAGTAGTTGACAATTACTCCCACAAAAAAAAGGAGAAAGAAAAAGAATTCTGGTCCCAAGCATTAGAATTCAGAAAAATGCACAGCATATGAATCCAGAAAAGATTCACGCTGCAAAAGCCACGAATACCCGCTGGAAGTATAAAAGACATGCATGCTTATACAATACAAATTGTTCAACTGCATGAAGCTATATTTAACTGGCTCCGCTTGACACTTATACTTACCACCAGATGAAGGACACTTCTTTGGCAGGAGGAATGTGTACGGCCGCTGCTTGAATGTCAAATCAAATAAGTAAACCTGTGAAATTTACAGACAAACAGCCCAGTGAGAAAGTCTCAACAGAAAATCTCATCATTGCCCAAACAATGAAAACGAAGATTGCAACAGATCTGGAAACACAACAAAAACACAGCAGCAGACACTAGGAATCAGCCATATGACAGAAAGCAGCAGGAATGGCAATGTCTCCCAGCTATCTTACATGAGTGTACATGGACAGAAATAACTTTTAAGTGTCCTTCATACAATGCAGCAAAGATGTACTAAGGTAACAGTTAACAGAAATACAGTCAAATGTACTTTATTTCAAGTAGTGAATGGCTGAGAACGGAAACCAATGCCTGGCGACACTTAAATTCCATGCAGTTAAAGAAATAGTACTCTTCTCTCCAATTCAGTGATAAAACTACAGAAACTTCAGGGAATGTTCTTTATGACGTTTATGGACAATGAGATCTAAGAATAGGCATGTTGAGAAATGCAGTTTATTCTGTGCTTTAATAGAGGGGGGGGAGAGGATTTTCAGTGGATGCTCTATTTTTTTTTAATTTAACTTTGTTTTTATTATTATTGGTACGATAATCACTGTACACAGTACATTTACACCAGGGTGTGTCACCAAACAGATTGAATCTATGTGTGAACAACTAATACAGTTGTGATGTTCCACATTTCCAGCAACAACAACTTTTACAGGCTCCAATTGTGAGTCCTTAGCATGTTATCTTTGCATACAGATTTAAACCATGAGTAAGTAAATAAAAACAAATATACAACTCTAAACAATGTACTCCACTGCCCGGAACACTTACAATGAATCCCTGCGCCGTTGTGTGCCCTACCTCTATGACCCACCGTCCACGCCATAGCAGCCCGCCTAACTAGGACTGCTAGTCGCAGCGCGCACTCTAGCGTCCCGTGCCTACCAGTATACCGTGTCCATCATGCAGGTGGTGTGTGTTGGTGCTTTGGGGCTGAATGTGTATCTGGGCAAAGGGAGCAGGCGGCGCGCCAGAGAGAAGGGGGGGGGGGGGAGAGGAGGGGAAGGAAGGAGGGGGTGTAGGGGAAAGGAATGGGGCAGGCGAGGAGGGGAGGAGAAAACAGCACGGCCAAACTCCACATGCATGAGCTATCAAACTGAGCAGTCACGCGCACCCCCCACCGTCCGCCTGCAGGTTATAAGTTAGAAACTATTGCTCAGCCAGAATCCGCAGCAAGTTCGTCCTCCTGCATCTCCAAGCGGTCACGCCAGGCCACGCGGAAGTCAGACAGTATTGTGTCCTATGCTTCTGCTATTGGCTGTTTACGCAACCCCGTGGCGTCTTCACGGCGGAGCGCCACTCTTTCCGCTTGTGCCCAACATAGTAAGGAGAGATACCAAGCTATTGCTACTAGGGGGACAGGAGACTTCCAGCGACACATGAGTAGACGCTTGGCGACTATATGGCCCAAGTCTATGAACCTAGAAGTCACTTTGTGTCCTTTCGATCTTGAAAACAATCCCAGAATACACACCTCCCACGACCAGTCCAGAGTGCGTTCCGTGCACTGGGCTAGACAGTCGGTAACGGTTCCCCAATACGGCTGAACAGTAGGGCATAACCAAAGCATGTGTAGTAAATCCGCATCAGCCTCCTCAAACTATGCACACACGGTGTCAGTGGGACCAAAATATTTATTTATACGATCCGGCGTCAGATAGGCGCTATGGACAACATAATACTGAATGAGACGAAATCTGACATTGCGTGGAATTCGCGTGGGACTCTCGAGTATCTTCTCCCATTCCCTGTCAGTGGTGGGTCATCCGAGATCTGCATCCCAGCGGACTCGAAGTGGCAGCAGACGCCGTGACGTGTGGATCCTGAGGGACTCTGCAAACCACTTAGTCAGGTGACGGCCGGTGCCCAGCTCATGCAGGTATTGAATAGTTAGGTGGGTAGGATGCTCCTGCTTCACATCGCCCCATAACACGGTGAGTACATGCGTCACTGCAGCGTGCAATAGGAACTGACCCTGCGGAAAGTCCGAGCTCCCGGGGAGGTCTGCAAACGGGACGAGCTGACCATCATTGTACAGATCGCCAAATGTGTGTATTCCAGCCTTCTCCCAGCGTACCAACTCCACACTCGTTACAGCCTTTAGACTCCTGGGTGTGCCTAATAGAGGGAGCGACGGTGCATATGGCACTACATGGCACATAATGCGTAGGCTGTGCCGATAACAATGATATGCCACTTTAACCAGCAGCTGCGTAGGTGCACCTCCCGTTCGACCCGGATGAAACAGTGCGACGATTTGGGGATGGGTGAACCCGGGCACCTGCTCTGCGGTGTCCTCAAGGTGGCGCGTGCTGAGCCAGCGTGACAGCCATTGGAGCTGCGCGGCTAGGTAATATTGCTCCATGTTGGGTAGAGAAAGCCCGCCCTGATACATCTTAGCTAAGGACACTCTGCTTCGCGACCCATGCCATATAAATCGTCTCATGTCCGCTTCCAGTGTTTTAAAAAAGGGTGGCCTAAAGTGCAGCGGCAAGTTTGTGAAATAATAAAGGAGACGCTGCAGGACCACTGCTGGACTTGGCCCTTTTTGCAGGGTCATCCCTGAACTTTTTGCCTTCCTCCTGTATTTTTTCTGACCTGTTGGCTGTTTTATGACTCTGGACACTTTACCACTGCTGATCAGTGCTAAAGTGCATATGCTCTCCCTATTGTAAATTATTGTACGAATTAGTGATGCCATGATTGGTTGGTTTGATTCACCTGTCAGACCCTAGTACAGTGCACCAGGAGTGCCCAGGGCTTGTAAATTCAAATGCTGCTTGTGGGCTTGCAGCACTGGTTGTGCCACCCACAGAAGCAGCCGGTAAAAGTGTGTCTAAGGCCTGCCATTGCAGAGCCTGCGTGCAGTCTGGTACTGTCATGCTGACTGGGCAAGTGCACCCACTTGCCAGTCCCTAAACCTTCCCTTTTCTTCATATCAGACACCCCTATGGTAGGCCCAAGGGCAGGATGCATTGTAAGGATAAGGTATGACATGCCCTGGTGTGTGTGGCATGTTCTAATAGTGATTTACAGCCATTTTCGTTTTTCACTATTGCAAGGCTACCTGTTCTCCATAGGCCAGAATAGGCAGTTTGATTATTACATCTTATAATCCTAACTGACTCAGGGAACATGGTGGAAAATCGAATTTAGTATGCCTGAACTCAGAATGATAAAATACATCTTTTAGTGAAGCTGGTTTTAACATTCTGTGATTGAAAATACCACTTTTAGAAAGTAGGTATTTTCTTGTCTAACCATTCAAACCTGCCTCTGCTAGATTGTGTATTCCTTGTCTGGAGTTTGAGTGGCAGGGCTGGGGGATTGCAGGAGACAGGGTGAGTCCGCCCAGTGGTGAATAGAGAGATCTGCATCTTGATGGGAGGGAGGAGTTGCACCTGGGACCTGAATAGGACAGTGCCTGCCCCCCACAGTGCTGGCTCCACGCCCTGTGGTGCATCTGCTGTCTCTGCCCTGCACTGTGGAAGGAGAGAAGGAATCATGTCAACAAAGTGCTCCAGGGCTGTGCTTTCCCTCCACAATGCTGGCTCCACCTCCTGTGGGACGTCTGATGTTTGTGCCCTGCACTCTGAAAGGAAAGGAGGAGTCAGGTAAACAAAGTACTCCAGGACTGACCAGAATCGGTTTGAACAAGGCAAAGGCCCCTCTGCCCTCAGAGGACAAAGGATTTTGGGGTATAAGTATTGGGACCCTGAGCACAAGAATTTAGATCACTTTGGGAAAACAAGAAGAAACCTCTGCTGAAGAGAGGAACCAAGAAGAAACTGAGGAGACTATCCCTGAAACTTGGGGTTTGGCCTGCAGGGGTTGCCTACTGCCAAAGAGAGGAGAAAGGAACTTTGTGTGTACTTTGGCTCAACTTGTGAAGAATCTCCAAGGGCTTGGAAAAGAGCTTGCCTCCTGCTGAAGTCTCAGGAACAACAGACTTCAACCACCAGCTCCCTAGAGTTTTTTGGAAGTGCCTGCTGCTGTTTTGGGGCCTTCTGAGGGATTGCGTATCGCAAGAAGCTGGAAGCTCGACTCAAGAAGGAGAAGCGTGCCGCCGTCGGAGCTGTTGTCGTCGCATCGCGTAAAGGGGTGACGCCACTGCAGTTGTCACATCGAGCGAAAGCATCTCGCATCTTCAAAGAAGTGTCTTGCAACGCTGAAGAAGCGTGTCGCCATCACAGCCATCGTAGCTGTCGCATTGCACCCCATCAAGAGAAGAGTCTCGCATCGAGGAAGAAGCGTGTCGCCATCGCAGCCATCGTAGCTGTCGCATTGCACCGCATCAAGAAAAGCGCCTCGCATCCACGGAGAAGCGTGCCACCGTCGGAGCTTTTGTCGTCGCATCGCGTAAAGTGTGTCGCCGCTGCAGTTGTCGCATCAAGCGGAAGCGTCTCGCAAAGTTGGAGAAGAGTGTCGCCGCCAAAACCGCTGTCGTCGCATCGCATAGAGTGGTGTCGCCGCTGCAGCTGACGCATCGAATCGAGTCTTCTCGCAAAATCGGAGAAGTGTGCCGGATCTGGAAGATCTTCACGTCTTTATTTATTTGCACCAAACTTTCATCGCATCAACATCGTTGCAACACTTTCGTTGCCCTGCGTGTCGCATCTTAAGGTACATTGACTTAAAGAGTCGCATTTAAGAACTAAGCTAAATTCTACCATCTTAAAGTAACAGTATTGTGGATTTTTGTCATTTATGGTCTTGTGGTAAATCTATATAAAGAATACTTATTTTTGATATAAAACCTGTGTGGTGTCCATCTGTAGTGTGTCACTTGATTACTGTATGTGTTCACAAATGCTTTACACACTACCTCTGTGATAAGCCTGTCTGCTCGTGCCAAGCTACCAAGGGGGTGAGCAGGGGTTATTTTAAGAGTGTACCCCCCTACCCTGACTAGAGGCGAGGGTCCCTATTTGTCACAAGTGCATACCTGTGCCAAATAGAGACCCCCAAGTCTAACAACCACCATTTTTAAGAATACGATCCTACCCATAACCGACGAACAAGTTACTTACCTTCGGTAACGCTTTTTCTGGTGGATACAGTATCTGCCTGTGGATTCCTCACCTTGTGAATATCCCCTGCGCCAGCATTCCACTGAACTTTTCTTTCCCAGCACTCCACGTCGATGTGAGCAACGTCACAATGCATCGGCTCCGCACGCGACTCCGTACGACGTCATCGGAGCCATAAGAAGCCCACGTCGGCGTGATGACGTCAGTTCCACCCATTTTTTCCGTTCCTTCGAGGCGAACAGGTGAACCAACGACAACTCCAAGTATACACAGTATACAGAATACCAATATATATACATAGCATACAAAGCAAAGGAATGCTAATCAAACAAGCATTTCCTACAAATGTACAAGAAAGCATCAAAACATTCCCACAAGACCTCTTTCATGGTATACAAAGGTGGACAACGGGGAGGCGGGTGGGTCAGTGAGGAATCCACAGGCAGATACTGTATCCACCAGAAAAAGCGTTACCGAAGGTAAGTAACTTGTTCTTCTGATGGATACATCTGCCAGTGGATTCCTCACCTTGTGAATAGATTCCCACAGCAGTCCCCACTCCCGGAGGAGGGTGTCCACCTTCCTATACCAGAAAGTCTTGCAACACAGAGCGCGCGAAGTGGCCCTCCCTCCTCATCTCTGAGTCCAAGCAATAATGCTTTGCGAAAGTATGGAGGGAGGCCCAAGTCGCGGCTTTACAAATGTCTGCCACAGGAACACCCCGGGCCAAAGCAGATGTAGATGACTTAGCTCTAGTTGAATGAGCTCTAATGCCCTCAGGAGGGGTCTTACCAGCCAGGGCGTAGCAGATCTTGATGGCAAGGATAATCCATCTCGACAACGTGCGCTTGTGCACCGCTCTTCCTTTGGTATGTCCAACATAACCCACGAAGAGCTGATCGCCCATACGAAAGTCCTTCGTTCTGTCCAAGTAAAAGCTTACAGCTCTCTTTGGGTCCAAGCGATGAAGCCTTTCCTCCTCTTTGGAAGGATGAGGAGGAGGATAGAAAACAGGGAGAGTAATGGACTGCCCCAAATGAAATGGAGTGACAACTTTTGGCAGGAAAGCAGCCTTGGTCCTGAGAACCATCCGTTCAGCATGCAAGGTTAAAAACGGGGGTTTAGAACTAAGAGCTTGAAGCTCACTCACCCTCCTTGCCGAGGTTATGGCTACAAGAAAAACCACCTTAAATGACAACAGCCTCAAAGGACAGCTGTGCAGAGGCTCAAATGGGGACCCCATCAGAAAGGTTAAAACTAGATTAAGGTCCCACTGAGGCATTACAAATGGAGTGGGAGGAAACATGTTTGTAAGGCCCTTGATAAACCTCAGAACAACCGGAGATTTAAATAGTGACGGTTGATCAGGAAGGCATAGAAAAGCCGATAAGGCCGAAAGATAACCCTTGACCGTGGCCACAGCACAGCCCTGCTGAGCCAAGGAAAGAGCCAGCTGGAGCACATCAGAAAGATGGGCATTTACAGGGTCAATGGATCTCTCTCCACACCATTTAACATATTTAGACCACCTGTAGAAGTAAATGGACTTGGTGGAGTGTCGCCTGGCCGATAAAATAACGTCCACCACATCCGGCGGGAGAGAGAATGAACTCAGGTTGCCCCGTTCAATCTCCAGGCATGAAGGTGTAAGCTCTGGAGGTGGGGGTGTAGAACCTGCTCCTCCAACTGCGAGAGGAGGTCTGCCCTCAGAGGGAGACGGAGCGGAGGGCACAAGGAGAGGTGGAGAAGATCTGTGTACCACACCCTTCTTGGCCAATCCGGGGCGATCAATATAACTTGGGCCCGGTCTTGGCGAATCTTCCTCAGAACCCGAGGAATCAAGGGTATGGGAGGAAACGCGTAAAGGAGTCGAGAGCCCCAACTCAACTGAAACGCGTCCCCCAACGCCCCCTGCATCGGAAACTGGAGACTGCAGAATGACGGGCAGTGCGCGTTCTCGCGGGTGGCAAACAGGTCCACCCGAGGAGTCCCCCACGTCCGAAAGACATGACGAACCACCTCCGGATGGAGCCTCCACTCGTGGTCGGCGGAGAACTGCCGACTGAGACTGTCCGCACGCACGTTCAACACCCCGGCCAGATGATTTGCCATCAGACAAATCCGATGGTCCTGAACCCAGGACCATAGTCGCAAGGCCTCTCTGCATAGACAAAGAGACCCCACACCTCCCTGCTTGTTGACATACCACATCGCGGTCGTGTTGTCTGTCAGGACTTGAATCGACTGACCGCAAAGGGAAGGGAGGAAGGCCTTGAGCGCCAAACGAATCGCCCGCAATTCCAGAAGGTTGATGTGAAGCAACCTCTCCTCTGGAGACCAAAGTCCTTTGATCTCCAGATCCCCCAGATGCGCACCCCACCCTAAAGTGGAAGCATCCGTTATCACTGTGGTCACCGATGGAGGTAGATGGAAGGGCTTTCCTTGAGACAGATTGCCCTCCACGCCCCACCAAGACAGATCCGCTGCAGCTTCTCCGGAGATCTTGATCGACTCCCCGAGATCCCCGTTGTGCTGATACCACTGCTTGCGGAGACACCACTGGAGCGCCCTCATGTGCCAGCGTGCGTGGTTGACCAACAGAATGCAGGAGGCAAACAGACCGAGCAGGCGAAGGACCTTCAGAACTGGAACAACCGCTCCACTGTGGAATAAAGGGACCATCTCCTGAATGTCGAGAATCCTTTGAGGAGGAGGGAATGCTCGACACACAGTAGTGTCCAGTACTGCTCCTATAAACAGGTTGCGTTGAGAGGGCACCAGGTGAGATTTGGGCACATTGATTGAAAAACCCAAGTCGAATAACAGCTGAGATGTCACCTGCAGATGACGCTGCACTATCTCTGGGGACTCTGCCTTCAGAAGCCAGTCGTCCAGGTAAGGGAAAACCGGGATCCCTGACCTCCTGAAATGAGCAGCCACCACTGCCATCACCTTTGTGAAGACTCGAGGTGCAGTAGTAAGACCAAACGGGAGGACCGCAAACTGGTAGTGTTGCGACCCAACCGTAAAACGGAGATACTTCCTGTGCGACTTCAGGATTGGGACATGAAAGTACGCATCCTGTAAGTCGAGCGACACCATCCAGTCTCCTTGCTGCAATGCTTGAAGAACCTGCGCAAGAGTCTGCATCTTGAATTTCTCCGGTCTCAGGTAAAAATTCAAAATTCTGAGGTCCAGAATCGGACGCAACCTGCCGTCCTTTTTGGGAATCAGAAAATACCGGGAGTAGCATCCCTGACCCCTTTCCTGCTCCGGAACCACCTCTATTGCACCCTTCTGAAGCAAGGCCAGAACTTCTTTCTGCAGGAGAAGCAGATGGTCTTCCGAGCAATAACCTTGGCAAGGAGGGTAAGGGGGAGGAAACTCCCGAAAGGGAAGGGCGTACCCAGTCTCTACGAGGTTCAAAACCCAAAGGTCGGTTGTAACAGATTTCCAACCCCGTAGAAAGTAGGACACCCGACCCCCCACAGGTCTTACATGATCCGGGATGGCGGATCTAGGGCTGCTTCCCTGAAGCCTCATTTGGAGCAGAGGAGGAGGAGGAGGAAGAGGGGTTGCGACCAGAACCTCTCCGACCCCTTTGCTTCCCTCTATAGGACCTATAGAGGGGATTCTGCTGCTGTTGTTGCTGCTGCTGTTGGGGTTGTCGGAAGGAGCGAAAGGATGATCTTCCGAATCCCCTAGACTTTCGAAAAGCTGTACCCCTAGCAGGAGCCTGCAGACCCAAGGACTTCGCCGTCAATCTACTGTCCTTAAATCGTTGAAGGGCAGAATCTGCTTTCTCCCCAAACAGCTTCTGTCCGTCAAATGGCAGATCAACCAACGTGGCCTGAACATCTGCTGAGAATCCAGAGGAACGGAGCCAAGCCTGCCTCCTTGCGGCTATGGACGACCCCATAATTCTCGCCACCGAGTCCGCCGTATCCAGCCCAGACTGGATCACCTGCCTGGCAGCCGCCTGAGTGTCCGCAACAACTTCCAAGGAGGACGACTTATCCCCCTCAGGCAACTGAGGGGCCAAAGATTTGATAGAGTCCATCAAGGCATGAACATAACGCCCCAGCAAGCATTTGGCATTAGATGACTTCAGCGCCATACTTCCTGAGGAGAAGGTCTTCTTGGCTGCCTGATCTACTTTCTTTGACTACCTATCAGCCGGAGACTGAGGGAAAGCACCCGAAGCATGTTTAGAACATGAAGCCTGCACAACTAGGCTTTCCGGAGATGGATGTGTGGACAAAAAATCCGGGTCTCCTGGTGCAACTCTGTACCTTCTTGCCACCTGTCTGCAAACCGCCGGAGCTGAAAGAGGCTTCCTCCACACCTCCAACACTGGTTCCAAGATGGCCTCATTGAAAGGCAACAAAGGCTCTGAAGCCGACGTCGGAGAGTGTAACACCTCCGTAAGCAGGTTAGACTTGTACTCCACAGAGGGTAGCTGCAGATCTAACAACTCTGCGGCCTTCTTAATCACCACATGGTAGGGTGCCAATTCCTGTGGAGGAGAAGACCTTGCAGAAGCATGCTCCCACTCTGGGGTGGTATCCAAACCACTTGCTTCCTCTATTCCTTCAAACTCATCCGAAGAAGAGTCGACTTCACCTTCTTCCACCTCTGCTCGATATCTTCCTTCCTCCAATACCCCTTGGGCCTCCCGCCTCGACCGGATCCGGGGAGCCGGCGTCGTCGACGTCGTACGCGGCGTCGGTGGAGCCAAAGGTACCGGAGGCGCCATAGGTGGAGTCGGCGGCGCCGGACGCGGCGCCGATGGAGTCGGCCTAGGCGTCGAAGAAGGCTCCGAAGACTGACGGTCCATCCGAAGTCGAGTCAGATCCCCAGCCGGCGCCGGAAACTGCCAAGAAGGCGCCATCGGCAGAAAGGGCAGAAAGGGGGCCTGAGCATAATGCTGCGGCACCCCTAGCATAAACGCCATCGGACCCACGGGACCAGTTGGTGCTCCGGATGGGAAGGCCGCCCTATTAAAAATACCATACATGGCATTCAGAAAGCCTGAGGAATCCGTACCTGGAGCCGGGAATTGGGGATAAGGGACCGTCCCTGTATCCCCTTGTAAAGTCACCTGCGTCGGCTCCGCAGAATCATCCACCGGAGCCGCAGAGTCATCCGGCACCGGAACATCCTCCTCCTGTTCTTGCTCATCCAAAGGAACATCAGACTCCACTTGACCCGGAGTCGAGGTCTTGGACGGAGCCGGTGACGGCGTCGGGGAACGAGCTGGAGCCCGCTTCGGCGAGGGAGACTTCGGAAACTTAGACGGAGAAGGAGAAGGTGACAAGTCCTTGCTCCGACGTCGACGGGGCGAAGCCGACCTCGACTTCCTGGACTTCGAGGACCGACGACGAGAAGAATCCTTCCTCTTCTTGTGGTGCTTCTTCGACTTCGACGACCTCGAAGTCGATGACTCCCGCCGACGTGGGCTTCTTATGGCTCCGATGACGTCGTACGGTGTCGCGTGCGGAGCCGATGCATTGTGACGTCGCCCACGTCGACGTGGAGTGCTGGGAAAGAAAAGTTCAGTGGAATGCTGGCGCAGGGGAAATTCACAAGGTGAGGAATCCACTGGCAGATGTATCCATCAGAAAGTGGATGCTCTATATTCCATGCTATGATACATCAACATGGAAAGATTACTATTAACGGGAAAAGTGTTCCTTAATGCAAGCACTTCTGGAGAGGCATACAATGCCCCACCACAGGTTTTCTGGCTGGTAACAGTCATACAAGGCTTAGCCATTAGTCACAGAAGGACCTTACCTGTTCCCCTCCCATGTTTACCAGCAGCTCTGTTCCATCTGGACTGAAGGTCACATAGGTTGCTACCAGGACACGCAGTCGATTGCTGTAGTCTGGCAGTTTCACTGGAAGATGCCCTGAGTAGTTGAAAACAAAAAGGAATGGCATACATCAAGATAAGAGACTGAACTATGACCCTCTGATACCAAAGCAAGCTACCCAGAGATGGCTCATCTCTGCTCTGGCTAAACTGCTTTTACTGAGCGGTGTTAAACCTTTAAAACTGACATAGTAAATATAACATCTACTCTTGTCATGCTATGAAGTCCCCAGATAAGCCTTTCAGTCTGAAGCCCTAAGCAAACATCCTTGGGCATCTTTGTTTTACTGCCTTGTCCTAGCTGGGATCACTTGCAGGCGTATGACTCGCATAAAGCACTATCCAGTCTTGAGCTTCTACAACTTTACAGGCCTCTCTACCCAATGCTCTGCGCCCTGACGCTATGTCAGGCACTATCCCCAAACAGGAGCCTTGACCCAGCGCCCTAGCCCCATTAAGGATCACATGTCCAGGAATCTGACTGCTTGCAGAGATCTTGCTTGAAAACGTTGAACACCTGCAGAACCCTCTCTGTACAGAACTTGATTCCTGCTACAGGTCTACACGCCATGCAGCGTTATCCGCCAAGAGTATCGACCCCATGCGGTACTACCTGCCCCATATTTAGGGTCCATGCCAGGAGCTCTGACCACCACCATGCCACAAGTTCTATCCCCACAGAAACCTCTTGGTTTCCCTGCAAATATGCCCTGTTGCTGCCAAGCCCTTCCTTAGTCAGCTGCACGCACCTGCCACGTAATACTGTGCAGCTCCGTCGGGGATGGGCTTCTGTCGACTGCAGAACGTGTGCACCCCGGCTGAGGGGTTCTGTTTCATGGACTTTCTAACAAAAAGGAAAAAGATACAATGATTAATCTATGTGAACAATTCAGCAGCACATTCTGCTAGTTAACTAGCTTAAATTTGTTTTAAAACAAACAATCACACATTCTTACCAAACATAGTGAAGTCAAGCACAGGATGGTCCACGTACTAAGGGAGAATTTAACACAATAACATCCACTTTCAATATTGACAATATAAACCTTGTTTTTTTTCTTCCCAATTTCGGGTCCCTTTTTTAAAATAACCATTTCATTGTGGCAATATGTAATGCGCACCAATGACCATCCGTTCATCCAACTATTTACATCACTCAGAATGTTACATTTTTTGAAAACTATGATTTCATAAATTAACTACACTGCTGAACTTCTAATGGAGTTTGGCAATAAAAACCTTGTGTTCAAATGGTGTTATTTTAGTCAGAATATGCCATTTTAAAATAGACAAGACAATTTCCTTTGAAGCGTGCAGGCAGGGTACGACTCAAGTAGTGGACTTATTCTGTCGCTTGCACTATTTTTCAAACTTTTGACACATGCCAGCTTATTTCCCTTTATGCTGTATAAAACATACCTCAAAACTCAAATGGATAATGCAGGATAGAATTAGTTCAAAGGTGGAAAATACCCTGACTGGGCTATGATTTTTAAAATCCATTTCTGTAAGCAGGAAAGAGCCCTGTCACACACTAAATAAAGATAGAGGCATCATTAAAAGATTTGGATCAATCAAATTAATAAATACTTTGTGGTAATCTAAAAATCAGCAAGGCTTTGGTATGCATACAATATTATAGATATACTATTTACTCAACAGCAACAGAGAAATTGAAGTATAATGTCTCGGGTTAATGTCTTATTGCATTGGTAATATGGTTGTATCCAAGAACAGGATACAATATGTGCAAAATGGAGAGAAAAAAACATATACAAACTTCATATAATAAAGAAAAATGTAATGAATCAAAAATCCAGCACTAATGTGCTATCAGGATGGGGTTTTGTTCAAAGTCCAAAGCTTACTGTGGTAAACGTGTTCATGAATGCTAAGAGGGACTGCTACCACAAGAAGCAGATGTTTTTATTTAAAAAAACAAAAAAAAGACCACCGTTCATTCACTCTCACCACCACCACCACATTTTTGAGACAGGTCAACAACTAACTGTTAGCCAGGTTCCCCTAGGCAATGACATGTTTTGGCCCATATGGATAGTCTAGGGTCTCATCAGGACTGCACAGTCAATTATGTAAAAACCTAGTATAATGGAAACTGGTTGAACCTCAAGGTTTTGTGTGATGAAGTGAAAATATTGTGGAAAAATACCCAGGTAAAGAGATACATACCAGTTACATGATTGTTCAAAGTGAAAAGGCACAATGACCGATATGTGAGGAGATGAGGCACAATTATTTATAGAGACACAACTCCAATTATGTGATACAGAGTAGCAGATCTTTTAAGCAGTGTGGGACCACAAATCTCCTCAAAACTTATAGTGCAGAGATTGTGGTCTTTGATATCAGGCACTGTTGTTTGCTTAGAAGTCTGCCAACATAGTCCATTAGCAGGTATCTGCAGGGCTCATTTACTGTTTCTTTCAGGAGGACAACAGCATTTCAGATCAGAACTGTATGGTGGCTTTGAAGTATGCCGGTCCAGTTTCCGGCTAACTGCATACCCTACCTGCAGAGCATAATCACAGCTTCCAATTGATCACGTGACTGGTCATTGTGTAGGGTAGCACTGGGACACATTCTGGGGACATGTTGCAATGGAGAATTTCGATGTTTACTGCAAATGAATGTGTGATGTTCCCCAATCCAATCTAATCTTTATTCTGTCATCCAGTGACCATATAAGAATCATAATACAATAAAATCACACAAGAGACATTAAAATCAGTACAAAAAAAATGTAGTTTCATATCAAATCATAAATCTTTAAAACCGAGATATAGCAAGTGAGGACAACAATTCATTATGCCAATGTGGATTGCGTGCATATTAATTGCTGTATAAAATTTGTAGTTAAAAAATTAGCAGCAAACGTACCATGGCTGGGGTGTGCAACAAGGAAGTGAATAGTGTTCAACTGTAGTCTAGTTAGCAAAAATCTAAGATGAAAGTTATTGACGCCTATTAAATAAGGCTTGATGCCAAGACAAGTTTGAATTTGAGCATGAGCAGCAACAGTTGACTTTCCTGCATTCTCTCCTCTACACATTTGGATAAAAACAGTTTTGCCAATAATCTAGAAAAACTGGGAGAGAAGGTACATGGATTTCTTTACAATTCACTAAGGTCCAGCCAATTTCAGGTCTTGCATGTGTATGTAATTCAAGGCATTTGTAAGTCCTTTTCCAGTTTGAGACAGTCCAGTATAATTAGGCGAATCAATGAGGTTTCCGCTTTGATCCAAATTTTGAACCACAACATAAGCGGTTGCAAATTCACAGTGTCGCTTAGGTACCCTAGCCCAATTTCAGAATGACATAGATAGTTGCTAGTTGACTTGAATACAGCTAGCAGCCTTTTAAAAAAGCATTTTCCACCTTCTTCAGCCCAGGCTGTTCACAGAAGCCCCATATGAGGCACCTGGACAGCACTTAGCCTTGTAGATTATTACCAACTCTTTGATCGGCCTGCTACTCATTCTGGCTGCAAAATCTACGACCGCCTCAGTACTCCTTGCTAATGCAGCAATCCTGCAAGCTTTCACAGTACCCCAGTGGAGTATCATCAAAAAGTATTTCCAGGTAAGAATATGACGAAACCTTGCTGATATGTATGCAGTTACCAGTAAATGCCTTGCATTATATGAGTTTTGGTTTACTGTTCGGTCCAGGATGTTCATAAAGGCACAGAAATGATCTAATAAGCACTACAATCAATCGCAATTTTTTGCTAATGGGACAGTGTCATTGGCACAAATCAGAGCAGGTACACTACAGTTGCCAACCCCATGACAATCTACATTAAAATTCAACAAGTATTTTTCCAAACTGTTGAAATACAGTGAAAATAGAAGGGGGCCAATACTCATACTTGGCGCATGTCACAATCAAGTTTAGAACACTGGGCTCGACCCCTAAATCCATCATAATTTCCAAGAGCTTTGACCTGTTGACAGAATCAAAGGACGAGCTCAGATCCATAAAAGCTAGCTACACTTAACCTTCCTTTGCTACCGTATACTTATTGATCAATCAATCACACTGCACTTATAAAGCGGTACTAATCACCCCTGGGGGTATCCAGGCGCTGAGGTCTCGCAGGTCTTCAGTCAAAGAGCCAAGTCTTAAGTCCCTTTCTGAAGTCAGAGTGTGAAGTTGTGGTTCGAAGGTATAATGGGAGGCCGTCCCAGGACTTGACAGCGAGGTAGAAGGAACGACCTCCGCTGTGGCTTTGGAGGATGCGGGGGAGAGGGAGGAGCGCAGTTGTCTGGCGGGTTGGTGGCAGGTCAGGCGGGGGTTGATGTAGACAAGTCACTGGTTGCCCCGGGCCGCAAATACCTGGTGCAAGTGTGTGGTAATGTCAACTTCCGGCAAGGTGTCTAGGCCACTGGCATGTCGTAAGGCTTGTTCAGTGCTGTAAACTGTTCACTACTATCATACTCATTATGGTGGAAAATTGTATGCATAAAGACAAGAATCCGTCTCTAAAATTTCATCCAGATATGCAACATGCAGAGCATGAGGCAGAGGCTCATCATCGAATCAGGCCTGAACCTTCTTCTTGGCCTGAACCAAAATGGTTAAATTACAGTTAACTACACTGCTAAAGTGCAAGCTTCACCTCGCCTGGAAAATCTTCAGAGAAAAAAGAAAATCAGTTTATATACAAACGGTTACAAACACCAGACTTGCATCTAGTGCAAATAGAAACTTTTTTCATTTTTCTCCTGTTTTACTGAAAGTACACAATTGATTTTTAGGTAAATACATTCAAACCATTCTTCATGCAACAGGTTCAGTCCCTCATATTGTGCGAACATGCAATAAGGTAGACCACCACATTTTTACTGAAAAATGTTGTTTGCTTCACTCGCAAAGTCCAATTAATGAGCCCATATAGTAACTATAACTACTTTTTGTGATAAGTCCTGTACCGTACCCCTGCTGCCATTGCTAAAATGTTCCCCAATACTACGGCCACTTGTTTTAGATGCCAGCAACATACTCCCGCAAACTGGTCCCACATTATAGCTAACTGTGTTAAAATAATCCCGTTTTGGAATGAGATATTCGAATATATGCAAAAGTATTGTGGGATTCGGATTACTTATAATGTTAATTTAATATTGTATGGCTACGACTCCGATTTAGGTTTGACAGAACCGTGGGTTAAATTATTATTTATTGCAATGGCAGTTGCAAGGTCATTAATCCTGCAGAACTGGAAGTCAATCCTTGTCCCTCTCTTTACTGTCTGGCTGCAAAAGATAAAGAATGTTAGAAAATCCGAAATGCGATATGCACAGCGAATAGGTGGGATTATGAAGTTTGATAGAATTTGGAATCTTCACTTTGTGTAATGGCTGATTTCCGTATTGTCTAAATTATTTTATTCATGTGATTCTGTAATGTTTTTTCTTCTGCTTGCCAATTTATATTCTTTGTATCAATTGTTTTTCTGACACAAGAGTTTCAATAAAAAAAAAAAAAAAAAAAAAAAAAAAAAAGTCCCTGTTGTTAGGAGATCCGCAAGTCAGTAGTCGCAACACATCAACACCAATCAACTACTGAGGGCAGCACATGAACTGACATGAGGAGAATGCCCCCAGTAAAGGAACCGATTTCCCTCAAAGAACATTTTTATCTTTGCCCCCTAGTTTGTTTGTAAGTCAAGGGCTAAAAGAACTATTACTTATGTCTGGCCCCTTGAGGCCTCAATTGAATCATCTTGGAATTAATTACATTTTTTAAATTGTTTATTGCAGATTTATTCACATGGTTGGATTATACGGCACTGGTGACTTTTTTGTTACTAAGATTTTAATGCAGATTTTTATGTCTAATGCTTAGCCTACTATTCAATGCTTAGCAATGAATTATTTAAAATATCTGACTGCTTTTATGAGTAGTTCACAAAAAATGTGTAAATGTCAGATCCAAAAAACCTAACCAAGGGAAAGGGGATTTCGCTGAATGCCCGAAAAAACAAGACCCCTGTCCAAAGAAAAGAAAATTCTTTTCTTGAGTCCCCTCACTCACCCAGGGTTGCCCCTAGGTGACGTGCTTAATCATTGGGGCCATCCCAAACATCTGCTGCTTGGGGCGTGCTGCAACTTGCAGATCTACGTAGGAGCACTTTTTTGTGAAGAAATGTGCAGTGCAGTGTTTGTGGAGTGGTGAAAGTGATGTTAAAAATACCTAGCTAGTGAGCTAATATTTTATTCTTGTTCCTAGTTGGTATGGATAAAAAGGGGGTTAAATAGTAGGGAAAAGATATAACTATTATGTGTATACAGTCCCTAATATTCGGTCAACATGTTTCGAGGTATCCCCTAAACCTCTTCTTCAGGACCATACGGGGACCAGCCCCATGCGTGCCACTCCTTGTGAAAACCTATAATAAAGTGAGGGTACACACCTAATGTGTGAGCACCCGATTCAAAATACATACAGTTTAGTCTTTGACCCGTAGTATCTGTTCAGGGAATAAAACAAAATGAAAAGTTAGCACATAATGACTGCCCACCTCTCACGTGGGTAGGTCCATACCCAATGAGTTAATCCGATCAATGTACTCCTCTATAGTTGGTGCCCTTAGAGATAATTATTAATCAGTGCTTTAATCACATGTGGTATAATAAAACACATCAGACGTTGTGAAAGCATAGTTAGATGCAGAAATAGAACTTTAAAAACACATGTGAAAAAACTGGACACCAAATGACATACAACATATAAACACGTAATGTTCTCAAAATTTCTGGAACATACTTATGCTTCGGCAATACTATGCCTCATGGTCTGCTGGGGTAGAGGGTCTTATAGTCTTACCCTAAAGAGATATAGAGCATTGTAGTTAATTGTGAGCAAAGAGAAGAAAATAAGAGAACTACCAGCAAAGCATATTGCTGTGTCTGCCTATAACGTGGATGGCAGATGCTAAAAAAACCAGAAAAATAGTGCTTTGAAATGTCCGGAAGAAACTGTTGAGGTAAAGGAACTTACTTCGTCAAAGCACACCTCCGTCTAATAGCACCTACTGGCACCCGGGCCGACCTCATCTTAGAGCGTCTGTCTCCTGGTGCAGATTAAATAGTATTGAAAGAGCCCAATCATGCTAGTGTACCAAGTTTGACTAGATTGTGGAAGTTAAAGCAGAACCAAGATGGCCGCTACTGTTGGCAATACACACGGGCCATCTTGGGAGGATATGAAAGTGTTCCTCGGTCTTGCCCCCGCAGTATAACTGAGGTAGGTACTAGTGCGGTTGTCAAGATTATCTAGAAATCAAATTGATAAAGTGGGAAGTTAAATGAAGCAATATATAATCAGTCATGAAACCAAAGTATGGCCGGGCCGAGTGTGTTGGAAAATCGTCCATTTTTCTTAGCGAAAAACGGGGCCATCTTGGAGGGGTGAAACCATTAATCAGAAGTACCCTCCTAGTATCGTCTGGCTGTCTAGGACAAAGGAAAGCACGTAATACTGGAATGAAAATCAGAAAAAAGATAATATAATACAATAAAATAAAAATACTAAGGTTGTTAGACCGACAAAAAACAAAAATTGGTCTCTGTGAGAGGCTCATTGTGGGGCCAAAAAGGGTGATGCCAAAGCTGATATATTAAAAATATATCTAGAAATTAAACATAAGGGCCCACGTGGGGGTCCACTTGTAGGAGAAATGTTCATAAAGGGCACAGTGATGCTCAGTTTAGACGAGTGTTCACTCAGTGTTTGTGTCCCAATGGTCATGTTGGATATGAGACCTTGCTGGTAGCATGAGTTTATGACTTTGGGTCTAAAAAAGATAGAGGTGGAACAAAACGAACGAAAAAGTATCTAGGGTGTTATAGATGTATTATCAAGGTTCTTCAAAACATTCGTCCAGGGTGATAATACGGTTGGGTGCTGAATGTGTGGTTCATTTAGTGAACTGTCCCCATGGAATATTGTCATTCAGGCCTGCCGGGTCTGTGTGCAATTATACACCCATCTTTGCTCCTTTTCTAATAACCTCTGTTCTAGGTTATCGCAGTGTGTTATATGCTCTAACACTACCCAACGCTTGTCGTTTGGAGTGTGTTTCATGTCGTTGAAATGTACTGTCATTCTGGTGCTGGCTCTGTGGCATCTGATGTTGCTACGATGCTCACATATCCTGTGCTGACCTTCCTAGTGGTCATGCCCACATAGTGTAGATCGCACAGGCACGTGATCATGTGCACCACTCCTGCGGTGTTGCAGGTGGTGAATTTTCATAATTCCCACATTATTCTTTTGTTGAAGGTCACCTTTTTAGTGGTAGTAGTTAAGTGACACACACTACAATTACTGCATGGGTGATGGCCTGTTGAGCTCAAACCGGCAGTAGTGACTGCAGAACACAAACTCGCTGATATCCTTGGCCGCCTGGCGACACTGGAGAAACGGGCAGAGGACGCCGAAAGTCGAAATAGGAGGAACAACGTGAGGGTAGTGGGCCTGCCGAAAAACATTGAAAGGGATGATGCGGTGGCCTATATGGAGAACTGGTTTAAAACAATCGTGGCCCCGGAGGGTCTCTTCCCCCTTTTCCTCCCTGGAACGAGCGCCCAGGGTCCCGGCCCGCCCGCCCATGCAGGGCCGCCCTCCCAGACCAATGGTGGTCAGACTATTGCATTACAGGGACAGTGATCTATTGATACAGAGGGCGTGCTCGGTGGGCCCCTTTCAGGTGGAGAATAGCTCAGTCACGGTGTTCCCCGATTATACACAGGAGGTCCAGAAAAACAGGGCTTCTTTTCTGGGGCTGTGAAAAAAGAACTGAGGGACGAGGGCATACAATATTCCTTGCTTTTTCCGGCAAAGTTACGAGTGATCTTGGATGGAACGACCCAATTCTTTCAGACCCCTGATGAAGTGTGGTCGTGGCTTGAGTTGTATCGTGCTGGCACGGCCCGCAAAGGGAAATGTGAGAAGGAGAGACAGAAGCCGGTCCAGGTGCGAAAATCTCAACGCATCCGCAAACGTAATAAACTCGTAGAGAGCGGTGCGGGACGCCCAGATGGCGGAAGACAGAAAGGGAGCGCTGGCTGCAACGGCGATCATCACGGGCTCACAACAGGAGAGGATGTCGGCGGGCTCGGACTCTGGAGGATGGGGGAAAGTCTGGCGGAGACATCTCAGATGTTGATAGTTCTGGGGGGGCCGGCGGTCACCCCACAGACGGCCGATGGCCTATTTAATGAATGACCCTGGGAGTGAGGCCATATTCACAACTCCTGGTCTAGCTGAATACCATGGTGCTCTGTGGACTAGCAGGTACTGTGTTGAGACACCACATGGGATCATGGGCTCGGGGCGGGGGCCGGGCCTGCTCCGGGTCGGCTCTGAATCACCCTCTTGTTGCCCTTAAGGCCTTCTGTAGTGACGACTACAGAGTAGGGGACTGTGTGGAGTGTTGCAGGTTTGGATGGGGGCTGATACTGCATTATTGGGTCCTGTTCTGGGGAGAAGGGTGGGGGGGGGGAGTTTGTTGGGGTGTTTTGGTTGGGGGGTTACATTGCGATGCTGTGGGTGGCCAATTGACACTGGTGAAATTGTTGGGTAATGGCTGCAATGGGGACATTACCTAATTTGAAATGCCTCACATGGAATGTCCGTGGACTTCGAACTATGACAAGAAGATATAAGGTACACGCCCATCTGGTGAGGCGAGGCATCCAAATTGCACTACTACAAGAAACTCATTTGACCAAGCAGGAATACACTGCACTGCAGAAGAGGTGGCATGGCCAGGTGTTTGGCACCACGTACTCAGCGTTTGCCAGGGGGGTGTTGGCGAGAGCGGGGGTCCCATTCCAGGCCACGAACCAGCTAGTGGACCCTGAAGGTCGATTTGTGGCGGTGGAGGGGAGGCTATATGGTCAGGACGTGGTCTTGTGCAGTATATATGCTCCTAATACGGACCAGGCCCGCTTCTTTGCTAGCCTGACAGGCTCACTGGCACACTTCCTGGCGGGCCCCATCTTAATAGGAGGGGACTTCAACTCAATCACTGATGTTGCACTGGATAGGTCGCATCCACCATTGGCCGACTCCCCAGTGCGTCGGTTAGCAGCACACAGGGCAGACTGGCAAGAGAGGTGGGGCCTTATAGATGTATGGAGGGAGCAACATCCTGGAGTCAGGGACTATTCCTTCTTTTCAGCTTTACATGCGCTGCATGTTAGGATAGACTCCATTCTGTGTAGCGGACCCCTGGCTCCCATGATGGCCCACACGGAGTATCTAACTAGAACTATCTCAGACCATAACCCATTGCTGCTGACGGTGCAGTGGCAGCGGCCGAGGTCAGCGGTCCCAACATGGAGGCTGCGGCCTGATACATTAGAAGACCTGGTGTTTAGTGATACGGTCCTTCAGGGCATTGAGCACTACTTTAGGGAGAATGAGGGCTCAACTACCACGAGATCAATAGAATGGGATGCAATGAAGGTGGTGGCCAGGGGCATCTGTATGGGCAGATTTTCGAATGCACGGACGACGGTCCTGGCTGATCTGGGGAAGGCGGAATGTGTGCTGCGGGATTTAGAGCGGCGCAGGCCCGAGCGACCAGACTTACAGGACAAGCTGCTTGAGGCGAAGGAGTTAGTTGCGACTGAAACACAGCGACTGCGGTGTTTTGATTGTAAGTTGTATGTCACCAGAGTGCATGCGGAAAGGGACAAGGTAGGAACACTACTGGCTAAGCTAGCTAACTCAGAACCTAGAGGTTGCCCGGTCATGAGCATTAGAACAGAGACAGGGGAGGTAGTCTACTCGCAGACTGCGGTTTTGAAGCGATTCCAGTCGTTTTATACAGGCCTGTATGAGAGTCAATTGGGGGTGGATGTCTCTACAATAGCCGACTATCTGGAGACTATTCATCTCCCAATGTTGGATGTCGAGACCGCGAAAGAACTGGGCGGACCCATAACGCTATCAGAGATTCGGATGGCCATCAAGCAGATGGCTAGAAACAAAACTCCCGGGGTAGATGGTCTACAGATTGAATTTTATGTGCAGTATATTGATGTTTTGGCGCCCAGGCTCCTGGTGGTCTACACTGAAGCCATGACACTTGGGCGTCTACCCCAGTCGATGAGGGAAGCATTAGTGGTGCCGCTGCTGAAACCTGGCAGGGAGGCCTCCGATGTGACGTCGTATAGACCATTGTCTATGTTGACGGTAGATTATAAAATACTGAGTCGTATCCTAGCCACTAGATTACTGCCACACATGACCATGCTGGTTCATGAGGACCAAGCAGGGTTTATTCCCACCAGGAGCACATCTATAAACATTCGCCGCCTGGTTCGCATAATAGACAGCGCTTGGAACCTTGATCAGAAACCAGCAGTATTATCAGTGGATATCGAAAAGGCTTTCGACAGCCTGGAATGGGGGTACCTCGATGAGGTGCTAGAGAAGTTCGGTCTGGGAGATGGCTTTGGGCGTTGGACGAGGGTCCTCTACTCCTCTGCCACTGCCAGGGTACGATTGGGATCTGTTATATCCTCCGATTATCCGGTGTGCAGGGGGACGAGGCAAGGTTGCTCGCTATCTCCCCTGTTGTTTGCCTTGGCGATGGAACCTTTGGCGGCACAGGCGAGGGCAGGGACGTTGTACAATGGGATTGGCTGTGGTGAGGAGACTCATCATATATCATTGTACGCTGATGATCTCCTGCTGTACCTAGAAAATATCGAAGAAGCTCTGGTAGGGGCTGTGGGGATGCTGTCGGGCTTTGGCAGGCTATCGGGCCTCAAGGTAAACTGGAATAAAACTTGTGTTTTCCCGCTGCGGGCGGATACGCCGTATCCCCCTCCCACAGTGGATGTGGTCTGGGAGGATACATGCTTCACCTATCTGGGGGTCCGAATCTACCACGACATCGCGAACCTGTTAGAAGGTAATATAGGGCGTTGTATAAGGGCCCTTAAAGGGTGCATGACCTTCTGGGCCTCCCTCCCGTTGTCGGTGCAGGGCCGAGTTGCATTGTTAAAGATGGTGGCTCTGCCTCGGCTGCTCTATTACTTCCGTACCCTGCCAATCTGGATCCCACAGCGGATCTTCAAAGACCTGAGGACGTTGATTATTGGCTTACTTTGGGGGAGCGGACGGTGTAGGGTGGCCTTGACTACTTGGATGCGGCCCAAAATCGAGGGAGGGTTGGCGGTCCCTGATTTTGAATTATATTACCTGGCGGCACAGCTACAAGTTTTAACGCAGAACGTTGCTAAAGTGTTTAGAGGCCCGGAACAAGAGAGGGGGACCGGTATCCAGAGACACATTTTATCTTACATAGTCATGCAACAGAAACTGGATCTGAGAGGCTTATCCATAGAGGAGAGAACTCTTTGGCTGTACTGGCACAGGAGCATGAAGAGAGCGAAAGCAGCACGACCGTATGCACCGGAGATCCCTCTGGGGATGCTGACGGCGTTGCCGCATGGCGGCGACTGGTCCCCGCTGGCGGAGTGGGAAGAGTTAGGGCTGCAGATGGTAGGGGACCTCTATGTCGACAGGGTGCTTGCCCCCTTCGGGGTGTTGCAGGATCAGTTTGGCCTCCCGGATGGGAGTTACCTCCTGCATGCGGCGGTGATTGCAGCGATACAAAAACACTGGAGGGCAGGGCTGGTGGAACCTACCACAACCATGGCCTGCCAGTACGTGGTGATGGCAGCGGGAACGATTAAGGCGGTGACCTGCCTCCACTCTAGAATGCTACATGAGGGAATGGAGCCGCTCACAGCATTGAAGGAGAAATGGGAGGAAAGCATAGGCAAACCCATTCCGGACACGGTCTGGAGCCATATTCTGCGAAGGACGTGGAAGGGTAGCAGGAATGCCCGTTTTCAGCAGGTACATTTCTTCATCTTACATAGGGCCTATTTGACCCCGGGAAAGATTGGACGATACTTTAAGGTGCAGGATGCGGCATGCCCGAGATGCTTAGCGCTTGGGGCCGAGCTAGACCATCTACTGTGGGGGTGCCCGAAGCTAGGGACGTATTGGGCTGAGGTAGGAGAGCTTCTGAACGCAGTCACTGACCGGGAGGTAGAGTTCGACATGGCGACATGTCTACTGCTCTGGCTCCCTCATACGGCAAGGACGAAAGTAACGAGCAAATTCATTGACCTAGGTCTCATGTTGGCCCAGAGAGAGATTACATGGCACTGGAAATCCAGGGAGGGCCCATCAGTTAGGAGATGGATGAATGAGCTGTTGAAATGGTCTAGATGTGAAAGTGTGCTCAGAAGGCGACAGGCTGCCAAGGCAGGTAACGAGAAGGGCTTGGAGTTAGCGAGGGCTTGGGAGATGATAGTACAGGCTCTGCAAGACTACCTGCTGGAGTGCGAAGAACACGAACATTCGGAGGGCGGGGTTCCATGAGGCTTGGGAGACCAAATGCAAAACCCGACTAATGGCAAATTTTAGCGTCAGAACCCACAATTGTAACCCACATCAGCAGCAGTTGGGGGGTGGGAAGGGTGGAGGGGAGTTAATGGGGTATTGCGGTAGTGATCAGAAGAGCGCCTGCAGAAAGGATTTATGACTGAGGACTACAGGGGAACGGGGTTCCAGAGCAGCGCTCCTTGGGTACATATAATGTGATTACCGATAGGCCTTAGGAACTGCTACCACGGGAGGGCACTAGTGTGGACCTGATGTTGTGGACACGAACAATGCTGGTGCCAACCACTCTGAGTGGCTGACTATACTTGGCGGCGTTTTTGGGGAGGGAGTTTGATGGGTATAAAAGCAGATACTATATTATGCTGTTGACCTGACATCTCTATGAGATGTTCGCTATGATACTCTGAGTCACTGTACTGGTACGCCGCCCGGCCCCCGGGATGTGGGCTGAATGGCTGTGTGCATTTTTATAACGACGGATGTGCTTTGAGATGACATGCGTGTACAGGTTGACTTAATGAATGCCTTGTTTATAACTCTGCAATAAAAACATGTTTCCAAAAAAAAAAATAAAAAAATAAAAAATGGGTGATGGGCTGTTGGTAGTGTACTAATCACTTGTTGGTTGTTGTCATTTTTGTGTGGAGGTTTTGGACGGGTGTGAACCAGGATGTCCCTGAGGTTTTTCCCTCTCCTATGTGAGAACATAGGTTTTGGGATATTCAATTTGCCACTGTTGAGGATACACCAATGTTTATTGACTATCTTGGTAACCCTGTCTGATGCAATGTTAAAGGTTGCGATACATATGGGTATCTTGTCTTTCTCTTTGTCTTCCGTCTCGTATGTTTCAAGGAGGGCGTCCCTATGATTGTTTGCTGCTCTTTTCTTGGCTTTGTTGATTATGGTCAATGGATATTTTCTCTTTTGGAGTTTTTGGGATAGGTTCTTGGCCTGAGCTTTGTTGTCCCTCATTTCCGAACAGTTCCTCCTGAGCCTAAGGAACTGTCCATAGGGAAGGTTCTCTTTCAGGTGTCTCGGGTGAAAACTGTCATATAGAAGAAGAAAGTTCTTAGCAATTGGTTTGAAATGTGTTGTTGTCTTGAGTGCCCCTTCTGCTGCGTAGATGTTTAGGTCTAAGAAAACCAGTTCTGATCGGCTCATGGTGTGAGTGAAGTTCAGGTACGAGTCCTGTCAATTTAGCCACTCAATGAAGTGATTGGCTTCTGATTCATTGCCGTTCCAAATTAGGAGGACATCATCGATGTACCTTTTCCATTCAAATTTTTTTGGGGCGGTGTGGATTATCCGACAAGATTTTGGGTTCTTCCAGGTGGTGAACAAATTGTCTCGCCACACTTGGAGCAAAGGTGCTGCCCATGCTGGTCCCGTGCTGTTGGAAGGAATATGCTACTTACCAGTATGAATCTGTTCTTGGCATGTAGAGCTGCAGATCTATACACTTTTGCATAGATCGCCATCTGGTGTTGGGCCCGGATGTTTGCAGTTTGTTTTTCCTCTTGGAAAGTCTTTGGAAGTCACGAGGTCGGTGACTCCTCCTTTGGTTCGTATTGCGCATGGGCTTCGGCTCCATCCTCAAATTGTTTTTCGCCAGCAGGGAAAGATGGAGCGTAGTAATAACAGTAAAGAAACCTATGTGTGTTGTATCTAAATAAGATAGACTGGAACGGATACAGGTAGCCGGGGAGGCGGGTGGGCGTGTATAGATCTGCAGCTCTACATGCCAAGAACAGATGCATACTGGTAAGTAGCATATTCCGTTTGAGGCATATGACCTGCAGATTATATACTTTTGCATAGACTATATAGCAGTACCCAACCCTAGCGGCGACCACCGGCATCCGCTGCAGTGGTTTGGAACAGTGTTTTTAGTACAGCCTGGCCCACACTAGCTTGTTGCTTGGTTTGCACATCTACACAGTAATGTTTTGTGAAAGTGTGTGGTGTTGACCATGTCGCTGCTTTGCAGATGTCATCTAATGGTATGTTCCCTAGAAAAGCCATAGAAGCCCCTATCTTCCTTGTAGAGTGGGCTTTAGGAGGAACAGATAGTGTTCGTTTTGCTTTGTGATAGCAAATCTGTATGCATTTTACAATCCACCTAGCTATCCCCGATTTAGAAATAGGATTGCCTTTATGTGGTGGAGAGAAAGAGACAAATAGCTGTTTGGTTTTTCTGAAAGGTTGTGTTCTTTGGATATAGTAAAGTAAGGCCCTTTTAACATCCAGTGTGTGTAAAGCCCTTTCCGCAACAGTTTGAGGTTGTGAGAAAAAAACTGGTAATTCTACCGATTGGTTCAGATGGAAGGGAGAAATGACTTTGGGTAGGAATTTTGGGTTGGTGCGGAGTACAACCTTGTTCTGATGCATTTGGAGAAAAGGTTCCTGTATAGTGAGTGCTTGTATTTCACTAACCCTTCTAAGGGAAGTGATGGCCACTAGAAATGCTGTTTTCCATGTGAGAAATTGCAGCTCACATTAATGTAATGGTTCAAAAGGCGGTCCCATTAGCCTTGTGAGAACTATATTTAAGTTCCAGACAGGTGAGGGTGGTACTCTGGGTGGAATTACTCTTTTGAGGCCTTCCATAAAGGCTTTGATGGCAGGCACCCTGAAAAGTGATAGGTGCTGCCTGTTCTGTAAGTAAGAAGCAATTGCTGTGAGGTGTAACCGAATGGATGTATATACTAGGTTACACCTTTGTAGATGTAGCAAGTAACAAATAGATGTGCTGTATGGATACATTTAGAGGGTTGATTGTGTTGTTATGGCAGTAAACAACAAATCTTTTCCACTTTGCAGCATAGCATGCCCTAGTAGTAGGGCGTCTAACTTCTCTGATAATATTCATGCAATCAGGGGGAAGGTTAAGGTATCTGAATTCTAGGACCTCAGGAGCCAGATCGCAAGGTTGAGCTGAGCTGGGTCCGGGTGCCTGATCTCTCCATGGTTCTGGGTTAGGAGGCATGGTGAGAGGTGTAACTTTTGGTGTGGTACTACCGAGAGTTCCAGCAGTGTGGTGTACCACAGTTGTCTGGCCCATGTTGGAGCTACCAGGATGAGCGTGAGGGAATGCTGTTGTAGCTTTCGCATCACTAATGGAATTAGTGGGAGAGGTGGAAAAGAGTACGCAAATATGTCTGACCAGTTCATCCATATCGCATTGCCTTTGGACAATGGGTGTGGATATCTGGCGGCGAAGCTTGGGCATTTTTTGTTTTTAGTGGGTGGCGAAGAGGTCTATCTGAGGATGCCCCCACTTCTGAAAGAACGGGTGAAGAACCTGTGGGTGAAGTTCCCATTCGTGGATCTGTTGCGTTTGTCTGCTGAGCAGATCTGCCATGGTGTTTTGGACTCCTGGGACGTGTTGGGCCAGGAGAAAGATTTTTTGCGGAATTGCCCATCTCCATATGCTCTGTGCTAGTTGAGAGCTGTGGAGAGTGTGTGCCCCCCTGTTTTTGAATGTAGTACATGGCAGTCATGTTGTCTGCGCGAATGAGGACTGCCTTGCCTAAAATCTGCGTCTGGAAGGATTTTAGGGCTAGAAAGATTGCCAGTAACTCCAAATGGTTGATGTGGAGTAACTTCTGTTGCGGAGTCCATGTGCCCTGCACTGTGAGATGTAACAGATGAGCTCCCCAGCCGGAGAGCGATGCGTCTGTTAGGATTATTTGTGGAACCGGGTCCAGGAACGGTCGACCTTTGGAAAGGTTTGAGGTGTTCCACCACTGCAGAGAGCGATGGGTGCGACCATCCACCAACACCAGATCTGTCAGTTATCCCTGGGCCTGGTTTCACTGGTGCGCTAAGCACTCTTGGAGTGGACGCATCTGGAGTCTTGCATGAGGTACTATGAAAATGCAAGAGGCCATCATCCCTATCAGTTGCATAAACACTCTTGCTGGGAGAGAGTGTTGAAGTATGAATTTTTGACGCAGAGCTGGTATGTTTGCAATCCTGGCAGGATTGGGATAGGCTATGGCTTTTGAGGTGTCTATGGTGGCACCGAGGTATTGCTTTGTGTGTGATGGTATCAGGTGGGACTTTTGGTGGTTCACCGTGAAACCTAGCTGGTGAAGTAGTTGGATTGTAGAGGCAGTGTGGTGCACACATTGGTTGTAGGACGTGGCTTTTATTAGCCAGCCGTCCAAATATGGGAAGACGTGAATGTGCTGTCTTCTGAGGTGTGCTGCCACTACTGCTAGGCACTTTGTGAATACCCTGGGTGCTGTTGTGACCCCGAACGGGAGCACTTTGAACTGGTAGTGTTGCCCGTCCACTACAAATCTGAGGTACTTTCTGTGAGCATGGTGTACTGGAATGTGAAAGTATGAGTCTTTCAAGTCCAGTGTGGTGAGAAAATCGTTCTGGGAGAGGAGTGGAAGAACCTGTTGAAGGGTTACCATGTGAAAATGGTCTGAATGTATGTAAGTGTTTAGAGGCCTGAGATCTAGAATAGGTCGTAGAGTCTCGTCTCTTTTTGGAATCAGAAAGTACAGGGAGTAGACCCCTAAATGTTGCTGATTGATGGGGACTTGCTCTATGGCTTGTTTTTGCAGGAGGGAGATTACTTCCTGTTTTAATAACGTGGCATGTTCTTGTGACATTGGGCGTTGCCTGGGTGGAATGTTTGGGGGGTAGATGTTAATTCTAGGCAGTACCCTGAATGAATAATTTGGGTCACCCATCTGTCTGAGGTGATGGTCTCCCAGACGTGAAGGACATTTTGAGGTCTGCCCCTGACCGGAGTGGAATGGTCTGGAGGGAGCGGGGGAAAGTCATTGGGTAGGCGGTGTGGCAGAGCGGGCGGTATTTGTCTTGCCTCTGCCTTTATTATTATTGCCTCTGTATCCGCCTCTTTGATAACCCCTTGTGAAGGTGGACTGAGGAGGGGATTTATAGGACGTGGATGCGCTATCTGAGGAGTAGCCTCTAACCATGCCCGAAAGGAAGAGCGGCGAAAGGAGCACCTAGGAGTGTGTGACTGTAGGGCTCCCATGGATTTCGCCGTATCAGTGTCTTTCTTCATCTTCTCGAGGGCCTCATCAACCTTTGGACCAAATAAATGTTGTTGATCAAATGGGTGGTTTAATATGGAGGCTTGTACCTCAGGTTTAAAACCTGAAACTCTTAGCCAGGCGTGGCGACGGAGGAGGACACTGGTGTTTATGGCCCTGGAGGCTGTGTCTGCCGCATCTAGGGCACAGCGTATAGAGGTATTAGTTATGGTTTTTCCCTCTTGAATCAATTCATTAGCCCTAGTTCTGTATTTTTCAGGGAGATGGTACATGATGGTTTCTAGCTCATCATAATGCGCTCTGTCGTATCTGGCCAATAGCGCTTGACTATTGGCGATACGCCATATATTGGCAGCTTGTGACGCAGTGCGCTTCCCTGACGCGTCTAGGAGCTTGGACTCTTTGTCAGGTGGTGGTGCTTCGCCTGACGCCTGAGAATTTGATCTCTTCCTAGCTGTAGATACCACTAAGGAATCCAGTGGTGCAGGCCCTTTAATGTAGGCAGGATCTGTGGGGGCGGCTTTATATTTTTTCTCTATACGTGGGTTTAGGACCCTAGCCCTGACTGGGTCTTTAAAAACCTCTGGTGCATGTTTGATTACTCCTTTTAGCATAGGTAGTATAGCAGTAGACCTATGTGCAGTATCGAAGGTGTCTAGGAGGAAATCTTCCTCTACTGGGTCAGTATGTAGCTCTACCCCGTGATAAAGTGTCGCCCTCTGTAGTAGGTGGTGAAACCTAACGAGTCTTCTGGTGGGGATGGCCTGGATGGATAAAGGTCATCCTGTGGGACATCTGGGATGTCTGGATTGTTATAATCATCCCATGGGTCTGGGGATCCAGTAGGGGGGGGGTCTTGTGGCACATCTGCTGGATCGTAGTAAGGGTCCCCTTGTTCATCATGGTCTGGAGACAGGGTCGGAGAGCGATGAGGCAGGGGTGGAGAAGGTGGAGGTGGGGAGGGTGGAGGAGGTGGAGGAGGTGGGGAAGGCACTCTGAAAGGGGAGGTAGCACAGTCCTTCCTCTTTGGAGGTGGAGGTGGAGCCGGTTTGTCCAAATGTCTCTTTTTTGAAGAGAGTGTCAAATGTCCAGTTTTTGGATCCTTGGTAAGTGTCTTTTTGCAGAGGATCTGGTGTGAATAGTTCTTGTGACACTGGTTGTTAGGTCGGCGCCGAGGTTTTCGGGGCCGGCGGCTTTTTAGGCTTGTCGTGCTTTTTTGGGACCTCCGATTTTTTGTTCGGTGCCGAGAGAGGCTTCGGCACGGGAGTGTTGGCGCCGAGGGCCTTATGATGTTTGGTCGGCACCGAGAGGCCGGGTTTCGACACCGAGGGCTTTGGTGCTGAGCTCGGTGTGGAGGTGGAGGCCTATTTTTTATTCGGTGCCGAAGGGTGTTTTTCGGCACCGCTGGTAGGCTGGCTCGAGCCCGAGCTGCCGGAAGGCTTAATAGGCTTCTTTACCGGGCCCAAAGGTGGGGTGTTAGAAGCAGTGTCCTTGGTCTTGCCTAGGCTCGAAGGCGAAGGCGTGACCGAAGCCTTTTTGGGTATCGGCGCGGGTGTGGGAGGGGGTATAGTACTCACGACCCTCTGGGCCGGGGTGATGTCCTCCACATCTGAGTCGTCGGCTTCGGAAGCACTGACTAGGTCGTCGTCATCTTCTTCGGTGTGCTGCTGTCCCGGAGCTTCGACGTCGTCCACTAAGATGTCGACTGGAGCGGAGGTCGAGGAGTGCGCCATGTTGCGTCTGGCCCTTCGATCTCGAATAGTCTTTTTCGATCTAAAAGACTTGCAGGCGGGACAGTCTCGGGCCTCGTGTTCAGGGGAGAGGCAGACGTTGCACACCTCATGAAGATCGGTGTGGGGGAATTTGGACCCACATCGAGGGCACTTCTTGAAGGGAGTTCTTTCCATCAGCCGAGACCGGAGCCGGGATAGGCCGAAAGGCCGCCGTCGACGACTGGAATCGAAGAAGTGTCGAAGAGAAGGTGATTAAGATGATTTATTTATCTGAAGAATCTCGATGAGCGAGGATTTTGCGTCGATCGTTGAACTGGAAAAGTTCGGAACCGGAGCGCGAAGTATTACATCCGAGCCCGATGGCGGAAAAAAACAATCTGGGGATGGAGCCGAAGACCATGCGCAATACGAACCAAAGGTGGAGTCACCGACCTCGTGACTTCCAAAGACTTTCCAAGAGGAAAAACAAACTGCAAACATCCGGGCCCAACACCAGATGGCGATCTATGCAAAAGTGTATAATCTGCAGCTCATATGCCTCGAACCAGAAGTTCCTCAAATCGAAAGTAGTTTTCCGTCAAAGCTCACTTGTAGCATTCAAGGACTAGGTGTTTTGGTGTATGGTAGGTTCATTCCGCTCCATTGAGGACCTCTTCTATGATGTCTAGGGTTTCTTTGTGGGGTAAGCTCGTGTACAGGCTCTCCACATCTAAACCAATAAGGACATTGCATGTTGGGTTGAACTGTAGGTCTTGAAGGAGGCAGAGTACTTCCTTCATCTCCTTCAAAAAGGTGCTGTTTTTTGTATCAGGGGGCGCAAGAAAGCGTCTGCAAATTTTGAAAGTGATTCCAAAACCAATCCGATCCCAGAAACGATTGGGCGTCCTGGGGGGTTTTCCAGTGATTTATGGATTTTTGGGATTGTGTAAAATAAGGTATAAATGAGTGGGTATTCACTACAAATTCTCCTTCCTTCTTGGTAATCCAGTCATGTGCTAATGCTTCTTCCACCATGCTAGTAATTTCAATCCATAAGCGTTCTGTAGGGTCTTCCTTGATCCGCTTGTAGATCCTTTCATCTGTGAGGAGTCTCAGGCATTCCTTTCAGTATGCCTCTGTGGTTTGTAAGACGATCCCACCGCCCTTATCTGCCAGTTTTATTGTGATATTCGTGTTGTTGGTATTATCACCCTGGACGAATGTTTTGAAGAACCTTGATAATACATCTATAACACCCTATACACTTTTTCGTTCGTTTTGTTCCACCTCTATTTTTTCAGACCCAAAATCATAAACTCATGCTACCAGCAAGGGCCAACTAGTCTCATATCCAACATGACCGTTTGGACACAAACACTGAGTGAACACTCGTCTAAACGGAGTATCACTGTGCCCTTTATAAACATTTCTCCTACAAGTGGAGCCCCCACATGGGCCCTTATGTTTAATTTCTAGATATATTTTTAGTATATCAGCTTTGGCATCACCTTTTTGTACCCAATATGGCCCCCCAATGAGCCTCTCACAGAGACCAGTTTTTAAGTCAGTCCAACAACCTTTGTATTTTTATTTTTTATATTGTCTTTTTTCATTCCAGTATTACGTGCTGACCGTAGCATTTTCCTTTGTACTAGACAGCCAGACGATACTAGGAGGGTACTTATGATTAATGGTTTCACCCCTCCAAGATAGCCCCATTTTTCGCTAAGAGAAATGGCCGATTTTCCAACACACTCGGCCCGTCATACTTTGGTTTCATGACTAATTATATATTGCCTCATTTAACTTACCACGTTATCAATTTCATCTCTAGATAATCTTGACAACTACACTAGTACCTGCCTCAGTTATACTGTGGAGGCAAGACCGATGTACACTTTCATATCCTCCCAAGATGGCCCGTGTGTATTGCCAACAGTAGCGGCCATCTAGGTTTTGCTTTAACTTCCACAGTCTAGTCAAACTTGGTACACTAGCATGACTGGGCTTTTTCATTCCTATTTAAACTGCACCAGGAGACAGACGCGCTCAGATGCGGTCCGCCAGGGTGCCAGCAGGTGTTATTAGACTGATGTGTGCTTTAACAAAGTAAGTTCCTTTTCCTCAACAGGTTCTTCCGGACATTTCAAAGCACTATTTTTCTATATCTTTGAGAATCTGCCATCCACGTTATGGGCACACACAGCAATATGCTATGCTGGTAGTTCTCTTATTTTCTTCTCTTTGCTCACAGTTAACAACAATGCTCTGTATCTCTTTAGGGTACAAGCCCCTCTACCCCGGCAGACCATGAGGCATAGTATTGCCAAAGCATAAGAATGTTCCAGACATTTTCAGAACATTATGTGCGTATATGTTGTATAATGAAAAATTGAAAAACGGTTGCACTCTCAGTTGGAGAAAATGTAATTACTGGTGATCCTTGTAAAAAATTATCTGGTGCTGGTGAGTACCACCTCCTAATCGCTGAGGTGTAAATCAATAAATGTCAGATTGCGTCTCAGGGAAAGACGTCCTCACTGTAGCACTCGCAATGCGGCAACCCGCTTTTGAAGAAGGTACCGACGATGTAATTTGGTTATAACATGTTTAATTCATGAAACTTTTCATGCGTATGATACTGCTCATACTTTCAAAAATAGCTCAAACGACCAAGAGGTTCGCAAATACATGTTCATTCTTTAGACGAGAGTTTTCAGATGTCCCCGATGCATTTCGGGACTCGCCCTTCGTCAGGGGGATGATTCTACAGAAAAAATAAAGGAGGACAATAGGCATAGGTCCAGGATTTACGGGATGCAAGACTATGGTATCTGATACGGGTTATAGTTAACACGTAGTGAGAAACAAATATCGCGTGTTGGAAAAGAAGTACCGATGGTGCTCATGTTATTGACGTGCGAACAAAATGAGAATAGGAAAGTAAAGGGAACCCATACACTCCCGTTAAAAATTACGGGAAAAAAAGTATCAATGGTACTCGTGTCATTGGCGTGTAAGTAGGAAAGAAAAAGAAACCGATACACTCCTGTTTAAAAATTGCGGAACCATTAGTGAAAAGGTGCTCGAGTGAATTATATCGAAGTAAACGAAAAATAGTAAAGAATCTCAACCTTGTAAGTGCAACCAATAATGACGGTCTAAATACCTGAAAACACCGAAACAAAGTGCGCGAAGCCTCCCCGGAGTTGATATGAAACATGCAGAGTAAACAACAGAAATATATCTAAGAGTACCCGGAAGTGGTAAGCAAGGTAAAACGAGAAAGCGTACCATGTGACCTATTGAGAGTGAAGAAAGACTAGCGTGTGTGAAGTTTAACCGAAGAAGCCTAATAAAGATAGGTGGGGTAAGGCGGAAGAACATGTGACGTAAAGATTGGAAAAAAACAATAATGAAGCCATATTACAGACTTAACTCGTCAATAAGTATGTAAATAAGCTGAGAATAATGTGCGAGGGAAAAAATGGAAAAGGAGGAGTCATGAAGAAAAAAATAAGAATTCGTAAAGAAAAAATAAGAGGTCATGGAGAGAAAAAAACAAAGTATTTAAGAATGACAAATTATATATGACTTAAAATAGATAACAGATAAAGATAACAACTAAATTCGAGACGTTCATTGAGTCCATGTGGGTAAACAGAATTCAGTCTGTTTATCCAGAATAGTTCACGTTGTAGCAGGAAGGAACTGTTGTCTCTCCCTCGTTGAATCGAGACTTGTTCCAAAATCATATACCTAAGTTGGCTGCAGTTATGATTGTGTTCAGAAAAATGTTTTGCCACTGTGGATTTGATGTTTTTAGTTCGAATGTTACTTTGGTGCTCGATGAGTCTGGTTTTCATTTTTCTTTCAGTTTTTCCCACGTATGGAAGTCCACATGGGCATTTCAGTAGATACACTACGTTGCTGAGTTTGATTGGTGTGCCTTTAGTTGGATGCATGAGATTAGTACCCTTGATGATATTATTGCAGCCACCGCAATTTAAACAAGGGATAGTTCCTTTGTACAATTAGTGTATCTACTGAAATGCCCATGTGGACTTCCATACGTGGGAAAAACTGAAAGAATGAACATGTATTTGCGAACCTCTTGGTCGTTTTGAAAGTATGAGCAGTATCATACGCATGAAAAGTTTCATGAATTAAACATGTTATAACCAAATTACATCGTCAGTACCTTCTTCAAAAGCGGGTTGCCGCATTGCGAGTGCTACAGTGAGGACGTCTTTTTGGGTATGGACATGCCCACGTGAGTGGAGGGCAGGCATTATGTGCTAACTTTTCATTCTGTTTTATTCCCTGAACAGATACTACGAGTCAAAGACTAAACTGTATGTATTTTGAATCGGATGCTTACACATGAGGTGTACATCCTCACTTTATTATAGGTTTTCACAAGGAGTGGCACGCATGTGACTAGTCCCCTTTTTATCCTGAAGAAGAGGTTTACGGGATACCTCGAAAAAGGTCGGCCGAATATTAGGGACTGTATAAACATAATAGTTATATCTTTTCCCTACTATTTAACCCCCTTTTTATCCATACCAAAATAAAATATTAGCTCAATAGCTAGGTATTTTTAACATCACTTTCACCACTCCACGAACACTGCACAGCACATTTCTTCACAAAAAAGTGCTCCTACGTAGTTCTGCAAGTCGCAGCACGCCACAAGCAGCAGCTATTTGAGTAGGCCCTAATGATGAAGCATGTCACCTAGGGGCAACCCTGGGTGAGTGAGGGAACTCAAGAAAATATTTTTTTTCTTTGGATAGGGGTCTTGTTTATTCGCGCATTCAGCGGAATCCCCATTCCCTTAGTTAGGTTTTTTTGGATCTGACATTTACAGATTTTTTGTGAACTACATGTACATTGGAGGGTGAACCGGACCAGTACCTCCATCCCCCCCCCCCTTTTTTGATTGTGTTTTTAGGAGTATGCAACAATGGTAATTATCATCAGACTATGAGAAATGATAACTAATCCATTAAATTTGTGGGACTTAATGATTGAGCCATTTGTTTCTTATGAAATTTGGTATTCCAACAAAGCTATGGTGATATTTTTGTGTAATACATAAATCGAAAATGATTTTCAACATTAGATTGCTCCTAAGACAGATATGAATTCAGCAAAGGTAGCAACAACATCAGTGTCTGGGCCAGTGCAACCACAAGACCTTTGGCAGAGCACTATAGTCTGTTAGCATCATGCCGGCAAGTGAATCAAGTTCGACTGATGCTGGGAATGGACCCATCAGCTGGGACACTGTAAAGAAAACCTGCAGGCACTTGAAAACGCACCAGAGAAGCTAAAGGAGAGCAGATTATTGCCAATGAGGCCTCAGTGAAGGCCGTCACTTGTGCGTGATCATCATTAGACTTGAAGCTGGGGAGTTGGCGTGGCAGCTCCAGGCACAAAGCCAGGATGGAGACAGCTACCAGGTACGTAGCCTCCAAAATGGGGATAGAGTTGAATGCGGACATCTAGGTAGAAAACTTCTTGCCAAAAAGGTTTGTTGCGAGTGATCTTCTCCTTTGAGGGATATTGATCAAAGACTTACCTGAAGGGAGGAGTGGAACAGAATACTAAACTTGAAGACATGTCCTCCAGATGTTTTCATAGCGAGCCTACTCCATAACAAGATTCACTTTCTTGATGGCCATGGCATGCATGCAACTGCACTAGTTGCAGGCTTAGAATGATGCTTATAACCCAGGGTCTAGAAAAAGATGTCAAAACAGACACCTGCTTATCACCTGAGTTGCATCTCCGAAATCCTGACACCTTTGGCAGTGACATGTACTAATTGGCACTGCACAAGTTTTTTTGAAGGAAATTAGAATGGATCCGCGTCAAAAGGTGTGGGAGAAAATAACTGACATCAGCATGCTCAGCTGCAACATTTCTAGCCTAGCTCTGTGGCATAGTGTCCAAGGTGGTACCAAGGACAAATCAGTGTGAAGGCACTCCTCCTAGGACTGGAGAGATTTTATCTTTGCTGGCTAGTCAGGTGCCTGGAGGAAACCCAAGAAGTGAGAGTGACAGTTTGATTGTGAACCAATTCTTTGGCACCACAAAATGTATAATTTCAATTTAAAGGGAAATCTCAATTGGTGCATAGGTCGAGGAATTTTGAATATTGAAAACATACTGTGCTTTATCGTGGTTTACCAGATAGACTCTGAGCAGCCTGGGCTCAAACTCCTAGTGCAATCTCGCTTTCCCCAAAACAAAATGTGTCTGAGATGTTAAGACATATTGCAGCATATTTTAAGAACTGTATTATTTGATTATTCTGTATGTCATCCTTCTACCATTGATTATGGTAAATGCTGAGAATATAACTGACACACATCTAAGAGAGAAGCCTTCCTATAGACTACCTCCTGGTGATTGTGCACAAATTATGTGTTTAGGCATGGTCCAAAAGCAGCTATTCAAAAGAGTCCAAATAGAGGCTGTCCGGAGGTGTGTTCCAGTCCCCAAGATCAAGCGCAACTCACATGGAGTAATGTGGGACGAGGCATAACACCTCAGGTACTTAAAAACTCCAAGGTGTTGTCCATAGGCACTGCAAGCAACAAGCACCAAGGAATAACATGGGAGGAAGCTTGTTCTAAAGGAACCAAAAGGGCACAGAGGGGTGCAATATGGAAATACCATCCAAAGTAAGAAGCCAGCATGACCTTGAGAAAAGTGACCATAAAAGCCAGGTTTATCAACCAATGGCTGGAGCAACTGCTATACTAGAAGAGCTGAGACATAAGAGAAAGCAAATGTTACCCGTGCTGCCTCAGTTGCATGCAGCAGAACTTAACGGCTGCTGTAAAATCATTTCCCCTGCTGGGAACAGTGTTAATCTTCTCCCCAGAGTCCTGAATTTATGGAAGTAGCGCTGTATGAAGCCAATGTAGTCCCTCTCTCGCCTATGTTTATCATGCATGTTCCTGCCCCCAACCATCAAGACTTCCTCCTCACTTTTGGCTGGAGCACAACCCACTCAATCCATGTCTGCAGCATAACTCTGGCCTTCCCTGTACATGTAGTATTTTCTCCTTGATGGTAGATACATCAATCCGATATCCACTGCGACAACGGCGTCCACCACAATTCGGTAGCTTCTGCTCTCTAGCTGCAGTATGGCTTGGCTCGCATCTGATCATCACTGTTACATGGTTGCACTAATCTACATAGCTTTGACATGTTCTCTTCCATAAGCCAGTAGAGTGGGCTATTGCAGTAGCATTGCTTGCACTTTTCTGAACCTCTTTTACAGACCTCGATTTCAACAGTGACGACTGTATGGCTCATTTTGCTATAAAGGTCCTGCAGGCACTCCATGGAAGCAATAAGCAGTTGCTCTCTCCAGGGCATATAGTGCTCACTCCTTGTGCATGCTTGCAGTGCACCTCGAAACTCATCTGTACAATGAATGTTTCAGCCCATCTTTGCAGCAGGGTCTTCGTTGACCTGGCTAAATAAACTGTGACATTGCTCGTACCAGCATATACAGTGGCACACCAGACCTCACCTGTGATTGTGGATCATGCGGATGTCGTAGATCCGAACAAAGGGGCCACTTGCACCCAAAGCCAGATAGTTGTTATCCTGGGGATTTACAGCCAGGCATTTGGCTTCCACCAGCTGGCCGCAGTATTCTGTAAGATCAATAAGAACCTCAGAACGTTTGCTGCTCTCCCGGAGGTCATACTGCCTAAAGAGAATACAACAGAGAAGTGTTACAGATGAAAAAGAACTATGTGTTAGTTGCAAGAATCAACACAAAGCCTTCCTCAAGAGGCCCAATAATTCATGAGGAACAAACTTTCTCTAGTGGCTTTTATAAGCCTAAAAAGAAGACAGATTGTTGAAGCCCTGAAGTAATAAAGAGGACATACCACTATAGCGATGTATACGTTACTCATCCATAACAAAAGTTATCCAAAATGTGCATTTTCTTCATATTCTCAACCTCAAAAATAGAAACAAAATCTATTTCAAATAAAGTTCGAAAATAGCACAACTGTCTTCAAACCCTGCCACTGCTACACCACTTTAGGATTGTGAGATTTACTGGACGGGAGAAAGAAGAGGGGGTCCCAGAACCATTTGCTCCACAGGAGATATCTTCATTCAAATATTTTAAAATGCAAGCAATTGACCACTCATGAAAAAGAGTAACAAGTCTTTTATTGATCTCAGAAAGAACCACACTGGGAAAAAAAATGTCAGTAACTTCATTTCACCCTAATGGGCTCCCCCTCAGGTTCAGATTCCAACAAGAGGCCAAAGCTTTAAAGAAACCTATGGGAAAAGAGACTTGAACAACACAATCATTAAAGCAAAAGATTAAGTGATCCATGTGTAATTTAATTTAATGTAATTGTAAATGTATTTATATAACGCTTATGACCCCTACAAGATATTGAAACTATGCTTTCAGCGAGTAGCACATTACTCTGGAACCCAAGATTAGTAGTTTTTCCCTGTGCATAAAGTTGGTTAGGACTGTGCTCTTGATTTCTTGAGTGTTTAATGCACGGTTTGATGCCAAAAGTCCACAGCAGTCTTCAGTTTTCATTCTCACATGCCTCTTCTTTTTCCTCTTCTTCTGGATCTGTCAAATCTAAGTTCCTGGCCTCAGGGGTACCACCTAATACTCAATTTAGGGGCGTTAATGGGAGTGACGGTGATTAGCCAATGGGCTAACTACCTTTAGAGTGACTACACCCCCTATATAACCAGTGGGCATAACCCTGACACAGTGAGCTTAATTCCACCAAAACCAAGATAGTGGAATACTAATGTTCGTGTTCACATCAGGTAGCCCACCTTAGGGGTGGAACTAGCCTTCTAGGGAACACGCCTCTTGATTAGCGAATTTTCCCGCCTGTCCTGGTGCCAAATTAGCCTCATTGCAACGGGTGGCATCTTTCAAGTCCGGGGAAGCCGGGGTCGTATATCAAAGGCAGCAGAGGACTTTGGAGCCTCCTGCCTTGATATGCTGATTACTTAGCCATCCTGCTTGGAGGAGGTGACAACACCTCCAGCCGAAGCAGGCACTGTACCCTCAAAGAGCATGGCCTGTCACATGCAGGGGTCAGAAACTGGTCTGTGGTGGCAGGCTGGTCTACACAAGTCAGCCAGTACACTAGAGGTCGGTAAGTTTTCAGGGGAAACCTCTAAGGTGCCCTCAGGGTGCATGTATTAATAAATCCATCACTGGAATAAGTGTAGGCTTAATAATACGAAATGTTTGATACCAAACAGCTTTAGTTTCAGTGAAGCCATCATGTAGCTGTGGGGAACCTGTAAATCGTACATATACTCAAGATGGCTTCCCTGTTCGCTGGCAATGTCCAAGAATCAACTTAGACATCACAGGGGCATATCAGCTCATTGAGATCTGTCCTCACATGTACAATAATGTACCCTACCTTAGGGCTGTAAAGCCTGCTGTAGGGGTGACTTACTTATATTACATGCAGTGCCTGCAGGTATGTTGACAGGAGGTCGCCACAATGTGTCTTCACTTTTCTCTGCACAATGTCACACATCCTGCAATGCCAGTTTGCATGACTGTGGTGAGGGGTGGCACAATACCTGCTGTAGCCCTTAGGGACCCTCTTTGGTCTCCCTGTCCTAGGTTCCAGGGGTACCATTTACTAAGGACTTACAGGGGGTGCTAATGCTATTGTCAATTGGGTGAACAGTTCTACAGTTTTAGGGGAAAGGGATCTGGCACTGGGGACCTGGCCAGCAGGAACCCAGTGCACTCCTGTGAAAATTGCACCAAATACCAAGCAAAAATGGGGGTTAGCATTTCAAAAGGGGCACTTTCCTCCAGCTAGCCACCAAGTGCAGCAGGTGCAGTCCGACGGTGCAACCTCTCTTTGCTGGTCCCTTGGTGCAGTCCTTCTTTGGTCCTTCTTACAAGTCGGATGAGATCTGAGGTCTGGGTGTCAGGGGTGGCCCTAATATACTCTGAAAATGTCCTCAGGGTAGAATGCAGTTGGTAGCTAACGGGCTACCAGGTCCCCTCCCAGTTGGTGACCACTTCCTGTGGAGCGTGGCATCTGACTATGACAGGATGCACCATTCTGCCCACTCAAGTTGGTGAGACCCCTTTCCCCGTGTTCCGACCTCCCCAGCCCACCCTTGAGGTGTGGCTACCTCAGGGGTACACGCTCCTGGGGAAACCGGTTTGGTTACTGGTTTCCTCTCTCTGCTCCCCACGAGCAGCCTGTCTGCCTACACAATGGGTCAGCCATCCCTCCCAGTGGGAGACATCTGCCCTTCAAAGGCAGCTTCTCATTTGAAGCCTGTCTTTTGGGGCTAACACTCAAGTAGCTTCCTGCAGGAGGGCGGTAACACTGCCTTGGAAGACCATGAGTGCCAGTGAAGGCACAGGAAATTTAAAGGCAACAAGGTAGCAGCTTTACAAAAAAAGCTGCACACGGCAACAAGTTACATTCATTTCAACTTGAGATACAAGTCGGGCTATACAAATCGGGGTTAATGTAACAAGTTGTTTGGTACCATGGAGTGCCCACTTTGTTCACACCATTCAGGACTTAGCCAGCGTGCAATTCTGTACTCGCCAATTCGGTGACCAAGTCTTTCCACACTAAATATAGCGGTTTCACTTGCTTTAATGCCAGGACATGTAAAATACATGTCCTGCCTGCATCATATGTTGCACTCTGCCTTAGGACTTGTTCTCCCTGCCAGAGAAGTGACTTGCACGGATGTACAGGGAAGTAGCAGATTTGACATTGCTTTCAATGGCAAAGCTGGGCTAGCAGTGAATGACTGCTCTGCCAGTCTGCAGTGGTGGACTGGGGGACTCATTTTACTTGGGGCACAACCAGTGCTGAAAGTCCTGGAGTATTCCTCTAACTAACATGCCCTGGGTATTAGGGTACCATATACTTGGGACTTACAGGTAACCATTTTTAATTGGGTACATCCAATTCAACATACACTTTAGGGTCAGGGCACCAGCACCAAGGTCTGGTTAGCAGTCCTAGAAACAATACATTGTTTGTACGTACTGCTTAACTACACCCGTTTAGACAAACCCCTTTTGACACAAAGTGGGTTTGATGTTTTTATTTCACCTTTTGTTTATGCATGTGTTTAAAGAGCATATGTGAACAACATTAGACTCATGTCATAAGAAAGAGACATACATGTAACTTGACAACACAATATATTTACAAAAATAAACTACAATTTACATTTCAAGACTACATAACAGAACATTGACAACATGAATGACCAGTTCTTAATTTGAAAAGGGAACAATAGCGGTACAGATGTTTATATTTTGCCATACTGTGACCTGCTATAAACAGCTAGTAAGCGTTAAGATTACAACAGGCTGGATGCCTTGTTTGTACACTGATTTATTCAGTGAAATGATGATGCTGGTGGCTAGCTGTATATGGTTGACGCGTTTCTGAACCCTATTTTCATTTGGGGGTTCTCTTCAGGACCAGGACTCGGTCAGACTCTACAATGTGATAAATATAAAACTTAACGTAAGTATAGGATACACCTTTAACTTGTCCTATCTTTATTTGCTCAACTTGTTAGTCTGCTCTTACCTTTCAAACGAGGAAGGCAAGCACGGTTGATGTCAGGCATTCAAAAGAGCGGCGTAGCGCGATATTCATTCAAAGTTCTGGAAAAAGTAATTCAAAAAAGCGGATTTTAAGGTGCACACTAGTGAACATTATGTCCCTAAAGACGTTTAAACAAGAACTCCACGGCATTCTCCATGTGCGTGGTTAAAATGCGTGCCTAATTACAAATTAACTTGCCTTATGTAAGTCACTAGACTGACTTATTCACAATATGAATAATCTTTTTTGTCCGATGGTGTTCAATTCACAACTATGGGGCCGAGTGAAACCAGGTCACGCATGAGTGATGACCTGAAAAAACATTACGAGGGGATTTATTCTTAAACATGTGTGGTTGCTCGCGACCACATTACAAAAGTGAAAACACTCTTCAGGGAGGAGCAGTAAGAACTCACTTGCAAGAGAACGTATCTCGCCATTAGTTGCGAAGAAGGGGCGCTGAGACTGCTAAGCCTGTGACACAGTTCCTATTGAATATGAAAAAATAGAGTTTGCTAAAACAATGAAAAACCTTTTAAAAAGGTTCAATCAGTCGTGCGAGTGGATGAGTGTGATGAATAAAGAAACTTGCCTGTTTTTTCGTCAGACTCAGGACCTTCGTTCCTTCGGCATCTCTGTAATGCGGAAAAGGAAACCGGCGCTTTCCAGACCCGATTTGTGGATTGCCCGATGAGGATTGCATCATCTGCTTTACTCCAAGCATTCTGGATGATGACTTTTTTTTATCGGTCCGTGAAGTAAGATGTGGAATGGACCGGTTTGGTCTATCATTTAAAATGTAATTACACTGGGCACGCATTTCACGTATTCAGAAGATGTGAAATCAAAGTCTATTAATCTCAGACATCTCATTCAGTCCACTAATAGCAGTATTAAAGCGCATAATAAGGTAGGCTTCTCTTTGGAGCAATACCCTCTCCGGGTCCCCTCCTCTGGGATTTTGTTTAATCACGCTCAGAATAGTCCATCTGAAATCTTTTTCTGTAAGGTTAGCTTCTTCGAAGTGCGCAACCAGGGGTGCATTGGCCTCCTTGTTCCTAATTCTTGATCGGTGATGGGATATTCGGGGTCCTATTTCTTGTGTAGTTTTGCCAAATATAGGTCAAAGAACATGGACAAATGATGCCGTAGACTACGTTCTTCGTCTTACATGTTGTAAAGTCATTGTGTTTCCATTTGTCATTACCATTTGCAAATTCGTTCCCTTCAATGGTGGAACTGCAGGCTTGACAATTTCCATTTATGGTGGCCCACTACTGGCGGTAAATTCATAAAATGACGCAATGTCTCAGGTATTTTTTTGGGGGAGGGGGGGGGGGGGGGGGGGTCATCCGATGCTCTGATAATGCGCTGTTCAATACTGACGCTCTTTTTCAATGCAAACAGCGGGATCTGAAGGTCCTTATCAACATCCTTTATCAAATGGTAATTCTGGCGCACAATTTTTTTTTTGAAGGAGTTAGTGTATTGACCAAATGTGGAAACACACCAGACATGTCATGTTTTTTTTGGTATGTTTTTCAAGTAGAACATCACGTGGTGTAAACCATGCGCGTTTGCTGGAATGCTCAAGTAGTTTTGACGGGTAGCCCTTCTCTTTTAATTTCATGGTCAAGGATTTAGAGTGTATTTCATAATCTTCCTTACGTGTACAGTTCAGTCGGACACGCAGATACTGGCCACATGGCAAATTGTCCTTAAGACTTTTTGGGTGGTGATTTTGCAAATGAAGGGCAGTGTTTCTGTCAGTCGGTTTAGTATACAATGTCGTAATCAATCCCGATTCAGTGGGCCGTACCTCCACATCTAGAAATGTTAAACTTGTTAAACTGTGGGTTAAGCAGAATTGGACGTCCGGGTTTCGATCATTCAGCCACACATGAAATTTCAGCAGTTCATCTTCTGTGCCGGTCCAGATGCACCAGACGTCATCTATATATCGTTACCACTGTGCCACAAATTAGCTGAAGGGGTTATTGTTATAGATGTAATGTTATTCATACCGCGCCATATAGAGAATCGTCATCTCTGGCGCGAAGGGACATCCCATGGCGGTTCATTTCACTTGGATAATGTAGTCCATTTCAAACTTGAAGTAGTTGCGTTTCAATGCCAGTGATGCGAGGCTCACAATGAAACTGGTGGGTACACGATGGGGACATTCTCTGCCTTCCAAGTTTGATTCCAAGACATCCAGAGCATCCTCCTGGGGAATTTGTGTGTATAAAGACACGACATCCATCGTAACTAGTCTGTGCTGGCCCGGGTCAAACTGAAAGCCCTCGACTTTGTTAATAAAGTCGGTCGAATCCCTTAGGTATGATGCAACATGTTTCAAGAATTCCTTCAAGAATATATTTACGTATTTTGAAATAGGCTCCAACACAAGTCACACCCCGAAACTATGGGACAGCCCGGCGGTGAAGTTGCATTCTTTTGAACCTTCGGGAGGAAGTAAATCACAGGTGTTCTTGGGTATTTTTTCGTAAGGTACTCATGTTCTTTAGGACCCAGAACTCCAACTTCAAACCCTTCATCGGCGATGATTTTAATTTCGCTCTGGATCTGTTTGACAGGGTCGGATGGAATCTTTTTGTACCAAGTTTGATTCAGAACGTGTTTTCTTCCTTCTTCCAAGTAGGCCTCTCTGGACCAGACCACTGTTGCCCCACCTTTATCGGCCGGTTTGATAACAACTTCCTTGTCCTCCTAAAGTTCTCTGATCGCCAACCTTTGAGGAGCCGACATATTACCCTTGACGAACACTTTTTCACTGTTTAGTTGATTGAGGGAGGATAGGACCGTCCGTTCGAATGTGATGATATTTCTCGGAACAGTGAGGTGACTGAGAAGAAACGTGGATTTATTTCGTAAACCTATCACCTCTCCAGTGCTTGGCAATTCTTTGTCTTTAAAAAACATGTGAAGTCTGATCTTTTGAAACAATTCCATGGCTTCCATTTTAAGGTGGACGAGATCCTGTTTTCGACTAGGAATACATTTCAAGCCAAGCTCTAAAACTGCTTCTTGTTCAGGTGTCAATATCTTCTGAGATAAATTTATGATTGATGTTTTTTTCACGACTTGTAGTATTGGCACCTGGTGCGCATTTCCCATGGTTGGGGTTTGTATCGCTCTCGTTTCTGTTGTTAGCTCACCCCTAAAAAATGTATGTTTTTTCGTTGTTGATTAGTATGAGATGGTCCTTCACCCGCGTCGGAGTCACCTGTGGAATCTGATGACAATGTCTCAGTGGTCAAAAACTTGCGTCTAGATCTACCTCTGTTTTCCGATAGGAACCTGCAGGAATCCTCTCTCGTATAAAAGTCTTCTCTTAAATAAGGATAAACAGTTTCCAGATTAAAAGATTTTTTATCTCGTTCAAACTTGGAGGTTTTTTTAATTAATTGTGTTATCCTTAAAAGTAGCGATCTCCTTATCAATGTTTTCCAATAAGGCTTTTGCCTCAGTGACTGAATGATTATCTTTAATAGATTGAATGAATTGTTTGATTTCGTCAGCTTGCGTGCAACACAATCTTTGGGCAGTTTCAACAGAGTGCACCATCAAATAGCTGCTGCACTTCGTGCTAATAAAACTAAAGCCCTTTTTGTATTCTGGGTCTTCAGTGAAAATCACAGGGACATTCTTAACCTGAAGTCCCCATGGAATGGTGCCAGCCTTCAAGTTTTCCAAAAGGAAATACCTGTGTAGTTCTGTTCTAATCTGCTTTTTTTTGTAATCTTAGCAGTTTCTCCGACTCAGTCTGAGTTTTCGCAGTTGAACTTAAATTAACAGTGGAAACAAGGAAGGTGGAGAAATAGGTCTTTGAATGTGGTCTTCTGTGAAGGAAAGTTATCTTTCTCAGACATGACCAAAATTTGGTTAAGCTTTGTGTAGCAAAACCATGAAACGAATTAGAACCCCTTAAGACTAGTATTTCAAGAATACCCACATGGGCAGAAGCCCGCACAACAATTTTTTAGAACAATGGGTGTTGTGCCCGTAATTACGCCCAAACTGGGCCACCAGTTAAACTAGAAACAATAAATTGTTTGGACGTACTGCTTAACTACACCTGTTTAGACAAACCCCTTTTGACACAAAGTGGGTTTGGTGTTTTTATTTCACCTTTTGTTTATGCATTTGTTTAAAGAGCATATGTGAACAACATTATGCTCATGTCATAAGAAAAACATACATGTAACTTGACAACACAATATTTACAAAAATACACTACAGCAGTCCCCAGTGCACTCAGTCGAGAAATCAGCAGCATCAGTTGAAAAACGTGGGGTTAACCATACAAAAAAAGCATTTACTTATTGCTACTACTACTTTAATGTGGCATGGTTTAGAAGAGAATGGAGGGGATATGTATAATATTTATTATGTTGTGTAGGTAGAAAGGGATCCAAATGAGAGCTGTGCCCTCTATTCCAGCTTCCTCAAGTTTTTGTATGAGTGTATAATGAGCCACTGTGTCACAGGCTAGTGAAAGGTCCAAGAGAAGAAGGGCAGCAACCTCATTGTGGTCCACTGTGTTCTTTTTCTGTTTCAAAACGGTTTATTGAAAACATAACACACAAGTGAAGCCTAAGTAGCCCCACCAAAACGAGATAAAAAGAAAATCATCACTCAATTTTGGATGTCAGAACATTTCGAATAAAACGTAAATGAAGGAGTCAGTACATTCTCACCCTAGCCCGCACTACAAAGGAAGGGAGAAGAAGTAAAGCAGAAAGCAAAACAATATGTTGCTGACCCTGTTACGGTTACAAGGCTTCTCTCACAGTTCGGGGAAGACACAGGGACAGCATCAGACATCGCTGAAGTCTTATGGAGGCTTTTCCAACCAACATCATTAGGTGATTTATATAAAGCAACCTGTAGGGTAACCTACTCACCTGGCTCATACACTAGACAAACTAATATTCCAAATTGAGTGAAATCAGGGGCACTTAGCTCACATTAAACAGTAGGAAAGAAGAAAGAAGAGTAAAAGAGGAAGAAAGAAGAGTGGATCAAACCGCTCAATCAAGGGAGGGAGCAAGGAAAGTTGCATTAAGAATAATCTGTGTTTGGAGGGGGTCAGATGTCATGGTGTAAAGGGAAAGGTGAGGCCTCTTCTACGAAGGTTATCGGTTCAGGGGAATCTTGCTGATGGCCCCCCCACATAAGGTTCAAGGGAGTCATCAAACAGCTGCAGAGCTCGTAGCCTAGGGGGAACCAATCGAGAGTGCTCCATACTAGGAAGGTGCAGTATTAGAGGCTGTCAAACATGGGTGAATTTGGCATCCGCTTGGTTGACACGTGCAGTGAGCAACTCAACGGCTAGAACGGAGGAACCAAGTGTCCACTTGGGGGGGGGGGGGGGGGGGGGGGGATCTTCCAAAATAAACCTATGGATTGCCTGGCTGCACCCAGCCCAGCATCTGTAGTCTGCACATTTCATGGCCGTCATTGTCGGGGGTCTAATGTCTAGTATGGTGCCCAACGGGGAGGATGGGATAGGGAAACCCATCCTTCATATGACTGAGGATGTCTTTCCAAAAATTTCAAGGCTCGGGCAAGACCACCATAGAAAATGTAGAATGTCCCCTCTGTCAGCCAGACAGCTCCAACAAGTCGGGGGGAAATCTTATAGCATCTGGTGAAGTCGAACCAGGGTAAAGTACCAACACGACATAAGCTTGTATGCCGATTCGCGCTGCGCTATGGTATATTTTCGGGATATCCTGCCATAACCGGGCCCAACATTCTGGAGCTATGTCTTCCCCTTAGTCTGTATTCCATTGCTTTTGGTAAGTGTGAGGCAGGGGCTGATGTGAGTGTTACAAGACGGTGTAGGTGCGAGAAATCAATCACCTCGACCCAGCAAATTGACACACTAGGGTTTCAAAGTCTGAGTTTTCTAGCAGCTCCTTGGGCATAGGCTTGAGCAAGCAATCAATGTCGTAACTGATAGTATTGCATCCGAGCGCCCTCGTAAGGTGGAAGGATCGTTTGCATTGATCAAACAAGAGGAGTGTGTCGCCTAGAAACAAGTCCTGGATAACCCGACCATCAGACCACGCGCCAAACGCCCGAGACTGCAATGCACGGGGAACATGGGATTACGCACAATAGGGGTGTTAGGGGAAGGGAAAGTAGTCAGACCACGGGAAACAGCCAACTTATCCCAAATTTCCAGAACAGTTTTACTAGGGGTAGCAATGTAGGCACTACGGGGTCAAGCTCCACGAGAGAGCCAAGCCAGATCCCACAAGGGCCTACAGGAAACCACCAGGTCCATATGGAACCACTGTTTCTCACGGACCACCCATTCTGAAATATACCAAAGATGACAGGCCCAATAGTATTCCAAAAGATTAGGGCATGCGAGTCCACCCCGGTCCTGAGGCAACATCAGGATCCTATTAGAAAAACGCGGGCGCACCCGCCCCATATGAAAGAGGTGAAGTCACGTTGGAGCGAAAAAATATCAGCCTGAGGTATCGGTGTGGGAAGGGATTGGAATAAATACAAAATCTTCAGAAGAATTGACATTTTTATAGCATTGATACGTTCCAGCATGCAAGAGGACATAATTCCTCTCGTATCGCACCCCTAAATCTAGGCCAGTTAGTCGATGTCCAAGAGGAAAGCAAGGGGGTCAAGTCTAATCCTAGGTATCTGATCGACTCGTCTGTTCACTGGAGAGGGAGTAAACTTTCTAGGTCCCGAACTTCCAAAGCCGGTAGGGTGAGGTTGAGGGCATAAGATTTAGCAAGATTAATTTGGAATCCCGACGCTATCTCGAAAGATCGTAAAAGTGTGGCTAATGCTGGAAGAGAGGAGGACGGGGAGGAAAGAGAAAGAAGCAGATCATCTGCAAAAAGGGAAACCTTGTGATCATATCCCCCAAAAGGTATACCCCGGATTTCAGGATTACGTCTAATAGCAATAGCAAGGGGTTCCACAAAGAGGACAAATAACAGAGGGGACAAAGGGCATCCCTGTCTGGTACCGCGATGAATCGGGATGGAAGCGGTGAGACGTCCATTTAACCGGATGCGGGTAGTAGGGTGCGTGTAAGAGGCTATTAATCTAGAGATCATTATCGGGCTCAGACCCACCCTGCTCCCTGCTGTTGGTGGATCAACCCGACCTGATCAGGGTCAATCAGACCTGGATGGTGGAGTCCCAGCCGGTTCGCCAAGATCTTAGTGTTGATCTGAGCGTCTGTGTTTAAGAGTGCTATAGGGCGATACGAGTGAGGGAAAGAGTGGTCTTTCCCGGGTTTTGGCACAAGAACAATCTCTGCTTCTGCCGTGGTCGGAGTAAGGCCTAAAGCCTCCGTAAAACTGTTAAAAAGGTGTAATAAATGTTCTTGCAGTTGCAGGTAAAAGACACCATAAAAGGGTACAGGTAGGCCATCGGGTTCCGGAGTTTTCCCCAATGGGAGCTGTTTCAGAGTTTTCACTATTTCCTCCTGCGAGATGGGTTCCTCCACCAGACGCTTATGCTAGGCACTAATAGTTTCCCAAGGGCAAGTGTCTAAAAATTCCCAGACTGCTTCACGAGGGTAGGGAGCGTCCGAGTATAGTGCCCCATAGAAATCCGAGAGGCTTGTGGACCTAGATTCTGAGATAGCCCATGTACCATCCGGGCGCTTGAGTTTAGCTATATGCATCCTCATGTCCCGAGCCTGAAGACGTCGCGCAAGACATGTCCCCACCTTGTCCCCACCCATATAAAATTTCTGTTTAAGGGCAAGCAGCAGTCTCTCCGCCTTATTAGTGCGGTGTAAGCGTAGTTGAACAAAAGCAAACACACAAGGCTAGCGGTAACCCTCTAGGACAGCACCGGATTTAAGAATGACTCAATGTATCTACTGGTGATATATTCCATTCACCATAAGTGTGCAATTTTGGTTAGCACCCGCCAGCACAATGCCGTTCCAGTTACTGGAATGTACATGTAAAAAAACAACACCAAATGCACCACTCAACTTATACAATATGATTTAAGTAAGTCCAAATCCTTAGAGTTTTTTTCTTTTCAAAAAGTTCTTCTTTATTATGCAGTTAGTCATACAATCATAAAAACTTCCAAAGCAGCCAAAGCAGCCGACGCGTTTCGTCCACCTCTGGACTTCTTCAGGGCTGCAACAAATTTATACAAAAACGCAATATAAGTGATACACATAAAGACTAGGCACAAACAATTGTGTCAACACAATGGAGGACATTATGGACATTATGGACGCATATTTAATACAAAAAGGATACAAACACCAATACACTTATATCACATCTATTTTGACAATTAAAATTCAACATATAACATTGCAAAAAGGAATCCATAATTCATAAAATATCAATTGATCTTTACAACATCGTATCTGTGACAAATTGACTGGTTGAGTAGGCCGATGAGTGTGTGAAAAGAATATATGAACACTCCTCACAGTATGCCACATAAAACGGCCTTAAAGGGCTAATTTGTTGAAAAAAGGTAAGACTAATGTAAGGCAATGGGTGGCAGACCACCAGAGACTAATATAAAATACCAGAGCAGAAATGAACGTGACAATTCAAAAGGTGAGCAAAAAGTGTCACCTAGTGGGGACAGCGTTCGTAAACCCCAGTCTAGGTCTAACTTGGATAAGGAGAAAAAGAAGAGACATAGTAACTACAGGAAAGAGGAAGGAATGTACACACCAAAAGAGTTGTAGAAAGTGTCACCGTCTTTGGATTCTGTCTTTCTTCTTTCTAATCCCTCACTATTTCAATTGGAAGTATTGCTGGAAATGAAAGTCAGATTCCCTGGGGGAAATAGAAGACACATATAGTGCGCTGGTATAACAAAAAGATAAATACATAGAGTCGCCAAGATAAGGGTCATAAAAATATCTTACTCACTCTTTTTAAAAAACATACTATTCGATGCAGAGAAGTTGTCTATTGAGTAGCCCAGGTGAGGCATGCCAATGTCATGATGATTTTATATAGATAGTCATCCAATGATAAGGACAGCTATAACACGTTCCGAGATACCTATAATAGAGGACATATGTGAAGAGCATCCAATCAATAATAGAACGTCAAAAAATCCAATACTAATACTTCATGAAAGGAGTGGGAAGGGAAAGAAACATCATCTCATGGAGAAATGTCATGCCTATCTCAACCTCCCATCATAAAGTCAATTACATTAAAAGCACTTGAGGCGATCAAAAAGGGGGTAAAGTGCCATGTGTCAATCCAAGTATGGAATCATCTTAAGGCGACATCTGAGCAAAGGCAAAAGGCTATGCAGTAACAATATGGACTTCCCCATGGCATCCAATGGCAATAATATGAGACCTAAAACGGGCTAGTGTAGAAAAAGAAAGGCGTGAGCAAGCTTATCCGATTCCGTATCTTAGTCCAAATAAGGAAAGGCACCGACCCTGTCAGGTAGCAACCGGACCTGTAATGGAGGAATCCTGTTTAAATAGTGTCCATATCAGGGGAAAAGGATAACACCTGGTTTCTAGAACCCAAAACGCGGGAATTTAAATCAATGCCCGAGTGTCCCATCCAAAAAGATAGAGTGACTGGCCGCCATCTTTGAAAGGTGTAATGAACCTATGTGGTGTTCAGGCAAATAAGAAAAGTGGGGGGTAATGTGTTTCCTTGCTTAAATGGTGTCCATACTAAGTAACAAAAGTCAAAAGAATGTCCCACTTGAAGTCCCGGGACCAAAAGTTCGGCAGATTCAAATGTCGGTAAATAGTCACAACAGAAACGGAATAACGAACTGGCCGCCATCTTTGAAAGATAATATAAATCTATGTGGCGGTCAAATAAATTGGCGATGTGACTGGTAGGTATTAAAAATCATAAAACAGACAAGAGTTTGCTATGAAATACTAAGTCATCAAAAATCAAGTAATATATGGGAAAACCATGTAGCTAATATCAATAAATAACATTAGGTGGGACATCGAATGGTGGATAGGAGATAGAGTAGAACAACCGCCATTTTGGATGAGTCAGTATGTCCTGAGGGGGACGGTTGCCGGAGAAAAAGCGACCGCCATGTTAAAGAAGTGATGAAGTGAGGGTAAACTCCGAAAATGAAATTAATATTAACAAGGAAGTAAAGTTAATCTCATAAAATTGCCATTTGAATTGTCAAGGAGACCAGACCAGAGTGTGGGTAGAGGTAAGGGCTCTTAATAAACCCAATGCCCACAACCTCGGGATTCGAAATCAGAGAGGTCGGTGAGTCGGAGCAGACTGGCCGCCATCTTTGAAAGGTGTAATGAACCTATGTGGTGGTCAGGAAAATCGGAAGAGTGGGGGGTAATGTGTTTCCTTGCTTAAATGGTGTCCATACTAAGTAACAAAAATCAAAAGAATGTCCCACTTGAAGTCCCGGAACCAAAGGTTCAGCAAACTCAAATGTCGATAAATAGTCACAACAGAAACGGAATAACGAAATGGCCGCCCTCTTTGAAAGGTAATATAAATCAATGTGGCGGTCAAATAAATTGGCAATGTGTCTGGTGGGTAAAAATCTGAAACAGACAAGAGTTTGCTGTGAAATACTAAGTAATCGAAAATCAAGTGATATATGGGAGAACCATGTAGGTAATATCAATAAATAACATTTGGAGGGACATCGAATAGCGGATGGGAAATAGAGTGGAACAATCGCCATTTTGGATGAGTCAGTATGTCCTGAAGGGGACGGTTGCCGGTGAAAAAGCGACCGCCATGTTAAAGAAGTGATGAAGTGAGGGTACCCTCCGAAAATGAGATTAATATAAACAAAGAAGTAAAGTAAATCTAATCAAATTGGCATTTGAGTTGTTAGGGAGACCAGACCAGAGTGTGGGTAGAGGTAAGGGCTCTTAATAAGCCCAATGCCCACAATCTCATGATTCGAGATCAGAGAGGTCGGTGAGTCGGAGCCGAACACAGCATAGCGCTAAGTTGGAAACCCCTAAGAAAGAATGGACATTTGGAAAGGGGCATCAAGAAAGGAGGTAAACATACGCAAGAATTAGCCAACCATATTCGCCCAAAGGGGCTCAAACTCCCCAAGAGATGTAACCATGAGAAGGGAAAGTGGACAAAAATAAGACTGAATGAATAGAGCCAACGTCATATGGTGTTCAGAATAAAGATTCAAATGGAAAATAATGAGCATATCATCACAAGCTTCACATTTGGCCCAAGTCATATGACATACGGAAAGGAGTGCTCATCAAAAACATAATACAGAACACAACATCACGGGAACTATATTAATGCCAACCACAAATAATCGTTCTCATAAAGCATACTGAAGGAAGAACTTTGATCATATCGCAATGATATCATTACAATTATCATTTCGTTCCAATACAGATAGTGTAAAGTGTGGCCACAAGAAGGGAGAGCTTGAAGGATGTTCTGCTAGTTTTAAAGAAAATAGTGCATTTCCGATTCACTATTATGACCCATTTCCACACAACGGAGTCTACATATCCAACTAGCTTCATTCCTTCTTAAAGCCTGTTCTCTATTTCCTCCCCTCGGTGAAATCGGTATGTGGTCTATTCCAAAAAACCATAACTCATTGGGCTTATGTTGTTCTTCCTGAAAGTGCGATGTTATGGGATATCTGAGGTCCCCGTTGTTTACTGCCCTAAGGTGTTCTTGTATCCTAACCCTTAGTTCTCTTTTGGTACTGCCTACGTATATCTTGTTACATGGGCATCCCAAAATGTATGTCACAAACTTGGTTTTGCATGTGATAATGTGTCTGATCTTGTGCACTCTTTCAGTGTTAAATTGGAAGGTACGAGTTCTATTTTTTCCAATCTTGCAGACGCAACACTTAGTACATGTGAAAACCCCCCCTTGGCCTTCCCTCATCCATATTTTTATGACCCTTATCTTGGCGACTCTATGTATTTATCTTTTTGTTATACCAGCGCACTATATGTGTCTTCTCTTTCCCCCAGGGAATCTGACTTTCATTCCCAGCAATACTTCCAATTGAAATAGTGAGGGATTAGAAAGAAGAAAGACAGAATCCAAAGACGGTGACACTTTCTACAACTCTTTTGGTGTGTACATTCCTTCCTCTTTCCTGTAGTTACTATGTCTCTTCTTTTTCTCCTTATCCAAGTTAGACCTAGATTGGGGTTTACTAACGCTGTCCCCACTAGGTGACACTTTTTGCTCACCTTTTGAATTGTCACGTTCATTTCTGCTCTGGTATTTTATATTAGTCTCTGGTGGTCTGCCACCCATTGCCTTACATTAGTCTTACCTTTTTTCAACAAATTAGCCCTTTAAGGCCGTTTTATGTGGCATACTGTGAGGAGTGTTCATATATTCTTTTCACACACTCATCGACCTACTCAACCAGTCAATTTGTCACAGATACGATGTTGTAAAGATCAATTGATATTTTATGAATTATGGATTCCTTTTTGCAATGTTATATGTTGAATTTTAATTGTCAAAATAGATGTGATATAAGTGTATTGGTGTTTGTATCCTTTTTGTATTAAATATGCGTCTATAATGTCCATAATGTCCTCCATTGTGTTGACACAATTGTTTGTGTCTAGTCTTTATGTGTATCACTTATATTGCGTTTTTGTATAAATTTGTTGCAGCCCTGAAGAAGTCCAGAGGTGGACGAAACGCGTCGGCTGCTTTGGCTGCTTTGGAAATTTTTATGATTGTATGACTAACTGCATAATAAAGAAGAACTTTTTGAAAAGAAAAAAACTCTAAGGATTTGGACTTACTTAAATCATATTGTATAAGTTGAGTGGTGCATTTGGTGTTGTTTTTTTACATGTAAGCGTAGTTGATCCTGTGCCTCTGCAAGTAGACGTTTATTGCGAAGAGATGGTTGATGGTGATCCCGTCGTTCTAATGTTTTAATGTCCGCGGCGAGTGTATTTTCTACAAGACGGGATTCACGGGTTCTCGTAATTGAAATAGTAGAGATAACCCCACAGAAGGTAGCCTTAAAAGCATCCCACCTAGTAGCTTCAGATGTGTGCGTGAGGTCATTTACCATAAAAAAGGCCTTGATCTCCTTACGTATGTCAGCTATGTTAACAGGGTCTCGTAGAACCTAGGGCGGAAGCCTCCACCTGGGGATGGCCTCCGCATGAGGCCTAGGGGATTGTAGAGATATCGATAAATGCACGTGATCTGACAGAGATATCAGAGATCTCCGCAGTGGCGAGCGTGCTTAGTAATAGTAGAGAAAGAAAGTAGTAGTCGATACGGGATTATGAACGATGTACATGGGAGTAAAAGGAGTAGTCTTTAGAGTCTGGCTGTAAGTACCTTCATGCGTCTAATAGTCCCAGATCCGTGATAGCATTTATTTTTAAATGGCCGACATTGCTACAGTATTGTGGACGGCTGGAACCATGTGATCCCATTCCGGGTTCCAGACCAAGTTAAAATCCCCCCAAGAATAATCGGTGTGGTGACTGAGTGAAGGAGATTCTGAAGGTGGGAGCTTAAGTATGTATCCTGGTTCCGATTGGGGGCATAAATGTTCACAAGGGTCAGGGATCACCTACCCCAGAGTATTTAGAGCTTTAAAAACCTCCCACTCTTGTCTTTTGTAGCCCTAGCATTTTGGACACCTCATCCGGCTTTAAGGAAAACAGCCACACCACCCGTTTTAGTAGGGGCACAAGCCCAGAATTGCCAGGGGTACTAGGGGTGAGTATTGAGATGAGTGGCCGAGGAGAGGAGGTGGGTCTCATGAAGTAATATGATGTTGGGATCGTGCTGAAGTAGATACCGCCAAACTTGGCGCCTTTTATTGGCAGAGTTAAGCCCCTTTATGTTCAAAGAGAGAAACTTCACAGGGTCAGTCAGATCCATTCTGAACAGTCCGTTCGCCCATAGCAACGTTTAGGCCACCATGGCGAACTCAGCAGCCTCACTATATCAACCTCATAGCGCAGCAGTAGACTCGAGAACCGCTCCAATAACCCCATATTTGCTAGATATCTCCCACGGTTTCCCAAAGGCTCAAGAGCGCCACAGGACAGTCCCCATCCCTCCATGAGCAGTGCAGCAGGGAAAGGAAAAAGAAAAACTAGAAAAAGAAGGAAAACAAAGAACGCCAAAGTACATGGCCAACTGGGCCGAACATTGTCAGAGTCTCTGAGGAACAGCCCAAAGTCCAAAGGACAGGCCATTCTGGAAAGGTCCCTTTCCGAGAGGACCCTGTAAGAGAGGGGGGCTGGCTAGCGCAGAGCATCTCGTGGGCCTCCGCATCCAACCGCTTCTAGTCGTGCAAGATCAGCATTAAAACCCTCCCACTGCCAGGGCACCGCCGCCGATGACGGCTCATGGAGTGTCATTGCCCAGGGGACTTTCCCAGTAGCGAGTGCATTCATGGAGATGGACTGGTAGTACCATCGTGTGACGCCCGTCTATCAAATACCAGCTGATCAGAGTTATTTAGGGGAGAAGATCCAATCGGAGCGACCAAAGTCCTGATAGCACAGGTGGCAGCGAGACACCAAGAGAAGAAGCAAGATATTGTCACATTATTCAGAGTGGGCCAGCGAGCAAGACGGCAGAGAGGAGTCACTCAAGGCCCTGATGTGATTAAAAATTTCCTGTTTGGCCTGGGAAGAGTCTTGCTCCTGAAGACATGTGTGTTTAGGTGGTCCAACCATGGACCAATCTGGGCGTAAGGGTCCTCCGGGACGTTCCCGGGGAGTAGGGTGGTCTGCGTCTTCTGATTCAATCAGGAGTTGTAAGAGCTTTTTCGCTTCTGTCAGCGATCGGAGAGCTCGCCGCTTTCCTTCATAGGTGACCAACAGAGCAAAAGGATGGCCCCATTGATACTTGATATTAAGATCTCAGAACTTGTCTGTGACTACTTAAAATTCCTTTCGCCTTTTCAGAGTAGCTGGGGCCAAGTCTTGGAAAATCTGGATCGATAGACCATTGTAAGAAATGTCCTTTTTCTTAAGATAGCCTCCTTGTCTGCAAAGAAATGTACCCTTGTGAGAATATCTGGGATGAAATTAGGTGTATTGCGAGGACTCTGCACACGATGAGCTCTGTCCAGCATAGGGGGCGACGCATCTTCTCCCTCTCGGATCGCATGTAGGAGGTCAGCCGTATATGCCATGATGTCTTTGCCCTCCGTTCCCAGTGGGACACCTCTTTTAAGTAGGTTATTTCACCTTCTGCGATTTTCCAAGTCCTCTTGCTTCAACTGTAGACTGAAGTTTTGGTCCTCAAGCTCCGCCTTTCTTTTCCACAAGCTCTCGTGGTCCTCGGATATAGCATCCATTCCGCATTCGAGGTCATCCACATTTTCGCCTATCTCCGTGACCTCCCTCCGGATGTCTTGAAGGCCAGCTTTGAAATCCTGTCTGAGGGAGCCTATTTCATCGTTGAGATCTTGGAGGAAGGACACCGTGAAGGCCTGTTTAATCGGCACTCCCAGTCCTACTTGGTCTGGAGCAGACGCCAAAGGCGTGGGGCATCCTGCGACTGCGTGCTAGTTTTAGACCATAGAGAGGTTCCTGGATTATCTCTAGACGAGGCAGAGTCCGGGTCCTTGTTGGCTTTGTTCTTGGGGCATGGCTGGCATGTGGGGGATATTAATGTAGCAACTATGTGGACAAAGTATTTCCACAGAGGGCAGGGCAAACGCGACAGATCCGCCATCGCCAGGTATAGAGAGTCAGCAGGGGGGACACCGGGGGAGCCATAAAACCAGCCCCACTCTCTCAAACTCCACCCAAGGGAGATCCCCCCTTGTTCAGTACCATCAGACGATGTAGACCGTCTTGGAGCCCAACGGGTAGAGTAAGGGAGTCTCTTCAGAATGCCATTGTAGCCGCAGGCTTTCCACGCTGTCGCTGTGCCCACGAGGTGCTAGCGCGGTGTGTAAATGACAGAAGGAGGGGCGTTAGCAAACCCTTTTAACCCCCAGCAAAGTTCCTGGTCCAAGATGTCAAGAGGGGTGAGCACTCACTGCATGGAACAGTTTGCAGCTCCCATATGTCACGGGACTGTTGTGACACCAAAAGTCCATCAATCCTTCAAGGAAGCCCCAGAGTCTCTAGCAGTGGCAAGTAGCTCTGGCTGTTGGCGAAACTTGCTATTGTTCTCTGACCGCCTCAGGACTCCGTTCTGGTCAAAGTACGAAAACAGCGCCCAGAGAGTGGCAGGAGGCGAGCTCGCAGAGTCCCATACCAGCCCCCCAGAGCAAAACCCAAAAGACAAAGAGGCCACTCCACCGGGAGGCTGTTCTGCTCACAGTTCACCCCCAGCTACCTTTGCAACAGTCACAATCTTTCCACACCCACTCACGGCTTAAAATCTGCAGGATGACGGAGAGTCTGAAGCCACCAGAACTACCCCCAGGGCTCATCCGCCAACATGGGTAGGCTAGATCTCAATTACCTCCAGTATCAAGCTCGCAGCGGGGCAAGGGTGGCGCTCAAAGGTCTCTGGTCAAGGGTCCCTTAGGTAGTTCACACAGAGCTGGGGAAATAGGCGTAGTGATGCCCTTCAAAATGGCACCAGAAGGACTGCCAGGAGATTTGGTCCCAAAGCAGACAATTGTTTAGGCCCAGGAGGTCCCTGCGCCCTACTCAGCAGAGTCTCCTCTAGCCGGCTCGCACGAGGACCCACTTCATCTCTCTAGCGGCATCCGTGGTGTAACGATCCCACGTAGCACAGCCGATGCGAGGCGCCGCGTCGTTGAAAGCCCACCGATCTAAAGGACTCGACTGGGCATCCTGCTGCTCCGAAGTTCTCCCACCAGTCAGTGCACCCCGAACAGGCACCCCCCCGCCGCTCCGGCTGCTGTGTAAGGCTGCCCAGGGGGGGGGGTTGCGTAGGGGCCCGCCCCTTGCAGGGCGGCCGCCTTAGTGCCACAGGAAGGCACAGGGGTGGGAGGTCGAGTCCCTGGGGTAGTCCAGGGGAGACCCCAGCAGATAGCTGCTTCCGGCGAGGGCGGGGAGGAGACAGGGGTTCATATACTGTCTCCGCCCCCTCCTCGTCCTCTTGTCCGCTCGTTCGCCTTGCAGCTCGGTCGTCGCGTGCCCAGCAGCCTCGGAGCCCCTCGCTCGCGGTGAGTTTGCCTGCCTCCCCTCCCCAGCCCTGTCCCTGGGCAGCACCAGGTGACGGGGCCCTGTGGTCGGAATACCACGGGCGGGGGGGGGGGGGGTTGCGGGCACAATGCCAGGCCCAAGTCGCCAGCCAGAGAGGTTGTGGGTGCTGCGGGGGAGGGGGCGCGCATGTGTTAGTATCGGTCAGGCATCTGCAGGCAATCCAAATATCTTCCCGTGCCGGAATGTGTAATGTAAACGCGGTGCTATGGAAAGCGCCCATTACCTTCGGGTCGAGTTCGCGCTTTTAACGAGTCACTGTGGCCTGAAACTGGGGGGGCGCTCACGGACAAGGTTACATGTTCAATTCATCTCTTTCTGTCCCTGCCGATCCCGTCTGCTATTTCCTGCTCCGGGACCCCTGGGCTGCAGTCCGTCTGGGGGGTGGGTAGGTCAGCTCCCGGGGCATATGGAGCAGCGGCCCCTGCCGGGGTCGTGGGCAGAGCAACCAGATTCTCCTCCGCAGTTCGGTTTTCAGCGGAGTTGGTCCGGACTCCGGTCCGCTCGAGCCAGATATTGCGTGGGTTGGGGAGGGCAAGGATCCCACCCACCTCTCCACTGGCACTGGGATTTTCCGGTCGTGTGAGGCTGGAGGTGCCGCGAGGCTCCCCCTCTCCTTGGACATCAACTATCCACAGGCCTGGGGGGGGGGGGGAAGGCCCCCTCCCTGGGGCCTGGGATGGCAGCGGGACTTTAGTTTTTCACCCCTGCGTTGCTGCTTACCCACAGACTATGTCCAATTTGCAGCCTCCTGATCTGGTCTCCCATACGAAAAGGAAGGAGGGTACGGTTCCAGGTTTCGGGTGCACAGTGCTCCTTGGGATGTCCACATGTTGCACGGCTCGGAAATGGTTGGAAACGGGTTTTTCTTGGGGGAGGCCTCGTGTGTTACTCTTCACAGTTGGAGAAGTGAAGCTTACGCTGTTGGGATCGCAGGACTTTACAATTAATTGTTCTGTTTCAAGTTTCAAAAGTAAACGACCGTCAGGGTCCGGGCTTCAGGGCGCAAAGCTCCTGCCCGGCAGTCCGTGAGGTCCACGTTTCATGGTTTGATGCGTGCTCTGTCCCTTGGGGAGGCATCGTGTTTCTTTACGCAGTTTACAGTGCAGTCCACGCTGGTTGGAACCCAGTGGTTTAAAAAATTAATTGTTTATTACGATTTTTTTTTTTCAAAGTTAAAAAGGAGCCTAGGCGTGCAGGGCTTGTGTGCGCTGAGCTCCCGCCGGCGTCCCGTGATGTCCACATGCTTCGCGGTTTTCCGTGGGGAGACCCCGGGTGTTTAGTCACAGTTACCTACTCGGTGGAGCACGGCATTAACATTTTTTTGTGTTCAGATTTTCCATAATAAAATGAGCATAGGGTAACGGGGTTCGGGTGGTCAATGCCCCTGCCCTGCATCGGGTGATGGATCACGGTTTTGGAATGAATGGATGTTTTGTCCTAATGTAACGCAACTGGTGCTATGCAGCGCTCTGTTACCTGATTGGATTAGGGTCAAGTTCGCGCTATATAAAACTGCAACAAACAAACAAAAAACAAACAAACAAAAAAACATTATAATAATAATAAAATACATGAGGCGTGCCTTGTCCAGGGGCGGCCTCGTGCGTTTCTATTAACATTTGAAGGTGAAACCGACCCGGGTCGGAACACAGTGCTTTAAATTATATATCAGGTTCCTATTTGCCCAATCCGCCCCGGCTACGCCTTGGGGATGGCTTTATCACTCATTTGGAGCTTCATGGAGTTGTCGCAAAATACCGGCTACGCCTTCTGGGAGTTCCCAGTCCGGCTGGGCACTGGCACAACACTGTCACCAAGGGTGCATTGCAGGCACCAGCGAGGTCAGGGGGTTGAGGCCGTAGCCACGGTGCTGTGGAGCGTTACTCCGGTCACCGGCACAGAGAGGAAGGTGCAGCGCTCTGGGCCTAAAATGGCCTCATTTTGTTGGCGCCTGGATGTGTCATTGTGGTTTTGCACTGTAGTGGGGAATGGGACACAGTAAGGGAAAAGAGCTTTGATGTGTGTTTGTCATACAGTCCATTTAAGAGTTACTGTATAAAGTATTTCCTATCAGAAGAATTCAAGAGCACTGATGAGTGTGCAAATTGAATTCTGTTGTACGATCATTGGTCACCTGCACCCAGCTTCATATCAATATACATATGAAACGTGATATAGTAAATGATGACGGTGACAGCAATTGAATTTTATGAATGGGAAGCTTGGCAAATATATGAAGCAGTGCTATCCTCTCTAATGACATACCTTGAGTGTCCAGGGACTTATCCATCCCTCTTGAGCCTTGGCTAGGGTAGGGGTGGCACGATTTGCCACCGCTGTCTTCGCCGCACACCGGAATCAGGCGGGCAGGGTGGCATATGCCTTGTTGCAATAGGTGTATCACGTGCCTCACATAGAAACTATGGGACCACATTCATGTTCACTGTAGTAGCACAGATAAGGATTAAGAACGCTTCAATTACCAGGCTGTTCCAACATATTTCCAGCTTAGAATGCTCTATTGTGCACAGAGGCAGGGTTCTTGCAGAGAGGGTGAAGGTCAGTTGTGGAGCAAGAGGTGCGAGCAAAGCTAAGGGTTGAGTACCATCACCCCATGGGTCACAAGTCCCATATCCTCAGCAGGCTCCGCAACGAGCGCAGGGGCACTGGCGACCTGCGTGCGTTGGTTGGTTTCTGTGTATGGGTCGGGGGCATTACACCCTAAATCTCCTCCCTTCGGTCTGGGAGATTTTACCCCCCGAGGTGAGCCTGTGTCCATGGAGGGAGTTGTTTGGGACCTGGAAAGTCCCTAGCACTCACAGGCCTTGGGTTCGGTGTTGCGACAGGTTGCCGCTGGTTTTGGTAGTTCAAGGGCCCTGACCCGTTCTTGGCTGCAGGGCCAATAGCTCGAAGCCGTGGGGGGGTGCGGTCGCCCAGCCGGCCTTTCCGCCCTCCTACACAACGTAGCAACAGAGGTTCTTTGGCAGCGGGGAAACATTGGAACGGCGTGGTTGATGACCCGCAGCCCTTCCGGTCACGGGCCTCTACCGGGGTTTCTGACAAGTGGTTCCGGGTCTGGAAACGGCGTTTGTTGCTGGCTGTGAGATGTATTTTCCCCTTGCACCTCCTCGGAGGTGGCTTGTCCCTGCTCATTTGGGCACCTCCCCCATCCCACTTTACCAGCTTGGTGCTGTGGCTCGCTATTGCATAGGCGGGGAGGTGGGGGACATTGGGGCAGGGCACAGATGAATGACACCTCGCAGTGTTGGATGCCGCTAGCCGGGCGCTCTGCATCCGTCCGTTCTGCCTTATCTTATAGGCCGGCACAGGATCCATTTACAGTGAGAGTCCTGCCTGTCCAAATCTTGGGCTAGGGTTTGGCCAGCTCTCCTGCGGTATTGTAACACACCGGGGGAGCAGAGTGAGCAGTGTGGCTGAGGAGCTGCTGCTCCAGGGCCTGGTGTTCAGTTCATGGCAGGGGCGCCTGGTCTTTGCATAGCTGCGCCTTGAGGGGCTCCCCGCACGTCAGCAACACGATGCATTGGGGTTGGTTGCCTAAAATTCGGGGGAGGCTTACAAAAAAAAAAAAAAAAAAAAAAACAGTCCGGACATCAGGCAGAGAGTCTGGTGATTTGGGTCTCGGCCACGTGCGTGCGGTCAGCCCATAGGGCCTAATCTTCGCCTACTGGTCAGACAGCTGTGGATTGGTCCTCTGAGCAGAATGTGTTAGACATGATGAGGGAGGCCAGGTTCGGGAACTGAACCCTGTATATGGTTGAGCCTTATTGCATCAACGTTTTCTTATTTCCGGGTATATTCTACCTTGGGTACTGTTGCTACACGGGTCTCTGCGTTACAGCGCTTTCATTAAAGCACTATTAGTAGGTGGTGTGCAGTTGATAGGCGGGACACATTAGTGTTATTAAGAAGGTTGGTCGGTTGTTCCCTTACCTTCATAAGAGCTTGGCTGTGTGTGTGTCATATCGTCCAACTTCCGTGACGGTACAAGTAAATTCAATGAAGAGTAGAATTATGGAGCAGGGATGAGCGTGCAGATGGAATTTTGGAATGTTATTGGGTTACCTGCTTGCTAGCGTCATTCAAATTACACCCATGGATCGTGAGGTGTTCCTAGTTTAGATGACATCAGTAGGATTGATGAAAAGGAAGCCTGGCAAGTAAATAAAATGTTAGAAGTGGGTACTTCAGCACTGGAATGTAAATGTTTTAAATAGACCTGGGGAAGCAATGATTTGCCTGACTTTGCCTTGACACCAGTAATGACTACGGCTCTCTCTGTTGGTAATGCACATCCTTCAGCGGGATGGGCACTGGGCCCGTAGGTATCCCATGTGCATTTTGATTCAAATAATATTTACACTGAAAGGACTTGGGAGTGAGGTGGCCGGTCTGTAGGCCACAGCCAGTGCCTGAGCATGCTGGGCAGCCCTGCAGACCAGTTTTACTCTGGAAACACTCCAAGCTGCGCAGGGCTTCCTCGGTTCTGTCGGGGTCTTTTATATTAGCCGGGTACTCCTGGGACGCTTCACCACTATGGTCGGGAGCAGGGGGAGGTGTCACTTTGCATCCAGCACCTAGGCTAAGCAAAGAGTTACGCCTAAGGTTGAGCGAGTGTTAATGTAACCTGGTCGTTCATTGGGGCTCCTTAGGGTAGGATGACCTAGCGGCAAGGAACAGCCAGGGTGGTTTACGTGTGCTTCAGCGATCATGAAGAAAGTATGCATCGCGGGCCCTGGCTCACACGGAAGTGGGCAAAGATCACACACACTACAGATGCCGAGGCCTGCTCTGATGCCTGGCATTGGGGTCCCAGGTTACTTCTGAAATGGCTAGGCCTTCAGATGCTGAAAGGATGTCCGTTGTTATTTACTCGATTGTTAAACGATTGGTTATTTCCTGGGGTCATCCGCGGGTGGAGAGCGTTAGGCTCTTGTTGTCTTTCCATCGGGGCGGTTTGATGCGGGATGGTGGTTTTTGGGCACAGCCACGTGGTGGGTCTTTCTGTGTCTGACTGGGGATAGCCTTCCTTTAATCTCCCGGTTTGTCCACACGGTTGTAAGACGGGGGGGACCCAACTAGCCCTGTGCTGATTGAGTTGTTACTACGGTTATTAGTATTAAACACATCAGGTACTTGCGGTATTGTCATTTGCTCCCAAACAATAGGTACTCTAGGGCGCATGTCCTCCATTACACACATCGCCAGACAGGACTGCCCCTCCTCCCCCTCCCCCCCCTCCAATTCTTGGAGCAATAGGGGTCCAAATTCTTGTGGGTTGGCAGGCTTGGACAGAGGTTGGTGGCGAGCCCCCACATCATTCGGTAGGAGGATTTCATAGAGTCTTGGGGCAAGTCACAGGCTGCTTCCTCTCGCTGTGTTTGTCTTCTAGGTGTGGTCGGGTCAAGTGACGGAGGAGAGCAATCATCGCATGGTATATCTGGGCATGAAGGAACGCCAGGCAAGATTGTAGCGTAGGCAGATAGTGGTACTTATCGGGGACTGGATGTTGGTCTCAATGGCATGCCGCCATGTAAGGGGACCATGTACCTAGGTCACGTACATCAGGCAGTGACAGGTGAACTGGGACCATGTGTACTAGAATATACAGGAGTGGTTCCCACCAGGGTTGGTCAGATGGGAAGCTGTCATCTTTATTCTCACTGGATACCCATACTCCATCACTCCTATTGTAAGCCGAGAATGCCTGTTGACGCTGTTAGACCTGCTATTAGTTATTACACTCACTTGTGTGCCTTGGCATGGTTTGTCTCGCATCAGGGCCAGTTTGGGGTTACTGGCGAATTGTTTGCTCCAGGGCTGAAGCGGGCGCTTCTAGAACAGGGCAAGATTGATTAGGCCAGGCAGCATGACCAAGGTCTTTTCGGCACTGGCAGAATGGTGCAGGCTGCTAAGTAGTCCCAGTGCAGAACATAGATTTGTCAACATTCTGCTAGGAAATGATTAGTAGCAGGAAGGGATTGAACAATGGTGAGCAATTGGCTGTGGGTTCGTGCTCAACAGGAGCAAGGGAATTGCATTCTGTTCCATCAGGCTTCGGGCACCGTCTATAGCACCAGAAACTGTAAAGCTGCTATTTTCGCCCGGGTCTGGGCTGCCAATGTCATCCAACTTTGCAGCCAGACACTGAGTAGGCAAAGTCATACTTGCGATAGTGCAACGGGCACTCTGCAGTAGAGTTAGATGTGTGCCATCATACACCGATATAACGTCAGTGTTAAAACGTAGGTTGTGGCTACACACAACCAGGCACTCTAGGGCAGCTGGGGCGGGAGTGTGCCAGTGCCAAGAGGGTGCGGGTTGCCTGGGTAGGGCTGCTGGTTTGGAGGGAGCACTAACGCGGATCCCCACAAGAGCACGTTTTGTTTCATAGAAGGCTGAATTGTTACTTTTATGGCATGGTGCCAGTTGCTTTAGTTATGCGCATGTTTCTTGGCAGTGTCAGGAACATTCAGAACGCAATGCTGGTGGTTAGCCGGTTGTCATGCTGTTCAGAGGTATTTTAGCTCGGGCATGGCCAAGCATGGGTTATAGGCCGGTGGTCTGCCCTGGGATTCGTGTTAACAGGCAGGTGAAGCAGCAGAACTTGGAGGGGCTTGGGTTTGACCTCTGGATACTAGGGCGGAGCCTGGTTGCTCACTTAGTAGCCCGCCCTTGAGTTCGACGAAACCGGTACCTTTGATGCGAGCATCAGTACCGGGTAACTTCTCCCGCCCTCCAGCACTGGCTGGCATCCATGCAGGTTGTGGAAGTGGCCTTCCAACGGGGGCTTATGGTCCATATGATTAAGGGAAACACCGGGGTAACACTTTTGGGCTACAAATCAGCAGGAGAACAATTGGCTTTCCCAGTATTCAAATAGAGAAGAATTTTACACGTTGTTTTCTGTGGTCACTCTGTCCTGTCTCTCCCTGGTATACTAGCAGAATTTTGGGAGGGCAAGGCTTTACATTTGGTGGTGACTGATGGGCGTACTCCAACGGAGTGAAAGAGGAAGTAAGGCCTGCCCTGGGATCGCCCGTAAGATAACCCACCTTGTTTGCATATTGGTTATGCTAATAAACCTGCAGCAATATTTCTCCACTTAGATTACAGTGTCGTGTGTTTTATTTATGTACTTATGTGTTTTGTGATAACTGTTGCCGATATTGGCACTATGGTCCTCGGGTTGAGAGACGACACTAAGCGGGGTCCGCACTGCGAGGAGGCTCTCCCAAGGTGGCTGCCACCAATCTCCGGCGAGCAGTCGGCTCGGGATAGCAATCACCGAGCCAGGTAGGAGCCCACACGGGCAAACAGGAGCAGCCTCGATCCTTTAGCAGCAATGTGGGGCCAGAGACAACAGACAGGAGCCCCGGCGGTCAGTGTAGGCAGCTTTAGTCAAGCGCCATGGAGTGGAGACCCAGGCAAACACGTCTCACTCCATGTGCGACTTAGCCAGCCACCCCCCCCCCCCCACTGTGTTTTTAAGATCATCTCAAATAGAGATTATTGCTCATTCAGTGCCCCTTCCCGGACTAAAACCAGTTTGGGAGTCACAAAGTATTGAACTGTCTTCAGTGAATTGTGATGTCTGGGTGAAAGCTGCTCTTTCTATGAATTTGGTCTGTTTGCTACAGGTCTGTAGTTGTCTGGGTTTTGATTATCCAGGTTAGGGATTTTTTTTTTTTTTTTTTTAAACAAAGGGGGCATACGTATGTATTTTGTTGTTTAGGTCTTCTGGAAAACTCATGCAGTTAAGGAGTTGTTGTGGCAGTTTGGATGTACTGCTGTGCGCAGACCGCCCCAGGGGCACTGAGAGTGTACATGCTAGTGTTCTGCTTGCACTCGACCTGGATGCTCTACTTTTCCATGGTTCTGATTGGCTGGACTCTGGACAGGGGTCACGTTCAGGCTGTAAAGGAGGATTGATGGCGGCAGGCAAGGAGAGACCGGATCGCGAGATGTGGGACGACGCCAGTGGACAGACGGGAAAAATGCTGGCAGGCACGGTGTCGGAAGTGGAAAATCAGACAACGGGGAAATCAAAGCTTGGAAAGTGGAGAGTGGTGATTGTAATTTGGAAACCACCAGGCCTCATCAAGAGCACCTAAGGGACGACATGCTGGACAGGGCTGCCGTGACTCATGTTCTGGATCACGGCTTCAGCCAAGTGTACTTGGCAAGCGCATGCATGCTGGAAGTGCAGCTTGCGATATATGCGGCTATGTCTCTGTAGGAGCTGGTACTCTAGAGCTGGTACTCTCTTGGGAACAGAGCGTTGTGTAAATCAAGAGTCACTTGTTTATATTTGAATTGGCACGGCACCTGTAATTTTCACCCACCAAATGGAGTAGCTTTGCATATGTTTACTTTTTTATTGCTTTGGACACTAGGTGGTGGGACTGAGTATCTCTTGTTAAAGAGAAAGGGGTGCTCCTGACAGTCATGAACCAACCATTCCTTAGACAAAGGTGTTCATTTGGTGAAGGATATCTACAGATGGAGAGCCTGGTTATTAATAGCTTTGTATTTATGTTTCCCCGAGTGTGCTGATGCCAAAGACATGGAGTGGGAGTGAGCGAAAGGACTAAATACCCCAAGACCTGCAAGGAGAGACTGTCTAATTTCGTTGTTATACACCAGATTGACTGTATTGCAGTTGGACGAAACATAATAAATTCAAGGACCATAATAAACCGTGTGGGCCTTATATCTCTCATCCCATCATAGATGGCCAATGTAGTGGATAGTAGGAGGTTTCTGAAGATTTTAGGTGAACAAGAAGGGTCATAGGGGCAGCCAGCGGGTGTGCTTGCTATTACAAGATCCAGAATTCTATTTGATAATAGTTCACTGAAGGGTCTTACTTGATGTGTTTGCCTTGAGGGGATTGTCAGAAAATGGGTTGGGCAGTTGGTTTTTCTGTGCTTTAAGTAGGTATCCAACATATTTACTTTAGATTTGTAATGGTTAGCAAGTTTGTCACAAAAATCTTGAGAACTGGGATTGATAGCTTTGTGCATTTTGGTTTACAGAATTCAGTGAGTACTTTATAGAATTCTTTATTGGCACACTTTGCATTGTGGATTTGGTCTGAAAAGTATAGTTTTTGTTATATTGTTAACTTACATATTCTAATGCGGCTGTGTGGGGATATCTTGTCTTCAAGGTTGTTTGATTTGAGCCAGTTGAGTTGAAGCTTAGCATTTTGTGGTTTGAGCTTTTTTAAGCTGCGTGTTTTTTTTGTTATGCTTAGATGTCTTCAGGGGAATTAGGAGATCAAAACTCTCTATAGCCATCCATACAGTGTTTGTACAGAATTGATGGTGACCAGATCTATGTTAGTAAGATGGTTTTAGTTGTTATGGGTTTTGGTGTCTAATCTTGGGAGGCAACAAAGAAGGGGACGGACAATGAGACAGGAGTAATTGTTTGGAGTGCGACTAGGTTTGGGTTGCCAACAATTTTATCTGTGTGTCCAGTGATTTGTGTAGGATTAGAAACAAGTTGCTGTAGGTTGTGTGTGTCTATGCCAGTGAGGAGGGTTCTGGGGTGTGGCATACTGGGTTTGTCAAACCATATGTTGAGGTCTCCCAGGATGCGTAGGTTTGAGTATATTGTAAGGTCAGAGATTGTGTCTAGCAATGCGTCTGGGAATTTAATTTATGTGCGAGTAACTAATTTAATTTATGGGAGAGTCACTAGTTTAGTGGCACAGGAGGAAGTAATGCCAGTTCGCAAAAAGCATTAATGTAATTTCTGAAATAAGGACTATATCAGGGCTCATTTAAAATTGTTGTCAATCTGTTGTGTGATCGATCTCAGCAAAAATGCTGTTCTGCTGAAGTTGTAATTATATGTTGCTTCTGAGGTGAAGAGGAGTGAGTAGGAAGATTATGAGTTATATTTTAGTTTATGTATGCTATTTCAAGCAACATTGTCAATTGGAGCAGCAGGAAGACAAGGTGAGAAAATGGAGGAGGAATTAATCAGGAAGCTAGATCCAAAGTAAGTTTTTAGGTGTTTACAAAGAAGAACTAAAGAGCGCGCATGGTTAGAAAAGCCCCAAAGGAAAGTTAACCCAGGAGGGGCAAAAGCCAGTATGCCTCTGTTCTGCAGATACTTGGGTAGATGCCTTTATGCAGCATTTGTTTTATTTAGAGAAGGTGAAAGGTCCAGGTGTGCGGAGCCTTCTCCAAATTTTCTCATACAAGTAAGCCAATGAGTAAGGGGGTGCTAGTTAGTTCCAAGTGGGCTTGCCATTAACCCAGTCAGATCAATAAACTTGGGAAAGAAAGAGGCCCTTGCACAAGCTAGATTATAATGGCTATGTTATTACTTTGATACATATGTCAACGGTCAGGGAAAAATGTTAGATTAAAATGCAAACATTTTAGTAATCACATACCAGTGATCATCCAAATTCTTAAGTAGGCTCTAGATGGTAACAAAGATGCAGCAATGTTTGCATCTCTAGATCATCTTTTTTTGCAAAACTGTTGTGAAGCAGGCTACCTACATTTATCTATGTGGAATCAAATGACCTACTGCATCCTTTCCAGTCAGGATTCAGATCAAGCAACAGTACAGAGGCAGTGTTTGTTACTCTAGATGATTTGCAACACTGCTGATGATCGCCTGCCACCAACTCTGGTTCTGTTAGACATATCTGTGGATTTCAACAGGAGCATTAGTGTTGAGTGTTTGGCATGGGACTGGGTTCATTAATTTAAAAAATATCTATATATTTATTTTTAAATCAAAGAGGTGTTTTTCATGGCGAACATGGGAGAGTTTTATCATCAACAACCAAAAAGTTAAGTTCTGGAGGAGAGTGACCACATGTTTGACGGAGGTCCTGGGTTGGGATATCCCGCTCTCACCACAACTATCTATGCTCCATATTAATGAGGGACTGGGTGGCAACAGATATAAGCGTCATCTGTTGTTTCTCTGCCTTAAGGTGGCTAAACGTGATATCGTCAGGGCATGGAAGGAAAGTTACCGCCATCGGTTTCAATACGGAAGAAGGATAAGTTACTTACCTGTAATCCTAGTTCTCTTCCAGGGGTATCCTCATCAACAGTAATAAGCATATTCCCGGAAAGTATATATACATATATGTGAGAAACATACATGAAGCTATATATATATATATATATATATTTTAATCACAAATGCAGCCGTCCATTCAGTTCAGAAAAGAAGAGCTGAGCAATGCTACAAGAATTTCCTTTGCACACATATACATTCCACACTAAACAGTGAAGAAAGCAAAGAGCATTTGAACTGCTTTAATGTGCAGCAGAGAAAACACAATCCTGCAAAGAGGAATAACAGCATTGCCAGCTCACAGGCTGCATTGCAGAAAACACTCAGTGTGAAAAGCTGACAAGCTAACCTCATAGAAACACATAGGAATAAACTGGCTCCATGCCTTTAAGGCAGCCATGACCCCTGGCTTCCCATCATGCCTCAGGGGTGACAGTTATGTCAGTTGTTCTTTGCGGGGACCCATAGGCCAGGGCACAAAGAAATGACATTTATCGCAATCATTTGCCCGGGGAGGCGGGTGGTTTGCTTATGACTATTGATGAGGATACCCCTGGAAAAGAACTAGGATTACAGGTAAGTAACTTATCCTTCTCTTCCAGGGGATCCTCATCAATAGTCATAAGCATATGAATAGGATAGCAAGACCTACCCTCAAGCTGCGGGCAAACGATAAGCATAAACTCAACAGGTATTGAGAAAAAATCATGACTCCAATGAAATTAGCATTGGAACAAATTCCACAAGGAGGCTTGGCCTACTTGGGTATCTGCTCTGGACTCGGAATCAAGACAGTAGTGCCTAGTAAACGCGTGTACCGATTTCCAAATTGCCGCCTTGCAAATCTCGGCCATCTGTACATTATGCAAGAAAGCTACTGTAGCTGCTTTTCCCCTAGTGGAGTGAGCCTTAGGGGAAACCAATAGAGGCTTGTTCCTCAATTGATAAGCCAGCTTAATGCGGGACACTCTCCGCCTCGAGATAGATCGCTTGGAGGCTGGAAAACATGTCCTGACGACACCATAGTTTGAGAATAATTGGTCAGACTTCCTAATGGATTTCGTTCCCTCCAAACAGAATTTTAGAACCCTCTTGAGGTCAAGTGTGTGAAGAGACCTTTCTGCTGGAGTAGCAGGATTGGGAAAAAAAGAGGGAAGGGAAATTGTCTGGTTAACATGGAAGTTGGACACCACCTTTGGTAAGAAAGACGGGGGGAGTACTCAGAACCACCCGATTGTGATGGAAAACCGTATATGGTTCCTTAGCGCAGAGTGCCTGGATTTCACTTACTCTGCGTGCTGACGTGATAGCTACTAAAAAAGCAACTTTCCAGGTTAGGTGCTGTAAAGTGGCTTTCCGAATGGGATCGAAACGTGGGCCCATAAGCATAGACAGAACAATATTTAACTCCTAAGGAGGTGAAGGATGTCGGACAGGAGAAAAAACTTTCTTTAACCCCTGCAGGAAATCTTTAACCACCTGGAGTTGAAAAAAGGAGGGCTGGTTAGGTGATTTTCTGTAGGCCGTAATGGCTGCCGAGTGAACTTTTATAGAACAGTGCTTCAAACCAGACTTGGCTAAATAGAGAAGATAAGGTACGATTACCTCCTCCTGCCCACTAGTTGGACTAAAACCATAACGCATACACCACAAGAAAAACCTCTTCCATTTAAAAGAATAGGAACTTCTTGTGGAAGGCCTCCTCGACTCCCTCAAAATGTTCATGCAGTCCTGTGGGAGATTCAAGTGTCCGCATTGCAGGACGTCAGGAGCCAGGCGGCCAAGCTCAGCAACGGAAGGCTGGGGTGCAGAATCTTCCCACCCATTTTGATCAGAAGGTCCGGTCTGCACAGCAGCCTCCTGTGTGGACATATTGAGTGTTGCAATAGGTCCGGATACCACCATTGGCGAGGCCAGTCCGGTGCTATCAGGATCATCTTCATCCTGGATCAGATGAGCTTGGTCACCACCTTCGGGATGACAGAAGGTGAGGAAAGGCGTATGCAAATGTTCCGGACCAGTCGATCAAAAGAGCATTCCTCCTTGTTCCTGGCTGGTAAAATCTGGATACGAAGGCGTGGCATTTCTTGCTTAGATCGTCTGCAAAGAGGTCGATAGAAGGTCGACCCCATTGCCGGAAGAGGTCTGCCACTACATCGTCGTTGAGCACCCAGTCTTCTTGTTCTTCGAAGTGTCAACTGAGAGCGTCTGCCCGCACATTTTGTTCTCCTGGCAGGTGCAACGCTGTGATCGAGAGATTCCTTGCCAGAAGCCAGTGCCAGATCGCTTGGGATTCAAAGGACAGTGGGCGAGAGTGTGTTCTACCTTGATTGTTCAAGTAATACATGGTGGTTGTATTGTCCATTTGAATCAGAATCGAGCCTGACTGAATTGATAGATGGAAAGCCTTGAGAGCTAGATGAACTGCCCGCAGCTCCAACATGTTTATGTGGTAGGTCTGCTCCTTGCTTGACCATCTGCCCTGATTTTGAAGACAACCCAAGTGCGCCACCCATCCCTCGAGAGATGCATCCGTGATCAGGAATTGCTGTGGAATAGACTGGTAGAAGGGCACTCCCACCAGAAGATTTTTCAGTTGAGTCCACTAAATCATGGATGACTTTGCCGCTTGGGAAAGGAGAATCCGATCCTCCCAATGTCCTGAGGATTAGTCCCATTTGTCTTCCAGATCTTGTTGCAGCGGTCTCATTCTCAATCTGGAGTTGGGGATGAGAAATATGCAAGAGGCCATCAACCCTAGGAGAAAGGCCACTTTCCACCCTGATGGTTGGTGCACATGAAGTAGAGTGTCGCATTTCTGTTAAATCGAAACAGTCGTCCCTCCGAAGAAAACACTTTTCCTAAACCGGAGTCTATGGTGGCACCCAGATAATGTAGGATTTGAGTGGGCTGTTGGACAGATTTGTCCAGGTTCACGTGAAGGCTCAAACGGTGAAGTAGATTTAGACAAATTCGAAAGTGTTCCTTCACCATCTGTGGAGACGAACCCTTCAACAGCCAATCGTCTAGGTACGGGTACACAAAGAGGCCTTGACGATGCAGAGCTGTGGCTACCACCGCCATGCACTTTGTGAATACCCTCTGCGCTGATTGTAGGCCGAACTGTAAGACTCAGAATTGGTAATGTTTGCAGCCCACCATGAAATTCAGGAACTTGCGGTGACGTGGAGCAATCGGTATGTGAAAGTACGCATCTTGGAGGTCTATCTAACACATCCAATCCCCCTTTTGTAGGTGCGGATATATTTGATGTAGCGCCAATATGCAAAACTTTTCTCTCTGAATGACCGTGTTCAGAGATCGTAGATCCAGGATAGGTCTGTATTTGTGCGGTTGGTCTTTCTTTGGTACCAGAAAGTACCTGGAATAGACTCCCTTTCCTCTTTGAGCCGGAGGAACTTCTTCTATGGCCAATTTCTGGAGGAGGACAGACACCTCCTGACGTAGCAATTTTAGTTGGTGGGGATGTGACTTTAGTGGAGGAATGTTCTTTGGTGGTGCACTGGAACGAAGTGCGTATCCATTGTTCAGTATATTTAGCACCCATTGATCTTTTGTTATTTTGCGCCACTCTGCCACGTGATTCGAAATACTTCCTCCCACTGGAGTGGGCAACAGAGCTAGAGGAAGCAGAAGATCACTGCTTCCCTGAAGTCTTGGCTGCGCCGGAGGATTGTTGATGTTGTCCTCCTCTGCCTCTGCCTCTATGGCTTTGAAATTGAGACTTGGATTGCTGGTTCTGCTTCTGCTGCCATTGAGGGGTTTGAACCCTTTGTTGGTAGCTTTTGCAATTGTAAGGCCTGTATCTTCGTCTGAATTCTTTTTTCTTTTTTAGGCCTACCGCCTTAAGCGTATCCAGCTCAGTCTTCATCCTGGCCATTTCTTCATCTGTGTGGGAACCAAAGAGAGATGTTCCAGAGAATGGAAGATTTAAAATCCGATGTTGCGAATCCGGCTTTAAAGCTGTTAGGCGCAGCCATGAAGACCTTCGTGCACAAATGCCGTGTGCATATGAATGTGCAAAGTATCAATAGAAATTACCAACTGCCTACAGCAAAGAGATATAAATAAGCCCAAAGCTGGGTCTTGATTAAATAGACAACCACAAACCGTGACTGGCACAAAGGAGCAAAAGGACGTAGGATAAAGGATAATCAAAATCAGTTTATTAAAATATAAAGAGTCAAGATAATGGTCATTGACAAGAAAGGATAAATGATAAATTGCATGATGCAAACATGTATAGGTCCCACACTAGACATTCATACACACATTCATTCCCACGACATACTATTTATTCGACAAACACATAATTTCAAAAAACCAAATTATTTCATGCATGGGTTAAAACCATCAATATTGGAAGTGTTAGACCTGTCAGCCCTTTGGGTGGTCCCTCCTCATCATTATTTATTTTGTCCCACTTTTGCCTCAAACCCTGTTTGAATTTTTCCTTTTTGGGGAACCACCAGACTTTTTCGTGTTGCTACAGATTCAGGGAACCATTTTAGCTACCCCTGAAACTTCTGTCTGAGGGCCTGGAGCACAAAATGGTGGCCACCTGTGACATCACCAGCATCCACTGGAACCTACCAGCACCTTCCAGAACATTCCAGGAGATTCCAGAACCCTGTGACCGTTGGAGGCGGTTTAGAATGTTGGGAGGTTAAGAGAGAGAGTTGGCAGTTGGAGCTGGCAGTTGGCACCTGACTGGTGAAGAGAGAGGAGCACAACAGTGAAGGAGGAAGGAGTGAAGCAGCAGGGGTGGAAACTTGTGCCTGGAGTGGGGTCCATAAACCCACCCTTGATACTTGTCCCTACTGATGGATCCCAGCCTGTAGCCCTGTGTGGGAAGAAGACAGAAAAACCCATCCTAAGGACCTGGACAGCAGGAACAGGCCTTAGAACCAAGAAAACAGCAAGATTCTGACCTGAGAACTGGTTTCCCTGGAGTCCGGCGTCGAGTAGCCTGAAGATCTGGAGCCCGAGGTGGAGAAGCGGCGCTGACTGAAGTAGCAGACGTCGTACCCGGAGCCGCCTGAGGTCGTGAGAGGGCGCCGACGGAGGTCGTGAGGAATACCAGAGGTCGAGGAGGAAGTGAACCGAGGTCGAGCGAGCGGCGTCATCGGAGGAGTGAAGTCCGCCCTCCGGAGTCGTCGGAGACCGAGGTAGAGGTGAACCGGAGGTCGGGAGTGAGGATCGCACTCCGGAGTCGCCCGGAACCTGAGAGGAGGAGCACCGGAGGTCGGGGGTGAGGATCGCACCCCGGAGTCGCCGGAAGTCGACATCGAGGCCAGGCCGGCCGACGTCATCGGAGCCGAGAGCGCCATCGGACCGGAGCCGCCCGAAGTCGACATCGTGAAGAGACTGCCCGACGCCGTCGAATCGGAGGTAGAGATCGAACCGAGGCCGCCGACATCTGACCGGAACCGCCTACCGGCGTCGTCAAAGAACTGACATTGTGCCGAGGCCGCCGAGACCGAACCGGAACCGCCTCACGGCGTCGACACGACTCCAGCGGCGTCGGAACATCAGAAAAAGGGCAGTAAGTGGAGTAGAGGGCGCCTAAGGCCCTGTGGAGACCTGAGAGACTGCTCTAAGGGGCTAGGGAGGTGCTGAAACCAACCTGACTGTGCCTGGGGTGAACTGGGACTAACCTAGAGAGGTTGTGTGGAGAGAGAAAGCCAGGGCACTGGTATTCCCCCCTTTGATCTACCTCAGTTTAGGCCTCAGCCTTGTCCCAGCCAGGGAGTAGCCTCCCCCCTCAAGCCTTCCACAACCCTACAAGCTGTGCCTGGGCCAAATCAGCCCTTAAGAATTGAAATGTCAACTGATTACATGAGTGTTGCTGTATACTTTTAATTATTTATTGGGGGTACTGTATTTATTGAGTTTTTACCTATTTATTGCTGCACTATATTTATAGGTCCACAGGACTTGTTGGTGTACAATATTTATTGGTACAGTATTTATTGCCTCAAAGTATTTAATTGTCTGTATATATTGCACTTGTATTTATGCCCTGTTATTTATGATCACCCCTATTTATTCCATCAAACAGCCAATATTTATTTGACCTGCACTATTTAAAATTGTATATTGTGATTGACTTATTTATTTTTCCAATCAGCAACTAAGAGAAAAAGATAAAGAAAGAATATTTTCATAATTTTTACGGTGTAGAGTCGTTTTTGGAACGGATGCACGCATGGTTATTGTATGGGTATATTGTATGCTTAGCACTGCGCCTGTTTCCTGACCACTCGAGCCAAGCTACCACAGTGTGTTCGAGGAGTCCACCACCACCCTGCGGAGTGGGAGTGGGCTGGTTCCAACATAAATTGGTGTTCAGTGGTGGGATAGAGCTGTGCCTACATATACTCAACAATAACTGTGGGTAGTCCATAGGCCTACACCGGGAGTTTTCTCACAGCGGCCTTCCTAATTGTGGGTTTTTGTTTTTTCCAAATTTACTCTGGTGGTGGGAGGAGGTATTATTAAAGGTACCCCCCTGCATTGTTACTGCACAAAACCTGTCCTCTGACCTGAGTGGGCAAGATGGAGTTTGTACTAGAAAATCTAGAAACGTACACTGTGGCCCAACTCAGGGAGTTTTGCCAGCGGGAGGGGGTGTACTGTCCCCCAGGAGCAAAGAAGGGTGCACTCCAAACCAGCTTAAGGGCTTGGGGGGAGGCACGCAGGGAAAGCAAGGCTGAGGAGAAAGACAGGGATGGAGAGCCTGACCCCGAGGGGGCTGAGATGTACCAACCTGAGGTGGGGAACCTGTCCGCAGGGCCGAGGACACTTTCTAGGGGGGGCAGCCGTGCCTCTAGCGGGGGCTTGTCTGAAGTGGAGTTAGCAGACCGGAGGGAGAAAAGACAGCTCACATGGGACTTAGCAAAGCTGGAGAAGGAAAAGGAGGAGCAGAGGATGGCCCATGAATTGCGACTGAAAGAAATAGATCTTCAGATTTTGAGAATCGGGGCACAACCTGTTCCTAATGGTGGCAGCCAAAACCAAGAAATCACCAGGGAATCCAAACCCTACCTGCCAAAGGACATAGTAGCTAGCTATGGGGCGGGTGACGACATCGCCAAGTGGCTAGCAGCCTATGAGGTCTCGTTGAGGGCCCATGGGGTTCCAGTGAAGTACTGGGGAGGGGGATTGTATAAGTACATGCCTCCAGCTGGTAGGGATGCTTTATTGGCCCTCGAAGAGGATGAGCAGACCCACTACCCCACCATGAAACTGGCGCTCATCAGAAAGTTTGGTCTAACACCTGAAAAGTACAGACAGAAGTTCAGGGGTAGTCACAAACTGGGCACACAGAATTGGGTGGACTTCCTGGACTATGCAAAGAAGACACTGGAAGGTTGGATTCAGGGCAGTGAAGTAAGGAACTACGAGGAGTTGTTCGACCTAGTACTGAAGGAACACCTGCTCGAGAAATGTTTCCCTGAACTGCGGCAACACCTGGTGGATAGCAAGCTGACCAGTCCCCGGAAGCTTGCTGAGGAGGCGGACATTTGGGCTAGTACCCGGGTGTCCACAAGGGGGACTGGAGGGGATACTCAAAAGGCCGGACAGGGCGCCCCCCAGAAGAAAGAGGGAGGGGAAAAGAAAAAGGAGTTCTCCAAAGGCCCCCAAAATAACTTCCAAGGGAAGGGAACAGGATTCACCTCTAAGGCTAACCCACCCAGAAACCCTAATCCTGGCCAGAGTCAGCAGCCAAGGGTTGTCCATTGCTACGAGTGCGGTGGCGTTGGACACTATAAAGGAGATCCGAAGTGTCAGAAACGATCACCCCCTCCCACTGGAGGAAAGACCCCCGGAGTAGCTAGTGCAGTGCTCGGGGAGGAGATGCCCTTAACTAAGGGAAGGGAGTGGGCGGGTGTCACTTTAGTGTCCCTGGGAGAACGGGAGATGGTTCCTAAGATCCAGGTGCCCGCAAATACCGCAAAGTATGGGCAGTGGGTCACCATCAACGGCCAAAGAGGGGAGGCTCTGAGAGACACGGGAGCCAGTATGACTATGGTGCGTAGTCAACTGGTGTCTCCAGAGCAGGTAATTCCCGATGTACTCCACCCAGCCGCGATGGCTGACGGCAGAACAGGTCACTATCCAGTGGCCGAGGTTCCCTTTGAATGGGGGGGGGTTGCAGGTTCACTTCGAGTTGCCGTAAGCCCTGCCGTGCCAGTCGATTGTCTGCTGGGCAATGACATGGAGCACAACGCTTGGAAGGAGGTGGAATACCGGACTCATACCGAGATGCTGGGTACACCTGACTGGGCCTGTGTTAGCACAAGGTCCGCGACTACCCGAAGAGGGAGTTCATTTCGGCTGGAGCCTGGAACAAAGGCCCAGCCAGCTGCCAGTCAAGGGAAGAACCGAGGACAGGAGGAGCCTGCCTCGGCGTCTCCACCCCGTAGGACGGATAGGCCACCGGAGGTGGTGGACCAGGAGTCTGCGGAGGGGGACGTTACCAACCTGGAGGACCTACCCATCCCGGCCGGGTGGCACGTGGAGGGAGGCCCGTCCAGGGAGGAATTCTGCCAGGGCCAGAGGGAGTGCCCTACCCTTGAGGGGCTGAGGCGACAGGCCGAAGCCCAGGCAGCAGGGAACGTTGAAGGGAACTACAGTGTTTACTGGGAGGATGGCCTCCTCTACAGTGAACCCAAGGCACCCCTACACGGATCGTCACGAGCCTTGGTAGTTCCTCAACGTTATCGAGCCTTCCTTCTGGAGTTGGCTCACGAGATACCATTGGCAGGACACCTGGGGCAGGACAAGACCTTCGCCCGTCTTGTCCCACACTTTTACTGGCCTCAGATGAAAGTGTCGTCCGATACCTACTGCCGGACATGTGTGTCTTGCCAAGCCAGTGGGAAAACAGGGGTGAAGCTGAAAGCTCCCCTGGAACCACTTCCTGTCGTTAGCACCCCCTTTGAAAGGGTGGGCATCGACATTGTGGGTCCGTTAGATCCGCCAACATCAGCTGGTCACAGGTTTATCCTGGTCCTGGTGGATCATGCCACACGGTACCCAGAGGCAATACCTCTGAGGACCATAACAGCACCTGTTGTGGCAAGGGCCCTGATGGGAATCTTTACCCGAGTGGGTTTTCCCAAGGAAGTTGTGTCCGACAGGGGGACCAACTTCATGTCAGCATATATGCGGGCGATGTGGAAGGAGTGTGGAGTGACCTACCGGTTCACAACTCCTTACCACCCCCAGACCAATGGTCTGGTGGAAAGGTTTAACAAAACCTTAAAAGGCATGATCAGAAGTCTGCCTGAAAGCCTGCGGAGGAAATGGGACGTCCTCCTACCCTGTTTACTTTTTTCCTACAGGGAAGTGCCACAGAAGGGAGTGGGCTTCAGCCCCTTCGAGCTTCTGTATGGGCACCCTGTACGTGGACCTCTTAACCTGGTGAGAGACGGATGGGAAAGAACTCCCAGAAAGCTCCCCCAGGATGTGGTGAGCTACATGCTGGCCTTCCGGAGCCAAATGGCTAAGTTGTGGAAGCAAGCTTCTGACAACTTGGAAGCCAGCCAAGCAGTGATGAAGGCGTGGTATGACCACAATGCTCACCCGGTGGAGTTGGAGCCTGGCCAGAAGGTGTGGGTGATCGAACCCGGAGAGCTTAGCACCCTCCAGGATCGCTGGTCAGGACCCTTTGAGGTGTTGGAGAAGAAGGGTAAGGCTACCTACTTGGTGGACCTGAAGACCCCTCGTCAGCCCCTGCGGGTGCTGCATGCCAACCGCCTCAAACCCCACCACGAGAGGCCCGAAGTCATCTTGATGATGGTGACTGACGGAGGAGAGGACGTGGAAAGCGAGCCTCTCCCTGATCTGTTTGCGTCTCAAGAGAAGGATGGGTCGGTGGAGGGAGTGAATCTCTCCCCATCTCTAACTCCTGAACAGCAGGAGGACTGTCGCCAGGTCCTGGGGCAGTACGCTTCGTTGTTCTCCCTTGTCCCGGGTAGGACTCACCTGTGCGTCCATGACGTGGACACAGGAGACAGCCCACCTGTGAAGTCCAAGATCTACCGGATGTCAGACAAGGTGAAGGCCAGCATTCATAGTGAAGTCACTAAGATGCTGGAGCTAGGAGTGATCGAACCTTCTAGCAGCCCCTGGTCCAGTCCGGTGGTACTAGTACCAAAAGCTGCACCACCGGGTGCCCAACCAGAACTGAGGTTCTGTGTGGACTATCGGGGACTGAATTCAGTGACCAAAACTGATGCTCATCCGATCCCTAGGGCGGATGAATTGATTGACCGGCTGGGAGCTGCCCAATATCTAAGTACCTTTGACCTTACTTCAGGGTACTGGCAGATCTCTTTGACTGATGGAGCAAGGGAAAGGTCAGCCTTCTCCACGCCCAATGGCCACTACCAGTTCTGTGTGATGCCCTTTGGGCTCAAGAACGCACCTGCCACGTTTCAGCGCCTGGTAAACCAGATCCTCACCGGAATGGAGAGTTTCTCTGCTGCTTATCTGGATGACATAGCCGTCTTCAGTAACAGCTGGGAGGATCACTTGCGTCACCTGCAAGCTGTTCTCCAGGCCCTGAGACAAGCTGGATTGACGATCAAGGCCAGCAAGTGCCAGATCGGGCAGGGGTCGGTAGTGTACCTTGGACACTTGGTGGGTAGGGGAGCGGTGCAACCCCTCCAGGCGAAGATCGAGGCCATCATGGCCTGGGAACCCCCCAAGACACAGACTGAGGTCCGAGCATTTTTGGGCCTCACGGGATACTACCGCCGCTTCGTGAAGGGGTACGGTACCATCGTAACCCCCCTCACGGAGCTCACGTCCAAGAAACAACCTCGACGGGTAGTCTGGACGGAGGCTTGTCAGCAAGCCTTTGAGAGATTGAAGAAAGCCATGTGCGAGGCCCCGGTCTTAAGGGCCCCAGACTTTTCCAAGAAGTTCATTGTCCAGACAGATGCATCAGAACATGGCATTGGGGCAGTGTTATCGCAACTCAACGAAGAGGGTCTGGATCAACCCGTGGTCTTCCTATCCCGGAGACTACTTCCCAGGGAACAGAAGTGGAGTGCAATAGAGCGTGAAGCCTTTGCAGTGGTATGGGCTCTGAAGAAGTTGCGGCCATACCTGTTTGGCTCGCACTTCCTAGTTCAGACCGACCACAGACCCCTCCGTTGGCTGATGCAAATGAAGGGGGAGAATCCCAAGTTGTTGAGGTGGTCTATTTCCCTACAGGGGATGGACTTTCAGGTGGAACATCGGCCTGGAGTGGACCACGCCAATGCAGACGGTCTCTCAAGGTATTTCCGCCTTAGTGATGAGAACTCCCAAGGGGTTGGGTAGCTCTCCCCACTTTCAGCTGGGGGGGACGCGTGTTAGACCTGTCAGCCCTTTGGGTGGTCCCTCCTCATCATTATTTATTTTGTCCCACTTTTGCCTCAAACCCTGTTTGAATTTTTCCTTTTTGGGGAACCACCAGACTTTTTCGTGTTGCTACAGATTCAGGGAACCATTTTAGCTACCCCTGAAACTTCTGTCTGAGGGCCTGGAGCACAAAATGGTGGCCACCTGTGACATCACCAGCATCCACTGGAACCTACCAGCACCTTCCAGAACATTCCAGGAGATTCCAGAACCCTGTGACCGTTGGAGGCGGTTTAGAATGTTGGGAGGTTAAGAGAGAGAGTTGGCAGTTGGAGCTGGCAGTTGGCACCTGACTGGTGAAGAGAGAGGAGCACAACAGTGAAGGAGGAAGGAGTGAAGCAGCAGGGGTGGAAACTTGTGCCTGGAGTGGGGTCCATAAACCCACCCTTGATACTTGTCCCTACTGATGGATCCCAGCCTGTAGCCCTGTGTGGGAAGAAGACAGAAAAACCCATCCTAAGGACCTGGACAGCAGGAACAGGCCTTAGAACCAAGAAAACAGCAAGATTCTGACCTGAGAACTGGTTTCCCTGGAGTCCGGCGTCGAGTAGCCTGAAGATCTGGAGCCCGAGGTGGAGAAGCGGCGCTGACTGAAGTAGCAGACGTCGTACCCGGAGCCGCCTGAGGTCGTGAGAGGGCGCCGACGGAGGTCGTGAGGAATACCAGAGGTCGAGGAGGAAGTGAACCGAGGTCGAGCGAGCGGCGTCATCGGAGGAGTGAAGTCCGCCCTCCGGAGTCGTCGGAGACCGAGGTAGAGGTGAACCGGAGGTCGGGAGTGAGGATCGCACTCCGGAGTCGCCCGGAACCTGAGAGGAGGAGCACCGGAGGTCGGGGGTGAGGATCGCACCCCGGAGTCGCCGGAAGTCGACATCGAGGCCAGGCCGGCCGACGTCATCGGAGCCGAGAGCGCCATCGGACCGGAGCCGCCCGAAGTCGACATCGTGAAGAGACTGCCCGACGCCGTCGAATCGGAGGTAGAGATCGAACCGAGGCCGCCGACATCGGACCGGAACCGCCTACCGGCGTCGTCAAAGAACTGACATTGTGCCGAGGCCGCCGAGACCGAACCGGAACCGCCTCACGGCGTCGACACGACTCCAGCGGCGTCGGAACATCAGAAAAAGGGCAGTAAGTGGAGTAGAGGGCGCCTAAGGCCCTGTGGAGACCTGAGAGACTGCTCTAAGGGGCTAGGGAGGTGCTGAAACCAACCTGACTGTGCCTGGGGTGAACTGGGACTAACCTAGAGAGGTTGTGTGGAGAGAGAAAGCCAGGGCACTGGTATTCCCCCCTTTGATCTACCTCAGTTTAGGCCTCAGCCTTGTCCCAGCCAGGGAGTAGCCTCCCCCCTCAAGCCTTCCACAACCCTACAAGCTGTGCCTGGGCCAAATCAGCCCTTAAGAATTGAAATGTCAACTGATTACATGAGTGTTGCTGTATACTTTTAATTATTTATTGGGGGTACTGTATTTATTGAGTTTTTACCTATTTATTGCTGCACTATATTTATAGGTCCACAGGACTTGTTGGTGTACAATATTTATTGGTACAGTATTTATTGCCTCAAAGTATTTAATTGTCTGTATATATTGCACTTGTATTTATGCCCTGTTATTTATGATCACCCCTATTTATTCCATCAAACAGCCAATATTTATTTGACCTGCACTATTTAAAATTGTATATTGTGATTGACTTACTTATTTTTCCAATCAGCAACTAAGAGAAAAAGATAAAGAAAGAATATTTTCATAATTTTTACGGTGTAGAGTCGTTTTTGGAACGGATGCACGCATGGTTATTGTATGGGTATATTGTATGCTTAGCACTGCGCCTGTTTCCTGACCACTCGAGCCAAGCTACCACAGTGTGTTCGAGGAGTCCACCACCACCCTGCGGAGTGGGAGTGGGCTGGTTCCAACAGGAAGGTTAACAGTTTCACAAAATAATAGTTCCAAAAAACTCGTGCTCTCCCAATTCTTAAGGACAGACGGGGTCTTCAGGTAGGCACGAGATAATAAAAGCCAACGCACATTTCGGTGTTGGGCCCACGAGGGGCTACACCTTCATCAGGGCACAGGTGGTAACAAACGTGTGGGACACACAATAGACACCTTTAAATCAGGCAGGTGGCTAAGGATAGCCCTCTACTCTAGGGATGGAAATTTTTCGGGGCCTCAGGGGGCTCAACATAGCGGTTCTGAGAAGTTAAAGGGGCAGCAAGCTCAGGGTTTGTTCATCATACAACAACATCACAGCGAGTATCCAACGTGAGGGGCCAAAAGCGCCAAATGTTAGTTCCGATAACAGTGTTAGATGCGTCTGTCGAATACACCGGATAGGGGAATGAATTAATTCTGTGGGTAGTTTAGCAGCGATGAGGCAGATGACCGGGTAGCATCATCCGAGTAGGGGCAAAACGGCTTCCGGGATGATGCTTCTCGGAACCGCTCTGTTGAGCCCCCTGAGGCCCCGAGAAATTTCCATCCCTAGAGTAGAGGGCTATCCTTAGCCACCTACCTGATTTAAAGGTGTCTATTGTGTGTCCCACACGTTTGTTACCACCTATGCCCTGATGAAGGTGTAGCCCCTCGTGGGCCCAACACCGAAACGTGCGTTGGCTTTTATTATCTCGTGCCTACCTGAAGACCCCGTCTGTCCTTAAGAATTGTGAGAGCATCAGTTTTTTGGAACTATTATTTGTTGAAACTGTTAACCTTCCAATATTGATGGTTTTATGTATGAAATAATTAGTTTTTTTTAAATTATGTGTTTGTCGAATAAATGAGTATGTCGTGGGAATGAATGTGTGTATGAATGTCTAGTGTGGGACCTATACATGTTTGCATCATGCAATTTATCATTTATTCTTTCTTTTCAATGACCATTATCTTGACTCTTCATATTTAAATAAACTGATTTTGATAATCCTTTATCCTACGTCCTTTTGCTCCTTTGGGTCAGTCACGGTTTGTGGTTGTCTATTTAATCCAGACCCAGCTTTGGGCTTATTTATATCTCTTTGCTGTAGGCAGTTGGTAATTTCTATTGATACTTTGATTCTATGTTCCCCTGCCCCCTCTGCCTACCCATCTGATCTTCAGGGGTCCCCCTTCTATTGGATATGAATGTGCAGCCAGAGAAGCCCCGTCCGCTGCAGTACTAATCACCTGATTAGAAACCAGCGCCCCTTCTTGGAGAATCTCTGCAAAATCTTGACTGTCCTCTTGTGGCAGCTTTTCTTTAAAACGCCGCAAAGAATCCCATAAGGACCTGTTCTAGCATCTGAACAGGGCGGCAGCGCTTGATACCCTCAAGGAAGATGCTGCAGATCCGCAAACCTTTCTACCCCAAGAGTCCTGGGCTCGACTCTCCTTGTCTGGAGGGACAGAGGATGAAGAAGCGACTGCATGAGTTTTCCTTGCTGCCGCGATGATCACCGAGTCCGGTGGGGGATCTGACTTTAAAAATAAAGGATATATTTTTTCTGAATCCTCGCTGGGGCAGCTTTAATCGAGGATGGGGTGAGAAAAAAAGGCCATCACTGGTTCGATAAGACCAGGAACCAGTGGGAGCAAAGGTCTGGACATAGACCGTTGATGAACAGTCTCGAATATGATAGAGGTGGAAGCCTGCGGAGCTGACATATCGATGTTCAGTTTCAGTACTCCTCTAGTGAGGACATCGTGAAAAGTACTGATGTCATCGATAGGTGACACTCTAGAAGGAGGGCTATCCATAAGGGTAGGTGAATATTCCCCTTTTTGAAGAGTGAGATGACGAAGAAGACCAAGACGGTGTTCTCGTTCTCTTCCAATGAGCATGAGATGGTCTATGCTCTGGAGATTTATCCTGACGATCTCTGGTCTGAGCAACAGGTGATCTGTCCACCTCCTGTGCTAAACGTTCTAACGGGGATCTGTGTAGTGGACTGGAATAGTTCAAAGGCAGTCTAGCTTGCTCAGAAGCATCTTTCTGCCAATGGCTGATAGGAAGGAGCCATCTTGGCAACAGATGTACTGAAGGAGACCTTTGCCTTCTTGGTGACATTGGTCTTGGTGATTGTCGTGCCTCTGGAGATGGAGAAGAAGAACTTCTCGTCGAAATAACTTGAGGAGAGCTCGCCGCTGAAGGTGATGACTCCATGCGGCCTCTGGAGGTTGAACAGTTCCTGGAGGAGTGATGTGACGTCGAAGGGGAATGTCTTGACGTCGAACGACTATATGTGACCAGCACCGGTGAGTCTTTTGAGAGGGATCTTCTCCTCGACGTCGACCTCTCTCCTCGCTTCGATGTCAAATATCTTGACGCAATCGACCTCAACCTAGAGCTTCTGGGAGAAGTTAGTGTGTGAATCGACTGAGAACTCCTTCTCGACGTCGTGTCCTTACTTGATGTTGACGGAAACCATCTCGACGTCGAACGCCATCTGGAATACTTGACTTTGGGTCCAGACGACGAATCTTTCTTCGTCGATGAAAAAGATTTGGTTCTTGACGTTGAATGCCGCCTGGTTAGCGTCAACAGAGGAGTCCGCTTCGGCGTCGAATGCCTAGTACCTGGCGAAGACGATGCCTGTCTCAACGTGGACAGTCGCCTGGTTGACGGCGATGGAGACACTTGTTTCGACGTCGATCGTCGTCCTACTGGCAACGATGAGGCCTGTCTCGACATTTACCGCTGTCTGGTTGACGGCAACGGAGACGCCCGCTTAGACGCCGATCGCCGCTCTATTGGCGACTGCGGAGCATGTCTCGACATCGAACACCATATTGGAGGCGGCGACGGAGATCCAACTCAAGACGTTGTGCGACCACGCACCAACGAAGATCTACTCCTCGGCGCCGATCGTCGCCGGGTAGATGACTGCGGAGGGTGTGACATACCTACAGTCTTCGAAGACGACCGGTGTTCTCTCAACGTAGAGCCCGCCGTCAATGGTCTTCTTATCGACGTTTTCGCTGCCGGTGAAGGTATTTTCAGCACTGATCCCGACGCTGAGGGAAAGCAAACTGGAACATTACTTCTGGATGATGATCTTGCTCTCTCCTTCCTCTTCTTAACCGGAGACCTGCCCCTCGAAGGAGCTTTACCCTTTCCAGTCAGCCCATAAAGACGAATTCTCTCTCGGTCTTTCAGAGTACGCCTGGACAGGGGATGACAATGTTTGCAAGTCTTAGGATCATGATCCTAAGGAAGGCACAGGAAACAGACAGAATGCGAGTCAGATCTAGCCTCCTTTTTGCCACAGGAGGGCAAGTGTCAAAGAGAGACGGCATTTCGGAGTGGAAAAATATGCCTAATTCTCTCAAAAAAAGTAGAAATCTACTTTAAGAGCCAAAAGATGCCAAAGTAAGTCGGTTTTGGCCAAAAAATAGATATTTTCTAACAGAAATCAGAAGAAGCAAGAGCTGAAGTAACCAGGGTCCTGACAGAAAGAGCCGGAAAGAACAACTGTCCTAACTGTCACCCCTGAGGCATGATGGGAAGCTAGGGGTCATGGCTGCCTTAAAGGCACAGTGCCAGTTTATTTCTATGTGTTTCTATGAGGTTAGCTTTTCAGCTGTTCACACGGAGTGTTTTCTGCAATGCAGCCTGTGAGCTGGCAATTCTGTCCTTCCTCTTTGCAAGATTATGTTTTCTCTGCTGCACATTAAAGCAGTTCAAATCCTCTTTGTTTTATTCACTATTTAGTGTTGAATGTATATATGTGTGCAAAGCAAATTCTTGTAGTATTGCTCAGCTCTTTTCTGTATGAACGGCTGTATTTGTGAATATATATATATTCACTGAAAAAACCATAGGTTTCAGGCACGTTATAGTTAGGAATTGGCATTTAAAAAACCTTAGAAATTCACTGAAAAAACCATAGGTTTCAGGGGCGTTACAGTTAGCTGGACATTTCCCTCGTACAAAACCCTAGAAATTCCCCTTTTATAGTAATGTAATATATGACGTCATCAGCAGTGCATTGCGGGGGCGCGAGTTATAGTTAGCTGAACTAACTATAACAGGGGAATTTCTAGGGTTTTGTACGAGGGAAATGTCCAGCTAACTGGAACGCCCCTGAAACCAATGGTTTTTTCAGTGAATTTCGAAGGTTTTTTAAATGCCAATTCCTAACTATAACGTGCATGAAACCTATGGTTTTTTCAGTGAATTTCAAAGGTTTTTTTAAATGCCAATTCCTATCTATAACTTATCTCTGAAGATTTCATGTTTAATTATTTTGATTGCATTTCTATATTTTTCAAATTCAGTGTGTCATTTCATTAATTGGGTTTTTCAAACTTTTTTTATATTTTTCAAAATATTTTTTTAACTATATGTGCAAAACTTTATTTGATATATATTTTTTCCATGTTTTTGGATCCGCGCACCCTAAGCGCACCGTTCTTGATCCCTACGCGATAGCATCCGCACATAGTATGCGTCAGGTACGTGGTTAGTGCGCGATTCCAATGCGACCGGTACGCGACTCCCAGCCTATACGCGACACGTTCGATGTACGTAACGCGACGTTTACGCGCTTCCGCGATGCGTAATCTGCGTCTATGACGCAGTGGGTGCGCGGATCCCAAGAAGTATTTTACATTTAAAAAAACATATTTATGTATTTCATGTGAATATTAATTGAAGACAAACTCTAAACTAGTCTTAAAAGTAATATATTTTGACATCTAATCCTATATTTATTTTTAATTCAATTTCACGGATGCGCGCTGCGTACGCGCAGGGTGCGCGGATCCCATGTGACCTGCAAAAAAAGATTTGATTGGTTCATTACACTTCCTGTTCTAACTACTGAAAGACCCCACCCATTTCAATCATTCTTCTTTGAGCTTCTTTGGAGAACCACCTCTTTGGAGAGAAGAAGATTTTTTAGACTAAGTTTACACTTGGCTCTAACTTTTTTCAACCAAAAATGGCTTCAGAGCAGCAGGCATCACCTGCATCACCTCATACTTCTGAGGATGAATTTTTGCTGGAGTTACCACGCAAAGAACGTTTCTCTTCAGTGGTGTGGAAATCTTTTACTTTTCCCGAGGGGCAGAATAAAACCAATGCCACCTTGGTCACATGCAAGATTTGCAAAAGAGTCCTATCGAGAGGGGACCCTAACAAGCAATACTCTTGCGGCACGGCAAGTATGATGAAGCACATGAGGACCCTTCATCCAAACAATCTTGCAAAAGAAGAGTGCCGACGGATGAGAAACACTCCTGCTCCTGCGCCATCCACCTCATCGCAGCCGAGCACATCAAGAGTGCATCCATCAGACCAAACCTTGGACATCCGTCCTCAATTTCAATTTTTAAAAGTGCTCTGCACTAAGTGCAATAAGACTTTGTGCTATGGCGAGCAGTCGATCGATCTGATCTGCCGCCGCCAAGAAAGTCACATTTGCTAGTTTTTTTTTTTATTGTTCCCTTAAGTTCATTGTTTGGTTTCTCCTGGTTTTTTTTCTTCCGAAAAACCAACAAAAAAAAAACAAACAAAAAAAAAAAATCACAAAATTGTTAGAAAACCCCCCAAAAAATATAAAAGAAGAAAAAAAAAAGTTCTAGAACTAACTTTCCTGGTTTAAAAAAAGAGCTAAATTTCTTTGTTAGTGTGTGAAAGTTTAGATGAATGTATGTGTAGTACGTAATTGACTGAATGAATGCATGAGTAGCGTATGGTGAATGTATAAGTGCAGAACTATAAGGAAGTGCTGCAGCATCACACAGTAACCTCTTTAACTGCAGTGTGCTGTAGTACTTCCGAAGCACAGGGATGCAACATATGTACATAAATATGTTGCAAATCTATGCTTCTGTCTGCACGGCTGCTTAAACTGCAGCCATGTGGTGACACAGGCACCCTTGCACCATAGTGCAAGGATATCTGTGTCATGTGCTGTTTGTTTTTCTACAGGAAGACACACCTTCCTGCACAAAAACAATGAGAAAATGCATTTTTCTCCTTCAATGTATGCTGAACATTTCAGCATGCATTGAAGATATAAAAATGTGGAGAAATTAAAACAATTCTCCTTGTTGTGCTTTCCTACACCAATTTTGAATGGTGCAGCATTCACACACTTATCGAGATGTATGATTTCTGATAAATCTAGACATGTGTCTTTTTCTATGAGGATTAAGTGCAATCATGCACAACAACACTTATAGAACACCCTTTCAACACAAAGTGGTCTAAAAACAAAACACTTGAGCTTAATTTTTATCTCCCAACAATTTCATTTTTTTGCCCTTGGATTCGCGAACCCACCGCGAGAGGATCCGTGCATCCAACGCGATAGGATGCGCGCACCATGCGCGCATTTCGCCATTTTTTTTTTTTAAAAAGGGGGGGCCCCAGGGGGTCTTTCTGGGACCTCCTAAGCACCTCTAGAGGGTCAGAGTATTTCCACTCTGCCCCCTTTATATGTTTTACACACTTATTCCCCTTGCTTCTTCAGCCTCGCTTCTACCGAGGCAGAAAATGGCCGGCAACAGTTCCTGGTTTCGAATGTAGAGAGACACTCGACAGCCAATTAGCATTCAGCGCGCGATCGGGAGGGTGCACGCTCAGTTGGGGGAGGGTGCGCGTACGGTGCGTGTACGGTCCGCGGATCCTCCGCGGCCATAGATATCACTAACTTTTTTACCCTAATTTTCTCAGGAACTACTGAACAGATACACACCATTTATGCAAAAGGCACGAGTCTGAACGGAGGACTACCTCTTTGCCAAATTTGGTGTCATTCCGTTCAGCGGTTCGGGCTGTAGCTGCGACAACAGATCCTATGGGAAATTGCATGGGGAAAACGCGTTTTGGGACCCCCCTTTTTTTCTCGGCCCCGCTTGACTAATCACCACAAAACTTTCAGGGTCGGAGCGGAGCTGGCCAAAAGTTTGGAAAATTTCGCGAGGATTCGTCAACCGGCGCCAGACTTATTGGGAATAGAATGTTGCAGATTTCCTAGGGAAAATAGGTCCGAACTATAACTATCTACTGGCGACCGCCAGTAGATAATATATATATATATATATAGCTTCATATATGTTTCTCACATATATGTATATATTGCTTTTGGGGTCCACGCGCATTGGGCGGGAATATTCATAGGCTTAGGACTATTGATGAGGATCCCCTGGAAGAGAAGGGTCTGGACTTTTGTATGGGGCTGGAGATGCCCGTCATCAAGGTGCAGGGATGCCCCCAGAAACACTATAAAATATGGAAAAGGTGGGCGGAATACAGAGAGCCATGTTTGGAGCATATCCCTCCTGCTTTTGCTGTCGAGGAATTGCCGGGATGATGGTATCATATAGTAACCTAGATGTTGAACATATTCACTCTCAAAATGTATGTCTCAGATATATGTATCCAAGACCTGCTACTGTGCTTTGTAATTTTGATATGGCTCTATTGTTTGCTTTTAAGAGTTTTGTTCCACTACGTTAAGTGCATGAACAAAGTTATCACAATAGTGAAAATGTTGAGATCATTAATGCTGTCCATTTCTGTATTTTATAGGTGTTCATTGAGACACCAAACCTATATCGGCTATCAACAATAAAATTACGTTATGAGAAAAAAAACAACCAAAAAGTTGTGGTGTTCAAGGATCAATATTACAAATATAAATAAGGGGGTGGAGAAATTCCAACATACGAAAGAAAACCCCGTCTTACTATAATAGATACATTAGGTCAAAAAACTACGCTCAGAACAGCTAATTCTTTGACACATCACTTTTATTTAATAATTATTTTACATTTCATTACATATATCATAATATTGCACAATTTGTCTCAGAATACACTCGCATTGATTTTTAATAGTAATCTTAAAATATTACCAAAAATGTGTTTCTCTAAAACCACCACACCACACTCACTACCAGTCATCCAATACACCAACTACCCCTCCCATTCATTAGAGCCTTCCACTTTCATAAAACACATATACAACTTGTATAAAAACACAATTCTTATTTCAATTCATTTTTGTGATTGCTCAGAAGGATCTCAAAATGTAATTCTGCAGGTCGTTTGGAGGCCAATTCTGGGACAAATGAAAAGTGGCTTTCCTGATGAAGGCATTTTCCAATGAAGCACATATAGAATAAACCTTATAGCCCCTGAGAGTTAACTCTATAGCCACTGAACAAATATATACTGGCTACAATCATGAAAGGAAAAGTTAAGGAAAATGTACACAAGTTATATATTCAGAAACAACATATTGAAATAATTGTATATTATAAACGCATTGATTCCCGCCAAATGAGAAATGTGTTTTATACAAGATGTATATGTTTTTATGAAAGTGGAAGGTTGTAATGAATGGAGGGGCGGGGGTAGTTGGTGTGTTGGATGAACGGTAGTGAGTGTGGTGTAGTGGTTTTCGAGAAACACATTGTTTTGTAATGAGATCTTCAAATTACTATTAACTATACATTGTGAGTATATTTTGGGACAAATTGTGTAATATGATAAATGAAACTTACAGAACGATTAAATAAAAGTGATGCGTAAAGGATGAGCTTTTCTGAGCATAAACAGTTTCTTGACTTAATGCATGTACATATTATGGTAAGACTAGTGGTTTCCTTTCGTATTTTGCAAGGATTAATATTATCCACTTATGCTATTTAATCTTTACATGGCCATTTTTCTTAGAGGATAAGACCCCATGCTGTCAATCTGCTAAAATTTGTAGACAACATGCAGATTGGGTTAAAAATCTTAAAGGATCTTAATGCTATGGCACTTCAACTCTCTAATAGTGTAGCTATGGTCGGAGAAATGGAGACAGGGACATCATTTCAAATTATATGGTAACCGAACAGAGCCATTGTCCTTTAAAATGTAATTCTTTATGTAATGTCATTTTGGCTGATTTCACATGGTCCTAAACCAGCGCCAGCACTATGCGTCAAGAACTTTGGAGTCCAAAGTAGACTCCAATCTGTCATTAGAAGAACAAATTAGTACTGCAACTGATACTAAAGTCTGCAGCTGGATTGGTCTTTAATCTAAAGAGATCATGTATCACAAGCATTGGCCTCCCTTCATGGGCCTCAGCCTAAGAACCAATTGTTTTCAAATCTTTATCTTTGCTACATAAAATCATGTATTCGACAAGACAAAATGTTTAAGTGTCGTTCTGTGTGGTATAACCCAATACGTTCGGAGATCGAGCAATATATCACATTAAGTAAACCTGCGAGTCCAGCATGTCTCTTTGGGTGGCAGAGCCTTTTCAATCGCTGTTGAGAAAAAAAAACTGACTGAATAGTCTTCCTGAAAATCTTGAAAAAGAAGCCAATCTTCTGAGATTTAGGAAAATGTTGAAGACTTGACTCTACTTCAAAAGAGATTACACGTGGCTATCAACCCTAATTTAAGGTGGTGCAGTTTCGGTTTGTTTTGCTACCTTGTAGAGCTGTTCTTTTGATTTAGGTGGGCTTAAAAAACTCCATAACCAACACATAAACCAAAGCATTTAGTTAAGCTTTACAAAGTCCATAACCAACACATACACTGAAGCCTAGTGTCTGTTTTTTTCTCGAACCAATGATTTAACGGAAACATACCTCTGCTCTCCATATAGGTTATTTTCCAGGTGCCATGTTTTAACATCATTGCACTCAATCAAATATCTTGTAGTCCTATAGTAGTGTAGACCAGCCAATACATGTTGCCCCATTCCCTGTGAGTGTTCTGCATAGAACTCCCCCAAAGTGTATTCAGGGGTATCGTCAGAAGATGCAGTCTGTGCGGATTGTAGTGAGCAGGTCTGTAATGATTAGGGTCAAGAAAAGTCTTTCCCTGGCAACTCTGTTGTCAGCATCTCCTACTTTAGTAAGCTACCAAGTCTATGTAATGAAGGGGATTTATCTTTTACTATATTGGTGAAGAATTTTATAGAAATAACACTCTCCATCAAAGAAAGCTTTGGAAGAGAGTTCTACAAACTGGAAATTTGTGTTAACTGTGAGGATTCATAAAAGTATACAGCACAGAAGAACCAAAGTCATCCCTACGAATGCCCAGAGGGATAAACTGATGATACGACTGGTGACACTGAAGGGATGGTGTAGAAAGTTTAAAAAAAAAGAAAGGCCTCCTGTTCCTACACCAAGGAGTTTCATTTGGGAAACAAAGTAACAACACAGTCACACAGGGAAAACAGTCATGCATGTAACAATTTACAAAACTCATCAAGACACTGCTGATTTGTAACAAGACTTTGCTTATCAATATGCTTTGTTCTCGGTGACAACCCAAGATCTGTAATTGTTCATAAGATATACAATTTATATGGTTGACCTGTAATATAAAACTTTGAGGATTACATGCAAGGGGAGAGTTTATTTGGCAAATAACTGTACTAGAACCTAGCATGAGTACTGTGGTCTGTACATATACAGTTAAAAGATGAATTAAGCAACAAAACGTAACATTCAAAAGTCTGGGTGTGGACAATGTTTTATGTTAGCAGCAGTGTGCACGTTTTTCGTTTGTACATGATGCCTTTACCATCAGATTTATAGACAACCAAATGAGACCCCTGTGGTAAAATGGGTTAGGTTCTGGCACAGTGTAGGCATTGTTAATACAACAGTAGCACCTTCAACTTAAATACTTTGATGAGTTTCAAATTACCGTGCCTTAGTGCGAGCAGAGAGTTAGATTTATGTTCCTTTTGTAGCTAAGGTGCCAAAGGATAGCATAAATTGAGAGTGTTCTTTTTGGCATTCTATTCACCATACCAAAAGGAGCCAGTGTAGCTTATGTGAGTTATTTCTGGAAAGGCCAGGTAAAACAAAGGCCTTGAAAAAGATTACACGTCACCTCCAACTGTACGCAAGACATGGCATCTAATTAGTAGTGCTTACAGAAGAGAAAAATCCACGTGGCAGCCTACTTACCTGTAACTATAGTTTTCCAGCGCTGATGTGTTTCATAGAGTCACATGCTCAAATCATTCCCTACCATTGTGGTGGGAGCCCAAGGTAACCTTACAAAAGCAGTATGAAAGCTTACCAGGAAGAAGGATCTTCCTGTGGTTCCTCATGAGGAGATTTATGTGAGGCCCAAAGCGAGTAGGTGACAATACTACTAGTTGCAGGTGATCTATAAACGAGTATAGTCCAGGCCAAGTTGTGGCAATTAGGATGATCCGTCATGGTCAACTTTTAAGTTTTGCAAGGACACCTGTGATAAATAGAAGGGGAAAGCATACCCACAAATCCACCACACAATGAAAAATTGTGAATAGTGTTAGTGTTGTCTTTCCCCATTCCTCACACAGTCTCGTCAGCAGACTGTCATTGAGTTCACGTTCATGTCAACTCTCCAACGTGTGGCTAAGGGAGTCAAATTGGTTGTTGTCTGCTCTGGGTAGTTTTATTCCACTTTTAGATATAGCTTGAATCTTATGGCCCAATGCCAAAAATGTTGAGCCTCCATCCAAAGTACTAAAGATTCTGTTTGTGGATAGAAAATATCAATATCATGCTGTCGATTTGAATCAAGACCAACAAATGACATGTGGAAGGAAAGACTGAAGGCCTCTCCTGATAGCCCTCAGTCTCACAAAATAATTTAAATGCACATTGTATATGTATCACCACCCCTTGACTAGGTTCTTGATGATAATTCTCCCAATCATTCCATCAATGCATCTGTAGTCCAGACTAAACGGGTTCAAGGTAATAGATACAACAGGACTACTCCTATGTTTTTCAGTGACTTGCACCATGGGACAGCCTTTCTCATCGTTGGTTGTCAAAAGAAAGAACAAGATATTGAGCCCACTGCGTGAGCATAGCTGTGAAGGTTTCAGATTGCTGTGTGAGACATTTTCATAAATTCAGTGCAATTATGAGTGACATTTCAACGACTATATGTGACACTTTCTCATGAGCAAAATTAAGCAATGAAGACGAGGGAAACATATCAGAAATTACACCCATTTGAGCAACGATTAACCCCAAGAAGTCACAGAAGTAAATAAAGTGTGCTAACGGCAGGCAGCTGAAAACTGAGGAGAGCAGAATCAGACTGCGTTACTGCACAGTTCTCAGACTCCGTACACTACAGGCCAGGGGCTCAGGTAGCTCAGATTGATGAAAGCATTCATTTTATTTATTAATAATAGCCATGGCAGGTTAGCAGAACTACTACATACCGGTATTGGGCTCAGACAGACACACTTACTTCAAGTTTCAAAGCGAGCTGTAGCCTCGGCGATTGGCGGGCCCCATGGTCGCATCAACTCGTGCAGTGGACCACTCCCCAGAGGCCAATGGCTTTGACTCAGCCGGGCCCTGCACGGACTGTCTCAGCCGCTGGCGCCAGTAGGGTCGAGTCGCAGGATGCCAGGGGCGTGCAAGCAGCACCCTATGTTATTGTTGAAATGCTTGCCTTGCTCACACGTGTAAAAGGAACAATTAATGGACGGAATGCTGAATAATGCAAACATTCTCCTCCAGTCACAAAGATCTGGGTTTAATCCATCATTCTTCTGCTCACCACGCCACCCCAGATGGACCCAGAAATATGCAAATCTGTCTTGACCCTTTTCCTCATGGAAACAGTCCAGCCGGAACTGCCAAGCCAGGTCCTCCCTGGACCAGAAACAAGCATCATGGGACCAGTTTCTGGGCATCACCCCTCATCAGCCAGGCTAGCTTTAATCCAGTGGCAGAGTGAGCACGGGACCCATGTCTGGGCATACCCTTCCCACGTAGGGCGACAAAAGGAACAATTAATGGACGGAATGCTAAATAATGCAAACATTTACCCCCAGTCAGGTCTGGTCACAGGATACCAGGGGCATGCATGCAGCACCCTATGTTAATGTTGAAATACTTGCCTTGCTCACATTTGTAGCAGGTTCGTCATCATGCTATGTTATTCTTTGTAATGTGCGACTCGTGCGTGCAGCGGGCACTGAGGGAGGATTGTAACTGAAACAAGTTTGTTGCAGTTAAACATCTGAACCAGCTGAACGCAACACATCGTGGGCAATTGGATTTATGCAATAAAGCTACCTTTTTGCACTTACTCGCCTTTGTTGATCTTCAAAGTCATTGCGTTTGGCGACGGAGTTCCTTTTTGCCTACAGTTGCACCCATGCTTTGGCAATTTTCAGACTTTTGCCTGGGTTTAGAGGTGTTCGATTTTTCCGCTGGAACTCACTTCATTGCAGAAACCCCCTTCCAGCACCCTCTGCCGCAGTTCACTCAGCCGCAGGGAGTCGCCGGGGTCAGGTCTCAGGTTTCATTACCGTGGGGTAAGCTGCGCTACCATTGCTGCTAGCAGCCAAAACTTTCTTTCTCAAACTGCCGCCTGCTCACGCCGCAGGCAGCAGAATCCACCTATTACAGAGACTGACCCTCAATGTCCTCACTTCACTGTCTGATACGGTCTCCTCAGTAGCCAATGGGCACTGACTCCCAACATCAGTGAAATGTATTGCCATGCGGCAAATCCTATTGTATTACATTGTAGCAGTCAGCTGGGAGCCCCCAAGTCTCCCCAGAGCAGCGCACACGCAGTTTCCACTCCAGCTGCTTTCAATCTGTAAATGGTGCAATAACAGCCAGTATTCCGGCTTGACAGCTTAGGAGGCGCTATAATTAGTGACTTTGCATTTTAGTGCGGTGATGCGGACCACCACACTGAAATGCGTTATTCTAACGCCTGACACGTGGTACTTGGCAGGGCTGCCTGAGACACGTTCGCAGAACAGGAGTCATAATACAAGACGACATTTTGCCTAGTAGACATTTCAGCAGGCGTACCTTGATATTTGAATGTTATGAACTCTCACTTGCCAAAGCTGCTACACTCACTTGCCTCTATGGCAAGTGATACACCTCCATATCCGTTGTGCCTTGGACTGCTCCCAGGAAATGGATCTTGCCTGAATAGTGCAGAGATGATTTTTCTTTGTTTAGTGTGAGTCCTGGTCTTTTGAAAAGCTGGATATAGGTTGTTGCAGAGTCGTCTGTGACTTACCTGGATGCACCCTTGACTAATCAATGTAGGGAGCGGACTCCTTATTTAGTATACCAGAAAGAGGAGTGCTGTGCAAAGAGTCCAGGAGTGGACAGGGACTTACACTAGCAATCCCAAGGTACTCGATCTAGGGTAGTGTGGTCAAGCAGCCTTAGGCTTAATGGATGTATCTTTTAGCACCAAGACCGTGCCCAAAGCCTGGAAACAGGCGGTGGTTCTACCTCTTAGAAAGAAATCTAACATCAGCTTTGAGAAATTAGAGAACCTTCGGCCGATGTCCCTTTTGCCCTATCTGGCTAAAGTGGCGGAAAAAACGGTAAATATGCAACTGATGGATTTCGTGGATAAGGCAGCTCTGCTACACGATACCCAGTTTGGTTTCCGTCCCCGCCATTCTACGGAATCAGCGCTTTTGATGGCTGTGGAGACCTTGCGCCAGGGGGTGGATGAGGGGCATACTATGGCCCTCATCCTATTGGACCCGAGTGCAGCTTTCGACACCGTAGCTCATTCCACCCTGCTACGGTGTCTGAATATTGGCGGAATAACTGGAGCTGCCCTCGCATGGATCCAGTCCTTTCTCACGGGGAGAAGCTTTCAGGTCCGCCAGAGCGAGTGTTATTCCAGGGATATTGGATTGGACCAGGGCGTACCCCAGGGATCGTCCCTGAGCCCCACCCTATTTAATCTTTATGTCTCCCCAGTGGCCCGTATTGCTGTGGGCCATGGTCTGTACATCGTGTCCTACGCCGACGACACGCAGCTGATTATCTCCCTCTCGCGAGCGCCGGGTCTTGCGGCGGACAGTTTCAGAGTCTGCATGCAAGACCTTGCAGCCTGGATGTCCACCAACTGCCTTAAACTAAATGGCAGCAAGACTGAGGTACTCGTAGTGGGGGGGAACCCATCTGTTTGGTCGTCGGCGTGGTGGCCTCCATGCTTGGGAGAGACTCGAACACCTTGCCAAGAAGTTCGGAACCTTGGAGTCTGGTTAGATGCTGACCTGTCTTTTGGACCGCAGATAGGACGTGTGGCGGGCGTCTGTTTCAGCGTCCTGAAAATTTACGGAAGATTTTAGATCTCCTCCCTACCCAGCCCGCAGAACGTTGGTGCACGCCCTTGTCACATCACGCCTGGATTATGGCAATTTGCTGTACCTAGGAGCAACCAACAAGGCCTTAAATCGCCTTCAGGTGCTGCAGAATGCGGCAGCTCGCCTCATTTTAAAATTTCCCAGAAGAGTGGCCTCTAATACCGCCCTTCGGACTCTTCACTGGTTGCCAGTGAGGAGCAGGGTGGAGTTTAAGGCCCTCTGTACCTGCCATCGCATCCTTACTGGGAAAGCGCCAATACCGCTCCAGAACTTGATCACCAGGTATGAACCAACACGTTCCCTTCGCTCCTCCCACGGAGGCCTTTTAAAGGTCCCGAGGATAAGGCGGGCTCGCATGGGAGGTAGATCTTTTCGCTACCTGGCGGCTAAGAGCTGGAATGCTCTACCTTTGGACCTCCGTCTTGAGTCATCTAAACTGGGCTTTAGGAGGAAGTTAAAAACATATCTATATACTCGCTAGCTTGCACAGTCTCATTGGTTGTGTCCGTGGGAGTCAATCTGTTTTAGCGCGGGGACACGCTTTGAGCGTAACCAAGAGCTTTATAAAATTCCCTTATTATTATTATTAGAGAGGAATGTTAGACATTTGTTGCACAGTCAATAAATGATGCACACACTCAAAAAGGAGACCCTGGCCAATTTAGTAAAAACTGTTATTTTTATATATATTTTTAACACCAAGAACATCACAATTGGGTAAGTAGTTTGTTTTGAGATATTACTATGTTTAAAGTATATAGGAATACACTGGCATTTAGCGAGGTATCACGGTTTTTCAGTATACAGAAATACACTGGCCTTTGCATCGGTAAAGAGGTAATGTTATCCTAAGGTAAAGAGACATTTACTGCATATGGGTACTTAGCAGTGACTTATGGGACTGTTCTGGATTTAAGGTAAGAATGGGGCAAGGTCCAAGCCAGCACCAACAGGTCACCTTGGGCGGCTCTGGGGCATCAAGGAGAAGAGGTGCAAATCAGCATCAGGTGCCCCGTTTAAATCAATGGGGAATGGTTTGGTTCAAAAGAGGCTTCAAGTAAGGACTGGAGGGCCAGTCCTGGGGAACCCACGGGGGGCTCAGTCCTTGAGGGTCTCCGGCACGAGGAGACCCCGTTGGCCCACTGGAACTCGGGCTGCGGACTCTTGTGCAGTTGTGCTTTCTCCAGCAAGGTCGTACTGCAGGAGACTTTACATATTTGGTTGCCTGCAAAAACAGGCTGCAGGCGGGGACTGGGGGACCAGTCCGGCCAAACCCAAAGATGGATTCAACTGTGGAGGTTCTCAGGACCCCGTGGGCACCGTTGGTCCTCTTCTCCTTTGGCTCAGGTGCAGTAGTGTCTTGAGGCATTCGGTCACGGCAGACCAAAGGCTCTCGCGGCTCCTGCTTTTCAGCAGAAAGAGGCTGCAGGCAGGGACTGGAAGCCAGTCTGGCTAAATCCAAGATGTGGCCCACCTCTTGAAGGTCTCTGTGCCTTGGGGGCACCGTAATTCTTTATTCTTCAGGCAGACAAATCTGGTTTCCTGGTATCAGGGGGCCACTTATGTACTCAATTTAGGGGCGTCAAGGGGAGTAGTAAATGAGATACTTACTCCTGGGGTCAATACACCCCCTAGATGACCATTTTCTGTGGGGAGTAGGCATCAATCTGTCCTAGAGTTCCTAATTTCACCACAACCAAGATGATGAAATCCTAATTTTTGTATTCACTTAGCCCACCCTAGGGGTGTGACTAGCCTGGAGGTGCAACACGCCTCCTCCCATAGCTATATTCCCACCTTTCCTGGTGCCAAATGGGCTTAGAGCAGGGGGTGGAATCATTCAGATTTGAGGGAAGCCAGGCTCGCATATCAAAGGTAGTTTGCTCTTTAAAGCTCCCTGCCCTGACATGTTCATATACTATCAATCCTATTTGAAGAAGGTGTAAACACGTCCTGCCAGAGCAGGCATTGGTTCTGACCTCTAAGAGCGGGGCTCTCACCTTCTAGGGTGTCAGAAACTCTCTGGGGTGGCAGGCTGGACAGGACCAGCCAGTCAGCACACTAGAGGACTAGTAGATTTCAGAGAGTACCTCTAAAGTACCCTCTGGGTGCAGTTAGAAGTAAATCCAACACTGGAATCAGTGTGGGGTTATTAACATGAGGTGTTTGATACCAAACACCATAGATTTCAGTGAAGCCATTATGTAGCTGGGAAGCTCGTTTTGACCAGTGTCCAGTACATACTTTAAGATGGCTTCCATGCTCACTTGTAACATCCAGTAATGGAACTAGACATTACAGGGGCATATCTACTCGTGCAGATATGTCCTTACATGCTTTAGGGTTCCAAGCCTCCTGTAGGGATGACTTGCATATAGCCCATGAAGTGTCTTTGGCATGACAAAGAAGTGTGCCATGTCATATTTTCAAACATGGTTTGCACCATGTTAAGGAGCCTACAATGGCAGTCTGTGTGGAAATTGTGTATGGGTCCCTTAGGGTGGCATAAGATATGCTGCAGCCCTCTTTAGTACCCATGCCCTAGGTACCATTTACTAGGGACTTACAGGGGTCCTAAAGTCCTTTGCCAATTGTGTTACAATTAGACATTATCTTGTTTTAAGGAAGGAGCACTTGCACTGAGGTCTGGTTAGCTGCCATTCTGACACACTTTTTCCTTAACTAGAAAAAACCTCAAGTACAGGCTTACGTTTCGTTGATGTTTTGGACCTAGTTTGATAGTTCTCTTCCAACACAAGGATTCAGTATTCCGCAAGCACTGAGGATTGTACCGGATCATAAGCGGCAGTGCCTGTGGGGTACGTTGGCTATATGTCGGCATATAGCCGAAGTGGATGAGAATCCAGTATCCGTCAGATACTATTGCACCCATTCAGACCCACAGGCCAATATCCTTCAGCAATGGGGCCAATTGTTTGGGAAACAGAAGTAACAGCCAGCGTAAGTGACAAAGGCCTGTATCTTGCGATTTTGACTGGATTCCTGACAATGCAGATTGCTGTAGGATACTGGTGCTTTATAGGGTTGTTATTGCTGCTGTCCATAGCAGTGCAGAAGGTATTGGGTCTACTGAGTTTGTTACAGTTGGTATCAATTTTGGCAAATGGGCTGAGGAAGCCAGTGTTGTAAGACACCAAGAGAGATGGCAGTGTCTGTATCAGTGTTTATAAGGACGTTGTCAATATATTCACCAGACTCTATAACAAGGTACATATGAAGTATCTGATTTTGAACTTGTGGCCTGAAAGATGTTGCTCTTAGCCAGCTCCAGCTATGAAGAACCGCAGCCCCTGTTAGTTGCTGAATCCAAGGTTAGTTCCATCGTATGTCTAAGAGGCTGCCAATACTTTCTCCCACTCGCGAAGAATAATCTTCGCTTTCTGCTTCTTGCCGTCAGGCAAAAGCATGATTAGGGGTTCTATACCGGACCACATTTGACAATCAAATCTACTTATGATGCCAAGGATGTTTGCACCTTACATTTGAGTGACAGCCATAGAAAATAAGCTCTTTCTAAAGTCGCCCATTCTCCTGCCCTCTTGGTCTTGGGGGTGACTGTCCAGTGTGTATCTGGGGTGCTTGGTCTCTTTTGGGCCACTTACATGATGACAGATATTGCCTTGGAGTGCCCTACCAGGCACACCTGAGAGTTGTCTAGCACTTAGTATTCTTTTCCAGCCTTCAAATCAGCACAGCTACTATCACTGGTGTTTGCATCAGATTTAGTCCCTCTTGCCTGATGTTATCTATAATGGATATGGCCTTCACTGATTTATTTGGCTGGATCGTAAAAACTTGCAAATGATGCATTCTATTTCTGTGCATATAATTGGTAGTTCAAATTTCTTAGATGCCATTTCAGTGAGGACATGAAACCAGATGATGCCATATGGTGGCAAATCCATTGATGGTGGTGTGGGTGGTTCAGCTACCTGGAGTATGTTCCACTCACTTCAAGGCCAAATGGTAACAGAAGATCCCCCTTCTTCTACCACATCTGAATAAGGATTAGCATCATCCAATGTAAATCTGAAAGGCCCTTGTAATATATGCGCCATGAAAATTCAGGACTTGTGGCCAAGGAATTTTCATACAGTCTGGCAGAGGATCTAAATGTTGAGACTTTACAACCCAAAGGGCTATGTTCAAGGACACAGTTTGCTGTACATGTCCTTTGATGCTCCCTGGGGAGAAGGCCTGCACTGGTTGACGATCCCAATAAATCAACTGCATGCCCCAGAACAGGATCCACTTAATCACTGATGAAGTTGCATACTCTCTTGCCCACTTCTGCAGCTACAACCATAAGTAACACCGCCAATACTTTTAATAAATTAAGCCCAAATGCAAAGATTCTGCATTGATAGTTTTATTCCAAATTCATAGATTAGGATGTGTTTGCTCTATAGGTGGAAGGAGGAGTGGCTGACGTCAAAAATAAAAGGAGAAAGCTAATCTTAAACTTGCCGTTTCTAGCATACACATATCTTAAAAATTCCTTCCAGCTCAGAAGCAACCTTTGAGCTCCACCCCATATCTCAACAGCACTTTGTGGGAATAGAGTACTGAATAGATGCATTGAGTTTTGAGCTATAGCTTCATGGTATCCTCACTGTTATACACAATGCTGCCTGGCCAGACAGACTACTGCAGAGGTCGAACCATTTTGGTATACCCTCTGAACCCTTCCCACTTCAGGGTCACACTCACTCCATCATTGAGTTTAATTGCAACCTCTAGTAGCATACACTTAAGCTGGAGAAACCATGCCATGAAAAGCCAGCCCAAGCTCTCCTCCATTCCAAAAGATATAATTAGCTATATACTGAAAAATGAGTATCTGTAGAGTCATGTGATGCCTGCAATGATGCTTTTACTTCAACCATGTGTCACCAGGCAAATTATCAGCATCATCAATTTCCTGTTATGAAACCACACAACTTTTGACGCTCCTATGCTCAGTCAGCTGCTAAGTACACAAATTATCTTTACAAATCTAACAATTTTCTAATTATACAAATACAAACTCATTTTCCTGCATCTGAAAAAGAAAAAATGAAATGAAATGTTGATTCATTTGCGATTCTTAACAAGGTATTCTACCATATGAAAAAAAAGTATGAGGCAGATGTCTTTGCAGCAAATTCATCTAAGAAGAGCTTCCTTTCTTCCAGTAAAAGTAAAGCTTGATGATAAGACTCTTCAAGAAAATATTCCTTAATTTACTATATCCCTTGCGTAGCCCGCCTATCCTTTCCACCCAGAAGGGCTACCTCATCTGCAGCTCTTAAGTCCATGCAATTGGTCACAAACTTAACATCCCAGCTGCCTAATGTGCCTGCACTCCCAATTCAGAAGAAGGTATTGACGACATCTTAAGTCTGACTTCTAAACAATAGAACACCAGGTAAATGTGTCCATTGTGCACAAAATGTTACCAGACAGGTATGGCTTGGTGAGTCAGAGGTCAGTGGGGAGTCGGGGATCAGTGAGACCGTGCCTTTCATTACTGTCATAGCTTTACCAATATAGAGTACTCTGAAAAAAAGATCAGGTGTTTTAAGTGAAAAATCACTATCCAAGGCAAAATCATTTAGTACTTCCCTCTTCATACACTCTTGGAATATCATAGTATCGAGGTAATATGTCTTGAATCTCATAGTGTTCATTGACTCTGCTACTCTGATGCTCCCTTGTGAACTGGACAATCTATTGGTCTATCAATGTGACCTCTAAATGCTGAGAAAGTATCCATTAAATCGAAGGGTTATCACAAGATATGTACCTAGCATTAAGAGTGCTCCAACATGGATAGCATCCTCCTGCCATCAAGAGAATCTACCCAGTATTATCGAGCCTTTATGCAGCATCAAGCTTTTTACCAACATTAAGATCACTTTCTTCTTAAATCAAGAGCAATCCACTGACTATAGGAGATCTTTCTCCACAATTGGGAAGAAAGTTCTCATAGTAAAACAAAAAAAAGTTATCGGGGGGAATTCTTGAATTAACCTCAACCACTGGAATTTACTCTGGATGCATTCCAGTCAATTACACCACTCTAGAAACAGGCCAGTCATTTGCAGTCTTGACTGTGCCTCAAAAAGAACAAACCACCCTGAACTGACTGGACAGGTCTCCTCCAGATACGAATACAAACAACATCAAAAAGGTGTCAGTTTCGCCTTTCCTTCAAACCCACCGCCTCCCACCCTCCTTTTAAGAGCTTTTCGCTATTGCTCAGAGATCTTCCATCCAACACAGAGATCTTTCTATTCTGGAGATGTTTCTCAAACATTAAGATATTCTCTGAACACCAGAAGACTATGTTATTGATTTGATAATCTGGAACAGGCTTCAGAAAGAGGGTGGCTTAATACAGGACCTGGAACATAAGAGGGTAACAGGTTGAGAATTCTGATGAGGCACGCAAATCAAACCTCAGTAGTGGGTTTGGGGTCGGAACTTAGAAAGTGAATTAAGTATGTGAGGAGGCCCCTAAGATGTGCAGCCCAGCTCTCTGCCCTCAGATTCATTGGTGAAGAACCCACCAGGAAGAGGACACAGGCCACTGGATGCTGGTGATGAGTCACTTTACTAAGAGGCTGACCTTTTCGCTTGCCAGAATCCTTGTCACTGTTTATCCAACAACCTCAAAATCACTGTCCCAAAATGTTGTGGCTCACCGTAGAGCACTGACAGCCCGAGGGCGACATGCCCGTAGGAGACGGGCGTAAGGAACTACATATCCCAGCGCGCTTTGCGAGATGACGCTCCGACGTCATCGCGCACGGCGCGAAGACGATGAAAAGGAACTTCCGGCATCAAGCGGGTGCCGGTTATTTTGGATTTCCAGGTTCGAGTGCGGACGAGATCGAGTGCGGACGATAAGTGGCGTTCTGGTAGGGGTGCTTCGCACCAGCCTTGACTTCCCGCTGCCTGTGTCGCGCACTAGTGTGTGTGTGGTCCGTGCTAAAAATCTGAGGGTGAAATAGAACCGCTGCGGTTCCGTTGGACGCCTTTCCAAGGCATTGCGGGATCGCCCGAGCGGTGAGACATTGCACTGTGTTTATGGTAATTGCATACCAGCAACTCCAAGGATTGGAGCCTTTCCTATTTTTCCTCCTGTCAGAGGGAAACCTTCTCGGAGAACGAGAGTAGGCCCACCCGCTGGGGTTCTCTTTAGTTCACGCTATCCCAGGAGTATGGGAGTAGCGTTCTAAGTTTGTACAGAAGCCGGTGACGGAGCTGCAGGCACCGAACAGGACTTAAGCTTCGCTGCACCTCATTTGTTTATTTGAATCCAACAGGGGCGGAGAGGACTTCTGACATACGTCCTTCCCCACCCCCTGTTATACCCGAGGTTCAGGAATTGTGGTAGGTCCGTTTGTTCTGGGGATAAAGGAGAAGGAGGGGAAAAGCAAGTAGGGGTATCTTGTGGCTTAACCATGTCCTTTCTATAGGTCACGAACTGCTTTGTTCCTCGGCTCTCCAGGTCTCCCAGTCAGGAGTGCTTTCTTTCCTTTACAGGTACAGCAGGGGAAAATAGGGGAAACATTGAGTACGGGAATCTAGGGGTTGTCCTAACCGTATTGCCTTGTGCTTTTTCTTTCAGATCTCCCTCCCCGCAGTCCCCTTCCTTTCCTTCCCTCGCCTGATCACCCTTTTGTGTCTGTCATATACATACCAGACCAAGGGGCTATCGGGAGGTGGACCCCTTACAGCATCGTGCGACCCTGAGGACGTTGGACTGCGACACAAAATGCCTCCTTTCGTCTGTGTAGTGATCAAGTTAGAAGACAAAAGAGAGACTGGACACCCATTTAATATCCCACATAAACCTCCCAACGTATAATCACTAATAAGGGACAAGTCTTTTGGAATGCAGGGGTGAGTGGTATCCAAGGAAAATTAGGGTTCTAAAAAAAATTGAATGCAGTCTTGAGAGCCAGCAAGGCAATGAACCTAAAAGACTGGAGTTTTTGTATACATTTAAATAAGTGTTACAGTAAAACGTTTTTTAAGATGCTCCAAGAGCTTACAATTAGGAAGATGCCTTGCTAGATATCAATTAATCTCACCATATCCACCTTTCTAGGGTGCGTTGAAATTAAAGAATACAAAAGGAGGAAACAGCAAGTACCAGCTAAAGGTTTTCACACACGAAGATTACATGATCAGGCCTCCATATTAATAAAAAAAAATACAACACTGCACACCTGACCAGGCCATCTTCATGTGCCGCCCAATGTGTTCTCACAGGGAACCAACCTTGGTACCCCACAACAGCAGCCACACAGGAGAAAAGAGCTCTTGCTCGAGCCGCCCAACTCTTAGGGGCATGCTAAGACCTATTCATAAACCCTGCTACAAACTCAGACTCCAGGAAATGACACTCCGAACCCTCATCTGACTCCCTAGTCTCTCGGACAAAACAAATGTACACATAAGCAAATATAGCTGACCAGACACTCTTCATGAAGTGCCACGAAATTGTGTGTCTTTTGCTTTCTCGCCCTAAGTGCGCCAGGTATGCTCAGACGCAAGTCCTGGGCTCACTGAGCCACTGGAATCAAGCTATCCTGGCTGAAGAGGGGTGAAACCCCGAAACCGGTCCTAGGATGCTTGTTTCCCATCCAGGGAGGACCTGGCTTGGCAGTTCGCGCTGGACTGTTCCCATAAGGCACAGGGTCAAGACTGATTTGCATATAGCCAGGTCTTAACTGGGGTGGCATGGTGAGCAAAAGAATGATGGATTTAACCCAGATCTCTTGACTGGGGTGAATGTTTTGATTTGTTCTGCATTCCGTCCATCAATTGTGTGTCTTTTGCTTTCTCGCATGAAATCAGGTACAGCAGGACAAAGATGTTGGGATTAAACCATATTTACAGAGCTCTAAACTGACTGGCCTATCCTCAGGGGCACCACAAGTTCCCATTTTTGTTTTTAAATGATCTACTCTTGTCCACACTGATTTGCCCCGTATTTGTAGAGGGCGGGCCAGATTTACCGAGGGCATCGAACCAACCCTGGGTATGAAAAGATTCTGGTTGGGGGGGGGGGGAACAAACCACATTTAAAAAACATAGGCTTAAAAGACCAAGGTTTGCTCTAAAAGGATAGGGCGCTGAACCCTACATAACAGTCCCAATCAATTTATGACCTCTGCTAATAAATCCACAATCGCAACATTTTAAATGTCTTCCTTTCATTGTTTTCATAACTACATTCAACCCAGTAGACCCCTTCAGTACTTGCAAGTGGAGCAAATTCGGACTGGAAGTTCTGGGTGATACCAATTCCGAGCATCAAATCCCATTCCGGGTTGCTACAGAGCACAGGTTCCCTGGATAATCCCGATGCAGTAGCATGGCAGGGGAAGTGAACAAGTAGGCCCATCACAGGCATATGAAAGACTTTTATTGCCCAGCCCTTTCCGGCCGACACCAACACTCACATGAAGAAACATATTGGGCCTCACCTGACTACACCATCTTCAGCAGCGCTCCAGAAGGTGTTGGGCCACATTGGTGCTGTGACAATGCGTTTCACTCGGTTCGTGTGATCACCGAACATGTGGATGGTTTCCTTCGCAGTTAGGTCATGTACATGTACCTTGCAGTCCGCAGCCCCTGTGATCAGAATGCGGTCATCTGTCTGTGGCAGGAACTGGGGGAGTCAGAAAACAGACAAAGTCATGGTCATTACATATAAAGATTCGGCCAGCACATATTTGCCAAGTTGTATAATAGAAAGCACAAAAGAAACACTGATATTCAAGCTACTATACATTTGTGTAATGAAGGGCAGAGCGAGCAAGAGAAAGAAAGGACTGGTACAAAACCAGAGACACAATGTAAAAGGTCTGCTGTATAAGAAGTAGGTAATTAAAAGAAGCCCTGATGAGTATCCTCATTGCTGAGGAATTATATGGCTGTAAAAGTTTAATGATTAACAGATTTGGGAATTTATATAGAACTAAACATCTCACCAAGGATTTGTTTTCTTTATAGGACTAGGCAGTAATACATCTGTATATTGGAACACATTTTAAGGCATACAGCTCTGCTTTTCAAATATGGGAGGACACAAAAGAACATTTAAGATCAACCTGGCTGTTGAGTCAAACGGAATATCACTTTTGTATGGTGGGTTACATTCATTTGGGTTTCTATTGGTCTTTATTGATGTTTTTCTAAATGAATAACATAATGGGATGTTGGCAAACTCACCTATTAACTTCTCCCGTCTAAAACCCCCTTGCACAACTCTCATCTGTCACTTCTGAGTGCATCACAAACCCCCATATTCCCAATAAAGCTCTTATCATTTCTGTCTCACTGTATCATTTATTCCACTTTCATGTCCTCAAAGCCCTCCTTGAATCAAGATAGGCAGATATCCTGGTGTAAAAGACCCAGCACTCCGTTCTTTCGAGAGAGCCAGACCTCTGGGATCTGTGTTGCAATAGCTAAGCACAGATCCCCATGGTTTATCCAACTTTCGTTCCATATCTGGTGCACAATAATCCAATTTCTTGTGTAACCAAAAGCGACCCTTCCCTTTGGACTCAAATGACGGGATCTGGTTGCACGCCTTTCCCCCCCAATCCCCCAAATATGGCCAATCTAATTTGCTTACCTGCTAGCAACATTAGGAAAACAGCTTTCTATTCCCTAGCATGTAATAGGCAAGCCCCCAAAGTTGGTCTCACTAGCAATGTAATTTTAAATTAAACATAGGTTACTTGGCACAGCTTTGTACATACAGTTCGTCCATAGCATCCCTTTCCTTCATCAATCAAAGCTTTATTTCGATAAAAGACATATCATAAAAGAATACAAATTTGTTATGGAGAATAAAATAACTGAGATTAGAACAGATAAAAGATAAAAATAATATAGTTGCAAAGGGAGCAATCATAAAATGAAGGATACATTACTACACCAAACATTTCTACCCCCCGCAGGAACACTCGACAGTCTAAAAAACAACCATAAATAAATACGTTTAAAAAAAATATATCGAAGAGCGCAGAGACCTAAATCTAATCCATGACCAGCCAAGAAATTTGGCCACACCACATACGAGCAGTGCACTGATGTCTGACTGTAAAATTCTAAGTGCAACACGATAGTTTGCAGTGCCCAGCTGCCTACAGACGGGACTCAGCCATCTTGCTCGAGGGTTTTTATAGGCGGGGCACTCGAACAAAAGTTGCGCTATAGTTTCAACCTCCCCGTTGCATCATGGGCAGTTTGCAATAGTTTGATAGGGGGGTTTCCATTTACTAGAAAACTCGCGAGTAGGGAGTGTGCCAAACCTAAACTGGGTATAGAGAGTCCAATCTCTAGGTTTCTGAATAAAATCAAAATGGTGCTCCAGCCTAACCACCTGTTAATGTAAATAGAAATCCCCAGTCAAACTACCTAAGTTGGGAGTACTATACTCCAGGTTATCTATCCAGGTCCAATAGGCCTTCTTAAGATCCTTCATACACATCATATATCCTTCTCTTGATGGACAGGGCCGGTTTATGTGCCGTAGAACTAAATACTGAAGAATGAATGCAGGAGAACCTTTAATGGCCACAATCCTGCTTGGCCTAATTCCCCGAGATTTGCACCAATCAGGGTAGTATAGATATATTAGTATAGGCAGAACTAATGGTAGTGGGACAGAACTAATTGCAGTGAAGTTGTACTGTGAGCAATTTATTCTCCCCTACAAAACGCTTTTCCTTCACAATGTGGGTCTGCGTTCAAGCAGAATGGCCTAGGATAGGACTCAAGAGGGTGATGCAGCGGAGTTTACCAGCTCTACACATTCATACACACAACACTCATTTGGGCCCATAAACATTCATACAACCAATGAGCTGGTCCACTGGTCATCAATTTTGTTTACCCTAGGAAAACTTTTACACCAGTATTCTTACCATTCCTGTCTCCTGAGTAAACGCACTGTCGAAAAGATCTGGTAGTAGATTAGAATAGGGAGGAAATACAATAATGCATGTTACTTTTATTTAAAAAACCACAGACTCGGAAGGAGTTTTAAAAGTTTTATCTGAATTAATAGGAAAATAGTACGGTTAGCTCATAATCAATTAGCATTAATAAATTCTTGCAATGACAGCACCTGAGGAGAGAAAGGACAGAGAGCAAGTACGGAGCATCTACCCTTCAATTATATTTACCTAGAAATGATGTAAGGACCCCGACATCAGAGAGTCAAAGATTCAGGATCAGCTCAGGACAAGAAGGTGACCTCTTCTAGTGTAACGCCAGCGTTACACCCCTCTCTGGTGCTTCTCTCGCCGGCTCGGGCGCGTCCGGACCCCTTCCTAGATGTGCCTCCTCGGTTGTTCCGCAAATTTTCCCAAGTGTTGGATTCTTCAGTCAGATTGCGGTAAATTCGGACAGCAGCTCAGCATAGCATCAGCATCAAGTGGGTCTAACTAAATCTTACCTCTGTTATACCAAATTCAAGTGTATGATCCACCCCCAAATGTTTCAATTCCATGCTCACCCGCAATTTGATTGGGCCAAGCTGTGGGGTGAGGACATCACACCATACTAAGTGCAATATTTCTCTTTAGTCTATTTTCTAACTCTCCACCCCTTAATTTTAATACCCACAAGCTTTATTCCCACAAGCATTTCATATGTGAATCGATAAGTCTTTATACATTGTTGCTCCTTCTTCCTCTCGTAGGGTCAAGAGTTTGGTTTCTCATGTCCTTGCCGGGCTTAGGGTTTGGCAGTCGGTCAATTTACATCACTTGTTCCAGGACAAGTAGTTGTTTGTACATGTGCAGAAACCAAAAGGAAACAGAGACGTGGTCACCCTCCAAGGCCCAAATACGAACTATTAATAAAGTCAGAAAAGAACATGTTAGAATACAATTTAAATGAATTCACTGTATACCACTTACTTCTACACTAACCCCATTTACTTAATAAATCTTTTGCATTAATAGCTTAGTAGTACGTGCATAGGTTAGTTTCAGCACAGCATGTGCGTTAATGCGTTACTTTTAAAGCGGCCATATAAGAAGCTAATGCGCAGCTGCAGAGTTCCCCCCCCAAGCGACAGAAAACGTCATACTACGTAGATTTAGTAGACGCATGCGTAGTAGAATTCCCGCGTTTTAGCGGCCATTTTTAAGACACTCTGGTTATTCATTAGTGCAAGCAACATATATCGATATCCTCCCTGCGTCGCAGACCCGTCTTCACCCACACTCATTCATACATTTCTCATTGGTGGGGCCCATAACACCAACACTCACACAATCTAATCAAGAGTCCGCACACAGGAGGGATGAGTGATTCAAGCGCCGGACATGTGGGAAAAACACCTTATAACCTATAGGGAAGGAAAAGTCATTTACAAAATATACATTAATGCCCTTTCGCCTATAGATCCTTAATCCTAAAACATCAAGGCACTCCTCACACTTCGGTCAAAGGACCAAATTTGTTGGATTGGTTGATGGCGATTTAGAACCAGCTTAAATACATTTAAGACCTCAGAATCTATTTCTCAAATGAAACTCACAACTCATGAATTCTCGTTAATCAATAATTGTTTATCTAAAATTTCATAATGATTTAGTTCGCATTTGTCTCGTCAAAGTTTAGAAAGTTTTATATCAAATTTTTAATAAATCGCAGAACTTCATATTTACCTGATCTGGCTATCTGGAGTCCTCTAATTCATTTGCTCTGTATAATCTGTCATAAATTGTCCGAAAGCAAGCCAAAGCTCAAAGTTCTTTGATCGGCAAAGGACCAGAGTCGTGCCCATAGATTTAGGAAAAGTTTGCAGTCACCAGATGATCAGGCAGCATCCGGACCTTTGTAGATGCAACAACATGCGATCGTAAGCGTTCGTGGGGTTCGTTCATTCATGAGCGAGCGTTCGAGAGCCTCTCTATTCTATTACCCCCTTTTTTATAAAACAATGAAGTAAAGATGATACAATTTAATAATTTAGGACAGTCGTGATTGGCTGGTTGAGATCGTCCGATGTCAGTTTTAAGTTTTAGTTCAGTTCAAGGGGTGAGGTCATAAGTAAGTCCAAAGTCGGCTCCTTCCGTTTTTTTGTAAGGTTGATTGTTCTCTAGTTTTTGGCAGGATTCCCATGCTATATCCATGACCGGGGACATTCGGTACAGAGGTTGTCACGAGGTTTAGGAGATTTCTTTGCACCTGCACAGCTCACTCCGCGCCTCGTGGAACAGTGGCCACTTCGTCGTGTGGTGTCAGCGGCCATCTTGGATTTAGGCCCAAATGCTAACTTAAGCGAAACAAACACAAAAGAATATTTAATACATAGAAACCATAAATCTAATGTTAAAGCCCTTACTAATCCCTTTATGTGCTAGTATTTATCTAGCATATAGCAACAATTAAACCATTATATTCACCTCTTCGGTCCTCCTCTTGGGCAACATACAAAAGCAACATATATCATGCAGTATTTTAATTACCACTTATACTACTGTTAATATGCGTACAGATTTTAGTCATAAAGGTTATTTTAGCCATGCAAATGCAAATCCCACGTGTAATTTTAATATTAATAATGTTGGTTAATAAACATGCAAACTTCTTTAATAATATTATAGTTGAGATTATTTAATTAGTACTTTCATGCAGAATAGGGGAGGTATACAAAATTTTGTTCTACCCGCTCCTTCAATCCTTTCATTCTTTCATAGATATTTCCCTTCAATTCTTCAAGTCGTATTTCTTCTAATTTTCTTTTTCTACCTTTCTCATTCACTTCGTACCTTTTTCTTTATCCACTGCATTTGCGACAACACATTATCATCAAAACCAGCAAAGTTATGCCCATGATTGGCAATAATACTTAACCTAAAATACCTTTACCTATATTAGAAATCCAACTACTAATGGTGGAAAAACTATTTGTTATTTTCTTCCATACACTGTCAACCTCCAGTGGTTTCAGTTCTTCTTCCAAATGTGTAATATTTTTAATATATCTTCCAATTTCTACACTATTGTCAGGTATATACGTGCAACAATGTTGCGCTTTCAGCATTTTACAGACTCCACCCTCTTTTGCCAATAAGATATCAAGGGCAAGTCGATTTTGCAAAGCCATAGATCTGACAGCAACTAATTCTGTTGACAATTGACAGATTTTTTGAGAATTTAGCAGAACCCCCACTGAAGGTATCAATGCACCAAATAGAACACCTACTATTTCAGAAAAACTAGCTCTTTTATATCTTGTTAGTCCACTACCGTCATTATTGCTTCCAGTGATTCTTTTAACATGATAAACTTTAGGGAATACTATTCCGAAATGGCAACTCCCGTACCAATGATCAGGCAACCTAAAATAGGCTTTGTTTCCACAAATATAATAAATTCCAGGGAATACTGGAGCAGTTCCTCCTTTAAGTCCCCAACCCCCAATTACTTAGAAGTTATGTTCACATTCACATTCACTGGAACCCATAAATACGTTGTTATATTCTGTTTAAAGTCTATGGAGACAGATTTCCCCTTTCTTTTCAAAGTCTAGAGACATAGCAGCATGAGTCTTGTCAGTTACTAAAAGGTCTTCCCTTTGAGCCCATTTAGGTATCTGAGGTTTCGGTTCAGAGGCCCTTCTTTGGAAATCCGGTCTCCTGTTTTCTACTAAATTCAAATATATATCTTCTTCTTCAGGCAATTTACAGGTTGTGTTTATGTGCATCAGCTATATCTATTGCCTTCATTGTTAGGAAGTATTCACCCATGAATTGTGAGTCTCTAGTACTAATGACAGGGTTCATGCTCTTTCGCATTGGAACTTCTGAAAATACTACATCTACAATCGAATAATAATACTGCAGTTTTCCAGTTCTATAAAATAAACTAGCTAGTACACTACATGAAATTCGATAAGTCAAGCGTAAATGATGATAAATTACCCCTTCAGCTACTGAGCTTGGCAATTCATACAAACGTAACAATCACTAACTTTCATGGTTTCTACATAATGTACTAAGATTTGCAAACACATTTAAATCAGTTTCATTTTTATCTACAGCGTGGTGTAAATCTGGCTCATCTGGTGTATCTAAGTCTACTCTATCTCCTTTAATGTTTGCAACTTCTGTATGTGTGTTAGTACTATTCTGTTTGTCAGTAATCATCAGATAGGGAATAGCTATTGCTAATATCACCCATATTATAAGGGCTAATATTAAACTACATATACAGATCCTATAACACTTCTTTATACAGCTTTGCTTTGGGTTCCCAGTAACTTTGTCATCAGACATTTTTGATCAAGAAGATTTGTCTCTTCTTTAATTCAGAACCTGGTAAGAGATAACACCCTGAGCGTCTTCTCCCTTTCAAGTCGGTTTCACTTCTTCCTCAATTTGCTCAACATTCAGCACTTCATCACTTTCTTCATTTAAATAGAGGTTTTCAAAGTCTTCAAGAATAACATACGTCCATTCAGGACCCTTGAACTTATTATTCAATGTCTTCAATCTTTGACTCCTCCGCTTTGGTATTAGCTTGGAAGGTCCAGATTGACTAGTTACTTCATTTACTTGATCAGGTTCTTCATTGATTGTCTTAAGTCGATATCTCAGTTGCTTGACAATTCTTGGACAATTATCACCTTTTCGACTTTTCTTAAACTTCACTGCACTGCCAGGTTCTTCAAGACTCTTCTTATTTTCTTTAGACTTTGGCACAACTTGATCAGCTTCGTCTTCAGATTTCCTCTCGATCTGCCCTTGTCCAGGGCTTATTATTTTACCTGTTCTGCCTGGATGGGTTCATCTACCTTAATCTGACCCTGTTCAAGATTATTGTTGTCTGGTTTTTCTTCTGTATCCTGAACTTGTGGTTCTATGCCTATCTGGTCCTGTTCAGGTCTTTTTACCTTTTGACCTTCTTCTACCTGAACGTTTTCTTTAAATCCTAATTGTTCCCTCCTCATACTCTGGAATGTTGCTTTCAGTTTCTTCTGTCTGAGTATATTGTTCTTTCCTTAGCTGCTCCTGCTCAGGCTCCCTATCAGTCGTTTCCCTATTTTCCTGAGCGACTTCTGCTATACCTGACTGGTCCTCACTCTTCTCCTGTCTGTCTAACTGGGTTTGACTTCTAGTTCTTATAAGTACTTCAGGTATGTCCACCACTGGGATCCAGTCGTCCTGATGGGTGCTCGGTTGATCTTGGGCAGCCACTTCAGGATCTTCTATAGGAAGTTCTTCAGCAGTACAACCTTCAGCAACATCAATTTCTCGCTTCAATTGAAACTCTTCTCCTTCAGGAGCTGGTACCCTTTTGGTATGGCTTGCATGAATCCAATTAGGCAACCCTGCACACTTTACAGCGGTTGAGGTAGTCAATACAACTTGATGCGGTTTATCCCACCTTGGTGCCAGGTACGATTCTCGAGTGCGATTCTTCACAACTACCCAGTCACCAGGATTCAAATCATGCGAGTGGCTCAGCTGTCTGTTGAAAGCGTCTTCCCCAACCTGATGAGAGATAGAACGCACTGTCAGCCAACTCTTTGCAATACTCCAAAACCAAGTCATCAGTTATATTCAACAGCTTGTGTCCTGGTACACATGCTTGTCTCATTGCTCTTCCCAGGAGTATTTCATGGGGACTCAATCCAGTGTTTCTGTCTGGAATACTTCTGAGTCCCATCAGAACAAGAGGCAAAGCATCAGGCCATTCCAGTGGAGTGGATGCACACACCTTTCAGAGTCTTGACTTGATTGTGCCATTCATTGTTCTACCACTCCAGAAGCCTCTGGACAGTAAGCACAGTGCAATTTTTGTTCAACTTTGAACGCTTCACAGATTAGTCGAATTATTTCATTATTAAAATGAGACCCTCTATATCCGATTCAATCGTTACTGGAAAACCAAATCTGGGAATGAGTTCTCTTAATAAAAGTTTGTCCACTGTCAAGCTGTCATTTCTTCGGGTCGAGTATGCCTCCACCCACTTTGAAAATAAACTATGACAAGCACGTATTTCAACCCTCGAAAAGCAGGCAATTGAATGAAATCTAATTGGGATCTCACAAAGGACCTTCTGCCTTTCCAATCTTTCCCATGCAGACCACAGTTTTCCTGCCAGGGTTAATTTGTTGACATATTAAACATCTCTGGCAAAGGCTCTCTGCTACATTCCTGAACTTTGCGTTAAATCAATCTTGTCTGAAAAGTCGAATCATTGCATCCCTGCCCACAGGTGTGTCTTCATGATACATTCTAGCCATTGGTGCAAACATAATGTCTGGCATGACTGGTCTGCCATCATAACAAACCCACATACCATCTTCTGCCCTTCTTTGACATCCTATTTTCACCCACTCTTCCTTTTCTCTCATGTCTACTGCGTCCTGCAGATCTTTCCCCTCCTCTCAGGTTCCCACTCCTGCAAGTAGCATAAGTTGGCAGCTGATTCCACAAGTTATGATTTTCTTATTTAAGGCAATCTTATGCCTTGCACAATGTTGGGAAACCTGGTCAGAATATCGGTTACCGGCTGTCACATTGTCGTTTCCAGACTCGTGAGCAGCACACTAAACCACGGCCACCCCTCTTGGTAATTGAATTGCCTCCAGTAATTCTTTCACAAAAACTCAATTTTTAATAGGAGTCCCTGAAGAAGTCAGGAAATCCCTCTGCATCCACAATTGGCCAAAATCATGCACAACCCCATAACCATATTGACTGTCTGTAAGGAATATGCTACTTACCAGTATGCATCTGTTCTTGGCATGTAGAGCTGCAGATCTATACACTGTGCATAGATCGCCATCTGGTGTTGGGCCCGGATGTTTGCAGTTTGTTTTTGTTCTTGGACAGTCTTTGGAAGTCACGAGTTCGGTGACTCCTCCTTCGGTCCGTACTGCGCATGGGCTTCGGCTCCATCCTCAGATTGTTTTTCGCCAGCAGGGAAAAGATGGAGCGTAGTGATAATAGTAAAGAAACCCATGTGTGTTGTATCTAAATAAGATAGACTGGAACGGATACAGGTAGCCGGGGAGGCGTGTATAGATCTGCAGCTCTACATGCCAAGAACAGATGCATACTGGTAAGTAGCATATTCCGTTCGAGGCATATGAGCTGCAGATTATACACTGTGCATAGATTATATAGCAGTACCCAACCCTAGCGGCGACCACTGGTATCCGTTGCAGTGGTTTGAAACAGTGTCTTTAGTACAGCCTGGCCCACACTAGCTTGTTGTTTGGAGTGCACGTCTACACAGTAATGTTTTGTGAAGGTGTGCGGTGTTGACCATGTGGCTGCTTTGCAGAGGTCATCTAAGGGTATGTTACCTAGAAGAGCCACAGAAGCCCCTATCTTTCTTGTAGAGTGGGCTTTAGGTGGAACAGATAATGTTCTTTTTGCTTTGTGATAGCAAATTTGTATACACTTTACAATCCACCTAGCTATCCCTGATTTTGAGATGGGGTTGCCTTTATGCGGTGGAGAGAAGGAGACAAACAACTGTTTAGTCTTTCTGAAAGGTTGCGTTCTTTGTATGTAGTACAGTAAAGCCCTTTTAACATCAAGTGTATGTAGAGCCCTTTCCGCAACAGATTGAGGTTGCGAGAAAAAAAACGGTAATTCCACCGATTGATTAAGATGGAAGGGGGAAATGACCTTGGGCAGAAATTCTGGATTTGTGCGAAGTATCACCTTGCTGTGATGTATCTGTAAAAAGGGTTCTTGTATAGTGAACGCTTGTATCTCGCTAACCCTTCTAAGGGAAGTGATAGCTACGAGGAAAGCTGTTTTCCAAGTCAGGAACTGTAGCTCACATTTATGCATTGGTTCGAAAGGCGGACCCATTAGCCTTGTAAGAACTACGTTTAGATTCCACACAGGTGAGGGTGGTGCCCTGGGCAGAATTACTCTTTTAAGGCCTTCCATGAAGGCTTTAATAGCAGGCACTCTGAAAAGTGATAAATGCTGTCTGTTTTGCAGGTAAGCAGCAATTGCTGCTAGGTGTAGACGGATGGATGAGTACGCCAGGTTACACCTTTGAAGATGGAGCAGATAGCATATGATGTGCTGTATGGATACATCTAAAGGGTTGATTGTATTGTTACGGCAGTAAACAACAAATCTCTTCCACTTTGCGGCATAGCATGCTCGAGTGGTAGGACGTCTGGCTTCCTTGATAATGTTCATGCAATCAGGGGGAAGGTTAAGGTATCCAAATTCTAAGATTTCAGGAGCCAGATCGCAAGGTTGAGCTGAGCTGGGTCCGGGTGCCTGATTTCTCCATGGTTCTGGGTTAGGAGGTATGGGGACAGGTGCAGTTTTTGATGTGGCACCACCGAGAGCTGTAGTAGTGTGGTGTACCACGGCTGCCTGGCCCATGATGGAGCTACCAGAATGAGTGTGAGGGAGTGCTGTTGTAGCTTCCTTACCACTAATGGAATTAGCAGGAGAGGTGGAAAGGCGTATGCAAATTTGCCTGACCAGTTCATCCATATCGCATTGCCTTTGCACAATGGGTGTGGGTATCTGGCGGCGAAGCTTGGGCATTTTTTGTTTTCGTGGGTGGCGAAGAGGTCTATCTGAGGATGCCCCCACTTGTGAAAGAATGGGTGAAGAACTTGTGGATGCAGTTCCCATTTGTGCATTTGCTGCGTTTGTCTGCTGAGCAGATCTGCCATGGTGTTTTGTATACCTGGGACGTGTTGTGCCAGGAGAAAGATTTTTTGTGGGATTGCCCATCTCCATATGCTCTGTGCTAAGCGAGAGAGCTGGGGAGAGTGTGTGTCCCCCCCTGTTTTTGAATATAATACATTGCAGTCATATTGTCTGTGCAAATGAGGACTGCCTTGGCTGAGATTTGTTTCTGAAACGATTTCAGGGCTAGAAAGATCGCCAATAACTCCAGATGGTTCATGTGGAGTAACCTCTGTTGTGGCGTCCATACACCTTGTACTGTGAGGTGTAATAGGTGCGCTCCCCAGCCGGAGAGCGATGCGTCTGTTGTTAGAATCACCTGAGGAACCGGGTCCAGGAACGGTCGCCCTTTGGAAAGGTTTGTGGTGTTCCACCACTGCAGAGAGCGATGGGTGCAACCGTCCACCAACACCAGATCCGTCAGCTGTCCCTGGGCCTGGTTCCACTGGCGTGCTAGGCACTCTTGGAGTGGACGCATGTGAAGTCTTGCATGAGGCACTATGAAGATGCAAGATGCCATCATCCCTATTAGTTTCATGAACACTCTTGCTGGGAGAGAGTGCTGAAGGAGGAATCTTTGGCGCAAGGCTTGTATGCTTGCGATTCTGGCTGAGTTGGGATAGGCTATGGCTTTTGAGGTGTCTATAGTGGCACCGAGGTATTGCTTTGTGTGAGACGGTATCAAGTGGGACTTTTGGTGGTTCACCGTGAAGCCAAGCTGGTGGAGTAGTTGGATGGTAGTGTTTGTATGCTGCACACACTGGTGGTAGGACGCGGCTTTTATGAGCCAGTCGTCCAGGTAGGGGAAGACGTGAATGTTTTGTCTTCTGAGGTGTGCCGCCACTACTGCCAGGCATTTGGTAAACACCCGTGGTGCGGTTGTGACCCCGAAGGGGAGAACCTTGAACTGATAATGTTGGCCGTCCACCACAAATCTGAGGTACTTTCTGTGAGCAGGGTGTATTGGAATATGAAAGTATGCGTCTTTCAAATCCAGTGTAGTGAGAAAGTCGTCCTGACAGAGGAGTGGGAGAACTTGTTGGAGAGTTACCATGTGAAAATGGTCTGAATGGATATATGCATTTAGAGGCCGGAGGTCTAGAATGGGCCGTAGGGTCTCGTCTTTCTTTGGTATCAGAAAGTACAGAGAGTAGACCCCTAAATTTTGCTGATTGACGGGGACCTGCTCTATAGCTTGTTTTTGCAGGAGGGAGAGTACCTTGTTTCAGAAGTGTGGTATGTTCTTGTAACATCGCACGGTGTCTGGGTGGAATATTTGGGGGGAGTAGAAGTTAGTTCGAGACAGTACCCTGACCGAATAATTTGGGTCACCCATTTGTCTGATGTTATGGTCTCCCAGGTTTGAAGGAAGTCTTGTAGTCTGCCCCCGACCGGAGTGGAATGGTCTGGGGGAGCGGGTGAAAGTCATTGTGTGGGCGGTGTGGCAGAACGGGCGGTGTTGGTTTTGCCCCTGCCTTTATTATTATTTCCTCAATATCCACCTCTTTGATAGCCCTTTGTGAAGGTATTCTGAGGAGGGGACTTATAGGACGTGGAGGCGTTATCGGAAGAGTAACCTCTGCCAGAGCCTCGAAAGGAGGAACGGCGAAAGGAGCGTCTAGGGGTGTGTGATTGTAGTGCTCCCATAGACTTCGCCGTATCTGTATCCTTCTTCATTTTTTCCAGGGCTTCGTCTACTTTTGGGCCAAATAAGTGTTGTTGGTCAAAAGGATGGTTCAATATAGATGCTTGGACCTCTGGTTTAAAGCCTGAGATCCTGAGCCAGGCTTGGCGGCGAAGCAGAACACTGGTGTTTATAGCCCTGGAAGCTGGGTCTGCTGCGTCAAGTGCACATTTAATAGAGGTGTTGGTAATAATCTTTCCCTCTTGTATCAGTTCATGAGCCTTATTTTTATATTTCTCTGGCGGATGTTGCATGAGAACCTCCAGCTCATCATAGTGCGCTCTGTCGTACCGCGCCAGCAGCGCCTGCGTGTTGGCGATTAGCCACATATTGGCAGCTTGCGAGGCAGTGCGTTTGCCTGACGCATCTAGGAGCTTGGACTCCTTATCGGGTGGTGGAGCCTCACCAGATGACTGAGAATTGGAGCGCTTCCTAGCTGTGGATACCACTAATGAGTCTAGGGGCGCAGGTCCTTTAATATAGGCAGGATCTGTGGGGGCTGCCTTGTATTTCTTTTCTATTCTGGGGTTTAAGACCCTAGCTCTCACGGGGTCTTTGAAAACCTTTGTCGCATGTTTGGTCACCCCTTTAAGCATGGGTAATATAGCGGTGGATTTATCTGCTATGTCAAACGTGTCAAGTAGGAAGCCTTCCTCAACTGGATCACTGTGTAACTCCACCCCATGATAATGTGCCGCCCGTTGTAAGAGGTGGTGGAACCCCAGGGAGTCCTCTGGTGGAGTTGGCCTGGATGGATAAAGATCATCCTGAGGCACATCTGGGACATCTGGATTGTGATAATCCTCCCATGGGTCTGGTGTTCCCGGAGGAGTGGGGTCCTGCGGGGCATCTGTTGGATCATAGTATGGATCCCCTTGGTCATCAGGGTCTGGAGACGGGGTTGGAGAGCGATGAGGCAAGGGTGGAGAAGGTGGGGGCGGAGATGGAGGGAGTGGAGGAGGTGGAGGTGGTGGGGAGGGTACTCTGAATGGGGATGTGGCAGAGTCCTTCCGTTTTGGCGGTGGAGGAGGAGTTGGCTTGTCTAAATGTCTTTTCTTGGAAGACAAAGTTAAATGGCCAGTCTTTGGATCCTTTGTTAAAGTCTTTTGAAGATGATCTGGCGTGAAAAGCTCCTCCGGCACCGATTCCTCTATCGGTGCCGATGTTTTCGGAACCGACGGCTTCGTTGGTTTATCCGCGCCATGCTTTCTCGGGGCCTCCGATTTTTTGTTCGGCGCCGAGGCAGGCTTCGACACGGAAGCGTCGGTGCCGAGGGATTTATGTTTGGTCCTCACCGAGAGGCCAGGTTTCGACACCGATGGCTTCGGAACGGAGCTTGGTGTGGTTTTCTTCGGTGCCGAAGGGTGTTTTTCGGCGTCGCTAGGAGGCTGGCTCGAGCCCGAGCCGCCAGGAGACTTGTGATGCATTTTCACCGGGCCCGAAGGTGGGGTGATGGAAGCAGTATGCTTGGTTTTCCCTAGGCCCAGAGGCGAAGGGGTAACCGGAGTCTCTTTCGGTATGGGCGCGGGAGGGGGTAGAGTACTCACGACCCTCTGCGCCGGTGTGATCTCATCCACGTCGGAGTCGTCGGCCTCGGAAGCGCTGACGACATCGTCCTCCTGTTCGGTGTGCTGCTGTCCCGAAGCTCCGGTGTCTTCTCCGAAGATGTCAGGTGGAGCAGAGGTCGAGGAGTGCGCCATGGTGCGTCGAGCTCGTCGATCCCGAATAGTCTTTTTCGATCGAAAAGACTTGCAGGCGGGGCAGTCTCGGGCCTCGTGTTCGGGAGAGAGGCAGAGGTTGCACACCTGATGGAGATCGGTGTGTGGAAATTTAGACCCACATTTTGGGCACTTCTTGAAGGGAGTCCTTTCCATCGGCCGAGACCAGAGTCGAGATAGGCCCGAAGGCCGCTGCCGATGCCTGGAATCGAGGAAGTGCCGAAGAGAGAGATGAAGAAGCCGATTTCTGAAGAATCTCGATGGACGAGGATTTTTCGTCGAAGGTCGAACTGGAAAGGTTCGAAGCCGGAGCACGAAGTATCACATCCGAGCCCGATGGCGGAAAAAAACATTCTGAGGATGGAGCCGAAGCCCATGCGCAGTACGGAACGAAGGAGGAGTCACCAAACTCGTGACTTCCAAAGACTGTCCAAGAACAAAAACAAACTGCAAACATCCGGGCCCAACACCAGATGGCGATCTATGCACAGTGTATAATCTGCAGCTCATATGCCTCGAACATATGGTTACTCTCCAATTTTTCCCAATTTTGCATGCCGTAATTAAGGCGATCAATTCAGCGACTTGTGCAGATTTGACTTCTGGTAAATAGGATGCTTCGACTATTCCAGTTAAGGTACATACAGCATAAGCAGCACTTAATCCTCCCTCCTCGTGTCTCATGCATGAGCAATCTACAAACAGCTCATGTTCTGCATTTATCAAAGGTTCCTCTTGAATGTCAGGACGTGGTTTGGTGCTAAGTTCAGTCACATCAAGACATTCATGCTCAACCTCATCTCTCACTTCTTCGTAAGGATCAGGTAGTAAGGTGGCTGGATTTAGAACGGTACACCTCACTATTGTCACATTTTCAGCTCCCAATATTATTCTTTCATATTTTGTCAGTCTACTGGGAGTAAGGTTCTGTGTTCGGGTCCTGGTCAGTAAAATCACCACTGCATGAGGAACATACACCTTAACAGGGTGTCCCATCACAATTGACTCACTCTGCTCTATGCTTACGCAAGTTGCGGCAACAGCTTTCAGGCAACCTGGTAATGCGCAGGCCACAGGATGCAAGGTAGCAGAAAAATATGCCACTGGCCTTCTCATCAATCCGGGTCTTTGAGTTAGTACTGAAAGTGCACAATTACCCTGCTCATAGCAGAATAATGCAAATTCTTTTGAATAGTCGGGCATGCCTAAAGCAGGTGCTTCACACAAGTACTCCCACAATTTTCTATAAGCTCGTATACTTTCATCATCCCATTCTATAGGATCTTTTGCTCTTTTTCTGGTCATTTGTATCGGGGGTTTGGCCAGTAAAGCAAACCCTACAATCCACTGTCTACAATACCCTACAACTCCAAGGAACATTCTTATTTCTTTTTGGGTTCGTGGCAACTGCATTTGTCTTATTATTCCGATTCTTTCAGAGGTCACCCTTCTAACTCCTCTTTCTATTTGATGTCCCAGTTATTTAACTGCATTTTTACAAAACTGAAGTTTTTCAGGGGACACTTTATGTCCACCCTTTGCCAAATGATTTAACAATACAATTGAATCAGTGACACAGTCATCTCGGGTGTTTGACGCCACCAATAGGTCGTCAATATACTGCACCAGGACTGACTCTCTGGGCAATACAAGAGATTCAAGGCTTCTTTTGAGAAACTGATTAAAGATTGAAGGGCTTTCTGTGTACCCTTGAGGCACACGATTCCAGACCTAGACATACTCTTCGAATTTGAACGAAAATAAAATCTTGCTATCTGGATGCAATGGAATAGAAAAGAATGCATGACATAAATCAATTACTGTGAACCATCCTGCTTTCCATGGTATCTGAAAGTATCACTTCTGGGCAGCATGGTACAACAATCTTGCTAATTTTCCTGAGGTCTTGGAACACCCTATATTTCCCGTTAGGTTTCTTAATGCCAATTATGGGTGAATTACAAGGGCTACTCCATATTTCTTCCAGGATACCTTGTTCGACCAATCGCTCTATCTCTGCTGCGACACCTGCTTTTATTTCTGGACTCATTTTGCATTGTCGAGTATTCGGGTAAACAGCACCTTCTTTCACTGTCACTTTTACGGGATCTACATTTGCCATTAATCCTATTTCTTTTCCAGTAAAATGCCATACTTCAGCATTTACAGTCAATTTGACTTCTGCAGGTAATTAATTTTGTGTCACCATCGAATATAATTCATTTACTTCTGTTCCCTGTTTAGCTAACATGAACTTGTAAACTCCATCTTCATCTGGGGTTTGTGTTGCAACACCATCCGGTGTGCAAAATATTGTGCAATTCATTTTACACAACAGGTCTCTTCCAAGCAAGTTTACAGGGCTTGAGTCACAAACCACAAACATATGCATTTCTTTAAAATTACCAATTCGCACTTCCATGGGTTCTGTGATTGGAGTGCTAATTTGCTTGTTTGAGACACCTACAACTTGTATGTTCTCTCCCAAGAGGGGCAGGTTAGGAATGTCTGCTGTTCTCACAGTAGACCTGGTAGCACTAGTATCCAGCAAGAAGGTAATATAATTTCTCTTTACTTTACCCTCGATGTAAGGACCGGACTGATCTACCGGTAGGGAATCGCCAAGCACGCACTCCCCCCCCCCCCCCCCCCCCTCGGGAACCGTCATTCCTAATTATAATCAATCAGGGGGTCCTGCAAAAGAAACTGATGTTACAAAAAATTTCTTATCACTTCCTTCTGAAAATCCGGCGTCCACACTGTACTTGGCTTGACGAACAAAATTTGATTTAGGGGCAGGTGGCAATTGACTCTGAAGATCTATACCCTGTTGCTGTTGACTCATTAACACCTCATTCTTAGTTTGTGGATTCCAATTTTGATTCGGGGCATTATTAATTTGTATAGCTTTACACTTGTTCTTCCAATGTCCCAACTTCCCCGCACCCGTGACAGGGACATTTTTTCTTTGCCTCTTCCTGATTTAATCTTCCCCGTGGCTTTCCCCCATTATCATCACTTTGGCCTTGTGCTCGTCCTTGATTTTCTGACTGTTTATTTAATTGGAGCTCTTGCTTTTCAGCTAATTTTACTTGTGCCCACATTACCTTTTCTTCCAAAGCTTTTCTCTTATGATCAATCTCGTCCCCATAATATTTTGCATATTTTAAAATTTCGTCAATGGGCTTTGATTGCCAGTACAGCATGTGCTGCTTAATCATTTGAGATATATCCAATCTCAGCCCACTCACGAATCAATACACAAAATGAGTAATGTCCTTATTTTCCAAACCCACTATACTGTTTGAACACCTGTAAAAGACACTCGCAGTAGGCGTGTACGGACTCATTTTTCTCTTGGGTTGTCCTGTCTATCTTTACCCAATCAGTTTCTTTCGGGGGAATTTTACTCTTTAGAAAGGCGATTACCTGATGATACTTTTTCATTACATCTTCTGATGGGGCTTCTGTTTTTGAATCTCTTGGATATTCCTCACTAGGCCAATCCACAGTAACCATCCAGATCCTTCAATAAAACGTTCGATACTTTCACAAACCTCTCCACTTGTCTGTACCATTCCACTGGGTTCTCTCTCAATTTTGGAAAATCATTTGTTAAAGACAAAATATCCTGACTATTCCATGGCACATGTACGTACCCCCCTCCGGGTGCTTCTCTCATCAGGTACAACCTTTCTTTTTTTTCTGTTTCTCTCATGACATAGTCAGATGTCGTTCGATTTACCTGTGCTTCTTCCTTTTTCTTTGCCCATCTAACTTTCCATCTTTCAAGATCTCCCCATTTTTGCAACAGAAATAACAATTCCCTGATCTGCAACTTTCTTCCAGACACATTCATGTTTTCCAAATCCTTATCAGAAAATTCTGCTCTATAAGGTCTCTGCAACACTTTTGATTTCCCTATGTCAATTCCCATTTCCGATGCCAAATTTATCAACTTTTCATAAAATGCCTTTGTATTTTGTGTAATACTTCTACAAATAAACAGTAATTCTTCACTGTTTGTGTTTAACCTGTCCAGACCCACATTTCCAGCAACCATTTCTTCCAATTCTACTCTCAATTTAAAAACATCTAATATTTTTGGCTGTGACTTTGGCTTCTCTATTTCTTGAGACCATCTCTCTATATCTTCTGGGGTTACTATTGTGGCACTTCTAGTTCCTGATGAGGTTTCTAGTCTAACTTCCTTTGAGCAGCTGGGCAAAATCCTTTTCGGGGTTTCCATTATTGACTCTCTTATGGGCAAATCCATCAATGATATTACAGATTGACATTCACTTGCTTGATCATCTATTATTATCTTTTCTTTTCTAGGTTCTATGATTGGGGTAGGCATTACAGGAACTTTAGGACAGCTTGATTTTTCTCCATACAATGGAACTACTGGACCTATAGTCACGGGTATGGTCAATGCTTCAGGATGTGCATTTATCTGAGCTATTTTCTGAATTAACTCATCTCTAATCTTATTTATTGCCTCCCTTTCCTTTTCTTGAAGTACCCTATCCATGGTGTCATGTACTATCTGTGGAACCAAAGGTGTTCCTATCATGGGGGCACTAGGGGGCCAATCTGCTAAATCCGTCATTATAAGGTGGAGGACTTTATCAATATGTCTTCTAGGTATCCCTCTTCTGCTTCTCCGCTACCTAACATGGTTAAGTGCTTGGTTTTCTCTGCACATTTACCTCCTATCTGTTCTTCTGATGTTAACACAGGATATAAACCTTCCGTCATCATGGCCAGTCTCCATTGTTTCATTTGACTATCTCTAGTCTCTTGGGGAAATTCCGGGTAATATTTGCTTACGGTCCTGTTACTTCGGGGTCTGTCACGTTCAAAGGCTTCCATTTCCCATTCTTCTAAAGCTTCGTATTGAGTCAATTTAGGTCTGGGTTCTAATTAATTAATTTGTGTTCTTAAGTTGTACAATATTCTTCAATTAAAGCTTCCATACTCAGGAAAGGCTAATATTCCGTCATCTTTTGTGTATTCTACCCAATTTTCGAACCATACACAAGTATGATAGCCTCTTTCCATCATCATGTATGATGCAGGAGTATTTGGAGGAGGAATGAGAATCCCCTCTCTACTCTTGATGGGCTAGTCCTTTTTGAAATAATTCTCAATTTTTTGCAGAAATGTCATTTTTCTCTTTTCTCCGTACATTGCGTGCTTGTGCTGGTTAAGGTATTGTTCGTAAGCACACCCTACAAACCTATCTGGTTTAGTCCCTGTTAACGTTGGATCATACATGCAATCTCCTCTATCTATTATTATTCTCTGGATTTCTATTTTCTCAACCAATCAGACGCTTGTTTTAATTCTAAAATTCTCCGAGACAAGCACGTTTTCTAGTCTGAGGACCAATCAACTTCTACTCTACTCTACTCTACTCTACTCACTCACTCAGCCAATGCTTGCGCGGCTTTTCTGTGACGTCAGTTTCACTCCTTACTACTGACCCCTCCTTTACAATTTCACATCAACTACACGCCTGCTGCTTCCACCAATCCCAGCGCGACTCTCAGTGACGTCAGTGCAGCACCCGCAACTGACCCCTCCTTTACAAGGTAATGCGAAAACTTATTTTCTCACAATTTCTTCACACAGATTTAATTAATTACCAACGTATAAACATTCGCTATAGTGTCTGACCCACTAATTAAAAGAACAGTAAGATCTTTTACTACGAGTAAAACTCTTCCGCTTACTCTTCACACGCTGCGAGTAAAAACCTTTCCGCTTTACTCTTCACACAAGCATCAGAGAACCTGCTACTCCTTCAGTATTACCCTTTCTAGGTGATATAATACCAAAATTTCACCAGGACAGAGAGCAAGTACGGAGCATCTACCCTTCAATTATATTTACCTAGAAATGGTGTTAGGACCCCGACATCAGAGAGTCAAAGATTCAGGATCAACTCAGGACAAGAAGGTGACCTCTTCTAGTGTAACACCAGCGTTACACCCCTCTCTGGTGCTACTCTCTCTGGCTCGAGCGCGTCCGGATCCCTTCCTAGATGTGCCTCCTCGGTTGCTCTGCGAGTTTTCCCTAGTGTTGGATTCTTCAGTCAGATTGCGGCAAATTCGGACAGCATCTCAGCATAGCATCAGCATCATGTGTGTCTAAATAACTAAATCTTACCTCTGTTATACCAAATTCAAGTGTATGATTCACCCCCAAATGTTTCAATTCCATGTTCACCCGCAATTTGATTGGGCCAAGCTGTGGGGTGAGGACATCACACCATACTATATTTCTCTTTAGTCTATTGTCTAACTCTCCACCCCTTAATTTTAATACCCACAAGCTTTATTCCCACAAGCATTTCTTATGTGGATCGATACGTTTTTATACATTGTTGCTCCTTCTTCCTCTCGTAGGGTCAAGAGTTGGGTTTCTCATGTCCTTTCCGGGCTAAGGGTTTGGCAGGTGGTCAATTTAAATCACTTGTTCCAGGTTAAGCAGTTGTTTGCGCATGTGTAGAAACCACAAGGGAACAGAGACGTGGTCACCCTCCAAGGCCCAAATACGAACTATTAATAAAGTCAGAAAAGAACATGTTAGAATACAAATTTAAATTAATTCACTGTATACCACTTACTTCTACACTAATCCCATTTACTTAATAAATCTTTTGCATTAATAGCTTAGTAGTACGTGCATAGGTTAGTTTCGGCACAGCATGTGCGTTAATGCGTTACGGTTAAAGCGGCCATATTAGAAGCTATTGCGCAGCTGCAGAGTTTTCCCCCCCCAAGCGACAGAAAACGTCATACTACGTAGATGTAGTAGACGCATGCGCAGTAGAATTCCCACATTTTAGCGGCCATTTTTAAGACACTCTGGTTATTCATTAGTGCAAGCACATAAGAAAGCTTCCCCTGGATATAAATGTAAGATGTGGTGCAATATTAATACTCACAGACGGGTTGATTATAACGTTACAGCTTATTTGAGAGGATTGCATACGAGCAAGTTTATCTTTATGCGAAACCTTGCTCCATCAAGGGGACTAGTTTAAGAGTAATCAAAGATTTTTTTCAACATAGAGTTGGAAAAGTAAGCCTTTGCTTTAGAATCACTGCCTGAAGTACATTCAAAAAGTGCAATTAGCACAAACAACGCCTTCCAGAAGACTTACACATATGAAAAGCCACAGTACTGTTTTGGCCTTCCACTGATGGGGACTCCTTGGCACCATGGCCCATTTTCAGACAAACTTGATTGCTTTTCCAGCCTCTTGAGGCAGGATTAGCAAAGTAGGACAAAATACTTTCAGCTTGATGGCAAATAACAGTTAAAAGAAACAAAGCATTGATCCACAGGACCAATGACTCCTTTGCAGACTGCCATGAAGGGCACTCTATGCCAACATTGTTTGAAAATTTTAGTCAAACTAAAGCAACTAAGAACAGAGTTTTACAAGTCACCAGCTTAACATCGCTAGTTAGCATGGCTGAAATCTACTAAAATAATACACAAAACCAAAACAGTTGCTGGTTTGAAATACACACCAGTAGCAATTGCATTTCTTGGAAACTCTTTACTGAATAATACAAAAGACTCTACTTCAGTGTTTCTAAAGGTTCCAATGGAAAACAAAAGATTTAAAAGAAGCCAGTTTTTGGAACAGAAGGAGCTAGAAAACAAATGAGCTACTTAAGAGAATTTTCCTCTCAAACTTGTGAAATGTGATTAATTAATGTTTGTGATGCTTTGTGTTTCAGTTCTGTTTTGTGTGTCACTCAAACCCAAGCAACCGTCTCCCTATTTTAGAATAAAAGAGAGAGCGCGAGAGAGAGCGAGAGAGCGCGAGAGAGAGGGTGGTGGTGGTGGTGGTGGTGGTGGTGGTGTGTGTGTCTGTGTGTCACAGTGAATGAAAGTGTAACTGTGTCTGTTACGCCCAAGTGTGCATTGGTCCCAGAACAAAAGGCAGAGTGTGCATGTATGGAAATCTGTAGCAGTACACATATCTGGGCCTCCCCTTTCCAGTGCGTGTCTGCATTTCCCACTTCTTGCCTTGCTGTCTCTGTGACAGTCTTAAGAACAAGTTGGTCGTTAGGACTCATATGTGTCTTTATTTCGAGTTAGGTCTCACAAAACTACTGCTACAGCAAAAGGGCTCTTCAATTGAACGTTTCCCCAGATTATATTGGGCAAAGTATGCAATATTTTTTAACAGAGGTGAGTCCTCGAACCACGTACAGAGGGTCACAGGGCCAGCAGGGGTTATTGGGCCCAACCGAGGTGGTTGAGGCAGTTTACTCCCGATGTCCCTGGCCCAGACAACTATGGATGCCGCTCAAGTGGGTCAAGCACCCCCTCCTGCACCAGACTCAGTTTGGTAACGTAGCACAAGCAGTCAAGGCTCATTCGGAGGGGAGTGTAGATACAGATCAGTGAACATGACTCATAACTCAATGTGCATGCAGCACACACAATAAATCAATGTCCAGTCAAATACTTATTTTGCACTAAAGTATTTTAATTCGAATTCTACACATGCCAAAGGCAAACAACATTCAATAAAACAATAACGGTCCACCCTTGAGGTAGGCACCCTTGTAGCTGTCAGGCCAACTCTGGACTACCAAGTTACAATGTAACGGGGAGACTGTTATTCCTCCCTCACATGCGGCAACATCCAGGGAATGTAAACTACTAGGCCCCGTTTACTGGGTTCCCCCTGTTGGACTGGTCAATAAGGTGTAGTCACTAAGAGTTCAAGTAGGGTTGCAAAAACAAAGGTCTAGTTCTCAGCTTAACCACTCCGGCGGTACGAACCCTGGCAGCAGTGCAAAGTAAGGCTGCATGTGCAGCTCCCGGCAGGTGCCAGCTCGCTCTCCTGAGCTGCGCTTACTTGCCTCCTGACGATCGGAATTTGTTCCAACTCCAGCCACATGCAGTAAGTCTTGTTCTCTATCAGGGATGAGGGCAGTCTCCTGGCTCCAGTAGGGTTTCAGATGGCGTCTCCTCTGTCCTTGTGGCTCCTCGGATACAAAGCCTTCCTCGTGTAGGTTGTAGTAGCAACTTGGGTAACTGACAATGACCCGATATTGTGGCTTCAGCGTTTTGAGTGGCACCTCATGACATACAGGTTGCCTCCTCAGCTGCCCCTCCTGGCACATGGGGTTGCGTAAATTTCCCACAGATGGGCGACAGCCGAATCAATGCAGCACCGCTTCTTGGCACACGGCGGCTCCTCCTGGCATACAGGGTCGCCAACTTCCACAACGCTGCACACGGGCAACGGCCTGATTGATGCAGCACACTTCTTGATGCACGGCAGCGCCTCCTGCCATTCGGGGTCGCCAAACTTCACAACGCCATAAATGGGTAAGGTCACGATCGGTGCGGCACAGCTCCTCACATCTCGCTGAGGAGCCCTATACGTCTCGGTTCCCCTTTGGATCTTGCTTCCTACAACACCCTTCTCTCCCTCAAGGGCACACCGGTCTTGGCAAGCAGGCAGGTTCTGGTACTCCAGCTTCCAGGGTAGGTCATCTTGGTTTTGCTGGGTGACGTCCCCAGCAGGAGACTAGCAGGCTAGGCTCCTAGTCCAGGCCACAGGCAGAAGTCTTGCGAAGCTCCCCCTCCTCATGCAGCCCAGCTGGCTGCTCGGCAGATGACAAAGTATGGGGTCTCAGACTTCCCTAATTATATATCTTTGCCAGACACAAAATGTGATTTAGGGTCTGAACTGTTGATGTTTTATTTGGGATTCTGCTTCTTTGATATGGACATCTCTTCCCCCTCATACTTCCTTTGGAAAGAGGTCTGTCACAGCAGGCAGAACTCTGAAAGTGATTAACCCACATGATTCATAGGAGCAACCAGAGTTCAAACCTGGACGTCAGCCACAGTTTTCTGTGCATCAAAGGTTAATCCCGGGCCTTCAGCCCTACCCTTCATGATTCCTCATCAGCTCAACCTTCCTCTTCCTGAAATGTCTCCAGACTCTTTGCTTGTGAGCCGTCATTAAATCAAAGAGCCCTTTGAAATGCACATGGAGTCTCTGGCTCCCCCTCACATAGTTCTTGTCCCGACCAGCTTCCAGGAATGCAGCAATATACAATTCTGTGTGGGAGATTCCTCTTCTCCTCGTGTATTCACCAGGCAGGCCTGGGCTTCTCTAAATCGAACCCAAGGTCCTCCTTGCAAAGTATCAGTGCAGGAATTTGTGCACTCAGCATACGTTCAATATAACAGTCTCTCTGTACTGCTTCACGGTCTGTTACTTTAAACACCCTCTGACATTGCACACAGGTTTACCATGTGCACACTGTTCCACACTGCATCCTCTGTGTAGTATGTCTTGCACACTCGCATGCACTCAGCATGTTTTCACTATGCCTGCACTTCTACATCAACCTGATGTAGGCCAAGGGCGAGTTAAACACATAGCAGCAGAACCTTTAAAAAAAGGTGAGTGAGCTTTTAGGCCTCACTCCAGCAACTCGGGGTAAAAAGGGCCTGGTCACTACTAACATTACACGGTATGCTGCCATCACCGCAATTATGCTGTTTAACTCCTGGTGATGGCAGTTGCCTACTATGACGGTAGTGCTTTGGGCACCCCTCCCGGTCCAACAAGATTGCAATCCAAGAGACAGGTTTATGCCATGGCGCACACGCGTGATCCGTGAATGCCTTTGACAGAAAACAAAATCTGTATTAGGGACCAGACCACGATACAGTTTGGCACTTAGGACAGGGGTACATACCTTTACCATGCAGAGGACTTTTCCGTCCCAAAGGTGAGCCTTAATGATTCATATTCATATCCAGTGGCTGTTCGCCTTGGAATCTTCACCCCCTCGTACAGAAAAAAGGGCAGGTAAGTGTTAGCACTAAAATAGCATCAAAAGGTTGAGAATTGTGTTTCAAAGTAACCTATGTGTAACTTCATCTCCAATATTCCCTGCAAGTGTACATCCAGTAAGCCAAGATTAATATGGGTTTCTTACCAAACCCAGAGGTTACTGCACTCATACAATGATCTAAAAAAAAATACTTGCCAAAAAAACAGTCTCTATCTCTTCACCCCATCTCACCAGTGTCAAATCACAGCCTGGCTATTGGTAGTTACTGCGTTGATAACTGATATATAGAGAATTTCTCCAGCAGTTTGGTCTCACTCTGGCTCAGCACTTCCAAGAGCTCCCACGTTTCCGTCTCCTATGTTCCTTTCTCCCTCTTCATCCCTCAGCCTCTTCTAATCTGGTGTTTCTTGCTTCTTCCAGCGCCTCCTGGCTCATTCCAACTGCACCTTCATCTGCATCTGCTCTCATGTCTCTGCTCTCCTGTTACCACCTATACACCATCTCACAGGCTTTCCTCTTCAACATTGACAGAATGGACCATCAGGTCACCGCCTTCAAAACCATTTAACCCCTTCAGCGCTGCGGGAATTCCCCCGCGGTGCTGAAGGGTTCGAGCGCGGGCGGGGCCATGACGGAACGGTTCCGTCATGAGCACAGCGCAACCGATGCTCATGACGGAACCGTTCCGTCATGGGCATGGAAGGGGTTAAGGACTGTACCCGGTCACATTCTCCCAGTTCAAATGTTGTGACACCACCATGAGAGGTAGTGAGTTTGTGTGTTTATAACAGCTTTCATGTCTACATATACCAGAGGACAAGGTGGTCTTAGTCTCTATACGACTTGCCAGATCCCCTTATTCATCATGGTCTATGTGCCTCCCGGTACCAGTGTCTGTCTGTCTCAGGGAGCAACCTGGTGACTATCCCAGTGCCTGGGTCTGTATCTTCCAGTCTACACGTCATAATAGTAGCTTCATGTTCTAGTTCTTGTGCCTATATCTTTCTGACCCAGTGTTAGCTCACTGGCTGCCCTAGTCTTAGCAAATTCCTTGTCAGTATGTTCTCAATACCAGTGTCCATGTACTCCCCCCTCTGAATGTACCAGACCCTGTCCCAGTGTACATGTTTCCCTGTACTAGTTTTCATATATTCCTGTTTCACTGTATTTGTCCCACTGTACATTGTAGTTTTGAATATAGCAGTCTCTCTTTCTGTTACATTGTGGTCAGCATGTCTTGTAAATTCAGTAAGGTGTTGATTGCATTCCAGTGTTCATGTCAACCTTTTCTAGCATCTGGGTTTCCAGGTGGAAGTGTAGTCCATATTGTAATGGGCAAGGCTCCTTGTCCAGGTGTACGTATTTCACCATTCCACTGTGCATGCACTTCTGCATCAGTATAATAGTCTCCACATGGCAAAAGATGTGTGTGACCAAGCCTCACAGTCACTGTATTCGCTGTTCCAGTGCAAGAGTCTATCCGTCTCAGTATGTCTTTCTGCCTGACCACATATAAGCATCTCCTGGTCCAGTGGTCAGAGCTTCATGTCCCAGTGACCTAAATTCCTCAGTCACTATACATTGCAGAGTTTCACTAGGGTTCAACACTTATGTTAATTAAGGTTTACATGTATTCAGGTTCCAAGGGTGTATGATGTGAATGAATCAAGTGTTAGGAAGAGTTCTAGCAAAAGGAGCAAACCCTCTTTTGTTGGTGACCTAGAAAGATTAGAAATGGGACTAAATCTTAAATCCCATATCCCAAAGCGGCTCTAATTACAGGCACGGCTTGGAGTGAGTGGGAGAGGAAGGAAGGGGGAAGAGGGAAAAAGGGAGAAGAGTAGGAACAAAAAAAGGGCCGATAGGATTTCTGGACTTCTTTTTAAACAATGCAACATGACTGCTCACAGTGGATTAGCAGAAGAGTAAATCAACTGTGTGACATGTCTATCAAACAGATGTATTTAGCTTACAAAGTTGCAATATACAAGTCATGTTCGCCCATAATAGACCATTTTTTTCAGTTTTACACACACAAGGAAATGCCACCAATCATAACAGGCAGAGGTCTAGCAGAAGTACATTTTGTCTTCACTCAATATATTACACTGCACCAGTGGTGTTTTGACACAAAACAAAAAGACAAGAGAGCCCAGACATGGACATTTGTGAGCCCGTACCCTACAGTATTAACACATTCCTGTGTTTGTGTTTTTCTCACAAAGTTTTGGTTTACTAAATAGCCATCTTTTCAGCAGAACAGAATTAACATATTAAACGCCACTATAAACTTAGCATTCCTTATTGTTATTCCAAAATGCGTGTCACATCTACTACCTCTGTGATATTCATGTTTCACCTTTTCATGATAAAGTGTTCTGCAGGAAGCAAAAGTCTAGTTTCAAAAGGATCAATGAACAGTTGGATGAGGAACATCACAGCATAACAGCTATACAGAGCTAGGAAACATGGGCATAGCCACCTAAATGATTACAATAGATATGGATTTAGGGTATCATCTGACAAGAACCGGTAGAGGGAGGGAGTTCCTTGTTATTGTTCAGGATTGAAGATGGTTAATCAATGTACACTGTGTTCCAGGATTGTCCGGAGGAACTGTAATCCAAGCTTGTTTTTTTTGCTACGGATATAGAAGAACTAACTGAGAGACTTCCTTCTTTTTTCTTTGTGCTAGTTTAGATAATGGAACTATAATGAAGCGAACAAGATTTGTACGATGTATATTAAATGTGCTTGTTTTTGTGAAAAATAAAGAAAAATGTCACTTTCAAAGGATCAATGAACAAATGCCTGGGTTCTATTTATAGAGGGTGATTGTGTTAAGCTCGCTCTTCTACCTCACACCCTTTCCTACTCCAAGGCCTCAGAATCCCCTGAGGTTCCTTTTAAGACCTCTGTAATTTACCATTTAAGACACTGTGCTATGTGTCGATTGTTCCAGTTCCTACTCAAGTTCTTTGCAAAGGAAACAAGCATTGGCATAGCCAATTGGTCTCGCCTTTGGTACCTTTTAAGTGTTTAGCCATGCAGCAAATGAATAAACAGGAGGAAGGACACTGGAAAAAAACATGCAAATATGCTAAAACAAATGGGGAAAAAAATGAAAAAACATATATAGATATCTCTACTCTCGAAGACCAACAGACTTGCAGTCAGCCTTGGACTTGGGGAACCTAGTTGAATGTGTGGAGTGCTCGTCACATGTGAAGATGCCTGGAATGTGGAGACATGCTGATGCTCGGATTGAGAGGAGTTTTGTTGGACTCCCTATGGTGCATCGATTGACCCCTCTGGGTCTTCTAGTCCCAGGGTGATACTTCTTGGTTCGAAATATGCATTTTTGTTAGTGAATGGCCTGCGAATTGGTTGAGCGGACGATGCAGGCCAGAATCTAACACGGAGGGCAGTTTTTGCCAGGAGCTACCCATAATCACTATATCCATGGCTTTAAGTGGGCCAGGTCCTGTCGGTGCTCAGCACCGGAGTCCTAAAAAACAGGTACTGAGACGGCCCCATCGGGCTCTCGCTCTCCATTTTTGCCCTCAGGGTGAAAAAAAGCTTAACTCGGCGCAATACCACCCATCACCGGCCTTTAATGAAGCTTCAAAGAGACTTTTTTGTTATTCATGCCTCCACAGTCAGGTGCTACTCGGAAGATATGATCACGTGATGGAGATCTGAAAGCGCACGCGCTGGTATCTGCAGCGCGCAGGAGAAGCGAAGAGCAAAGGTCAGGCTCTAAATGTGACAGGTCTACATGATAAACGCGCTTCAGGGTCCACAGCTTCCAAGCATTAGCAACTTCTAGACATGTTTCAGGCCAACAATAAATAAAAGTAAATATTTCACAAAGTTTGGTTTAACGTCTCTCAAGGAGCGTTATGGTTATTTTACCAACTCACAATTTCTGAATTGAAGCATTTTCAACATTATTCACAACAAAGTCAATGTTGTTACTACTTTATTTTACGCAGAGAGCAACCACTGACAAAAGCCAACAGTCCTGGTTTGTTTTAGGAGTGATGTCAGTTGTTGTAATAGATCTGGATGCATTAACAGAAAGAGGCATCAAAACACTAGTCGGGCGGTACACTGTGCTAAACACAGATGTGTAGCTTACCTGTTAAAATCACACCCTTAATTTCACAGGCCACGCCCCTTTGAGAGCGCCCGCCCCTCCAGTTTTATCATCCGACTTAAATACCAAACTAGACACATCCATAGGAGCAAACGTCATCAGGGGAATCTTGTGCCACCCGCAGTACCCAGCAGGGACATCGCCTAAAATAAACGCTACAAAACTGCGGTGTGGAAGGTAGCGCGTGTTTGGCCCTGGAGACTGGGTCTTTCTCTTTTTGTCTGACTCGCCCTTGACCGTTTCGCCTGAAATAGACATGTTCGCCTGCAAACATACGTGGTAAGTAAATAAGGCATGCATTATGTTGCCTAAGCAAATACATAAAATAAACAATGAGCTACATGTCCCCTTCAGCGGAGATGTTAAATGAAACAGAATGAAAGAACTTAATTCTCAAGGTTGCGAAGTTTCAGTGTTTTCACCGCTGTATTTCACAAACACATGAGCAGATCCTAAGGGGGGTCAAAGAAGCATGAAAGTGTGCCATGAAAACACACAGGAACCGGGCAAAGATGTGTGACAAATGCTTGCTGTAGTCTGACTAGTCACTGAAGGAAACATATCTCCTGCAGTGCCCTGGGCATTTCCTTTTAGTATTTATAACGGGAAATTGCTCAAGAGCTGAAGCAACACGTCCAACACATTTTTTAAAAGTGCCCCCGGCGGCCCTTGGAGTAGAACGCAGAGCCCTGAAATGGTTCCGAGGGGGCTAAAAGCACCGGGCAGGTGAATAGCAGCACATTGCATGCAACACCAGGGGCCTCGTGGAATATGCCACAGGCTGCATAAAGGGGCCCGTTGGAGGGACGAACATGGCGACTGCACCTCTACAAGGAAAGCGATCAGTCTGAAGGTCGCACTATCTTCGTACTAGAATGGAACTGCGTTCGACCAATATTCTTTTATATATCAGGGATCTGAAGCAGAGCTCAGGAGTTCCAGCTACACACGAGACCAGGTTTTTTAGTGCAGATTTTTTTTCTTTGCATTCTGGGGCATGTAGTCCTGCTGAATTATTGGGTAAACAAGATTGCATGTCCCACGAGTGCAACGTGGACAGAACAGAAAAAGAGAATAATCCGGAAAGGAAGTAGGATTTAGAGCACGCGGAGAGAGAGAAAAGGGGAGAAAGAAAAGGGGAGAAAGAGATGGGGAAGAGGCAGAGAGGGACAGACACCAAGGGGGGAGCGACAGAGGGAGAAAGAGGCGCCAGAAAAAGGGAGAGTCTGAGAGCTAGAGAGCTGGCGAGAGAAAACAAGAAGCGCGAGCAAGACAGAGAGGCGGAGCGAGGCGCGCGCGCTTGGGAGAGCAGTCTGCTCTGTTTCGAAGCACACACTCGTGCTTGTGGCGCACCCCTGCGCGCTCCCGCAAGGTGTATGCCGCCACAAGCACGAGTATGTGATTCGAAAAAGAGATGCACGACGGCTAAAAGTCCTCCTATGCAGCACATGCGTGCTGAGTAGGCAAGACCTAAAAAAGGACTGCAAGCCTACAACCAATCCAAACCTTCTCTTGAGCCAAATTCAAGATGATCAGGTGGACACAATATCCTAGCATTGCTTCATAAAGGACTGACCTGTGCAACTGGTTGCCATTAAGCACTCTAACCAAGACATTGCCCTCTGTTGTAATGAGCCTTCCATATCCTTACCGGTTTTGTAATTTTCTGCTTAAATTCTGGGCTACGAGAATTCACCAATGCAACAGTCACTGTAGCAGCACATTACATGTAAGCTCCCTGGTGTGCATTCTTTACCCATCAATAGTCAAATGAGGAGCTTATCCATGCCATCAACTTATGTCAACAGATTCCCCAGTTCCCATCATTAGTATGAGCCATGTGCTTGTGAAGGAAGGAGATCACTAGTGAAAGAGTTGGTGTGCTTTTTTTAATGCCTCAACTAGGAGGGAATTTATTCTTACACTACCTGGAGGAACAATCTGACTTTAGCAGGAAGGTCTTTGACAGGGTTGGGGGGGGAGACCTATCCCCTTCCGGTGACAAATTAGGATAGTGGTGCAGAAATGGCTCTGGCTGATCGTTCTAAAGAGTTGACTGAAAGTGACTTGGCAGTCGCATACCCTTCCCAGCACGGTTTACAAAAACTCATTTGGAGCTTTCTACCATGTACATTCTGGGTATGCATTCTGGATAAAGGGAAAAGACTTGAGGCACACTTGATTTCTAGTAGGAAAATCCAAGACTATTTTGGCTGCAGCGTCCACATAGCCATAACCTCCGGTCTATCTCAATAAAGTGAGACATCCTTCACTTAAGGTAAATTCCACTAGTACTTCCAGCCTAAGCTTTTAATGGCATGGGGCTAAGCTGTTAATATGGCCCAGTGAGTTAAACACGGTCACCAGCACCTTTAGCCATTTCAAATGTGTTCAATGGAGCGACAAATCGTATAACACCACCACCTGCTATTTACAGCACTTGAAAACAGCAGCTGTGATCAGAAGCACTAGATTAAAAAAAACAAATTATAGATCCAATAGTTTGACAAGCATTCCATTTGTTTCATGACTTTGATAACTTTGCCTCAATAAGGTGTACTTGCATTTGAACTTATGCCCTTTTTGACATGAAAGCCAGCCCCTTGACTCCACTTGTCACTGGCAGAAATATTTGGGAGTGTGAGGATATTCAAACCTATTCACTCAATTGAGATGCATGCCTTTTGTTACAAGAGGAGCTACATTTGGAGAGATTGGTTTCAGCATTTGCAATATGGCTTCTTAGAAGGGAACGGAAGAGAACTACTTCCATCTTTTTAGTAGGATGGATGCCAGCCCAATTTCTCAGTCAGTAATATGATAACAACTGAGAAGAGATCGTCAGAGTAAGTTGAGGAAAAATTACCCTTTTTGTGTGGTCACCCTAATTATTTAAGTTTTTTTAAATTCCGCACACTGGGCCACTGCTGTCCAGCGCCCTGTGTATGTGCTCTGACCCCTAAATCATCTATAAATTGGGTAATCCCTGATTGGCATATATTACTTGCATATAAGGTCACAGTATATGGCATAGAACAGTCAGTGTCCCCTGTGGCACCTATTGTGACATCCACTAGTGTGACACATAAAAACATGGCTTCAGGCCCTTAAACTGCGCCTTGACTACTAGTTTAAACCTGCAACCTGACCAGTCAAAATAACACTCTTGATAAGGAAAAACCTTATTAACTATTATTTATTATTAAAAATTAAAATGTGATCCTATGTAGGTTTTGTAGCCCACATAGTAGGGAGCCTAGGATTCAAAAGTGGCACATGTAGGAATTTAACGTTACCATGTCCCTACAGTGACAAGCCCCCAAAAGCTACTCTCACTGTGTAAAGTTCAATGAGAAAACTAGAGTACAGATTAAACTGTTAATGCTGCTATTGTGCGTTTGGGACCAGCTAGAAAAATAGTTCAATCTCTATTTTAATGTCTATTTTCAGCCCAATTCAATGGAAGTTGGGTTTTAATGAATACTTAGGAAAAGTAACTTTTAGGAAGTTACCTTTACCTTGCCTGAAGCTCCTGGAGGCAAATTTGCATAAGCGGTCCAACCAGTGCTTGACCACAATGAGATGTAAAAACTACTCAGAGCGGAGACAATGGCCCGATTGAGTGTCTTTTTCTTCCCATTGTCGGAAGATCAGTTAAACCCAGGAACTTTATTAACTTGTAAAGGGCCTGCTCTTTCACAAGTGAAGTCAGATGACAACCTGGGAAGGCAAATCTTTGCTCCACCAACCAGGCTGGCTCAAAACCCAGTGAGAGGGAATTTAATCCCCAGATCCAGTTTTGAGTGACCACATAGGAGGGCCTACTACTTGCCTCGGGCACAACCCTGGGTGGGAACATAGGCATTGCACAAAGGAGAACGGGTTTCCACATCTTGGATTATAGATTATAAGGTGCACTGCAACAATCTTTTGCAGTAGGGCAAACAGGAACTGCTGAAAAAGTGGGTAGAGTTGCCAGTGGGGACTTTCACTACATTGGTTAGGAAGGAGTTAGTCACCCCACCCATTACTAGTGCCAACCATAAACGTGTTACCCGTAAGGCACCTTCCGGACATTTCCTGGATGCGTAGAAAAACAGAGGAAGGATTGCTTTTGCTGTTTGAGTCTTGTGAGGAGAACTGAATGGCTGGTACTACTCCCACTTGTACAAACAAGTGGACTGCAAGAGGCCTTCTCCTGAAGTACCCATCTGGAAAATTGCACCTGGACTGGACCCTGCTGGTGGCCTCTGCGGGGGGAATCCGGGCATTTAAGAGCTGGCGCTGAGGTCCAGGAACCCTTTGGATGTATCTAACTGGACTTCTCTTACAATCTCTGAAGAGCTATGGGACTTAGAAAAACTTTGACTTACAGCCGCCAGAGGACAAGAAACCAACCACTCAAGCCAATCCAGCCAAGGAGCAACTTCGTTGGGCCGTAGAAACAGGTATCTACCACTTGGAGCTTCTCTGCAGCAGCAGATCCATTTAAACAGCCACTCAGTGAGAAGGTATCTGGCCTAGTGAAAATCACTGGATAGTGTCTACAGCCTTGTACAGCTGGAGGATTCTGAGCTCATAAAAAGAGACTAATTCCAAAAGTAGAAATCTTGACTGGGCCAAGTTGTGAAAACTTCTCACCAAAACCAACGTCTTCAGTATCGAGAGGACTTCCTCAGAGACACCCTACAACCTTGTCCTGATGGGGTCAGATGTATAAAGCATTTTTTCAGTCGCAAACTGCCAGTTTCGCAGAATCAGGCCATTTGCGACCAGAATAATGCTTTTTCAAGTGTTCAAAATGCGATACGGTAACCTGTTACCAAATCGCATTTTGCATTTGTGATTCGGTATTTGGAAGGGGGAGTTTGGGGGTCCCTTCCCAATACTGAATTGGTGTGGTATGCATAACTGCTTTGCGACTGAATTCCAGTCGCAAAACTGTAATATTTACCACCAGTCTAAAACTGGAAGTAACCCATTTGCAAAGGGGAAGGGTCCCGAAGGGATCCAATCCCCTTTGAGAATGTAAATAAAAATATTTTTTAAGAGCAGGCAGGAGTCCCACGGACCACTGCCTACTCTTAAAAAATGAAACTTCAAGTATCATTTTTCCTCTTTTTAAGGGAAACGGGTTACATTTAATTATAAAAAACAAAAGAAAAATAAGGATTGCTTTAATAAAAAGCAATCAAAGACATGAAGGTCCACAGACCTCAGCAGGCCACCATCCTTGTAATGGCTCGGTTTCCTAATGGTCGCAAACCACAACCTACCTCATTAATATTCATGAGGTGGGTTGATTTGCAACCCACAAGGAATCCCTAACTGAAACTCTGAGTTTCATACATTAGGAATGCCGATTTCCTCATTGCAATTTGGAAAGAATCTAAAGGAGGTTCTGGATCTTTATATATGGAAAAGGAGCGACCATATAGAAGGGATAATAATGTAGCTATGTTAATGGGTAGCTGACATTAATGCCCTTTACAAGGAAAGCCTGCCCTCAGCCCTAGGTCTGCATCTAGCACACAATGGACAGCTCAAAAGCACTATTCACCAGCACATCCAATAATATCCTGGCTCTATCCAGGCTGGCTAGAAATGCTGTTCAATGTAAAGCTCTTTTATACGCCTGCTTTGAATACTTCTAAGTAGCATTTGATTGAATACATGGAAACCCTTTATGGCAAAACAACATTAATGGGCTATATCTCCACAGTTTGTGTGATACTGGGTTAAGCTCAAGCTAGGTACAAATAAGGATGCATCCTCAAAGATTTACACAAATGGAGGACTGAAGCAAGAGTGTGTACTGACCCCTTTGCTTGGTAACTTGTATATAACTGGCTAAAGTGCAAACTTGACACCATGACCTCTCGCGCTCTGAAAATCTGGAACCAGCATGTAACCTCCATACAGTACGCCAACAATAGTGTCCCCTTAAATTACAATGAAGTGGGCCTCCAGAGACTAATAACAGTCTCACAATCCCTTTGCCAAATCATATGATTAGTAACTGTGAAAAAAACAAATTTTGGGCAATAAACTCCATAAACCGGGCTCCAGGCACTTATTCAGAAATCCATCTGACAGAGCAACCAGCCATAAAAATATAGGCATTTGGTTTGATTAAAGAGGCAGCTGTCATCAACATCTTTCCTCTCTGAAACCAAAAGCAAATTCACTACAATTTGCCCTCCGCTCTTTTGCAGGGGCAATCAAAAATCCTTTACTTATGCTACTTTTTGCAGTTGCTAAGCTAATAACCCTCATTAGCATATAGTGCAAAGCCTTCCTAGGACAAGTCATGCAATGTAATATGTATAGATCCCTGTTTAAGCTTTCACTTAGCTTTTCTCAGACACATAAGAAGGGAGCATGGCCTACCCAATCCATCATATGTGTTGGAATCTGCTTTAGCAAAGATCTGTTTCAAACTAATGTCTGTCCCAAATAAATCGGTTTGAAATATTACATAGGCAAAGAGATCAATAGAGACAATTTTAAGGGAAGCTCCTGGAATCAATATTCAAACTCCACCTTGGTGCCTCTGGAAGTCCAGGAGCTTGGAAAACTACCTTTATCATTTACAGCCATTAAATCAATGATAAACAAAGCCACAAGAAATGTATTTCAAGATAAAACAGCTTTCAGGAAAATAGACCTGCTTGGATGGTTATTAACTCATACAATCAGGCACATCCACAAAAATCTCACAGATACATATGTAGTTTACTACAAACAAAACTTAACGCAGTTGAGGCTCGGGATCCTTCCAAGTATAGACATTTTTCCAAAATGGTTCCACCCTCCACCCACACACCCTCCCCCACCACCCCAAGTAAAATAAAGTGCTGACTCAGGCTACAAATTAGAAACGTTTGCTCACATAAAATGTACCTGCCCAGCTCGCAACACAGAGAACAGGAAATGGAGGTTACACCTGTTTAACCAAGTCAATATATGTATAGGTCACCAAGCAATCAATTTCTGTTTAAAAAGAGAACTTGCATATGTCATGTCTAGATTCATAAAATGTATGAACACTGCAGCAGCACTACAACTTAACAACAATTAACAGCTCATACTTCCTAAGGCCCCTGTGATAAAAATCAATTTTTTACAGTTCTATACCAAAAGGTCCAGGGAGTATAGCTGCATACTATTTTCTATTACTTAACGTTGTAAACCGAATCTACAAAATTAATGAACACGGTCAGGAACTCCTACTACATATAGTTAATTAACAGTTTGTATATTTTTTCTTACCTTTGTCGTTAATAAAATCTTGTGTTTTGTATTACTAGGTCTGGGGAGGCTGTTACAAACAGAATTAATTGTGACCTACTTATGTGAATTAGGAGTGTACACAATAAATCTATGAATGCTCTTACTATACTAGGGATTTTCTGTGTTTTGAGATTAGCAGTATTTAGAGATTGATTTTATATGAATTGACGTACAAGTCACTTACCTTTGGTAACGATGTATCTGGTAGAGACGATTCTAGCCGCAGATTCCTTAACGTAGAGTTATCCCCAGGCGTGAGACTGGACCCGGAAAACTTTCTTGCCCAGCATCTCTGCACGCTGGGGGGCGGCACCACGCGACTCCACCCGACGACTTCCGCGGGCGTGATGTCAGCGAGGCCACATAAGCCCCACCCCGGCGCACTGACGTCAGTTTGCTTTGGAGAACTTTTTCCGCGCCACAACGCGGAGCCATCAAAACCAAACTAAGGAGAGCATGGGAACAGTGTGCGAAAAAACCAGAGAAACAAAATAGAGAGAAACAAAAGGTGAGAAACATCACCAGTTGGCACCAAGGCACCAGAAGATGACAACAACAGGTCAGAGCAGGAAAGGAGCAGAGCACCACTCTGAGGAACAACTGTGCAACCAAGGCGAAAGCACCAGGTGGGAGTAAAGCACCAGAAGGCCAGAGCAGTGAAGCCATAGCAAGAAAAGCGCAAAGTACCACTCCGTGGAACCACCTTGCAAGCCAAGGCGAGAGCCATCCTGGTGGCACAAGCATGCGAAAGCGCCGCAACAGAAAGAGAGAGGGGGGGGGGTCTGCAACCACAACCACAAAGGGAAGGGCCACACGTCCGGAACAGAGGAGCAACAGCAATCCATCCCCAGATTACACTGCCAAGGGAGTTCCTACCTCCTGAAAGGAGTAGGAGGTCAAAGGACAGGTAAACCATCCGCAGACTACACTGCCAAGGAGGGCGATAACCCCTGAAAGGAGTAGGGAGGTCAAAGGACAGGGAAAAGAACCCCCAACGAAGACCGGGTGGGGATCAGAAACTCTAACAACAGAGGGAAGGAGCAAAAGTAGGCCCTCACGCTGGAGAGAAACCAGCTGGAAGGATGCCTGACCGGAAGAGGACACCCATAGAAGACAAACCACCCAGAGGGAGGCGACTGCAGAAACCCAAGCAGAGGGTCCTCGCAGAACGGGGAGGAAGGGCGGGTTGTGAAGGAATCTGCGGCTAGAATCGTCTCTACCAGATACATCATTACCGAAGGTAAGTAGCTTGTACATCTGATAGAGACTACTAGCCGCAGATTCCTTCACGCAGAATAGATGCCCAAGCCATACCCAGAAGGGAGGAGGGCCTGCAAGAGAGCCTCCCCACCAGGAGAGACACAGGGCCCCAGCAGGGGACATGTCACAGGGACAAGATGGGAAAGGCCAGGATAACCTAAGCCCAACCAAGGGAGAACTGCCCAACACCCTGCAGGGGCAGACAGCGCCCAAAAGCCCCAAGGAACACAAGGACCACCTCAAACATTAGGGAGAAGAGGAAGAATCGGAGGCAGGGCCCACAGGGAAACAGACACAGTGACAGAAACAGCTGAACACCCTCAGCCGCAAGCAGCAGACAAGGCAGGAACGGCTCCACCGCCAAGCACAGATAAAAAGAAAGGCCCAGTTGCGCAAAGCCCCAGCAGAACCAGAGGCAGGTGCACAAGGGAATAAATCAAGGGCCACAACGGTGGATTGGAACAAACAGGCCTGCACAGCAGGCAACACCACGGAACGGCGCACCCAGGACACACCCCAAAAGAGAGGCCCACCCACCCACCCACACCCACACCCACACACACACACGAGAGAGACGGAGGACAGACCAAGCCGTCCACCGAACACAGAAGCCAAGGAAAGCCAATCCCTCCGGAACAGCAGACAGAGGACCAAGCCGAAACACCATACAGAAGTGCGGAACTGCCACAACCAGATGCCGCAGACAGCAGGCCAGACTGGCCTAGCGACATAGTAAACAAGGAGAAGGAGGGACCTGGCGCAACGCAAGCTGCTGCAAGACAATTGGCAAGAAGATCGCACCTGCGACATACCGTGACACCACGAAGAGCAAGGAGCCCGAAAAGGGCAACCACACCTCCCCAGCACAGGACAGAGCTAAGTAATAGCTACAATTACCCCACATAGGGTATTTAACGTCCCAAGAAACATGGGAACACCTCTTAGGGAAACAAAATTTCGCAGCAGAGGACAAACAGAAGAACCTGCGGAGAAACCGCAGACGGCTTGCCAATCAGCCAATAAAGAAGACACAGAAGGCCTAAACTCAGGACCTATACGGGCTTACCAACAGCCAAAATCCCAAGTCAAAAAAGGGCCGGACCAGCAGCCAACAGCACCAAAGGGCCAACGAAAGGACTCTAAAGGCACACCAACCACATAGAACACACAACCGGGGCTACTCGTTACTAGGCCCCAGAAAACAACGGGAGAACATCTCCCAGAACACAGACCGACATCCAGGTCACTGAGGAGGAGGGGGAGGAGGAGGAGGAGGAGGAGGAGGAGGAGGAGGAGAAGGACGAACCCCGCAAGGAACCTCTGAATGGCAGAATCCGCAGGGGCGTGAAACAAAAGAGTGCCATCGAAGGGAAGGTCAACCAGCCGTTCTCCAACCATCTCAGGGAAAACACTATTCCTCAGCCAAGCATGGCGACGAAGGGCCACTGAAGAAGCCATGGTGCGACCAAGCACCTCAGAAACGTCCAGAGCCGAGCGAAGAAAACGCCGCCAGCTCCCGGCCATCCAACACATGGTGCGGCAGATCAGCGCAGGCACCCTCCTGAGAAGCGGAAGACAGAAGGGACTCCGCCGAATCCCACAAGCAAGAAGTGGCTCTGGCCAACACACAAAGCGAGTTAAGCGCCTGCAAAGCAGCACTGGAGGAGGCGAAGATGTTGCGACCCCAGGAATCTAACCACCGGCCTCCTGTGATGGGGGAGACGACACCGATGGCAAGGAGGGAAAGGCACTCTGTAAAAGAGGGCCCCGGGTGGAAGGAAAGGCAGACAGGATCATGCGGAGCAGGACGGTGGTGGTGCAGAAGCGGTTGGGGCACCGAGTCCCCCATGGTAGGACGCCCCCAGGTCCCAACGAGAGAATTATGGAGCGAAGTCTCGAAGGGAAGATGCAGCTCCCGTCCACCAGAGCCCTGATGGAGAACCTCCAGCAAATGATCCGCGGGGGAAATGGGCAGCTGGGTCACCCTTGCGCAAAATACCCGCAGCCGTGGCGACAGCCCGGGCGAAGGCAGCACTTGCCTCCGTAGGGCAACGCGGTGGTGAGAGCAATTCCTCCGTGGGCGACGGCTGTGAGCTAAGCCTGCCGTCCCCCAGCCCAACCGGAGGAAGGAAAGGCCAAGCCCGGAACGGGGGAAGGTTGACCGATAAGTGGGGAACCTGAGGGGCCTCCGGGGAAGACTGTGGGCGCGGGGACGGCGAAGAGCACTCCTTGGAAGACGCCGGAGAAAAGGCCACGAAGCGGCGTCCCGCCTCCGGAGAAGAAGAAACCAACAGTTGCCCAACCTCTGGAGAAGAGGGCGCGTCCGAAGAAGAATCAACGACTCGGCGTCGGCACGGCGCCGTGGAGTCCGCCACCAGCGTCAGCTCAACGTCGACCGGCACCGAAGGGGACGCGGAGACTACCTCTGCTGCGACTCACGCCGTGGGGGAATGGGGCGATGTCGGAGCCGGGGCGGCCGAGGAACGGCGCCGAAAAGGCGTCGACTCGACCTCCGACGAGGCAGCTGCCTGCGTGGAGAGACTAAGGGGGCCCGGGGACACGCCCCGGCCCCTAGCCAGCCCCTGCGGAGCCGCCAAGGCCAGCAGCTGCCGGCGCCTGAGCGGCATCGGCTCGGCCTCGGATAAGGCCGCCGCCTGCCCAGAGGACCGAGGGGGACTCGAGGGCGAGCCTCGAGCACCGGCAACCTCCCGCGACACCACAGGGACCCCCGTGGGGGTTTGCGGCGAGGCAGAGGCGCCGTGGTTCGAAGGAGGGAACCCCGGATGGCCTCATCCTGACAGCACCACATCTCCAGAAGCTGGAGCCAAACCGGTCAGCGCAGTAGTCCCCGCAAATGGCAAGGGATCCGCAGACGTCCCAGGAAGAGGAGAAGGAGGAAGAGCCAATGAGGCCTGTAAGGCCGCCGCATAGGCCTCCATCTGGGCTCTGGTTGCCCCTGCGCTGGGAAACGGCGGGTAGGGTGGCGATGCGCGGGCCGCACAACCCGTGGAGAACCCACGCCCCCCACGGGCCGGTGACCGGGCCTCGGGGACAAACTGCGACACTTACCAACAGGTGAATGACGGCCTTGGAGAGGGACGATGTCGGAGACGGAAGCGGCGGTTCTTGAAGCCTTCCGCAGGGGACGGATGCGGCAACGACGCCGACCTGGATATGCAGGCAGAGAGGAGTTTCATCCGGCGCTCCCGCCGGGACTTCGGCTTCATCTGCTAACCAGCTTCGCAGTCTGTGAAGTCGTGGTGTTCCCCCAAACACCACATACAGATGGGGTGAGGGTCCATCGCCGACATCTGGCACGCACAAGACTAGCACGTCTTGAAGACCGAAGGCATTTGCACACTATTCTCAAGAAAACGCAAAGCGTAAGAAGAAGGCCTGAAAACAGGCCAGGGACACGAACCGGATCCGTGTTGCACGCGGAAAAGAAGAAAACTGACGTCAGCGCGCCGGGGTGAGTCTTATGTGACCTCGCTGACGTCACGCCCACGGAAGACGTCGGGCGGAGTCATGTGGTGCCGCCCCCTGGCGCGCAGAGATGCTGGGCAAGAAAGTTTTCCGGGTCCAGTCTCATGCCTGGGGGTAATTCTACATTAAGGAATCTGCGGCTAGTAGTATCTATCAGATATATACATTGATTACTTTGGAATCGTTTTTATTTACCTGTGAAGTAACAAACAAATACTTTAAAAATGTGTAGTAGCAACGCCTGTCTTAAGTAGTACTATGTGCATAATAACTAATTTCTTTGGAGATTAAGCCATAGGAGGCTGATCTCCACATGCTCATTCCAAACTCCAAGATAACGTTGGAGGCCTTAAAACGACACGCTTTCTCATCTTCCTCAACCTGAAAACAAGGTGGTGCTGGATGCGGTTTTGGACCCTCGAATTCTAATACATTTGGAGGCTGTACAGTAGGCGTTTTAAGAAGCAGGAAAATTAAATCCATGAGTAATGATTTCCATTTTTACAGTTCCTAGAATACGGACTCTCGAAAGTGTGATTTTGCAAAATTCCCTTAATGGACCTGAAATGGGCTGTGGATAGAAGCTTGGCTGCATGTTTTAGACGGACCTTTGAGGAAAAGGATACAAAATTTAGACGGACCTTTGAGGAAATGGATACAAAACGGCCTGCATAGCCACCCCGATAGCCCTTTGCTATAGGACTTTGAAGAAATGGAGCTAGTCTGAGAGACTAGCAAAAGCTTGAATCACAGGAATACATATATGCTGAACACGACTGAGCTGGTTAAAGGGGGTGCAGTGACAATCATATGTTCTAATCAACAAATACACTGAGGCTGGTAAAGGAGGGGATTTAGAAAATTAGCATTTATGTCTCTTCATTGCCTAATACTGCCACCTGTTTACATACAAGGAAGCCGAAGAAAAACAATCGGAGCAGTGGACGTGGAGTAAGCCATATCCAAATGACCCCTTACCATTTCAAAAACATGTAGAGTTCCTCCTCTGGAGCTCTAGAAGACAGAGTGTGATCATCAGACCTCTGGGTGAGAGTGCATCTTTATCCTTGGCCTAAGCAGTCTGGAATATATCTCATGCAAGAGGGCAAATAAAATAAAACAATGACTTCCAAGAGAAGCATTTCAAATGAGAAGGAATAGTAAAAACTTTCTAATCGAGAAACAGTAGTACGTAAAACTTCAACAACTTTCATGGGTCAGGGATACACGGTGGAACAGAATTGTCTACACTAGTGTGTGCCACTATTGCATATTGTGCAAAGCAACGCAGAAAAAAGATGGGATCTATCTAAGTCAAATTAAGCCTTTGCACCAGAGACACAAATCAATTTTAGGCTGTAGGCAATTGCTGTTTGATTCAAGTGATGGAGGAGTTAAGCGGAAGCAGTTTATTTTGCCTATACTTAATTACAAAATGGAATGATGGCAAATTAAACACGCTGACATAAGAGGCTAGCAAACACAAAGTTTACTTCATACAAGTTTTCCATTTTGACAGATGGAACATCTTCAGGATGAATAACCAAAGTTGCCATTCCAAGAATGCAGGCACTTTCAAAGTATTCTTCTCAAAGTATAGCAAAAATACTGCACATCTTAATCTGTATTCAGCCACACAAATCTGCAGAACACGAATCTGCAATCCAGGACAAAATTAATTTATACTGCATGAAATGTCAGTACAGGAATGCCATAGTGAACTCCAGAAGGAGGAGCAACAACCGGCACGCTACTGTAAGGAAGAGAGAAAAAGACCAATACAATGACGTTAGGCATAAAGAGCAAGTGGCTATCGGGTGCTGCCGTACATTTCAACCGGACCAGATCTTTTCAGCACTGTGAACTGATTAGCTCACCGCAACTCCAATGAAACAGCATGAGACTCATTGAAAAGCAAGAACACTGAATACAGTAATGCCTCCTCTGCAAAACAGATACTCAAAGAACCACTCAAGACTCCAATAGTTCCAGGGACTAGTTTGACACTTCAGACTGCGTGCTGGAGAACTCCATGTGTCTGCTTTAGGTCCACACAAATCATATGTACACCATTTTGTACAATAGGTGGTCACACTCGAAGATGTTGTTGATACTTCTCTACTGAAGGCAAGAAGTCTTTTTGGGCTCAGGCTTACAGAACAAATAAGTTTTTCAAACAAACAAAAATCATCAAGTTTGCCACTCTTGTTCGGCCTTCTTTAAGTCTGCATCTTGTTCTCATTTCTCAGTGCCACGTTTTCTTAGCAATTTCGTTTCAAACTCTTAACTGCTTATGAAAAACATATCAATTACTTCTTTATTCTTTGTGAACAGTAAAAATAGACCAATTCACAAAACCTGAAACACCACTCTGCGCCCTACGTCAGTCGTGTTTTAAATTGCACAAGGTACGGACCACCATGAAAGAATAAATTGATTTAAAGGGTGACAACAAGTATTTGTACTAAGGTGAGATAATACTTTGTATACGCATTGTTAATTTTTCATGTTTGTAGCTGAATAGCCGAATACACATTAAATGTATAAGTGATTTGTATTTGCCCCCATCTGCCCCCCTAGGGGAAAAGGGCCTGTATACCCATTTTTTGGGGGATGGGGGCATGCCCTTGCTGGGGCAGATTGGAAGTAATTGTCGCAATCATCCCCCTAAGGCAGGCAGAAAGACTGTTGCCCCATTCAGTTGGGGTGGGGGGCATGCCCATGCTGGGCAGACCCCACCCCACTCCTTTATAGCTATATAAAAATAACCCTGGAGCCTAATTGGTTCGTGAGGTCTAGAGAATAGTACTGGTTGTGTAGAACAATAAGTTCTGGAATATGTAGTATTCACACTGCACATTCTATATGAAGTTATAACACTAAGGGCCTAATAACAATCTCCATAGGTCGGAGGCTTTCCGACGGAGCTAGTCTGTTTCACTTCCGGCCGCATAAATACAATTAGGTCGGAAGTTATACCGGCCGGATTCAAGGAGCCCATCGAACAGTCGGAGACCGCTGATAATCCATATGGATGGCGTTTTACGCGGTCCGGATTACGATACTCTGTTTCCGGCAGGCTTTCCATGCCGGGCTTTCCGACATGGAAAGCTCGTCAGAAAGAGAGTTCGGAGACCTCTAGCAGGGCCCCATTCTGTTTGCAGCCTCCAATTGGGGGCCAAGAGGGCACCTATGGTGTCCCCTGGTTAATCCCTGCACCCTGTGGCAGGCACGCCAAGGTGCCTGCCATGCGGTGCAGGAATGAACAGAACCTCCCATTTCACTATGGGAGCTTGTGCTATGGCCGGTTTACGGAAATGGGAGTATGCGTCTGCACCATTTGCAGTTGCATCGCGATTAGGCGGTCGGGACCGCCAACCAGAGGTCGGTCAGACCCGTATCCGCGACAGTGTCCGCCCGACATCACAATCAGGCCCATACTGTCTCACCTGCCCCAGGCTCCACTATTATCCAGACGAAGGTCTAGTATATGATGACATCACTTTATAACTAAATTGGTTTACATGGAAATTAAATTTAACAATACTTTTTATCCAACAACCATAAACAACTGTTTTTCAAAAGAAGGGAACTTCTGAACACTTGGCTCATAAAATAACAGAAAAAAAATACTACCATAACCCACATTTCCAAACACGTCATATGCCTCCTTATGAAAACCCTTGGTTTTATCACCCTCTAAATGGGCGACATGCTCTCTTAGTCAACAACCACAAAGCCTCCAGGCACTTCTCAAAACCTTTCTACATGCAGCACACCTTAGCAAATGCACAACAATATGAACACTTCACAACCATTTAGAGAGACCTCCTTTGGCTTCACATAAAAGAGATTCATATGTAAGAGAAGGTAAAATATGGCGTTATCAAGATGTCGCAAAAATATAAGAAGCATAGAGAGCAGAAACTTACAGCAATGTCTTGGCAATCACTAAGATTAACCAGTAAATTTAAATGATAAAAAGTTTGTTAGTTGTTTGAAAGGAAATCAGACACAGGAGGTGATGAGGAGACTTGATACCCAAGATGAAGCATAGATATGATGGGAAATGAAGACTGTAACCTGTTTTTATTAGGATCCAACGCACTATGTGGGAGTCCTAAAGGAAAATGCTACTTACCAGTATGCATCTGTTCTTGGCATGTAGAGCTGCAGAAACTCACGCTGTGCACAGATCGCCATCTGGTGTTGAGCTCGGATGCTTGCACCTTGTTGTTGTCTTGGAAGAAGTCTTTGTAGTCACGAGATAAGTGACTCCTCCCTTGGACGACAGTGCGCATGGGCATCGACTGAATCCTCAGATTGTTTTTCGCCATGAAGGGAAATGATGGAGTTTGTAAGAAACAGAAAAGATGTCCATGTGTAATGTATCTAAGTAAGATAACACTGGAACAGATACAGGTTCCAGGAAGGTGGGTGGGCGTGTGAGATTCTGCAGCTCTACATACCAAGAAGAGATGCATACTGGTAAATAGCATTTTCCGTTCGAGGCATATGAGCTGCAGAATTCACACAGCATAGACTGTAAAGCAGTGTCTCCCCTAGCAGTGGTCACCTGTATCCATTGCAGTGGTTTGAAAAAAAGTGTTTTAAGAACAGCCTGGCATACTGAAGTTTGTTGCTTCGCCTGCACATCTACACAATAGTGTTTGGTGAAGGTGTGTGTGGTAGACCATGTTGCTGCCTTACAAATGTCTTCTAGGGGAATGTTCCTAAGAATGCCATGGAAGCCCCTAGTTTGCGTGGAGTGCGAGATTTAGGGGTAATTGTCAATGTGCGTTTAGCTTTCAGGTAGCATATTTGAATGCATTTAACTATCCACCTGGCAATTCCGGCTTTGGGAATGGGATTGCCTTTATGAGGGGGGGGGGGGGGGGGGAGAGAAAGCTACGAACAATTGGTTTGTTTTCCTTAAAGGTTTAGTTCTATCAATGTAATAAAGTATAGCTCTTTTGACATAAAGTGTGTGAAGAGCTCTCTGCTATAGAATCTGGGTTTTGGAAAAACACTGGTAACTCTACAGATTGATTAAGGTGAAAAGCAGAGATTACTTTGGGAAGAAATTTTGGATTTGTCCTAAGGACCACCTTGTCACGATGTATTTTTAAGAATGGTTGACGGTTGTGCTGAATGGATGGTACACTGTTTTTTCCTTTTTTCTCTTTGCATAAAATGGCAATTAAAAAAAAAAAAAAGAATGGTTCTTGTATGGTTAAAGCCTGGATCTCACTCACCCTCCTGAGAGAGGTGACTGAGACAAGGAAAGCTACTTTCCATGTAAGGAACTACAGTTCACATTTGTGTAGAGGTTCAAATGGGGGACAATGTTTAGATTCCACACTGGAGAGGGTAGCAGTGTAGGAGGAATTATTCTTTTAAGTCCTTCCATAAAGGCTTTGATAGCGGGTACTCTAAACAATGACAAATGTGGTCTGTTTTGTAGGTAGGCTGCAAGGGCAGCGAGATGTAATGGTATAGATGAGTATGCTAGATTGCATCTTTCTGGATGCAGCAAATAACAAATGATGTTCTGAATTGAAGCATCTAGCGGGTCAGTTTTGTTATTATTGCAGTAAATGACTAATCTTTTCAATTTAGCTGTATAGCAAGCTCTAGTAGTGGGGTGTCTGGCTTCGTTAACATTGTTCATACAGTCAGGTGGGAGGTTGAGGTAACCGAACACTAGGACTTCAGGAGCCAGATTGCTAGATTCAGTTGTGCTGGATCTGGGTGCCTTATGTCGCCATGTTTCTGCGTCAGCAGGTTTGGGGAGAGACGTAGTTTTTGGTGCGGAACTACTGAGAGTTCGAGGAGTGTTGTGAACCATGGTTGTCGTGCTCATGTGGGAGCAACTAGGATCGTCTTGAGAGACTGTTTGAGCTTGCGTACTACCAGCGGAAAGAGCAGAAGTGGCGGAAAAGCATACGCAAATCTGCCTTACCAGTTCATCCATATCGCATTGCCCTTGGACAACGGGTATGGGAACCTGGCAGCGAAGGTTGGGTATTTTGCATTTTCGTGTGTGGCTAACAGATCTATGTCTGGGTGGCCCCACCTCTGGAAAGAGGGCTGAAGAACTTGCGGATTAAGTTCCCATTTGTGTATTTACTGAGTCGGACGATTTAACAGATCTGCAATCTGATTGTTCACTCCTGGAAGATGTTCTGCCAGAAGATATGTTCTGTGGAATGGCCCATCTCCATATGCTTTGCGTTAGATGAGACCGCTGAAAAGAATGTGTCCCTCCTTGTTTCTGTATGTAATACATTGCTGTCATATTGTCGGTGCGGACAAGGACAGTTTTGTTGAGAAGATGTGCTTGGAATTACTTTAACGCTAGAAATATTGCCAGTAAATCTAGGTGATTGATGTGGAGCACGTTTTGTTGAGTACTCCACCTGCCCTGAATTGTGTGGTTTAGGAGATGGGCTCCCAAGCCGGTGAGTGATGCGTCCGCTGTTAGCACTATCTGTGGAACTGGCTCTAGGAACGGCCGCCCTCTGGAAAGGTTTTGTGTGTTCCACCCCTGCAGAGAGCGATGTGTGCAGCTGTCCACCAACACCAGATTTGTAAGTTGACCTTGAGCCTGGTTCCACTGACGTGCTAAGCATTCCTGTAAATGGCGCATCTGAAGTCTTGCGTGAGGTACAATGAAAATGCAAGAGGCCATTATTCCTATGAGCTGCATAAACACTTGAGCTGGGAGAGAGAGTTGGGGTTGAAATTTTGTGATGAGGGTTTGCATACTGGCTATCCTGATTGGATTGGGGTATGCTAGAGCTTTGGAAGTTTCTATTGTGGCTCCCAGACACTGATGAAGGTAGGAGGGCTGAAAGTGCGACTTGGTTTACTGTGAACCTCAAGTCATACAGTAGCTGAATCGTTTGGCAAGTGTGGTGAACACATTGGCTGTATGACGTAGCTTTTATCAGCCAGTCGTCCAGGTCATCAGAGTCAGAGTCATCTGCTTCGGATACGTTGTCGAAATCCTCCGAATCTTCTGCCTGTGGAACGTCGGGCCTTCATCGAAGATGTCCTCTGGCACCGGAGCAGCCTGTTGCGCCATAATGTGTTGTCGAGCCGGGCGACCACGGATAGTCTTCTTTGACCGTAAGGAGGCGCAGTATTAGCAATTGTTGTCCTCCTGCTCGGGCGAGAGACAGAGGTAGCAGACCTTGTGTTGGTCACTGTGTGGGAATTTAGCTCCACACTGGGGGGCATTTTTTAAATGGCGTACTTTCCATTAGCCGTAGGCCCGAATGCAGTCGATAGGCCCAGTGGCCCGCGTCGATGACCGGAATCGAGTATGTGAGCTAGCGCTTCGAAAGGCATGCTAGCGTAAACAATACAGTCAAGTTTGCGATGGTTTGCACGTCGAAAGGTTTGAAAAACACGGAACCGAACCAAAGCGCTGAAGTTACATCCAAACCCGATGGCGGAAAAAACAATCTGAGGATGGAGTCGATGCCCATGCGCACTGTCGTCCAAGGGAGGAGTCACCTATCTTGTGACTACAAAGACTTCTTCCAAGACAACAAGGTGCAAGCATCCGAGCCCAACACCAGAGGGCGATCTATGAACAGTGTGAATTCTGCAGCTCATATGCCTCGAACATACATCTTTGCATGAATTCAACGTGATAATAAGATCTTTGAAGAGCATGGCACCACAGTCATGTGAAAAGTGATCTATGTAACTGCTTTTCAAACCACAAAGAGCAGTTTAAGTAGCTTAAGTTATGAGAAATTTGTGGCTGCACTCTGCAGCTGTCCGCAGAATGCCATCATCTTCAACCCAACTGATGAGATGCCTATGGATCTATTCATATTCAAACAAGAGTGCTCCTGCACAGAGATCTTAGCTGCAACACAGATGTTTGCGAGAGCTCCCCTGTAATCCCCAGCAATGTGGTAAGGTGATGCTAGAGGAAATGAAAACTTGTGTGGTGAAGATAAAGAGACATGGAACATTTGCAGCAATCTCCGATTTCTAGCCAGTACTGCCATTTTTAGAGGAACAACACTACAAGACCTGCATACTCTGCCTTATTAAGGGATAGTACATTATAATGTCAGCCCGGGTGAGCAGCTAACAACTGGCCTCACTGCAAAGTCCTCCAAGGCACAACAGTATAGCTCATCAAAAAGGGCAATACATTTGTTGTAAGGCCCATAAATCTCAGATGGATCGGGCATTAGGATACTTTAAGTAAGGTCAAAGAAGTGATTTTGAGAGACATAAGATTGAACTAAAGCTCATTGCTGCTGCTCACCTGGACAGTAAATATATGGGCAATGAGCCCATCAATATCGCTCACCTGGACTGAGAAGATGTTGGCTGTATGGCCAGTGTGCATGGAAAGCAGCTTCTTATGGAGTAAAGGATCCCAGACGATAATGTGCTGATCATCAGAACCTGAAGCCAGTAAGCTGAAAGGAGAGAAACACAGAGTGTACAAGAGCTAAGAACATCATGTGACAGTATGGGCACAGGCAAGTTACTCACAGCGGAGACTAAATGCAGAGAAGAACTGAAGAGTACTGTTTAGGGAAGCACAAAAAAGATGTAACATGCAAGTGAAAGGGGGAAAAGAGAGAACTTAAAAGAGGGTGGTTAAGAGCAACTTACTCTCCTTTTTGGTTCCACTGCAAACAGTTAACGCATCCTGAGTGACCCTTAGCAAAAAAAAAGCAAGAGTATTAAGAAGTCTCTACACTTCACCACTGCCATCCCCCTCCCTCCTTCCGTTAACAGAAGATTACAGAAAAATGATGTACACATTCAGAGTGAAAGGATAAGGTTTACAGCCCTGCACATTCTTTACATTATCGTTCGCACAAAACCATTAACTCTTTCAGCACAAAAGTGGAATGAAAAATGTCCTAGCTATCGTATAGGAAAGTTGCAATTCTATTAAGGACTCGGAGGCGAGGATTATGCTATCCTTGCTTCACTTTATTGAAGAGCAGCCATTTCACAACACTTTAACAACTATCATTCCCATGAATCCTTGGGAATGCCATAAGAAAAATCAACAATGTCCAATGGGAGAACAGTCCCCAAGCTCCAGCCAATCATGGCATCCCAGGCCAGGACATAGTTCCTCATCTGTGTCCTCTCGGTCTCTTTTGCCACGCAAGTCCAGCCGTTTTATCTTCTTCATGCATCCTGCTTACTTGCATCCAATCCTACAACCAAAGGACATATTTTATCCACAACACATGGTTAAGGTTTAAGCCTGTAAACAAAGCAATGATTCCGGACATCTAGAAACAAATGCAAACTTAGAATAGATATGGAACACCAGAGCCAACTGACTTCACTGAAATATAAAGGCTTAGTACTTACTAGTCACGGGAGGGTTAATCCTATTCAGGATCACAGGTGGGATAATCCTCGCCTCAAAGTCCTTAATAGAACTGAAACTTTCCATTTCGAAAGCTAGGAAATTTTTCATTCTAGGTCAGGACAAGAGGCGAGGATTATGCTAGTTCAAAGCTTACTTACCACCAAGTCAGCCATATCCAGTACCAGTTTAAAATAAAATATTTTAAAGGTAGAGTCCGAAGATCAATCCGCTGCATTGAGGATATCCTCCAAATGAGCACCAAAAGGAAACACCTTTGAAGCCATTGCTCAACACGCCGGATGGGGTCCAAAAATTCACAAATCAATGTCTGCTTCTTGCATCACCCAACTCACTCAACGGGCAATAGTGGGAGAAGACACCACCTTATGAGGTTTCATCCAAGCGATGATGTGCTGACGCTAGCCCATAGGACTGAATTTGGCGGACATCTCATACGCCTTAAGGCAACCCACTACGCACAACTTGGGAGAATCAGGAAAGGCCAGATATGAAAAGACCTTTGTACCACATTTCTTCCTTCTGTGGATCGTGAATGTTAATCCAGAGGGTGAAAAGGTGCACCCCGTGATATCTAGGGCTTAAAGGAGATCAGACAAAGCAGCATGCCAAGTTTCGCTGAGAGTTCCTTTCTGGGAAAAAAACGGTTTGGTTGCCACAAAGTAGGTTAAGCACCTGGTTGACATCCCAGAGTGCTGAATACATTGGTTATGGAGTGAGTGACAGTCTAATTGCCCTCAAGAGGAGACACACAAAAGGTTGCTCCACAAGTGGTAAAACATCCACTGGGTCAAGACCCGCTGAAATTGCAGACCGGAAGGTTTTGATTGACCTATACGCTAAACTGTCCTCTACCAAGGTAGCCAGGAAATTAAGGATGTGGATTATATCCGCTGCCAGGGGATCGAGACAGTTGCAAACAAGGGGTCCATCGAAGCCAGGTGGATTTGTATTGTTTGATCATGCTGTTGGCCCAGGCCTTGGACAAGAATCCCTCAGCTGCGACTGAAAGGCATGGGACCGACCATCATACCCTGTAATCCACCATGCCTTGAGTGACAGCGACCCCCTAGGATCAATGGATGAGGTCGCTGGTCCGGATTGCAAAAACAACAATTGATGGACAGAATGCAGAACAATGTCATACATTCACCCCATTACAGAGATCTGGGCCTAATCCATCGTTTTTTTGCTCACCATGCCATTCCAGTTTGAACCCAGCCATATGCAAATCAGTCTTGACCCGGTTTCTCCTTGGATTGAAACTAAGCATCCTAGGACCGGTTTCGGGGTTTCACCCCTCTTCAGCCAGGATAGCTTGATTCCAGTGGCATGGAGAGCACAGGACTCCCGTCTGAGCATACCCGTCCCACTCGGGGTGACAAATGCAAAAACAACAGTTGATCGACAGAATGCAGAACAATGTCATACATTCACCCCAGTACAGAGATCTCGGCGTAAATACAACATTTTTTGGCTCACCATGCCATTCCAGTTTGAACCCAGCCATATGCAAATCAGTCTTGACCCTGTGCCTCATGGGAACAGTCCAGCCCGAACTGCCAAGCCAGCTTCTCCCTGGATTGGAACCAAGCAAACTGGGATCGGTTTCCGGGTTTCACCCCTCTTCAGCCAGGATAGCTTGACTCCAGTAGCATAGTGAGCACGGGACCCACGTCTGGGCATACCCTTCCCACCCCGAAACCGGTCCTAGGATGCTTGATACCGGTCCAAGGAAGACATGGCTTGGCAGTTCGGGCTGGACTGTTCCCATGAGGCACAGGGTCAAAACTTATTTGCATATGGCCATGTCTGAACTGGGGTGGTGTGGTGAGCAAAATAACGATGGATTAAACCCAGATCTGTGACTGGGGGTGAATGTTTTGCCAATGTGCAACATTCCGTCCATCATCTTGTGTGTTTTGCTGTTCGTCCTAAATGGGAAGGGTATGCCCAGACGTGGGTCCCGTGCTCACTACGCCACTGGAGTCAAGCTATCCTAGCTGAAGGGGGGTGAAACCCCGAAACCGGTCCTAGGATGCTTGATTCCGGTCCAGGGAAGACATGGCTTGGCAGGTCGGGCTGAACTGTTCCCATGAGGCACAGGGTCAAGACTGATTTGCATATGGCCATGTCTGAACTGGGGTGGCGTGGTGAGCAAAATAACGGTGGATTAAACCCAGATCTGTGACTGGGGGTGAATGTTTTGCCCATGTGCAACATTCCGTCCATCATCTTGTGTGTTTTGCTGCTGGTCCGGATTGAGCAGAAGAGCTGGAAATAGGGAGAGTTGGATTGGAAAATCCCAAGAAAGTTCCAGAAGAAGTGGAAACCAAACTTGCGACTTCCATAACTGAGTGATCATCACCACCTCCGCCTTCTGGTGCCTGACCGGTGCAGAGGCTCTCGTAATCATGGCGAACGGGGGAAAGGCGTAACCCTTCTCCAGCTTCCAATCCTGGAGGAAGGCGTTTTTGGCTACAGGCAGAGGGTCTGGCCTCCAACTAAAGAATCTGGGAATTTGATGATCTAGCCTGGATGCAAAAAACTCCACTGAAAACAGACTCCACGTCTCATGGAGGTTTGAAAACACTTCTGCATGGAGCCTGCAAGGCTTGAGTGCCGGAAGTTGCAGGATTAGAATTCCGCCACCTGATTGGCCTGACCTGGCCGGTACTCCGCTGTGACCGAAATCTGACGATCCAGATAATACTGCCAGAAACTGGCGACCAGGTCTGAGACAGCCTTCAACAGAGTGCCGCCCAGATGGTTCATGTATCGAACTGCCGATACGTTGTCCATCTTGAGAAGCACACAGGACTGGATGGTATCCTTGGTGTAGCATTGGATCGCAAAGGACCCCGCGAGCAATACCAGGCAATTGATATGTAACCTCTGTTCGAGAGGGGACCACATCCCTCCTGTGGAAAACTTGCCACATCTGGCGCCACAGCCGGATCTGCTGGCAGACCAGGGCGGATCCGAAGATCACTCATGCATTCCAAGCATCCACATTAGCTACCCACCAGCCAATCTCCTCTCGTGCCTCCTCGAAAAGCTTAACCATTCGAGAGTACGAAAGACCATTGCGTAGATGTGCGGCCTTTAACCGCTGCAAGACACGATAGTGGAGAAGCTCCGGCAAGATGACCTGGATGGAAGAAGAGAGAAGGCCCACCAGACACAACCTGCCTCAGTGAGACTTGTTGCCTGGCTTAAGTATACCGCAATTCGGAATGAATCTTCACCACCATCCGAACTGAACACAAGGTAGCTTCGACGGATTCGATCAAGAACCCTTGAAAAATGACCTGAGAAGGGACCAACAGGGACTTGGATTAGTTGACGGCGAAGCCCAGGCTCTGTAAAAGGTTGACTGCCGTCTGAAGCTGGAGTGACCACCTGTGCGGGCACTGGGTCACTATCAGGATGTCGTCGAGGTAGATGATGAGCCGGATCCAATGTGCTCTCAGGTGTTCCACGACCGGTTTGAGAACCTTCGTGAAACACTATGGGGCAGTGGAGAAGCCGAAAGGCAGAGTGGTAAACTCGTAGGTCCAGGCCACGACACAAACTGTAGAAACATCCAGGAAAATAGGAATCGAGAGAAAGGACTCCTTGAGATCCAGGTGCACCATCCTATCCAGAGGTCTTAGAACGTCTCGTAGGAGGTGAATCCCCTTCATCTTGAAGTGGCGATAAACAAGCCACTCGTTGAATATCTGCAAGTTGATGACCGGCCGCTGACCCCCATCGGTCTGGTCAACCAGGAAGATATTGCTGAATAAACCCCTGGGGTGTTGAATGGAAATTTAAATAGCCCCTTTGGCTAGGAGGAAACCCACCTCCTCGTCTAAGAAAGTGGTTTTGGCCACCAAAACCTGGATGGGTGCGGGACCTCGAGCTACCTGGGAACCCTGTAAAATTTGATTTGAAATCCTTGCACCGTCTGCAGGACCCACGCAGCCCCCTGTGATGGAAGTCCAAGTCAGAAAAAAATTTGCCAGTCGGCCCCCTACTTTTTGAAGGGAGAATACTCACCGGAATTGTTGGAGGAGCCCGTGCCTCTGGCTCCGCCACGTCTCCCTGTGGTGGGATAAAAGTTGGCGAATCTGGCCTGGTCCTGGCCTTGGCGGGAGCCTTGCCCTCTGGGAGGGTACCAAGCATTGGGCCGGTCGAGCAGCCCCTACCTTGACTGGCCCATTAAAAACCCTGGTGGGAAAGACTTTTTAATTCAGGACTGAGCCTTGTCCAGGGAGGTGAAAGTATTAACAAACTTCCCTAATTTTGTAATAAAGGGGTCCCCTAACAGCTCTCCCTGAGCTATAGCCACTGCTTCACAGTCAGCCAAGTCCCAGAGCTTGGGGTCCAACTTAATCAACAAGGAGCGATGCCTCTATGTAGAGAGCGCACAGCTGGCGTTTCCCAAACAAATGATGGCACATTGTGCCCAAGCAGAAAGGGTTTCTGGGGAGATTAGGGTACCTGAGGACTTGTCCTCTTTGGTCATGTCCAAGATCTTAGAAAGGGGACACAGGAGTTTGTCCTGGCATGCCCGCCAGTACCTCTCTCTACCCTTCTGTGGATCTTTAATGAACTTTTGTAGGAAGGTGGTCATTCTGGGATTTATATCCGGTGTAGGAGCCACCTTCCCTTACAGGGAGGGGCCTTGTGCTGGGTGTCAGCCAAGATTCCTTGTGAGCCAGCCTCACTGCTGTGGGTCAAGACACCAAACCCCTGGTGCAATCATTTTAAGGGGTCCCGCATGTCCCCACAGGTCAATGACCTGCTAATCAATTACAGACCCCTACCCTGTAGGGCGGAGCGTCCGACACAACCATGCAGAGTACAGACCCCCCCTGAACAGGGCATCAGAGAAGCATTAAAACTGCCCAATCGGGTCGATATGGACCACACTTCGGGGCATTGCTCTCCAGACGGCAAGGCTCCCCGTGGCGCTCAGCTCCCATTCCGCTGGAATGAAAGGAATTTGAAGAGCGTGCCACAGTAGACCACTGCGCTGTCAAGCGCCCCGTAGGTGCGGGAGGACAGCACCACAGAGCCGCACCATAACAGGTGGCCGCAAAGGAGCGTCATGCATTCTCAGGGCTGAAGTGAGAAACCGCTCATAAAGCGGAAATAATTAACCAATGTGCAGCACATAAAGTAAAAACTTATCGTACAATCAGCACCATGCAAGTAGCAATTAATTATCAGCGTAAACACAGAAAAGTAAGAGGTAGGGATAAACACCACTTATCTCGGCTACGAGCAGTGAAAGAAGAGGCTAAGTGGACACAGAAGACGGACAATGTTATGGGCTGGGATGCCCCGAGTGGCTGGAGCTTGGGGATTGTTCTCCCATTGGCATTGTTTTTTTTCTTATAGCATTCCCAAGGCTTCATGGGAATGGTAGTTGTTAAAGTGTTGTGAAATGGCTGCTATTCAATACAGTGAAGAAAGGATAGCATAATCTTCGCCTCCATTCCTGACATGGAATTGCTGTTGGCAGTCACTGCAGAGAGGACAAAGATAGGACAGGAATGGAATATATAAATCCCCTTGCTTTTCTCGGCAGGTGTGAGAGAAACTTGCAGGCACTGTGAGAAACTAAAATCTTTTTGGAGGACCTCGGGCTCCAATACTTCCTAACTCACATCTTTTATAAACACTAAATCCCATCTAAAAAAACAAGCAGTGCGCCAAAGAACAATAAACATACAGTCAGGGAAAAAGACCACAAACCTTCTTTTCTCAAGTAGGAAAACAGATAACTTGACAACTGTACTTTCTAAATAAGGCATGGTCAGTATCCATAGGGGCATTTACATCTTCTGTACTGAACTTATGCATTATTGATGTCACCCTGTGAATCTTCTCGAACCTCTATACCTGTGTATAACTTGCATCACTGTCAGGGACTGCTCTTACTACTACCAGATCATCAGTTAAATTATCCCCAAAATGCCTCAAAACTACAACACTTGTGCGTTTTAGATATCGGTCATAGGGCCCCTTATCTTCTCTACATGTGCACTGATACCACTTTCAGGAACTCTCACAGGTTTAAACCTGTGCATCGCTACCCGTCCCCTTCAGCCCCAGCCTCACTTTTATCTTTCCACAGTCATCAGTCCTAAAAATAATCACTACAGAGCTTGTGTGCCTGTGCTTCAGTAATATCACCACAGGGAACAGGAGACCTGACACCAGTGCAACAAAGTTATTACCTGCAATTGGATATCAACGTCTGCACACGTGTAACTGATATTGGCCCAGCAAAACTCATTCTTTAGCTAGGCTATTTCATGCATTTCAGGGAAGATTAACCCTGCGTTCAGTTATGCCTCCATATTTGAAAATACACAAAAATACACAGTTATGCCTCCATATTTTAAAATACACAAAAACATCACTTGTGTATGGTGTACTGGGCAAGAGTCTCAGTGGCATAAAACCCTGGAATCCCACAACTAAGCTTCCATCCAATATGACCCACACATTCTTTAAATTTATGGTACTGTTAAGATTAATAAAACAAAATTATAGAGTATTGAAATAGTGGATCTGGAATAAATAGAACAAAACCGCCCAACAAACGCACAGGAGAGTAGATTATGCTATGTGACCTCACCTGCAGCTCCGCCTCCAGGCCCAGGCGTTGGATGAAAGGGTCCGTGACATGGTAGTAGCGCTCAAAGCGCACTGCGCCAGTCTCCTGCTCGACAAATGTGCAAAGAATAATAGTATGATTACAGCAAGTAGCATCATAAGCCTTCTTTCACCTCTGTTAAGAGATTAGAGATGACCATTTATGAGAAGACATGCAGCAATTTATGCAACCCATTTGGCTTCTCATGGCCCAAAATAGAATGGCCATTTTCCTATTTTTAAAATCACTTCACATGGGATGTGCACATTAAACTGTTAAACGTTCTTTACTCCCATGGGCACAATGCAGGACGGTCATTCCATCTTTGTCACTACACACTGAAGGTACCTGTATGGACTCTTACCTCACCTTTTGATACAAGCAGATTAGTTTGTGAGCTGCATTCTTTAACTTTGCCAAAGTATCTGATGTTTGGTTTAACTACACTGAAAAATATCAAAGATCCTCCTCTAGACCACGAAAGATGCAGTGCCCACCTAATCGGATTTTGACTGAATTCTCTGGAGGCCTGCCATTGCAATCCTTACTAAATGGGTGTTCACACATTTCTCTTGCTAAGCAATTCCAAGTCCTCACGAGGCCAGTCACAAATCACAGATTTAACAAAATGCCAGCAGCCCCATTATCACTCAATCCCTGACACTGGGCACAGTTACAGATATCTTTAAACCATCCAATCAGAGACATACTAAATATAGAGGGTTCTGGTCCCAACGCCTAATTCAACTACCTACTGATTTCTTTGGTGCCTAATCCAATTAAAATGAAAGAGGAATGGGTTTCCACAAAAACGTCAGAATACCTTAAAACGCCATGACAGTTTAGCTCAAGCTGGTTTCCAGCCATTGAGATAAACTGAGTCTGTGCTTGTATCGGTCCTCGCATGATCATTGTATGATCTTGGGCTTTGGTGGCAGTGCTGCAGTAAAATTGTTGACGCGCTCAGGGCACTGATGGCTTGCTGCGGACCAACCTGAAGTCCCCAGTTAACATAGAAATAGGTGCACCAATGACTAGCCTCCTTCCTATACAACAGATAACCAACAAAACACCATTTGTGAGTGTTGTATGTCCTCTACAAACAAGGTACAACATGGAGTTTCTTGGGGATCTTTATTAACTCCTGGAATCATTTAACATCTACTTTCAACTTGTGGCCAACCTTAAAAGAACATCTGGCTACCTTACAGTATGTAAGCAGTTGACACTAAAATCAGGTTCTGCTCGGAAGGACATAACTTGCCAAAACCTTTCAGAGACTACTGTGGAAGTGTTGGGTTATATGGCAGATAATGCTCTTGCGCTCAACTCTGACAAAGCGGAGGTTCTTTGTGGCTGGAGTACAGGCCTCTCGCTCATGGAATTCTACCTTCTGGCTGGTGAGCACAGGGAAAATCCCTTTAGTTATACATTTTTACTTTTACATTGAAGCAAACATTTAACGGGACAAACAAACAGAACACAGGCCTTCCTTTGCTGCCTCCTACTTTATAAAAAGTAACCTCCTTTGGTACCAGAGACAACAAATTAGGAGTATATTAAATGAAGCAGTTTGATCAAGGTTGGATTAAAGCACCTCCTGTTGAGGTCATCCTATCTATCTACTTCGCAGGCTTCGGGTGGGGTAGAAGGTCGCTGCCCTTCAACGTTTATGTCTAACAAGAACATCCATCTTGCATGCTTAGGCTAAACTGTACTGGCTTCCCATCAAGACTTATCTTTAAGGCTTCATAGCACATCAACATCCAGCAGTCACCAAATAAAGTCTAAATGTATTAGTCACAAGACCTTGCATTCTAGACGGTCAGAAAAACGAAGTTTCCCAATGTTTGAGAATGAGATTATGAGTGGTTGTGTTGCGTGTAGCAGTGTCACAATGTATCAGTTTGAAGGTGAAAATGTAGAAGTGCCAGTCTAACAGGCTTTGTGTGAGAGTGCACTCAGTAGCAGAACTTTACTTTGTGTGTTCGTTTCTGTGGAGCTGCTGCACATGTATTCAAGGCCAGCCTTCTTGAAGGCAGAGAAGATAGCTTTCCCTCTTGTACAGAAGAAGTGAGTGGAGCACAGCGCCTTTTCCAGCTTAGTGAGCGCAGACGGAGAACTACAAACAAACACAGGAGGCAGGAGCACTCTGACTCGGGACTGGGAAGAGGAGGACACGAGCAGGGAAGGGCAACAGTGGGGCAAGTAAGAGATCGGGGAGGGCAAAGGAATGGGAGGATATAGCAGGAAGCAGCTGTAGTGCATGGCTGATCGGGAAAGAGTGCCCTGTCGGTAAAGGGGGTCAAGGGCAATGGAGAGGAAGTGCCTAGTCAGGATAGAGCAGGGGTGAGTGATTGAGTGCAAGGTACAGGGGTGGAGACTTTTGTTTTTCACCCCACTGCACTAGACACCAGAGATAGAACAAGGACAGTGCAGCTTCCAAAGGAAGAGCATGCAGTCGGCCTGGAGGACAAAAAACACCAGTTCTGGTGTAGACTGTTGTGCCATGATGCAGCATTCCTGTAAGGGGTCCCGACACCTTAAGTCCAAAAGACGTGGAATGTGCAACCTTTTACAAGGACAGTGAGGACTGTGTTAGTAGCAGCAGCTCTGGCCTGCCGTTCCCACTCTAAGATCGCTGGCATGCTGGATTAGCTTGCGGGGTTAGTGGGCCAGGTAACAAGTCTACAGTGGGTGCTAGCTGGTATGCAGAGGTGTGTCGGGCTGTGAGGCAGAGGCTGTGCCACAAAACTATCTAGTGTGTCATGGCTCAGCAGGTGATGGTGGGAGGGGAACAGAGGTCCTCTAATTTGGTTGGAACCTCTAGACATTTGCCAGGCAAGAGGCTGACAGCAGTTTCTAGGACGGGTGGTGCCATAGGATGGTGTATTGACGGTTGTGATAGAGTAAGTAGTGACCCTGTTGATCAAGTTAGCAGTTGTGGTGGTGAGCGTGGTGTTTGAAGTAGTGGTGAGGATGGCGGTGCTGGTGGAGACAGTGGTGTTGATAGAGTAGTGGTAATGGTGGTATCCATTATAGTGATGTTAATAGTGAAGGTGAGGGTAATGGCTGGCAATGCATTCCTGCATCAACATCTCATACTAAAAAAAGTACACCAATGTAAATCTGCATTATTTGTGACAAGTATTAACTAACCCATTAAATCCGCTTGACAAACCATTCAGACCAAGCACAATTCCTTTGTATTGTATTCCAGAAACGACATATCGCTTACTACCCCACGTGGGGTGCTGAAACACTTGCCTATATTTGCAGCATGCTACACCATGTAGGTTGGAAGATTCCTAATTTCTAAAGAGTTAGAGTCCAATGGGGAGCTTAAAAAGTATCCTCACATTAATAATTATAATAAAAGTATTTTTTTAATGAAATGACTTAGTATTAATAAATATGTTAACGTGTCATATTCATTATTGCGAGAATACTTTTTAAGCTCCCCACTGGACTGGACTGGACTTTTTAGAAATTAGGAACTTATCTGTTGGTTGGGTTACCTACATCAATGGGTCAGAGCTTGTGCAGGGCCCAAAACATCTTTAACCCAAAATATTAGGTTGGACGGATGTTAATTTGTTTTGATCCTATGTGGGAAGTCTTTCCATAGCGTGCATGGGGACCACTAAGGTGCAGTTATCGTATTATGTGACATAATGCGTAGCAGTGTGGTGGATAATGAAGTGTGAGTAACATGCAGTTTTATGGTTTTCAGTACACTGGTACCTTTGAACAGGTCTGCAGGTCGCTTTATTGTATTTAAGATACGGTCTGCTTAGCTGGTTACTGCACTGGGTTGTCCAATCTGAGATTTTGTGTACTGTTTTGGTCCTGCGCTAGCATGGTGGAGGGGAGTGGGAGGGAATAATGGAGAGATCTGATGAAATGGGAATTTTCATTATCCTCCCATATCTGTCGGTCTTTGTGAGATGCAAAGAAGCAGTCAGATTGTATAGATATCTGGGTCCTGCAGTAGTGGAATAGATCAGTCTACTGAAATATTCAGTTTGACAGATCCCTTCAGTTATTCACACCTGTTAATTTGGTGAGGTTTTTTCTTTAGGCTATACAGTGCTAATAATGGCAAACCTCATAGCAAATAGGTTTTATGTGAACTTAATAGGTATAATTTAAAATTTACAGCCTGGCTGATGAGGGGTGATGCCCGAACCCGGTCCCAGGATGCTTGCTTCCGGTCCAAGGAGTACCTGGCTTGGCAGTTCGGGCTGGACTGTTCCCATGAGGCACAGGGTCAAGACTGATTTGCATATGGCTGGATCTAAACTGGAGAGGCATGGTGAGCAAAAGAACGATGGATTTAACCCAGATCTCTTGACTGGGGTTAATGTTTGATTTGCTCTGCATTCCGTCCATCATCTGTGTATCTTTTGTATAACAATAAGATTACCTGCCGTTCCTGTCAATGCTCTTCTGAAAATCACTGACTATATTATATTAGACTATTGCAAGGGATTGGCTGGTGTGTTTCGTTCTGTTTCTCAACAGGTTTCAGCTGCTACACAAGACCCGCATCAAGAACAGTGCCACAACCTCAATTCTGGTGATTGAGTCATGATCAAGAAGTACGTTCGGAAGACTTGTCTTGAGCCCAAATGAAAAGGCCCTGTGCAGGTAATTCTGACTATGCACACTGCTGTTAAATGTGCTGGAGTTCCAAACTGGATTCATGCCGCTCACACCAAAAGAGTGAGCAATCCAGAATCAGTGCCTTTGGTCTATGATCCTGAATGGAGAACCTTGGTGGTTGCACCACCAGTTGAGAGACCACCCAGACCAGCAGCACTGCTGCCGGTCCAGCAGCAGGAGGAAGAAAGGTGAGGGCCAGTAAGAGGGGAGACAAGTGCCTGAAGTGACCCAGAGTGGCATGGAGATACCTTACAACAAAGAAGCAGAGAACGAATTACAATGTAAAAGTGCTGCCGAAGTGGTACTGAGGTAAGAATATCCAGGCGAAGGAACGAGCACTGAAACAAGGAGAACGAACGGGCAAGCAGAATGGACACCGAGATATGAACATAAAAATCCCAGGAGAAGCTCTTTAATAGCCCGAATCCCAGAGACTATACATGAAGAGGCAGAGTCTATTAACGAAAGTAGCCTAGATCCAAATCAGCAAAAACTAAGAAGATCAAAAACATCACGAGTGCCCGGTCATAGATATTCAGCACCTGAATGGTCATGCTTCGTAAACACTGCTTTGAATGTAACATAGGAAGATTTGTGCAATGTGAACCCTGACCTATTTTAACCCCCTTGAAAAAGAGAAAACAAGACTGATGGAAATAATCTGAAGAAAACTTGAAGCTAAAACTAAAGAAAATATTTGAACTGTGCTTATTAGATGTTTGTTGTTTTACTTCTTTGTTTTACAGAAGATCAACCTAGCCGAAGCTGAAAGTTACAGATGAATAGGGATAACATTTTAGAAGAACACAGAGTAAGGTTAAGGATTGTCTGGTAAGAAGCTTGACTAAAAAAGAAAAAAAGACGACTACGTACTAAACTTGCGACAAGCTACTGAACAAAATGCTTTGAACTGACTAAGAGAATGTGTTGCATTAGAAATTAGTGTAAATATATCATGGGTTCAATTCTCGTAATAACAGTAAAGATGATCAATCACTATAGTACTAATAGGATTTTACCTAGCACCGGAGTCAGAGCCTGAAGCAAAGAACATTACTAATTCACCCATTTCCGATCTTAGGGAGGACCACTTTAGTTACTCCTTTGTAGGCTATAAGAACAATGATTATTCTACTAAAGTTTATTCTAAATTAGTACAAAAACACACTAACACCATGGATGCAAAAGACTACTACATATGCACACACTTACCTACTACAGTTTCAGAAGAAGTTACCTACTACCACATGCCTTTATCTTATGCTATTTCTTGCAGCATCCTATTGTCATTAGTTTATAGGCAAGGGCATTTTGAATACTTCTATTCTAATTATGACATAGTACTTTCTCTAGTGCCTTTGACAGAAAGCACAAACTTACACTCACAAGCAAAAGAAATGGACATAGCTTGGTATTATTTCCATCCCTATAGACCCATGATAATGTGAAGGCTTACAAAAACAATTTAACTTGTCTAATGCGACCAATAGAGAAAGCTTATATAATGACCACTGACAAAAATAGCAATGTTTTAGAGACTGTTTGGAAGAAGGAAGAAACTATTTTAGAAAAAAGATGGTTTACCCTAAATTGAAACTGGACAACCAACACAAAGAGAAAATTTGCTTGTACATAAGACGGGCACCCAAAAGGACTAGACATGTAGGGATTAGTAGTTGAGAACAGACATTCGAACTAACAGGGGGATTTTGGCAAATATTACAGGGAAACGAGAAAGCTATTCCAGGGGTTTGTTACATTTGTAGATTGAATGCTTACTTTCTGTTGTCAGCTGACTGGGAGGGAATCTGCCATTTAGGCATACTAATTCCAAAGATGTACCATGTGAAGAGTTTAGATGCATTAACACCAACACCGGCGCACAGACAGAAATGTAGTACAAACACAGGAACTGGACTAACAGGAGACATTTTTGGAGCCATCATTCCACCTGTAGATGTCATCTTAAATGACAAAAAGATTAGAAAGCTGTTAACAGTTGAAGACAAAGATGACAACTAGCACATCAGGAGCTTTGCTTGTGTTTAATACTGAACTAATTGCTATACAGTCTATGGTATTACAGGATCGGCTTGCTTTAGATATCTTACTCATAGAAAAGGGTGGAGTCTGCAAAATGCTTAAATTACCCCATTGCTATATATACATACTCGAGGAGAGTAAGGAATTAGAAGGCTTCGCAAAGAACCTCTCATGTTTAGACCCTGAATTACATGAAATGAAAACACCACGTTTGTTTGAGAATTTTGGGAAGGGGATTGCCACAATTGGAAACCTCCCCTGGAGTTGGGCTCAAGTTTTGCAGTTCCATGGTAAGTTATGTTAATCAATTCAGACTTTGAATAGCACATGTTATAATGTACAGCAAAAGGAGAATTGCTGTTATTGTTCCTTATTGCCCTAATTTGCTACTGGATCCTGAACTTAAGTGGTCTGTGTAAGAAACTGGCTCTATATATACTGCACCAAAGTGAGGTTCAGTGTGAATAGAGTCCAAGGGTCTCCAGAGGTAGGCAGAGGTTAAAGTTAGAAAGAACCTTACTCTCCAAAGTGGTAGCTTGGTTGAGCAGTAAGGCAGTATCAGAGGACAGTGTTAAGCACTTGATGTACACACTCAGTCAGCAAATGAATTCACACACTCAAGAACTGAACTCTAGGCCAATTGTTTTTGTATTAAAAATATACTGTTTTATTTCTGGAACCAAGCAAGCCTGGTACAGGTAAGTATATAAATACTTGGCAGTAGTAAATTACTTGTATGAACACAGTTCAAAATTGCAGTATAACTTGTACTGATTTTGGTTACAGTTTAAGTGAGCAATTTGCAACACTTAACAGGTATAGTACATTCAAATGAATGGGCTTTTTAAGAAAAATGCAATTAATTACTTTTCAGATTACTTTTGCTAACACAGGGCTGGATCCTAGATTCAGCACTGGGACATTTCCTGTAAACAGTTGAGTAAATTCGTTTTAGTTAGAGGTACGATTTTTAAAGAATATTATTGTATTTCAAAAGTTGACGCTTAAAAACTTTTGCACATAGAATCACCAATGTTAGCCCATGGGAGGAAATTAACTTAGCAGGTAAGTTACTTTTGCGTTTCTTTTGTAATCCAGTGCAGGACTCCTAGATTCAGCACTGGGACATCTACTTAAAACAGGTAAGTAATTACGTTTTTGTAGTTTGTACGATTTTTAAAGAATATTCTTGTATTTCAAAAGTTGACACAAACTTTTTCACAAACCCCCAATGTTATCCTATGGAAGGAAATTCAATTCACAGGTAAGTTACTTTTCTTACTCAGTGCTGGACACCTGGGTTCAGCACTGGGACATTTCCTGCAAGCAGTTGAGAAAATTCGGTTAGGTTATTTGTGCGATTTTTAAGGAATATTCTTAGTTTTCACAAGTCGACACAAAAAGTGTCAATGTTATCCTATGAGGAAAAACAGGTCATCTGTTTCGAGTAAGTATTCGGTCTTTGAAGTTAGTGTTCTGGGGCAAGACTCCGGGATCTCCCAGGGTCAGTGAGGCACTGTTGTTGCACCCCCAGTGACACTAGGGCGGCCGGGTGCAGAGTGTTGAGGCCCAATGTTATCCTATGGAGGATGGGGGACTCCGGTTGGTGGCTGCTGGCAATCAGGCCACAGGGGGTTGAGGGAGCCAAGCTCCTAGGGTTTAGGTCAGGGCAAATGGGGAACCAAGTAGGCACAAAAAGTGCACCCTCAGCGGCACTGGTGCGGCCGGAGCTGTTTTGGCGTCAGGTGCCCTGTTGTTTTCAATGGGGATTTTCGGTTTTGATTTTCAGCTGCAGGCTCGGTCCAGGAAGACTTCCGGGAGGAACCAACAGCTGGGCAGGTAAGTTGGAGGGCTCGGGGACGTAGGTCCTCCTCAGGATCTTTTCTCCAGGGCGCAGGGGGCCGGATGCAGGGGTGTCTTTTGAGGTCGGATTTCATCTTACTGGGCCACTTGCGGTTGGGGGGGGGGGGGGGTGTCTCTGTGCAGAGGCTGCAGGTGATGTCGGGGAGTCCTGGAGGTGTCAACCCACGGTGAACTCGGACTCTGAAGCCCTGGAGGATCTCGCTGGGACCGGTGGGCCACTCAAACCCGTGCCGTAGGCGACGGGTGCAGTGGTAGTTCCAGGCGTCAGGTTTCTTTGTCCTCAGCAGGCTCAGAGTCTCTTTTCCGAGTTTCTTTTGAACAGGGCTGCTGTTCACAGGAGATCTGGTCTTTGTTGAAGGCAGTGAGTCCTCCCAGGGGTTCTGGAGGTCGCTAGCTGCAGGACAAGATGATTTTTTGCGCAGGATCTCTGGAAACTGCAGACGGGCAAGTAGGCTATGGGGCCAAGTCAGTTGTTCTGAGCAGTCTCCTCTGCTGGGCGTCTTCTTTCGCCCTTTTTAGGTCTCGCCTGACCCAGCGCATGCGCTGGTCTGGCGAGGCTTATTGAGAGGGCTCCAAAAAGTGCTGCCAGGCCAGCCTAGAGCTACAGTGCATGTGCGCGGGCGCGCGCGCCGTGCTTTGCCATGATTACTTTCACTTTTGCGGCCGCTTTGATGTTTGATCGCGATCTATCGCGATCACTTTCGCGGCCGCACGGCATAGCCAATAGGTCTCGCTTTTGGGACCTTATAATTATTTAGTTATGCAACTGTTGCTTGGCTAAACACTTATAAGGTCCCAAAGCCGAGACCTATTGGCTATGCCAATGCTGGTTGTTCTTAGGTTGCGGGAATCTGCCTTCTTGGTTCAGGGCTGCCCCCTAAATACTGAATTGAGGGGGTGTTTTTAGGGGTCTTGAGGTCAGTAGCCAATGGGCTACTGACCTTAGGGTGACTACACCCTTGGTGTGCTCACCCCACGTGGGGGAGTGAGCACAATCCCTAGTCCTGATTGGGGAGTGCCTGCCATCTGCAAGATGGCGAGCACTGGAGAGTGGGCTTCACCTCGCCTCCCCCACCTGAGGGGTGGAGTTGGCAGAGGTGGGCACACCTCCTGGGCTGGCCCGTTTTTCCCGCCCGTCTTCCTGCCGAAAGTGAGGCCTGCTCCTGCTAGCAGGAGAGGCTGGGGGGGGGGGGGGGGAGGTCGCATTACAAAGGCTGCCAGGCCTTTGAAGCTCCCTGCCACAGATGGCTCTTCCTGGCCTGGGGAGGTGTGAACACCTCTGCCCAGGAAAGGCTTTGTTTTTGGGCTCAGGGAGCGTAGGCTCCCACCCTAGGGGTCCAGAACTATGTCTCGTGGTGGCAGGCTAGTGTGTACCAGTTAGGGAACCCACCAGAGGCTGGGCGTTTTTCAGAGGCATCTCTGCGATGCCCTCTGTGTGCATTTTTCATTAAATTCCACACTGGCATCAGTGTGGGTTTAATGGGCTGAGAAGCTTGATACCAAACTTCAGGTTTCGGGGGCGTGGCTTGGATGGCCATCATGGCGGACGTGTGCTAGATAGCTCCGCCCAGCCAGACAGACATCCTACAGATATCCTGGCTCCCTCGGACATTAAAGCAGTCCTAAAGGGGGCATTTCGGCACTACTAACCTGAGGTGGCGGTCCAGTGGGCAGTCGCGGCGTTTGGAGCTGCGGGGGACCGGAGCCGGCGTGATCGCGAGGCGCTGCCTTGCAATGGACGGCGGAGCCGGGGCATGGAGTTCGGCAGGCCCTGGGTGTAGGGTGCACGGAGTGGCCGTCCACCGGCGCTGGTGAGCGCGGTGCACCATCCTGTGTGCCCAGCAACGGAAGCAGCATTCGGAGGGCGGATCGGCCCCGGAGACCCAGTTGAGACACTGGTGAGGAGCCGGGAGAGGGGGAGGCGCACCGGCCCACGGGGTTGGGAGGCAGCGGACTAGGGCACGACAGTTGAGGAGGAGGCCCGTGTCCGGGGCACCAGCTCGGGAGTGCCCCCCCCCGTGAATTTGGCCGCGGTGGTCTGGATGGGGGCATCGGGGGCCGGGAACTGTGGCGATACCTTCACCCCCTCCCCCGGGCCTGAGCTCCTGCCTGGGGATCGGCGGCTAGATCAGGCCGCGGTGGGGGGCTACAGAGGCTCCCGTGCTCTCCCTGCAAGCCTTTCCTGGTACCTCGGTGGACCTCCTTCTCCCCCCCTATATTGGAAGTGGTGAGCGGGGCTGTGTGTACCTTTGCGGGACTTCAACGCTACTGGCAGAGTTAGGCCCAGCCTGCCTCGTGGGCTGGACGGTCGCCCCGTGGCAGACCTGCGGTAGGCGGGGGGCCTGGAGTGGCAGCGCTGCAGCCAGGTGAAGTACCCAGGGGCCCCTGAAGATCACGGTGAGGGCCGGGTGGGGGCGGTCACTGGTGAGTCAGAGCTGGTGGCTGCTCCCAGCCCTGACCGCGGAGGCAGGGTCCGAGGTCAGCGGCTATATCAGGCTGTGGAGGGGAGCACGAGGTGACGGTTCCGGACCTGCCTTTCCATCCGGGGGGGTTGGCACCGGCAGTCGAGCGGGCCGCAAGGGGCCTGGGGGATGGTGTCGCCGGTTGAGTCACGCGGCTTGGGTGCTCTATATCACCGGAGCACAGGGAGCGTTTAACCCCACCCCCCTCCCCACCCCCCACGCATCGACTGGAGTTGGGATTTGGCATTCGGCTGGCCCACGTCTGTACGGTTGGCGGGGGGGGGGCACTCGCTGGTCGAGGCCCCCCACGGGTGGATTGCGGGCCCCGGATCAGGGGTGCCTTCCTTCCTTTGGGATCGGACCAGGTGACAGATCGGTTGGTGGCGTGCCTGCGCTGAGGGGATCCTTGTGCCAGCGCTTCGTCCAACTTGGCCTGCATACGCCGGGGGTCCGTCGAACGCCATCATGACAAGGGATAAGGGCGGCGGTCGAGCCACAAATCGACAAGTTCACCAGCCCGGGAGCGATGGGCAGTACTACGGGGAGTCCCCAGGAGGTCATACCGGACAATGCGGCTTTGATGGCGGCAATCACCCAATCCAGGGACATGCTGGATGCCAAAATTGGTGCAGTGGGTGCGGATGTTAAGTTACTACGCCAGGATCTACGGAAGGCAGTGTCCCGCATCACGGAGGCTGAGACCCGCATCTCAGGGGTGGAAGATGATGTGTCGGTCCTCAAGCAGAAGGTGGCAAGTATGGAAACCATCCAGAAGGGCCTGGTGCTCCGGGTTGAGGATGCGGAGGGGCGGGCCCGGAAGAACAACCTGCGCTTCCTTGGATTCCCAGAGGGGTGCGGGAAAGAGGATATGGAGCGTTTCCTCACGCAGTGGCTGGAAAGCTGGCTTCCTCCGGATGTCATATCCCGGTGCTTTGTCGTGGAGCGGGCCCATAGAGCACTCATTCAGAAACCACCGGTGAGGGCTCGTCCACAACTGGCGATTGCGAGACTCTTGAACTACCTGGACCGCGACACCGTGCTGAAGCAGGCTCGGGCCAAAGAACCTTTGCTCTATGATAACTATCGTATCCTAGTATTCCCGGACTATACACGACTCGTCCAGCAGCAACGTCAGTCGTTTATGGCGGCGAAGGCCAGACTCAAGCTCCCGTACGCCTTACTATTCCTGGCTCGGCTGCGGGTGGTGTACCAATCCCGCACCTACTTCTTTGACTCCCTGGAGGAGGTGTTCAAGTGGACAGATGAAACTGTGTGGGTGCATACGCCGCCTGGGCAGCAATCCGATTCATCTTTGAGTGAGGGGCCGTCCAAAAATTCCCGAGGACAGCATCAGAGGGGGCACAGAAGATCTCGGTCCCAGAGGCGCCCTTTGCTTGTGGCCACTGGATCTCTAATCTTCATGAACAAGATTGTGCCAAGATGTTCATCTAATTGGACTGTGTGACTGTTTGATTTAAGCTATATTGAGGGAGCCCCAAGGAGGGCTGAATCCCCACCCGTCTAGTGCTTGTGGGGGGTGGGCCTGGGTGACATGGGTGGTAAGTTGGGGATCCATTGGAAGGGGTGGCCCGTGCCCCTCTGTTGGGGGCTTGGCGCCAACCCCACCGCGACAGGTACTTCAGCGCTTTTGAGGTGTGGGGGGTTTGTTAAGGGGAAGGGGTTTAGTTAGGGGTATGAGTTGCGCTTTCGCACTGGGTTCACCATGACACACACATCGTCAGGACCGCCTATCCGTGTTACACCACTGCTAGTTACCCAATGGCTAGCGGGACAGTAGATGTTCGGGTATTCCCAGGCACCATCCGCATTGTTAGCTGGAATGTGCGTGGGGTCCTGGATAACATTAAGCGAGGGGCTGTCCTGCGTCAGGCTAAGAGGGCCGCAGCTAACATTCTCTTTTTGCAGGAAACCCATTTGCTGGGCTCCAAGGTCCTGTGCCTGCAGCGCTATGGCTTCCAACAGGTTTTGCACGCGGGGTGTATGCAGGGTTCCAGGGGAGTGGCGATTCTAATACACCGCAGGGTCCCATACGTGCTTGCGCAACAATGGTTGGATACGCAGGGTCGGTATCTATTTCTCCGGGGCACGATTGGGGAGGACCCTATTGTGTTGGACTGTGTTTACGCCCCCCCTCTGCAGTGGTCTTTAGTGGAGCGGCTACTCTCCCTGTGGGCTGACATGCCGGACGTGGCTTCTGTGGTGGGTGGAGATTGGAATGATGTGGTGGATATGGGCAGGGACAGAAGCAGGGCTGGTGGGGGCCTGGGTGGTAATCTTCCCACAAAATTGCACTCTTTGGTTACAAGCCTTGATTGGGTAGACACCTGGCGACACACTCATGGTGACAGGAGGGAGTTTACGTACCTCTCAGCAGTCCATAAGTCATTCTCCAGGATAAGGAATATGCTACTTACCAGTATGCATCTGTTCTTGGCATGTAGAGCTGCAGATCTATACACTGTGCATAGATCGCCATCTGGTGTTGGGCCCGGATGTTTGCAGTTTGTTTTTCCTCTTGGAAAGTCTTTGGAAGTCACGAGTTCGGTGACTCCTCCTCTGGTTCGTATTGCGCATGGGCTTCGGCTCCATCCTCAAGATTGTTTTTCGCCAGCAGGGAACAATGGAGCGTAGTAATAACAGTAAAGAAACCCATGTGTATTGTATCTAAATAAGATAAGGCTGGAACGGATACAGGTAGCCGGGGAGGCGGGTGGACGTGTATAGATCTACAGCTCTACATGCCAAGAACAGATGCATACTGGTAAGTAGCATATTCCGGTCGAGGCATATGAGCTGCAGATTATACACTGTGCATAGATTACATAGCAGTACCCAACCCTAGCGGCGACCACCGGCATCCGTTGCAGTCGTTTGAAACAGTGTTTTTAGTACAGCTTGGCCCACACTAGCTTGTTGCTTGGTTTGCACATCTACACAGTAATGTTTTGTGAAGGTGTGCGGTGTTGACCATTTCGCTGCCTTGCAGATGTCATCTAGTGGTATGTTCCCTAGGAAAGCCATAGAAGCCCCTATCTTCCTTGTAGAGTGGGCTTTAGGGGGAACCGATAGCGTTCGTTTTGCTTTGTGGTAGCAAATCTGTATGCATTTTACAATCCACCTAGCTATCCCTGATTTGGAAATAGGGTTGCCTTTATGTGGTGGGGAGAAGGAAACCAATAGCCGTTTGGTTTTCCTGAAAGGTTGTGTTCTCTGGATGTAATAAAGTAAAGCCCTTTTAACATCCAGTGTGTGTAAGGCTCTTTCCGCAACTGTTTGGGGTTGCGAGAAAAAGACTGGTAATTCTACCGACTGGTTTAAATGGAATGGAGAAATGACTTTGGGTAGAAATTTGGGATTGGTGCGGAGTACAACCTTGTTATGATGCATCTGAAGAAAAGGTTCCTGTATAGTGAGTGCCTGTATTTCACTAACTCTTCTGAGGGAAGTGATGGCCACTAGAAAAGCTGTTTTCCATGTGAGAAATTGCAGCTCACACTTATGTAATGGTTCGAAAGGGGGTCCCATTAACCGTGTGAGAACTACATTCAAGTTCCAAACAGGTGAGGGTGGCACTCTGGGTGGAATTACTCTCTTGAGGTCTTCCATAAAGGCCTTGATGGCAGGCACTTTGAAAAGTGAGAGGTGCTGTCTATTTTGTAAATAGGCCGCAATTGCAGCGAGGTGTAACCAAATGGAAGTATATGCTAGGTTACACCTTTGCAAATGGAGTAAATAACATATAATGTGCTGTATCGATACATTTAAAGGATTGATTGCGTTGTTGTGGCAGTAAACAACAAATCTTTTCCACTTTGCTGCATAGCACGCCCTAGTAGTAGGGCGCCTAGCTTCCCTGATAATGTTCATGCAATCAGGGGAAAGGTTAAGGTATCCAAATTCTAGGACCTCAGGAGCCAGATCGCAAGGTTGAGTTGAGCTGGGTCCGGGTGCCTGATCTCTCCATGGTTCTGGGTTAGGAGGCATGGCGAGAGGCGTAGCTTTTGGTGTGGTACTACTGAGAGTTCCAGCAGTGTGGTGTACCACGGTTGTCTGGCCCATGTTGGAGCTACCAGGATCAGAGTTAGGGAATGCTGCTGTAGCTTTCAGACCACTAATGGAATTAGTGGGAGAGGTGGAAAAGCGTATGCAAATTTGGTTGACCAGTTCATCCTTATCGTATTGCCTTCGGACAATGGGTGTGGATATCTGGCGGCGAAGCTTGGGCATTTTTTGTTTTCGTGGGTGGCGAATAGGTCTGTGTGTGGATGCCCCCACTTCTGAAAGAACGGGTGAAGAACTTGTGGGTGAAGTTCCCACTCGTGGATCTGCTGTGTCTGCCTGCTCAGCAGATCTGCCACGGTGTTTTGTGCTCCTGGGACGTGTTGGGCTAGGAGGAAAATCTTTTGTGCTCTGTGCTAACTGAGAGAGCTGTGGAGAGTGTGTGCCCCCCTGTTTTTGAATGTAGTACATGGCAGTCATGTTGTCTGTGCGAATGAGGACTGCCTTGCCTGAAATCTGCGCCTGGAAGGATTTTAGGGCGAGGAAGATCGCCAGTAACTCCAGATGGTGGATGTGGAGTAACTTCTGTTGCGGCGTCCATGTGCCCTGTGCTGTGAGATGTAACAGATAAGCTCCCCAGCCGGAGAGCGATGCATCTGCTGTTAGGATTATTTGTGGGACCGGGTCCAGGAACGGTCGACCTTTGGAAAGGTTTGTGGTGTTCCACCACTGCAGAGAGCGATGGGTGCGACTGTCTACCAACACCAGATCTGTCAGTTGTCCCTGGGCCTGGTTCCATTGACGCGCCAAGCACTCTTGGAGTGGACGCATTTGGAGTCTTGCATGGGGCACTATAAAGATGCAAGAGGCCATCATCCCTATGAGCTGCATAAACACTCTTGCTGGGAGAGAGTGTTGACATAGGAATTTTTGACGCAGCACCTGTATTTTTGCAATCCTGGCAGAATTGGGATAGGCTATGGCTTTGGAGGTGTCTATGGTGGCACCGAGATACTGTTTTGTGTGTGAGGGTACCAGGTGGGATTTTTGATGGTTCACCGTGAAACCTAGCTGGTGAAGTAGTTGGACCGTAGCGGCGGTATGTTGCACACATTGTTGGTAGGACGTGGCTTTTATCAGCCAATCGTCCAGATAGGGGAAGACGTGAATTTGCGGTCTTCTGAGGTGTGCAGCCACTACTGCCAGGCACTTGGTGAACACCCTTGGTGCTGTTACCCCGAACGGGAGCACCTTGAACTGGTAGTGTTGTCCATCTACCACAAACCTGAGGTACTTTCTGTGAGATTGGTGTACTGGGATGTGAAAGTACGCGTCTTTCAAGTCCAGAGTGGTGAGAAAGTCGTTCTGGGAGAGAAGTGGAAGAACCTGTTGGAGGGTTACCATATGAAAATGGTCCGAATGAATGTAAGTGTTTAGAGGTCTGAGATCTAAGATAGGTCTTAGGGTCTCGTCTGTCTTTGGAATTAGAAAGTACAGGGAGTAGACCCCTAAATTTCATTGATTTATGGGGACTTGCTCTATCGCTCCTTTTTGCAGGAGGGAGATCACCTCTTGTGTCAGTAGCGCAGTATGTTCTTGCGACATAGGGCGGTGCCTGGGTGGAATGTTGGGGGGGGTGTAGATATTAATTCTAGGCAATACCCTGACTGAATAATTTGTGTCACCCATTTGTCTGAGGTGATTGTCTCCCAGACGTGAAGGAAATGCCGTAGTCTGCCTCCGACCGGAGTGGAATGGTCTGGAGGGAGCGGGGGAAAGTCATTGGGCGGGAGGTGTGGCAGAGCGGGTGGTATTTGTTTTGCCTCTGCCCTTATTATTATTGCCTCTGTATCTGCCTCTTTGATAACCTTTTGTGAAGGTAGACTGAGGGGAGGATTTATAGGACGTGGATACACTGTCCGATGAGTAGCCTCTGCCCGTGCCCTGAAAGGAAGAACGGCGAAAGGAGCGCCTGGGAGTCTGTGTTTGTAGGGCTCCCATAGATTTCGCCGTGTCTGTATCTTTTTTCATTTTTTCCAGGGCTTCATCTACTTTAGGGCCAAATAGATGATCTTGGTCGAACGGGTGATTTAGTATAGAGGCTTGAACCTCTGGTTTAAACCCTGAAACCCTGAGCCAGGCATGGCGACGGAGAAGGACACTGGTGTTTATGGCCCTGGAGGCTGTATCTGCCGCATCTAGGGCACATCGTATTGAGGTATTGGTTATTGTTTTCCCCTCTTGAATAAGTTCATTAGCCCTAGTCTTGTACTTTTCAGGGAGATGGTGCATGATGGACTCTAGCTCATCATAGTGCGCCCTGTCGTACCAGGCCAACAGTGCTTGCGTATTGGCAGTACGCCATATATTGGCCGCTTGTGACGCAGTGCGCTTCCCTGATGCATCTAGGAGCTTGGACTCTTTGTCGGGTGGGGGCGCTTCGCCTGACGCCTGAGAATTTGAGCGCTTCCTGGCTGTGGATACCACTAGGGAATCTAATGGTGCAGGGCCCTTAATGTAAGAAGGGTCTGTAGGGGCGGCTTTGTACTTCTTTTCTATCCAAGGGTTTAGGACCCTGGCCCTGACTGGGTCTTTAAAAACCTCAGGGGCATGTTTAATTATGTCCTTTAACATAGGTAGAATGGCAGTGGACCTATGTGTATCATCGAAGGTGTCTAGGAGGAAGTCCTCCTCCACTGGGTCGGTATGTAACTCCACCCCGTGGTAGTGTGCCGCCCGTTGTAACAAGTGGTGAAAACCCAAGGAATCTTCAGGAGGGGATGGCCTAGATGGGTAAAGGTCATCCTGTGGGACATCCGGGATGTCCGGATTGTTATAATCATCCCATGGGACTGGGGATCCAGTAGGGGTGGGATCTTGTGGCACATCTGCTGGATCATAGTAAGGGTCCCCCAGATCATTTGGGACAGGGGACAAGGTGGGGGAACGATTAGGTGGAGGAGGTGGAGGGGGTGGAGGTGGAGAGGGTGGAGGAGGTAAAGGAGGTGGGGAAGGCACCCTGAAAGGAGAGGTAGCAATGTCCTTTCTCTTTGGAGGTGGAGGTGGAGCCGGCTTGTCCAAGTGTCTCTTTTTTGAAGACAATGTCAAGTGTCCGGTCTTTGGATCCTTGGTGAGGGTTTTCTGCAAGGGATCCGGTGTGAAAAGCTCCTGTGACACTGGTTGATCGGTCGGCGTCGACTGTTTCGGGGCCGACGGCTTCTTAGGTTTGTCGAAGCCGTGCTTCCTAGGAACCTCCGGTTTTTTGGTCGGTGCCGAAGGGGATCTCGGCACTGGAGTGTCGGTGCCGAGGGTCTTGTGAAGTTTGGTCGGCTCCGGAGCAGGTTTCGGCACCGAAGACTTTGGTGCCGGGTTCGGTGTGGAGGTGGAGGCTGATTTTTTCTTCGGTGCCGAAGTGTGTTTGTCGGCACCGGTGGCCGGCTGGCTCGAGCCCGAGCTGCCGGAAGGCTTAGAAGGGCCCGAAGGTGGGGTGTGAGAAGCCGTGTCCTCGGTCTTACCTAGGCCCGGAGGCGAAGGTGTGGACGAAGCCTTTTTCGGGATCGGCGTGGGCGGGGAGGGGGAATTGTACTCACGACCCGCTGCGCCGGGGTGATGTACTCCACATCTGAGTCGTCGGCCTCGGAAGCGCTGACGAGGCCGTCGTCCTCCTGTTCGATGTCCTGCTGTCCCGGAGCTTCGACGTCGTCCCCGAAGATGTCGACTGGAGCGGAGGTCGAGGAGTGCGCCATGTTGCGTCTAGCCCGTCGATCTCGAATAGTCTTTTTTGAGCGAAAAGACTTGCAGGCGGGACAGTCTCGGGCCTCGTGTTCTGGGGAGAGGCAGAGGTTGCACACCTCATGGAGATCGGTGTGGGGAACCTTGGACCCACATCGAGGGCACTTCTTGAAGGGAGTTCTTTCCATCAGCCGAGACCGGAGCCGGAATAGGCCCGAAGGCCGCCGTCGACCACCGGAATCGAAGAAGTGCCGAAGAGAAGATGAATAAGATGATTTATGTCTTTGAAGAAGCTCCATGAGCGAGGAGTTGTGCGTCGATCGGTGAACTGGGAAGTTCGGAACCGGAGCGCGAAGTTTTACATCCGAGCCCGATGGCAGAAAAAAACAATCTGAGGATGGAGCCGAAGCCCATGCGCAATACGAACCAGGGGAGGAGTCACCGAACTCGTGACTTCCAAAGACTTTCCAAGAGGAAAAACAAACTGCAAACATCCAGGCCCAACACCAGATGGCGATCTATGCACAGTGTATAATCTGCAGCTCATATGCCTCGAACACTATGTTTTTGTCCCCTGGATGACGGCAACTAGTGTAGTGGCCGCGGGGATCCTTCCTCGGGGGTTATCGGACCACTCTCCGGTGTTCGTTGAGCTGCAGCTGGGCAGGGGTAGGCAACCCTTCCATTGGCACCTTTCAGTATGGAACTTGCAGAATGCTGAATACGAGAGGCACATGAGGGAGGCGATCGCGAACTACTTTATCGCCAATGTGGGGTCGGTCTCCAGTGCCGTGACTCTTTGGGAAGCACTGAAACCCACTCTACGTGGGGTGGACATAGCATGGTGCGTAGCGGCCGTAGGAAACGGCGGGAGGAGCTGGTCCGGGCTGAGGCGGCGGTAGAAGCGGTTGAGCGCTGGAGTCGGGTGATGGGCCGGTGGTGCGACAGCTACTCCTGGCACAGCAGTCCTATGCCTCTCTCCTAATGGACGAGGCCGTCAAGTCTGGCTGGCAACGCATAGCAGAATCTGTCAATGGGGTGACAAGTCGAGTAAGATGTTACATCGGCTCTGCCAGGGGGCTTTCCATTCTCAGGCCCTTCTGGGTGTGCAGGATGAGGGTGGGGCGCCAATACTAGACCCTAAGGCTATAGCGGAGAGCTTCGCCACCTATTACGCAGATCTATACACCCCTCAGGAGTGCTTGCCGGAGGCTACGGTCGATAAGTTCATTGCGGACCTCCCGCCCAGAGCGGTGTCCGATGAGACGCGTCTACAACTGGAACTCCCCCTGTCAGAGGAGGAGCTGGGTAAGGCCTTGGGAGTGATCAAATCGGGGAAGGCACCTGGACCCAATGGGTCCCCAGTGAGATCTTATTACCGAGTGGCAAAGGAGGAGGCTAGGGAGGCCGGTCGGCTCCCCCCGGACTGGAGGCATGCAGAGGTGATGGTGTTTCATAAGCCTGGTCGGCCCCCGGAGCAGCACGCCTCTTACCGCCCCATCTCTCTTCTTAATGGAGAGGCCAAAGTTTTGGCTAAAGCACTGGCTAACCGCCTCTTGCCCCATAGTTCGGCCTTGGTACACCCAGACCAGGCCGGGTTCATGCCTCGGAGGGCGACACGGAACAATATAAGGCGGGCACATGTAGCATTGGCAGCGGTCCGACGGACTGGGGAGCCGACTGCACGCCTACTGGCGGACATGGACAGGGCATTGGATTCCCTGAGCTGGGTATAACTGTTCGCCCTCCTACGTAGACTTACTTGTGGCATTGCATACGTGCTTTCTCTCCAGTTATTGTGGAGGTCTGGCGACCTCCGATATTCTATCGTACTACCAGGCCTCGCATCTGTTGGTTCTTAACGAATGGTGGTATGGGGGACAGGGGGGATCCGGCCTATGCGTTGGAGCAACACCTTATGGGGCCTAACACTCTTCACACGATTCTCTACGCTGCGATGCTGCGTGGTTCGCTTCCACCGGTGACAAAGGTAGTATTCCAAATTTGGCGGCAGTCATTACGACGAATGGGGTGGTGGAATACCCTCACTGGAGAAACTCCTCTGTGGCACAATGGACGCCTGCCTGAGCTAGCGGCCTTGCAGGGCTTCCGGGGATGGGATGCCATTGGTGTCTCCACCCTGGGGGATGTCATGCGGGATGGGTCCCTTAAGTCCTTCCGGGATCTACAGGTGGAATTTTGCATGCCCAGGTCTCAGTTCTATCGGTACCTCCAGCTCCGCCATGCGCTTTCCCCCAGCCTGGAGGGACTTGACTCTCTACCCGAGTTTAGCCCGTTGGAGGCGAAGGTCTTCATGGGGGATCTGGAGTCCAAGAAGATCTCGCGGATATATCAGTCTCTGGTCACTCACAGTGCTCCTACTCTTGAGAAGTTACAGGGGGGTGTGGGAGGAGGATGTGGGTACACTGGAGAAAGAAGACTGGAGGGAGGCCCTAGCCGCCCCTCATGGAGCAGCCATAGCGATGCGTCTCCGCCTCATTCAATTTAAGTACCTCCACCGGGCATATTTTACTAGGGTTAGACTGTGGCGGGCGGGTTTGATTGCCTCCCCGGAGTGCCTCCAGTGTGGTGGAGTGGAAGGCACATTCCTGCACACGGTTTGGCACTGTTCATCACTGGATCGTTTCTGGAGGGGGGTATTCTCCTGCCTATCAGAGGTTTTAGGGTGGACACTTCCACGCACACCACAGTTCGCCCTGCTGCATGTGATGGAAGTGATCGGGGGCAAGGTTTATAAACGGCATCTTATGCAGCTGGGCCTCACATTGGCGAAACGTGATATAGCCAGGAGGTGGAAGGATACACAGACCCCCTCTGTGACTGCCTGGAAAAATTGCCTTGACTTCTGCATGCGGCTAGAACAGCCAATTTTTGTGGCCCGGGGATGTCCGCGTAAGCACTACAAAATATGGAAACGGTGGGCGGACTATAGGGTCTTGTGGCTGGAGCCTCCGATCGCAGCAGATGAGGGAAGGGATGGGGAGGTGGGGCCTGGCACAGGGGGTTGGGGGGTAGCCTGGGATGTGTGTGTGGTAAGACTGGCACTTTTCTATTTCTGTTCTGGTTTCTCGTCTATTATTTCCTTTAGTCCTATATTATCAACTGGTGGACTGGTCTCAGGGGTCGTTGCGCAACTTGGGTGGGGTGCGGGGGTAAGTTGGGGATGTAGGGTCAGATATCCTAACGGATGTTTAATGTCAAATATTTTGGTTGCTTTGTTTTATAAAATGGTCAGCTGCTGTCTTGCAAATGTATAAATTGATACAGCAGTGGCCTCTGGGGCATAGAGCCCTGTGTCTTCTGTGCAATTTTCCAATAATTTTTTTCTTTTTTTTTTTTTTTAAACTTCTCAGTTTTCTTTATGGTGCTGTGGAGTTCGTAATGAAAAGCTCCCAGCACCATATACTCTTAATGGCAGCACTGCACTTACAATGCCTAAGAATTGGCTGTAGTGGTACAGGGCTCATGCACCTGTACGCTCTCCGCTGGCATAGGGCACCCAGCTACAGGGGTGACTGATCTAGGTCAGGGCAGTGGGTTGTAGGCATGGCACACAGGGATGTGTGCCATGTCGACTCTTTACTTTGTTCTACACCAAAACATGCAGCTTGAAAAGGCAGTATTTGTGTGTAAAGGTACAGGGCCTCTAAGGGTGGCACAATAAGTGCTGCAGCCGTTAGAGGTCTTCCCTGGTCACAGTGCCCTGGGTACCTATAGTACCAATTACCAGGGGCTGACCTGTGGCCAGAGATGCCAATTGGGTTAGTTTTGGGGAAAGAACACAGGCCCTGGGAACCTGATTGGCAGGGACCCAGGGCACATCAAGAAAAAGTGCATCAGTAGTCTGGCAAAAAGTGTGGGGGGGTGGGGTGTTACTGCAACAGAAACCCACTTTACTACAGTCTGGTAGTAATACCTACATAAATAAGACAACACTCACAAATCACACAGTACACAACATATTTGGTGTTGCAATTAATGAACTGTCCAATTTTATGACATCAGTACTGTACTAAAATGAGGTGACCTTATTGCAAGCAAAATGGCAGATGTTGCAGTGTTCACATTTGTGGAAGCACCTCGGTTGTACCAGTTACCATGCATCACTGATATGAATCAGTATGGGTTCAAGTAGCTTGGATAAAACCAAACCTTCTCCCCCTATTGTGTGTGAGACTGGATGTTAGAGATGGCCCTTTTTGCAGGGTTATCCCTAAACCTTTTTCTTCTTCCCCCTATTTTTTCCTGGCCTGTTTGTGTTGGTTTTAGGACTCGGGGCACTTTACCACTGCCAATCAGTGCTAAAGTGCATATGCTCTCTGTGTAAAATGTATATGGATTGGTGTTTCCATGATTGGCCTATTTGACTTATGTATCAGTCCCTAGTAAAATGCACTGCGAGTGCCAGGGCCCATAAATCAAATGCTGTTGGGCTGCAGCACTGGATTGTGCCACCCATGCAAACAGCCCGTAAAGTGCAACTCTGGCCTGCCATTGAAGAGCCTGTGTGCAGCCTGGGGTTGCCATGTCGACTTGGCAAGTGCACCCACTTGCCAGTCCCTAAACCTTCCCTTTTCTACATGTTAGTCACCCTTAAGGTAGGCCCAAGGTACCCCCTGTGGGCAGGGTGCATTGTATGTGAAAGGTAGGACATGCCCTGGTGTGTGTGGCATGTTCGGATAGTGAATTACAGCCTACTTTGTTTTTCACTATTGCAAGGCTACCTGTTCCCCATAGGCCAGAGTGGGCAGTTTGAGTATAACATCCTATAATCCTAACTGACCCAGGGAACATGGTAGAAATTCGAGTTTAGTATACCTGAATTCAGAATGATAAAATAAACCTTTTAGTGATTGAAAAACTTTATTCGGTAAGGAAGTTACATACCATAAAAGTGTTTGCACATAAAAATACATTGATAATAATACACATATCATTTTTACAAAATTAATTTGTTTGGCCGAGCAAATGGAAATAAGTGCAAAGGAGCAGGAACGATTAAAAAGAGTTTTGTGACGTTGGTTAAAAATCATAAAATAGATTAAGAAAATTAGGGCAATGCAAGACGGAAGAAAAACAAACCCCCCACTGACAATTTTAGGATGTATAGGGGGGCTTATCCCAGTTCATCGTAGGGTATGTTTATGTAGTTCGTAGAAAACGTCTATAAGTGTGGTATTTATAGGGGAATCTCCATTTAGAGGTTGGTTCTGTGTCGTACACAGAATTTTAAAAACATTGCCATATTTTGGGCCAGTGGTTCTGTTTCTAACAGTTGAAGAGCCATAAAAGCTGGGCGACAATGAGTTAACCCCAAATGTTTCAGGAAGGGGATCAAGTATAGCTTTCTTGGCTCGACATAAAATTTGCAGAACATTATTGTATGAATAGTTGTTTGGGGAGAGAGGTCATCACAGGGGCACGGCATCAATTGGGTACTCCAGTCGTTTGGCCCGGGGAAAGTAATTAAATGATTAAATATGTTCAGTCGCATTCTGGTGAGTAAGAATTTCTCATAGTTACTTAGGTTGGAATTCAAGTATGGCTCGATTTGGTCTGTTGTCTGTATTAGGAAAGACAGTTGTGCAGAATTTTTGTTTAGTTCGAGAGCCAGGCGCAGATCAGTTAAATGGGTTAAACAAATGTCTCACATTCTTTTTCTGGGAATTAGGGCGATATTTTGAGGGTTTGAAAAGAAATGCTCCAGTCCTAAGTCCGTTAGGAACTTTTTGACGTAAGCGAGCCAAGTGATTGATGATCCGTGCTCCAATTTCTTGCAATCATTAATGAGTTCCTGGGTAAATTTTAGTTCTGGTGTGGTCCAGATACGGTGCCATAAGAGAATAGGCTGCATGCGTATCACATTCGTGATATATGGAAGCCCCAGTTCGCTATGAATATTGAGAGTTGAAGTGGACGATGGGACTCCCAGCAGGAATTTCAGAAAGGAATTCTCAGTCTTTTGAAGTGAAGTGACGCGTGCATTTCCCCAGATCCCAGCCCCGTAGATAGCTGTGCTAAGGCATTTTGAGTTGTAGATATCTAGCATTTCCCTTGATGCTCTTTTTCCCAACCTCCGGGCGAACACTTTCAGGGCCGTTGTTGCTTTTAAAAACTGCAAGTTTCGGTTTTCTATTGCACTTTTCCAAGTAGTTTTATTATCTATCACGACTCCTAGGTAGGGATAGGTGGTGGTGTCCTCTATTTTGGTGTCATGTAGATAGATACTTTTCTTTTTACGCAGGTGTTTCCCTGATGCCATCACAAAGGTTTTTTTGGTGTTAATGTTTAGGTCCAATTGTTTCATGAAGTCTGTATATCTAACCAAGGCCCGTTGTAGCTCAAGGGGGGTGCGGGCGAGTATAACTGCGTCGTCCGCATATAACAGTGCGGGGATTGGGCGTTGTATGATGTGTGGATGGTCCTGGCTGCCTTTTAGGAGAGCTACTTCTAGACCATTCTTGTAAATGTTAAAAAGAAAGGGAGCCAGGACACAGCCTTGCCTTACTCCCCGCTCAATAGCAAAAGATGATGTTAGCTGCCCCCCGATGCCATATCTTACTCTAGTGGTGGTATTCGAGTAGATTTCCCTTATGTAGTTGACCAGGTTGGTGTCGATGCCCAGTTGGGTCATTGCGGTCCAGAGCTTGGTGTGATCTACGCAGTCGAAAGCTGCGGATAAGTCAACGTATGCCATGTAAAGACAGCCACCCTTTGCATGGACATACTTCCCTCTCAGAAGTGAGAGGTTAAGGACCTGCTCTATGGTACCTCTGCCTTCCCTGAACCCAAACTGAAGGTCGGATAGGATATTGTTTGTCTCAGCCCAATTTTGTAGGCGTGCTAAGAGGATTCTACCTACTACTTTGCCGAAAGAGTCCAAAAGGGAAATAGGTCTATAGCACGTAGGGTTGTTCCTATTTCCCTTTTTGAATATGGGCACTAGGATCGAATCGGACCAGGAGGTTGGTAGTCCTACATAACCCAGGGCCTCTAGGACATTTAATAACAGGGGGGCCCACAGGTCGGTGTTTGATTTGTATAGGTCCATAGGGACCGCATCGGGACCCGGGGCCTTTCCTGACCTGCTAGCATTCAAAGCCTGCTCTACCTCTACGAGCTCAAAGTTCATAGCTGGCGGGTTAATTCTGGGAGTAGGTACATAATGAGTGTGTGTTAGGTTTCCAGCCGGCTTTGAGAAAATTTTTGAGAAGTGGGTGACCCACTCTTGTTCTGTGATGGTGGTCTCAAGTGTGCCACTTTCTTTCGGTCCTGACAAGAAAGACGAGTTTACAATCTCCCAGAAAGTTACCGAGTCTTTATTTTGACAGCTGCTGTGTAAAGCAATCCAGTGTTCTTCTTTGAGTTCTCTTTTCCTGGATGCTACTGCCTTGTTGTAGTTTTGCCTAGCTATTGAGATTTCGGGAATGTTTCTTGGGGATTTTTTAAGGGCAATCTTAAGGGTTTTGTGGGCTCTAGAGCATGCTGAGTTAAACCACCTAAGCTTGGGTTTGTCCTTAATTATTTTCTGTACCCGGGATTGGACTGTTCGTGCGTTCTTAACCTGTAGTGTTATTAGTTCGTAGTTGGCCACGATCTCTTCGGGATTCGATGTCTCTGTTAGGCAGGCTTCGAAAGCTGGGCGGGCTGCATTAATTATAGTTTCAAGAAAGTCAGTAGGATTGATTTTAGACCATTTCAGTGCGTAACCATTTGGACGAGGCATGGAGATGAGATCTGCATGAAGTAAAGTTTCGGCATTTTTTTTTGGAGCAGTGGTTTGAATAGTGACTGTCAGTGGGAAATGATCGCTGAATGCGTTATCATGGGTATGGACATCGGTGATCAGACTGGGGGAGATATTCCCCACTAAAATGAAATCGATACAGGAGGATAAACCTCTACCATTGAAAGTTGGGACAAAAGGGGTAGTGGGAGTGGTAAATTCATTTGCAAAGGCCAATTGTAAATGGATCATGTTCTCGTTAAGGACGGACCCATTTTGAGAGTGTAAAAAATGGGGAATATTGTTTTGTGTGTGATCCAGGTAACCGCAGTTGCCGTTTGATGCACTCTTGCATAATGCTAAATTAAAATCTCCCCCCCAGATTATTATTGGTTCCTTACCTTTAGTGGAGGTTAGTTGTTTTTGTAAGGAAACACGAATTTCTTTTATAATCCCTTCAAATCTATCTTCCGGGAGGTTATTATAGAAGTTAACGATAAAAATAGGAGGCATTCTACTTATGGTGGTACATATAATCTGATATTGTGGTTCAGCTTTGAGAATATGGGCCTCCAGGGTTGGTATTAGATTTGAGACATATATTGTTAATCCGCCCTTTGCTCTGCCGGATGTAGAAGGGAGTGCTGGGCTGAAAAAAGTCTTAAAGCCATTTATATGTAAGGGGGTTGTTAACCATGTCTCCTGGAGAGCAATGATTTCGGATTCTTTAATTAATTTTATCCATTCTTCATTTTGGGTCTTTAAACGAAGGCCTGATATGTTCCAAAAAGTTATTTTTAAGAGTGAGTTTATTTTCTTACAGTTAGAGTTAATCCTGGAGATATTTTGGTTTGGAGCGATAGGGACCACACTAGTACTGGTGTCGCCCTCCCTGTATGATCTGACTGTCGAAGGGGAAATAGTTTTGGGGATGCTGATCTGTTCAGCGTTGGGTACTGTCCCTTGTTGATTTGTAGATGTTAGGTAGGTTGAGGAAGGGAAGATCTGTTTTTTCCTTAAGTGTGGCTCAGATTGGGCAGTTGGTAAAATTGGAAAAGGGGTAATAGTCAAAGATTCAGGGTTGGCCGTTGGGGTTAGCTGTCAGTCCAGCTCCTCTAGTGTACGGAGATGTTCAAATCTGTTTTGGGTAAGGATGCACCCGTTCCCGTTGTAAGTGTTTGTTTGCTCGTTGTGATAGAAGTAGTCAAGTGATACCATATTAATGTGATTGGGATCGTGTGTTATTGTCCTGTTGATTCTAAGTAATGAACGGACTAAACCTGGTGATCTAAAATTTACGACTATGCAGTCTCTAAAACTTTTTTTTTGTAGAGTCATCAATCCATCCCACTCTCCTCACCATCAATATCTGGTTTGTGTGTCTTGGGTGGAAGTAGGTGTTTTTTGTGAGCCAGTAGGTGACCTTATTCCTTAATGAAAGCCATGTTTCAGTGGAATCTTTTTGTAAAAAAGGGACATTTGTCAGGACCAGGACTTATGGCCAGGCAGCTGGTGGTAAGTGTAAGAAGTCTTTGTTAGGGATGGTGGTACAATCTGCCCTGTTATTGTGGCTTGGAGCTGCGTTAGAACTCGGAGATGGATCTGATTCAGTATTTGGTTTTAAGTTTCCCTTTGTTACTTGAGTCAACATTGGTCTGGTTGCAGGATGAAGAGTAGGGGTATTTACGCTGGGGTTATTGAGATGGTTAGTTAAGAGTGATGAGTTTCGATTAAGTTGTGGATTTGTGTAACTAGTTGCTAGCGAAGTATTGATCGGGTTTAGTTTGGTTATGCCTTCGAGAACAGTTTTAGTGAGTTGGACAAATGTATCCTCAAATACCGAAGAGAGTAGAGAGATCATCTCCCCAAGTCTGATTTCGATGTCCTGACTAACAGCTGACTGTAATGTCTTTACATTGCTTTCTACTGCTAGCTTAATTGTCTCACCAAGAGTAAGTAATTGGTCGTGGGGAGATGGATTGGTTTCCTCTGTTTGTATGCCTATATCGCAGGTGACTGGAGTTGGTAAGGACTTTCCCCCTTTGCAAGGCTGGGCTTTTTTATATGACCCCTTCCCAGTACTTGTTTTAGTTTTGCCTTTCCCTCGTGTTAAGGGGCCCTTTGGTTGTAGTGCGTCGTCATTCGGCCGATGTCTAAGTCGGTCGGGTGGAGTTGAGAGGTGATTGGGAGAGGGTTCAATGGTGATTGTCAAGGTAGGTGATTTAGGCAGTGAGGGTGAATTTGAAGCCTCAGCGGTTCTGTTGCATCTTACCGGGGGTTCTAGAGAGAGCCTCCTTTCTGTTGATTGTATTTCCTGCATTATTAGGGATTCTGCCCTCAACAAATAAGCGTCCAATGTGCCAACTGTACTTTTACGTGTTTCCATTTTCAAAGGGCGGAGCAATTAGAATCAGATGGAAAGTAGTGAATAACGCAGTGCAGATAGCACTGTAGCGAAGGTGTGATGTGACTATGCTGTTTGATAATATTGACAGTACCTTGAGGAGCGGTGGGGGGGACAGTTATCTTCAGACCATTGATGTAACTTTGCAATGATGTCCCGACGGACACAGCGAAAGGGGGTATCCCAGCACTGCCTCCTCCTGCCCCTGACGGCCACAGACAGCCCGCCCCCTGCCCGGGCTCAGCCCGGCACCGCCCGCGCGCGTCCGCGATGCGGAGGATGCTGTCCTCTTATGAACGCCTCCAGGCGCGGGAACCAGGCAGTGGGCGGTGTCGCTGTGCAGGCTGGGTAGTGTAGTCTGCCCCACTCCGCGGCCGCGCGGTGTCAGAGGCGCGGCGGCGGGTGCGACCACAGCTACTGGGCTCCTGAGCTACTCCGGGTCAATGTCAGCAGGATGGCGGATGAACTGTGGCTATGCAGCCTCCTCCGGCGCTGCCTCCAGGTAGAAAAATGCTCCCTTTTAGTGAATGAAGTTGGTTTTAACATTGTGTTTGAAAATACCACTTTTAGAAAGTAGGTATTTTCTTACCTAACCATCCAGCCTGCCTCTGCTAGCTTGTGTATTGTCTGGTTTGTGAGTGACGGGGGCTGGGGGAGACTCCAGGAGACAGGGTGAGTCAGCACAGGGCTGAATAGATCTATCTGCATATAGATGGTCGGGCGGAGTAGCACCTGGGTCTGAATAGGGCTGTGCCTGCCTTCCACAATGATGGCTCCACCTCCTGTGGTGCGTCTGATGACCCTGGCCCACACTGACAAAGGAAGAAGGTGCACACTGGCAGAATGCACCCAGAACTGGTTTGAACTAGATACAGGACCCTCTGCCTGCAGTGGACAAAGGATTTGCTTGTATAAATATTGGAGGCCAGACCCCAAGATTTCAGAACTCTTTTGGATCAAGAAGACTGCCAAGAAGAAGAGCTGGAGAAGCGGTTAGGAGGAACTACCACTATGCTGTGTGCTTTGCTGTGTTGGCCTGCAGGGGCTGCTTCTGTCTTGGGCAGTGAAAGGACTGGACTGAACTTTTTGCAATCTACTTTTGTGAGTTTCTCTAAGGGCTTGAGGTAGAGCTTGCCCAGTGTTCAAGAAGTCTCAGGAACAACAAAGAATTCAAACTCTTCTGCCCTCAGCACTGGGAACTGTGTGTTTTGTGCTGCAACAGAAGAAAAGCAACTCGACGACGATGCTGCCAACTCCGTTTCCTGACAGCACCGCAGAGGGCACCGCTGCAACGCCGCACCGCAACCCTGGTTTCACCGACTACGACGCCACCGAGCCGCTGCTCGCACCGCACCGCCTCGCTTCATGACGACGCCTTGGTATCCCAGACGTCGTCGATCCATGCCGGAATCGACACCGCTGCTTGCACCATGGTTCGAGGGCACCGCCCTCATCCCACACCGCAGTCTTGGCCCACCGACGCCAGTGCCATCGACTCCAGTCCGTCACCCGAAGACAGCGCTTCATCACGACGATGCCGCTGCTTGCACCATGACCTGCCAGCACCGCGATGAGCACCGCCTTCATCTCACACCGCGACCTTGGTCTCACCGATGACGCCATCTGACGGCGCCACTGAGCCGCTGCCTCGCACCGCAACCTGAGGGCACCGCACGCCGCACCGCTGCATTCCGTACTGCAGCACCCGACGCCTGCCGACGCCAGCGCTCCTGACTTCACCAAAGAGGAGTTCGATCTGCAACACGTGTGACTACGAGGGCCCCGATGACTCCTGCATCGACCTCTGGAACCGAAGCCTGCAGACGCAGTGTTTTCAGAAGCTCAACGAGAGATCGACACCCTGCATTTCTGAAAGGTACTGTTTGCAGGTCTTCTCGACACCGTAGCATCCCCGTGACGCCGCGGTCAGCCAGAACTGTTTGGATTTGTTTGCTCACAACGCCGTGATAGCCCCGGACAGAGCTATCGACATCAAGGAACTGTTTTACAAGGTTATTTTGCTAACTGAAGATTTTTAAGTACTGTATTGTGGATTTTTATCGTTTTGGTCTTGTTTCAAGTATATAACAAGCATTGGCATAGCCAATAGGTCTCGCCTTTGGGTCCTTGTAAGTGTTTAGCCATGCAGCACATTATCACCCACCGGGCAGATTTCTGTAATGAAACTAGTACTTATATAAAGTGCTTTGATACCTTCATTCACGCTACATAATGCAAAAAAAAAAAAAAGGAATGAAAAGGAAGTGCTTGCAGATTTCTGAGGTGACAAAATCATTTGGTTATAGGATCCGATATTCGTTTGTGGCAAATGTATCATCACAGCGAATCGAAATTCTAACACTTGAGACTTTAAACTGAAAATGCAAATACATGTCAGCAAAGACAGAATCATAAAGTGAAGTATGCAATTGGCAACGCCTAAAAGGGAGAAACATAAAAAACAACAAAACAGGCTCCAAATCCGCACGAGGTCGGCCCAACCTTCGCACTGTTCGTAAACATGTTGCACGTTATTAACCCCTTCAGCGCTGCGCGGATTCCCCCGCGGTGCTGAAGGGTTCGAGCGCGGGCGGGGCCATGACGGAACGGTTCCGTCATGAGCACAGCTCAACCGATGCTCATGACGGAATCGTTCCGTCATGAGCATGGAAGGGGTTAATGTATGTATATTCTCATCATTCGGTATATCGTTTTGAAATTGGCAGTTCAGTTGTATACTCCTTTCTATAGAAAGAAACACCATTTTGGGACAAATACTCGTTCTAAACACTTTCTACACAAACGTTGTTATAAACGAAGGGGTGACTATTTGCATTCGAAGCATCTAAGAAGAGGGGAGCCACTAGCCAATCAGCAGTAAAGCGATTAACAACAACGTGGGAATAACACGTACCCTGTATCCAATTGGATACATTGGATCGTCTTTTTAAAGGGAATATATATCAGTTTGCTTGAATCAAGTTTTAGAGGCAGTTTGATGTAGTTTTTAGGCATAAAACGTTTTAGAAGGGATTATACCTTAATTCAGACATTATAACGTTTAATCGAGTTTAGAAGGCAAATTACTCCATAAGAGGGGTATTTATACAACATTTAAGGGTACACGGATCCTAGATGATGCGTTACACAAAAATAAAAAAAAATAGTATGTGGAATGGGAGACTGCTTACATTTCAGGGGTAACAGAGCTCCCACATATTCCAAATAATGCGAGAGTATCACATATACAATTAAACATTCTGACAGAGTGACGCGTTAATAGGATTCAAAAAAATTTGCCTTTCACAATGCAGACTAGACTAGTTCACGGAGCGGGAACTGTACTGGAAAGTTACAACACCTTCGAACAGCAATCACCCCACTGCGAGCCAATAACTGCACAAACACGCTGCGCTCAAGGTCCCCCGGGGGCACTTTAAAAATGCAGAAGAAAAGAAACAAACCGAGCTGCTTAACTTTGCAGCGAGTGTAGCCAGGGCTCTAAGCTGCTACAGAGGGATCGTAATGCGTGTAACAAGCCTGGCCGTCCTGTAAACACGACTTCTGCGTGTGGGGAGGGGTAGGAGTCACCCGCCCTGAGAGAACACGTGTGTGTGTAGCACCCAGATAAGCAGCAGCCGGGCACGCTGCCGGCCCATTCCTGCTCTGTGCCAGATGGTTGCGGAGAGTTGTTTGTGACATAACGTAGACACCGGATGTTCATGCAGGTTGGGGCCTGGCACAAGACGGGGATATACGATACAGCCACAGGGTGAAATGATGAAGGCTCGGTGTGTAGTAGTGTTGCACCGAGGTGTTCGCTGCGCATGCGCTCGGGAGAGCAGTCTGCTCATTTTCAAGCACTGCACTCGTGCTTGTAGCGCGCCGCTGCTTGCTCCCGCAAGGTGGATGCCGCCACAAGCACGAGTGTGTGTTTGAAAATGAGCAGAGCCATGGCTAAAGGCCCTCCTATGCAGCGCATACAAGACCTAAAAATATTGGATATTTTTCTAAACTGGTGTGGTGTCCTTTTGTAGTGCTTACACTGTATTACTGTTGGTTATGTGCAAATGTTTTACACACTGCCTCTAAGATGAGCCTGACTGCTCGTGCCAAACTACCAAGGGGTTGAGCAGGGGTTATTTTAGGAGTGTAACTCCCTTATCCCGACTAAGAAGAAGGGTCCCTGTTTGGACAAAGGTGCAAGCCCTTGCCAACTTGAGACCCCCATTTCTAACACTTGATTTCACAGAAATTGAATTTCTCAGGACACTATCCAGTTGAAATAGATGCCAGTGTTAGCAAAGAATTTTGTAGACCTGGGAACTACATGCACTATATGGTGTAATTAACGAAAATATATTGTATCATCAGTGTGTTTCTGTTTGCTGCGTAAAAGATCATCCTGTTTAACCCACATGATTCTATGTTTCGATTTATAAAGTAACTCCTTAGAGTAGCTCCTAGTGAAAAAGCTATCTACCAGTAACTGGAGTTCCAAGATGAAATCGTGTTCATCACTACAAAAGCAACCCGAGTCTTACCATCTCCCCATATGGTATAGTCTTGATTTGCATTGAAGGGTGTGCACTTTTCGCATGTAGGATGGCATTACATGAAGCAGGCTTTCTGATTAGTCTAGAAACGAAGTTACAGAGCTTGGCAGCTTGTACTGTGAAAGCAGAACCTCGTATTGATTTCTTATGGTAGGGTGTTATAAGTGCTGCAAGTCAGGATCGCAGTTTTTGGTTTTGTTTGTATAGCTTGAATTTAACTTGTAGGTATAGTAGTCCTATTTCTTGGGAGGCTCTGTGGACAATGCAGCGTGCCTTAAACATTTCCCTTATAGCTACAGGTAGTCAGTGGAGCAATTGCAGAACTGTAGTCATGTATTCTCTTCGGAGAAGGAAGAGAAGCAGCCTTGGGGCAGCATTTTGGTTGATTTGCATTTTGAGTATGATGAATGCCAGTGTGCCAAGGTAGGCTGTTGGCATTGGCAAGCTTGGAGATTAGGAGCGTGAGGATAGCTTGCAGTTTATGGTGGTGTGCAAAGTATGGGACTATGCACGCAGGGTTTTCATTGTGTAGAAGGCACTCTTTGTGACGTTAACATTATCAAGGATAGGTGTGACTCCATGGTTAATCCTAGGTTTCTAACTTCTCTTGAAGTTCTTGGAAGGGATTCTAGTTCCTTGGGTCATATGGCGATGGCTGCTCCTTTTGTCATTGTCTGCCGGCCATAATCTCAGTCTTTGTGATATTGGGCTTTAGATGATTATTCATTATCCATGTGTTTATAGCACAGAGGCAGTCATCAAGTTGAGATTTGTGGAGTCCTTCGGGGGCTATCCATTTTTTAAATGATTCGGTTGTCATCTGTATTGCTGTAACAGGTGAGGCTGTAGGATTTAATCAGATATGGTAAGTGGATTAGGTAGATGTTTTGGCCCCTGAGGAACACCAGTGCGGTGTGTGAGGAAGTGATGTGAAAGGTGGTAGATAGGCTACACTTAGTCTGTGCCATAAGAAGCAATCCATTATGAGCATTTTCACAGATTCAGAGATTGTGTAGTCCATTTGATATGGGCCTGTAATTTGCGGGGGTCGAGGTTTTTCTTTTTGAGGAGAGGTCAAAGTAGGAGCTTTTCAGCTCAGGTGGGAAGAGAACTAGTCAGGGACTTGTTGAGTAGGCATATGACCACCTACCATGCACTGGTTGAACAAAGGATAGGTTTAAAGATTTTTGGTGGTACTGGGTCCGATGGTGATCCTGATGGTCTGGCTGCAATGGTAATATTGAGGAAATCCTTTTGTGACAGAAAATTGAAAGTTAGCATTGATGGATGATTATTGTTTCTTCTTTCCATGGTGGTTAGGCCACGTGTTGTGGTGTTGTCCGTGTTCTCCTTAATATAATTTTCAATCTTTCTAACTTTTGAGATCAATTCAATGGAGGTTTTATCACAGAAGTCTTGTTTCTGCATTTTGACACTCTGGCTTGAGAAATTCAGTTAGAATTTTATGGAGTTCTTTAGAAAGGCAGTAAGCTAGTTATGCATAGGGAGTAGTGGTGTCTTTGTGGTTCTGATGGCTCTTTTATAGGCCCTGCCATAGTCGTTTACTGTGCTTTTGCCCATTTCATCTCCTGATTTTCTCCACTTGCATTGTAGCATGTGGAGTTGCGTTTTCATTCTTTTGATACTCTCATTCACCAATGTGGTATTCTGTTTGTAGACAACCTTGGAAATAGCTTTTATTGGTATCCGTTTGTTCTGTTCAGTGGAGAAGCAGTTGTAGAATGTGTGAATGGCTCTCAGCCACATGTTTATTAGGGTCCTTTCATGGTGGGGGTCAAGTTGGTGGGTGTCTAGTTTTGTACGAGCGTTTGTTGTTGTGGTTGGTTTTTGGCGTCTTAGAAGTGTTGTCATTGAGAGGTGTGTTAATCTTGAAAGTGATGATGTGGTCGCTCCAGCTTATGGGGGAGCTGCCTGACACTGTAGCTTGTCCAATGGGTACAAGTAGGACATCTAGGGTATGTCCTGTGCAGTGAGTTCGCCCACAAATGATTTGTTGGAGGTTGAAGTCTTCAAGGTTGGTTGTGATAGCTGTGAGGTGGTTAGGTTCTGCTTGTCAAATCATATGCTGAACCCCCTAGAATTAATATATTTGGGTGGTCCAGGCGGGTGTTGGTTACTGTAATCAAGTACATCTTTAAAGTTGGCATTGCTGCCTGGTGGTCTATATATTAAGAGGAAGGAATAAGTTATAATTTGAGTGGGGCAGGCCTTGAAAAATCTACTTTCCCACTCGCAATTGCAAGTAACATTTTAACAGGTAGAGCTATTTTTAGAACCTACTAGCCCCATCTGGCGGGTAAACTTAGGCTGGAAAGGAACAGGTGTTCTGTTCATTCAGAAAGTGAATGAGCAACAACGATGTCATTAAATCTTGTTTTTATCTTGACACATTTGCTGTTGGTTCAAGGAAAGGGTCAAATGTCAGTTTGTCTTTTAACTAATTGCTGCTTGGAAAATTAGGTTTATTTTTCTCTCTCTTACTAGAGTTAGAAGTTTTTGTCAAGTGAGCGGTCTGAAGATGTCAGTTATTTTTCTCTAACATGTAACATTTCAATAAATAGCCTGTAAATTAATATTACGAATATTTCAAACTATATCAAGAATTGCAAACGCACATATTTTTGGAATTAAGAAGTGTGAAGCAACCAAAGAGTTAGGATCGCCTTTGCTCTTGGACCTCCCGGGTGTAGTCCGGGAAGATCATTATATTGTGGTTTTGGTATGTGAGAGTCCCTTTGCGCCTGGCCTCACGTAGAATCGCGTCCCTGTCTCTGAAATTAAGGATCTTTAAGATGAAAGGACAGGGGGGCGCTCCCGGAGGCCTGTGAGCCAGCGAGCGGTGGGCCCTCTCCACTACAAACCAGGTCGACAGGCTGTCTGCCGGCATCCAGGACTTAAACAAGCGTTCCAGGAAATCATCCGCACGGCCCGATTCCACCCAGTCCCGAAATCCTACCAGGCGGAGGTTACTACGCCGGGCTCGGTTTTCTGCATCCTCGGCCCAGCAATGCAGTTCCTTAGAGTGGGTGGTCAGTTTTCGCACCTGGTCCTGTAACTGACTGATGTCGTCCTCGGCTGTCGAGATTCTTGATTCGGTTTCGGTGATGCGGGCAGTGGCGTTACGCAGGGCAACATCGACCTTGACCTCCCCAACCATGACCTCCAGGGAGGAGCGGGATGCATTGATGGCCTGCAAAATGGCTGCAAGATCCGTGTTGGGGGCCGAAGCCGCCTCCTCGGTCGTGCCCGCTCCCCCTCTCGGAGGTTGTGAATTGATCCATCCTGGTTTGGGTGGCTGCGGGTGTCGGCTTGGGAGCCCTGTCCTTACCCATGATGGCCGCACCACGGTCAACGGGGAACGTCAAAGCCGGACAGTGAGCAACGCGGGTACCCTCCGGAAACCCCACGGGGGCCAGGGAAGCGAAGGCAGGGGGGAGGGGGCGCGGCCGGGGCACCCCGCCCGTCCGGGAGGCCAACTGCAACAGACACCGCCAGATCACGGCCCCGCGCGCCGCCCGATGAGGCAGCCGAGTGTCCCTCAAGGCCCGCCACCAACCTGTATCCGCAGACCCGTGGCCAACCGGTACCCAGGGCGGCGCGCCGCCTCCTACCGCACAGCACAGCCAAGGCTAAATCCACACTGCCACCAGCAAAGTCACAGAACCGGGGGACTCCGTACAAACGTCGAAGCACATCAAGGTGGTCCCCCGTACACAGGCAGGAAGGACCGCCCTCACTCCAGGCGCCTCGCGGTGGATCCCCAGCCACTGATTTCAGCACTCAGTCCGGGCCGCGGGTGCAAAAATCAGATCAGATCGCGCCCCCCCCCCCCCCAGGATCTTGATGCCTTCACTGCCGACAATGTAAGTCCTGTTGCCAAGGGGGAAGGGGGGGGGGGGGAAGAGCTACACACACCGACCGCCGGCCCGCGACTCGATCAGCCAAGGTGGATGCCCGCCCCGCGCCACTCAGCAGCCCCCAGCAGGCCGCGAGGGACCAGGTCCAGATGCAGCAGTGAGCGCAGGGGGGGCGAAGAGGGGGAAGCCGGTCCCCGGCCGTCGACACCCGGCCCGAAGGGGAGGCCCCCACCACTCTCCGGCCACCTCAACTGCCAAGGCAGCCCCAAGTGCACCACGCCTCACTCAGCGCCGCACTCACCGTCCAAACACAGCTCAGCCCCCCGGGGCCCGCTCCGCATCTCCGCACCCACCGCTGGCAGTCCGTGGGCGGGAACACCTCTCCTCTCGTGGGGTGGGGGGTAGGGGGGGGCCGGCAGCAGCAGTCGGAGCGCTACTTGTGAAAAATAAAGAAGAACATTTCACTAAGAAACATACACCCTGGAACTGGGCGTTTTCTTTATGCGCTATTGTGGTTGAATACTGATATGCCACGTCAATATTAAAGTATATAGTGCTGAAACTCAATTTGAGATATGTTTGTGTGTGTGTGAGGGCTTTTTGCGGGGGGTAATGTAACTGTTGTGTGATCATTTGGGTAGAGAGTGGGGAATTGCTGTGGGAAGGTACAATTAGGGAACCTTTTTATTATAGCTTCACGCCTTCCCTTGATTTTTAGTCTCCTTCTGGCAAGTGACATTATGTTTGTAAGCTGATCAAACACAAAAGAAGAGGTATGAGGCAATTTTAACTGCACCTATTAAAGTTAGTCAAAAGTTTTTCAGGCTTGTTTAGGGTGCTAAGGATCTGAGATTCAATACCTCTAAATCTCCAATTTAGTCATACACAAAGAAAATATGATCCAGCACACCATAGAAATTATATATAATACAATAAGTAAATTCCAACAGAAGTGAGTCCTATCAGCAGGTTCCGTTTAAAAGTTCTTTATTCAATATTCTTCTTAAAATCTGCGTAGCCAACGCGTTTCGTCCTTACGGACTTCTTCAGGGCTACAAATAATCATATACATATAGACAATGAGTAAAATATGCCGTATTTAAACTATATCATATTTACAATCCTATTTACAAATAAAGAGCCTATATTACAATGTACATCACTACATATAGTTTACAGAACATAAGCAACAAAGTATAACCAAATTCTTTAGAACCTGCTGAATATAAAGAGTATATTTTTTGAAATAAGAGACTTTTTGTCGACAAATGCGAATTAAGGGTTGAGGGTATTCCTATCCCATAGTTATCTAGAGAGGCTGTCTGGTCCAGTAATGAGGGTATCTACATATAATTTCTTCTATTGCATTAGTGGAATGGGGAATTTTTCTTACCAAAATGCATATTTCAACGCACTCTTCTTTATATGCTCCCACAGATGTAAGAGCAGCATGCGTTCTTTCTTATATGGACCACATTGGTTTTTGATCTAAAGATACAATGAACGGTAATATAGAGTCACATGTTTTTTAGAGCTTGTTTAGTTGAGCCTTTTTCCTTATGTATAGGAAAAACAAAGAGACACTGACCATTAATTACTTGGGCGATTTTTAAAAAATCAAGGCAAAACAAGCCATGTCGCCTATTCTTGTTATAATATTCCTAGTCAGATTGATGGACCCAATGTTCAATCATATTATTAAAAAGAAGCATACCGTTTTGAATATCCTTATGCGAGATTCTCTGTATGATAATTCCCAGTTAGGGGTAGACACAATAGCTATCAAAGAAAAGTTTGGGAGATAATCATTATTTTAGAACTGTACCACACACAATTCAAAAAAGTGCTCAAGCCCTTGAAGAATTTAATACATTAAAGGCTATCAAAATTCAAGGTTGAATTTATCAACACATAGTTTCAAAAATAAAATAAAAAAGACCAATGTAGGCTTCAAGTTTACTTTAAGTTTGGTTGCATATTATTAGTCAAACACAAAGAGTTCCCTATTGACCATTGCTATACTATTCCCAACTATTTAGACCAAATTTAAACTTGGTGGTGTATTCTAACTAAAGCAAATAGAGTTCCCAATAGGTACTTACTTCTAGCTTCCCAGTTCCAAGAGCAGTCCTTCCAGGTCTTTGTCCATGTGATAGTGAGACTAGTGTGAGAGTTAGCCTTAAATAGTTGTCCTATGTAGCACCTGGGTTCAATTAAGCCCCTAAACGAGGCAGATTGAATGTGAAACCGTGCCGCCATATTGTAACGTGTTGGAGACCCAAGACAGCACAATGTAAATAGAGGGCCGTCTAAGATCAGGCCATCCGTGTCAAGAAGAAGAGAGCAATGAGTAAAATATTATAAAATAATATGCAGGCCACAATATGCACGTCCACACCATGAATTCTACCGCTACTTTTTGCGGCTGTAATTCACAATAGTGTAAAAATGCACCCGGGAAAACTTCCTAAAAGTAAAAGGAATGCGGGTGCACAAACAGGCCGCCATATTGGAAAGTCCACATAGTGCAAACAAAGGCTATTGAGTTGGATATGCCTAATAATTATCCGGGATTGCGTGAGTTCGTTAAAATAATACAAACCAAACGCCAATACGCAAAAAAAAGTCTAATGTTGAACCGAGGTAGCGTGATTTTGCGCGAGTGTGAAACCAATAGAATCTGCCTGAGAACACGCCATCCAAATCAGGGAGAAAGGATAAGCAATGCATAAAATCATGTTAATCCATAAAGTGACTATTTATCAAAAAATATATTATACCCAACTATACCATACTGATGCCGCTGATTTAAACGGCAAAAAGCCACGATGGTACGAGACTCCACCCAGAAACACATCCTATGAAACACAAGGGGTGTGGATGCAAAATCGGGCCGCAATATTGGAAAGTCCAAATAGTGTGGACCTAAGGCCGTTTAAGTTCAAAAAGCCTATTGGTAAACCTAAAGAAGCGCGATTGTAACGTCCAAACATCGAATTATTAAAATAGACAATGGCAACCCCAGGCGTTTTGAAGTTTATTCCTGGAACCTTCACGGGAGCCAAGCATAGCGCGATGTCGCCATATTATTTGATTTAGCAATTAAAGCCCGGGTTGATATCCAACCATGAGTATCGGTATTTACAGGCGCAGAATTCAAGATTTCCCTGCATATATATACTCCCCAAAATACATTAAGGGGGGGTTTTTCCCGACAGGTAGACCAATAATTTCTGGTAATGGTGGTCCAACCGAACGGCTATCGGAATATGTGGATGGCTTCCTACAGCCCTTTGTAAAAAACCTGCCTTCCTATCTCAAAGACAATAGAGATGTATTGTGTAAATTAGAAGACTTTGATTGGGACAGCAATAATCTTATGTTTGTCACTATGGACGTTGAAAGTCTGTATACTTGTATTCATATGGAACGAGGTCTGGAGGCTTTAAAATACTATCTATTCAAGAGAAATGCCCAACATCTAGAGCATTCGATGATGCTTCTTGAAATGTCACATATGATACTAACAATGAATGTTTTCTTACATAATGGGACTTGGTTCCTGCAAAAACAGGGTACGGCCATGGGATCCAGGTTTGCTCCGTCCTATGCAAATCTCTTCATGGGAATGTATGAGACGGAGCATGCCTGGGGACAGGGCTCTAAAAAATGGAGTGACAATGTAATTTTCTATGGTAGATACATAGACGACATTCTGTTGCTATGGAATGGATGCGAAAAAGAGTTATTGGATTATCATAACTATCTAAATACAAATAGATGTAATGTAACATTAACTATAAGCCATTCAAGACAAAAAATAGAGTTTCTAGATCTCAAGCTGTATGTTCGCAACAAAAAAATTCAAAGTGAAATTTTCAGAAAACCAACTGCTTGCAACAGTGTGCTCCATGCTGAAAGTGCACACCCTAGCACCACCATAAACGCAATACCATATGGCGAAATGGTCCGTGCTAGGAGAAACTGTAGCGAAGACAGATGCTTCACTACAAACTTAGAAACTATAAAAAAGAACTTTCTAAGCAGAGACTACTCACAAAAGTGCCTTACGACAGCGGAAACCAAAATCAGAAAGTTGGATAGGAAAAATACCCTTGTACAAAACCATAAAAATGAGAATCCAACAAGAAAAGAGGATGTAATCTTTATAACTCAATACAATTCCTACAGCAATCATGTGTATAACATATTACGTAAGAATTGGCACTTATTAACTAAAGCACAGCTCCCCCCAGGTACTATTTCCATCAAGCCTAAAGTAGTATACAAGAGGGGTAAGACCATCAAAAACATTCTCTGCCCGAGTTATGTTAAGGAACAGAAGACACAGACTAGCACGTGGTTACCGACAAAGCCGGCTGGCTTTTTTACTTGTGGTTCGTGCAGTGTCTGTCCATTCGGCCAGAACAAAAAATCAAAATTTAGATACAACACCACAAGGGAATATAAGATCAACTCCTTTATAAATTGTAACACTACATATGTTGTATACATAATTGGATGCCACTGCAATAAGATCTATGTAGGCAGCAGTATTCGTCAACTGAAAATCAGAATACAAGAGCACATAAGAGCAATTAAAAACAGGGATAACAAATATCCAATTGCCACACATATTTCAGAATTACATCCGGACAAACCAGAAATTTGGTTTCATGGGATCGAACATGTCAAAGCACCAGAAAGAGGTGGGGACAGAGAGAAGATCCTAAGACAGGTCGAGGCTAGTTGGATTTGTCGCTTAAGGACCATTGATATGGGTCTAAAAATAAATAATGAATTCTTTCATTTTCTATAGCATAGAGAACACACATATATGGTTTGTTCTTTTAGCATCAGGAGCATAAAAATTTAAGATCTTTCCATCTATTTTTTCTTTTCTCCATGAATATTTTATATAGAGTGTTCCGTATCTCATCCTCATGCTGCCTCGTGATCTTCGTTTCATTTAGCCCTTAGATAACTATACTGCTTTGTTAGACACATATGACACTATTAAATACATCTATAGATTATTGTGTATAAAAATATGGACAAGCGTATTGAATTTAATATACATTTTTACTATACCGTAGATTTTCTTCTCAGTACAGTCTTAATTCCCGAGTCGGTTTCGGTATATTAACATTGGATTTGTCTACGAGTTCAACTTGGGATATGTACCATTTCAAACATATTCTTATTGCAATATTGTTAACACCAGCACAACAAACAAGTTTAGCATCAAACTACTCAATATGCTTCCCTTCGGATCTATATCTAAACTTTTGACATCACATGCTTCTTTGTTTATATCAGATTTCTTTTAGAACCCTATGTCTTCCAAGATGGCTACCTCGCGTCACGCTTAGGTCCCATAAAAAGGTTCAAATGTTGGAATTTCATTTGCGCTTTAGCTTTAATTGCTAAATCAAATAATATGGCGACATCGCGCTATGCTTGGCTCCCGTGATGGGTTCCAGGAATAAACTTCAAAACGCCTGGGGTTGCCATTGCCTATTTTAATAATTCGATGTTTGGACGTTACAATCGCGCTTCTTTAAGTTTACCAATAGGCTTTTTTAACTTAAACGGCCTTAGGTCCACACTATTTGGACTTTCCAATATGGCGGCCCGATTTTGCACCCACACCCCTTGTGTTTCATAGGATGTGTTTCTGGGTGGAGTCTCGTACCATCGTGGCTTATTGCCGTTTAAATCAGCGGCATCAGTATGGTATAGTTGGGTATAATATATTTTTTGATAAATAGTCACTTTATGGATGAACATGATTTTACCCAATCTGGCTTCCGCTCCAACTTGAGCACTGAGACCGCTCTTTTGGAAGTTAATGAAGCCATTAAGGAAGTCCTCGACACAGGTGGAAGAGCAATGCTGGTGATGTTGGATCTGTCGGCGGCATTCGACACCGTCCCGCATGAGGCCCTCTTGAGAAGACTTCACGAGATCGGTCTCAGAGGGACGGTGTTGAGCTGGCTGAGATCTTACCTAGCGGGTCGTCGACAAGTGGTCTGGGCCCCCCCGTACTCCGCCGAGGTGCTGCCTATGGATGTCGGAGTCCCACAAGGGTCGGTGCTGAGCCCGACCCTTTTTAACATCTTCATGACTCCATTGGCGGTACTGGCGGAGTCGATGGGTGCCCAGATCATATCATACGCTGACGACACCCAGCTCCTCTTCACCTGCAAGAAGGGCATGGAGTTCGACGGGGAGAGCATCCGTGGTTGCCTTGGGGCTGTCTTCAACTGGTTTCAGCGGAGCAGCCTTAAGTGCAACCCTGATAAATCCGAGGTGCTCTTCTTCGGCTGTCAGGCAGAACCGCCCTGGCAGGAATGGTGGCCGGTTTGCATGTCCCCCCCTTCCTCTTTGGTCGCTAAAAACCTTGGGGTCAAAATCGATAACACCCTGGCTTTGAAAACACAGATCACAGGTCTCACGGGTACCTGTTTTGGTCTGCTAAAAATGATGCGTAAATTCCTTCCTTTGCTCCCTTTAGCCCACAGGAAGCTGACAGTACAAGCTCTGATTTGTTCCAGGCTTGATTATTCAAATGTCCTCTACCTGGGTTTGCCGGATTATCTCTTGCACAAACTCCAGGTTGTACATAATTCTGCGGCAAGAGCCATCTTCAGCCTACCCCGGCAAGCCAGATCATCCGAGTTGCTTTCCTCCCTTCACTGGCTTCCGATCAAGAAGCGAATCACATTCAAAGCTCTTACACTGGCCCATAAGGCACTCCATTTGGTGGGGGCCTCCTACATTCAGAAACGGCTTTCTTTCTACAAACCCACCAGATCTCTCCGGTCGGAAAGTCTTGGCCTGGCAATGATGCCTCCCATTAGGAAAGTCAGAATAGGTGGACGTTCCTTTAAATATCTCGCCCCCAAACTATGGAACTCCCTTCCTGTTGATCTCCGCCGCATTCCCAACCTGTTTGCCTTTACAAAGGCCTTGAAAACCTGGCTTTTTAATCAGTAATTCTGTTATGTTTCTGTTGTCTTTTTCTCCTTTTATTAGTAATGGGTCAGAAAGCGCCGGGACACTCCTTGGAGTAGCCGTGCGCTATATAAGTCACCCATTAACATATATAAGTCACCCATTAACATTTATGCATTGCTTATCCTTTCTCCCTGATTTGGATGGCGTGTTCTCAGGCAGATTCTATTGGTTTCACACTCGCGCAAAATCACGCTACCTCTGTTCAACATTAGACTTTTATTGTGTATTGGCGTTTGGTTTGTATTATTTTAACGAACTCACGCAATCCCGGATAATTATTAGGCATATCCAACTCAATAGCCTTTGTTTGCACTATGTGGACTTTCCAATATGGCGGCCCGTTTGTGCACCCGCATTCCCTTTACTTTTAGGAAGTTTTCCCGGGTGCATTTTTACACTATTGTGAATTACAGCCGCAAAAAGTAGCGGTAGAATTCATGGTGTGGACGTGCATATTGTGGCCTGCATATTATTTTATAATATTTTACTCATTGCTCTTTTCTTCTTGACACGGATGGCCTGATCTTAGATGGCCCTCTATTTACATTGTGCTGTCTGGGTCTCCAACACGTTACAATATGGCGGCGCGGTTTCACATTCAATCTGCCTCGTTTAGGGGCTTAATTGAACCCAGGTGCTACATAGGATAACTATTTAAGGCTAACTCTCACACTAGTCTCACTATCACATGGACAAAGACCTGGAAGGACTGCTCTTGGAACTGGGAAGCTAGAAGTAAGTACCTATAGGGAACTCTATTTGCTTTAGTTAGAATACACCACCAAGTTTAAATTTGGTCTAAATAGTTGGGAATAGTATAGCAATGGTCAATAGGGAACTCTTTGTGTTTGACTATTAATATGCAACCAAACTTAAATTAAACTTGAAGCCTACATTGGTCTTTTTTATTTTATTTTTGAAACTATGTGTTGATAAATTCAACCTTGAATTTTGATAGCCTTTAATGGATTAAATTCAAGGGCTTGAGCACTTTTTTGAATTGTGTGTGGTACAGTTCTAAAATAATGATTATCTCCCAAACTTTTCTTTGATAGCTATTGTGTCTACCCCTAACTGGGAAATATCATACAGAGAATCTCGCATAAGGATATTCAAATCGGTATGCTTTTTTTTTTTTTAATAAATCTTTTTATTTTGCAAAAACAAAGAAACAAAATGGTCATTTCGTATACAGCAATTTTCGTAAATCTAGGATTACAGGTGTCGACAGGTTAATGCCAATATGACTTGTTTAGCACAACAAAGCAGTTTCCGGTTAGTCCGTGGTTCCCAGCCTGGGCCGGCGAGCCTGCGGTGGCTCACAGATGTCCCCTCTGAATGCGTTCCAGTTTGTCCACACTTCCCCCCCCCATTTTCGAGGGCACCCCCGCACTGTATACACAGTCTTCTCTTGCAGCATACACCAGTCCATGTCTCTTTGCCAATCGGCCAGTTTAGGAGTAGCAGATGCCCCCCACAGGCGTGCGATGTTTCTCTTTGCCACCATTTGCCCAAGTGCGACCCAGAGTTTTCCCTTTGCAGGTAAGTCCGTGGGGTCCCAGATGTTCAGAAGGCATCGCTTGGCCTCTGGGCGTATTTCCACCTCCCACACCTCCTGCATACAAGACACCACACGCCTCCAGTATCTCCGCACACCCAGACATTCCCACAGTATATGAAAGAAAGAGCCAATCTCCCCGCAGCCCCGCCTGCAGAGCCCGTCCCATCGCCTGCAGTCTTGTGCAAGATATATACACTCTGTGCAGTATTTTAAGTTGTATGAGTCGAAGTCTCGCCGATATCGCCACCTCCCTTGGGGACGCTAGCGCCACCACCCACTCCTCATTATCTATTTCTAGACCATCCGCTATCCATTTCTCCCTGAGGAACTCGAGGGGATCCGGAGGATTGTTGATCAGTTTCTTATATGTGAGTGAAATGGCGTGTTCCGGCATGTAGCCAGCGAGCAATCTATCCTCGAGGGGGGATGCCTGTGGGGGCTTGGTCGCTGGTGATATGTTGGCCTGAAGGGAATGCCTAATCTGCAAATATCTGAAATATTCGGTGTGCGCCAACTCGTATGTGTCTTGCAGGTATGCAAAGGATCTAACCCCCTTGGGCCCCCACAGGTCCTTGACCTGCGAGATACCAATAAGGTCCCATCCCCGGAACCCCTTTGTATGTCCCAGGCTGCCCAATCTTTCAGAGGCCCAGAGTGGAGTTGCCATTGTCAGAGTATTAGCCCAGCCGAGCTTGCGGTGCGCCGCGTGCCATATCTGCACCGAGTGTTTTATCAGTCCCGTAAGCATACATTTACCGGGTTTGGAATAGAGTGCGACCTCACAATTCCCACCTGGGAGCAACCATCTGTCCATCCCGTAAGCGGGGTCGTTGCCGTCCCTATACGTCCCTTGGTTTATGGCCGACAAGTGGGCTGCCCAATAGTACTTGCGGATGTCCGGGAGGGCTATTCCCCCGTCGTACCATCCCAGTGTGAGCTTGTGCAGCGCAATCCTAGGTGTGCCTGCCCAGAGGAGGGACCTCTGCGCCACCTCTATAGCCATGAAATAGGAGTTCGGCACGAGATCTGGGTAGTTTTGGAGGGCATAAATAAACCTCGGGAGCGTAAACATTTTGTAAAGGGCCGCGCGGCCCAGCAGGGAAAATGGGAGTTTCTGCCACGTATTGGAGTCCCGTTGAAGCAGTCGCAGGGGTGGTAGTAAATTCCTCTCGTACGTGAGCGTTCTGTCAAGTGAGACAAAGACTCCAAGGTACCTGAACCCGCCCTCTGCAAAGGTAAGTGGGCAATCATCGGGTAGCCTGGGAGGGCTGCCATGAAGGACATAAATTTGGGACTTTCCCCAATTGATGCGGAACCCCGAAGTTTTGCCTAAGGTCGTAAATATGGCTACCACGATTGACTTCCGCGGTTCGGTTAAATAGAAGAGGATATCATCAGCGTAAAGAGAGATTTTGTCCTCCCAGCCGTCTGCCCAGCACATCCCCGTGAGGGAGATGTCCAGCCTGATCCATGCAGCGAGAGGCTCAAGGGCGAGCGCAAACAGGAGGGGCGAAAGCGGGCAGCCCTGCCTGGTCCCTCTTTCTAGAACGAAGACCTCCAAGACCTTATTGTTAATCACAACCTGCGCCAAGGGTTCAGAATAAAGAAGACGCACCCACGCTATAAAGAGTGGGCCAAAGCCCAGTTTGCGGAGCACCGCTATCATGTAGGGCCACTCGAGGGTGTCGAATGCCATGGTGGCGTCAAGTGACATCACCACCTCATCCTCTCGTATGGTGTGGCACCTCCCCAGTACCCCGTTCAGGCGTCGGATGTTGAGGGCCGTATTACGATGGGGCATAAAGCCAGACTGGTCCGGGTGGACCAACGTGGGGAGAACAGCGTGTAGCCTATTTGCAAGAGTTTGCGCCAGTATTTTCGGTTCCGCATTTAGTAGTGAGATTGGTCTATATGAGGAGCAGAGCTCCCTCGGCTTCCCTTCTTTCGGGATAGCCACAATAGTTGCTATGCGCTGGTCTTGCGGCAGTAATCCCTTAGCCTTGCTCTCCTCGAACATTCGTTGGAGGTGCAAACTAAGGGCGTCAGGTTTCAGCTTGTACAGCTCGATCGGGAGGCCGTTAGGTCCAAGGGCTTTGCCCGGGCGAAGGTCGACTATCGCACGCTCTAATTCGGCTGCGGCGAGTGGAGCCTCAAGTGTCTCTCTGTCGACCTCTGACAGGCATGGCATACGGATATCCTGCAGAAGGGCCATAGAGTCCTTCTCGGAGCGATCCGTCCCTCTACTGTATACCTGTCGGAAATGCCTCGCAAACTCCGCGGTGATCTCGCGGGGTTCCGTAACAAGGGTCCCCGCCGCCGTTGCAATTTCTGGTACCACTTTGGTGGCCCTTTGTTTTTTCTCGAGCCAGGCTACAAGCTTACCCGCTTTGTCTCCTTGATCGTAGATCCTACCCGCCTTGTGGTGGGCTACCACTTGGGCGTCTGCGTGACCAGCTCCCTATATTCCGCAGTTTTGAGTTGCAACCGATGTTGCGCATCAGGGTCACGATCCGCGCACGCCGCCTCCTCCAGCGCCCGTAGTTCAGGCTCCACGGAGGTTAGTTGTGCCACCCTCTCCTTACGGCTGCCTGAGATGGCTGATAGGGCCTCTCCCCTAAGCACTGTTTTAAAGGCCTCCCACAGAGTAACTGAGGAGCAAACCGATCCGACATTTTGTTCGAAGTATTGCGTTATGGAGCGGGTCAGTTTTTCCCTGAGATCCTCATTTTTAAGGTACCAGGCATTAATCGGCAGCACACATCCCTCCCGTCCCCGACCCAGCGTGATGTGTATATAAACTGGCGAATGGTCGGAGATCCCGCGTGCCAGGTGCGAGGCCTCCCGTATACCCATGTCATGCTGTAATGGAGACAATACATAATCCAGGCGGGAGAAGGAGTGATGTGGCCCGGAGTGGAAGGTAAATTGCCTGCCCGTAGGATGCAGTAGCCGCCATAAGTCTGTGAGCCCAAAGGCATCGAGGAAGTCTGTCAACCACCTCTGCCCCGTGGGCGTTTCCCTAGGGGGATGTCGGTCCTGAGTTCCCGAGACTACCGCATTGAAGTCGCATCCCTAGGATCAATTGACCTTCCGGTAGGGAAAGCAGGAGCCTACCCAGATCCGTTTAGGATTGCGTTTGTAGACCTGGGGGGACATATGCAGAGACAAGATTTAATCTACGGCCCTCCCACCTCCCCGACATTGCTGCGAAGCGGCCCAGCGGGTCAGTCTCAGTGCGGTCAATATGAAGGGGCAGGGAGCGACGCAGAAGGATCCCCACTCCCCTGGAGCCAGAGGTGAAGCCAGAGTGTACCGCCAAAGTGTATCCCCATCTGTTGAGGGCCTGACATGCATTCCCCATCAGGTGCGTTTCTTGTAGTAACACTACATCAGGAAGGTGTTGTTTAATAAACTGCAGAACTCTCTCTTTTTAATAATAAGATTGAACATTGGGTCCATCAATCTGACTAGGAATATTATAACAAGAATAGGCGACATGGCTTGTTTTGCCTTGATTTTTTAAAAATCGCCCAAGTAATTAATGGTCAGTGTCTCTTTTTGTTTTTCCTATATATAAGGAAAAAGGCTCAACTAAACAAGCTCTAAAAAACATGTGACACTATATTACCGTTCATTGTATCTTTAGATCAAAAACCAATGTGGTCCATATAAGAAAGAACGCATGCTGCTCTTACACCTGTGGGAACATATAAAGAAGAGTGCGTTGAAATAAGCATTTTGGTAAGAAAAATTCCCCATTCCACTAATGCAATAGAAGAAATTATATGTAGATACCCTCATTACTGGACCAGACAGCCTCTCTAGATAAATATGGGATAGGAATACCCTCAACCCTTGATTCGCATTTGTCGACAAAAACTCTTATTTCAAAAAATATACTCTTTATATTCAGCAGGTTCTAAAGAATTTGGTTATACTTTGTTGCTTATGTTTTGTAAACTATATGTAGTGATGTACATTGTAATATAGGCTCTTTATTTGTAAATAGGATTGTAAATATGATATAGTTTAAATACGGCATATTTTACTCATTGTCTATATGTATATGATTATTTGTAGCCCTGAAGAAGTCCGTAAGGACGAAACGCGTTGGCTACGCAGATTTTAAGAAGAATATTGAATAAAGAACTTTTAAACGGAACCTGCTGATAGGACTCACTTCTGTTGGAATTTACTTATTGTATTATATATAATTTCTATGGTGTGCTGGATCATATTTTCTTTGTTTATGTTTGTAAGCTGGCTGAACTGTGGTGATTAAATGGTTGCATTGTTTGCGATAGGTTGTGTGGTGGTGTGGTTATTTTTGTCTCTGACAAACTTAGATGGGTGATGGGGAGATTTATTAGTAGTTAAAGTCACTCAGTAATTGGATGTGAGGGGTGTGTATTTAGTTTAGGTGGGGATTAGGTAGAATTAATGGATTAAGATTTTGTGAACAATTGGTTTCTTACCTGAAATTCTTATGGTGGAGATGTATAGCTTCTGGCCAAACTGTTCAGGCCAAACAGGCAATACCCTCAACCTGCAGACCCCATACCTGGACACCCTGAGCCCAAGGATTAAATAGCCATAGTGATCATGTGACCATGGGCCAACAGGAACCTTAGCCCTATCAATCAATCAAAACCTTTTCTCTAGCAACCAATCAGTAACTAAACTCCAAGCCCCATGACCAGTGAAGCCTAGCACAAGGGGTGAATCTGAAACCCTGTAAAAAGCCAATAAAAGCTGTTAGTCTACAGATCATGTAACCTCAAACTGAATGGAGGCCTGCTAGTCTGACTCTGTGCCCAGGCCCAATCAGTAGGCCGGAGTCAGATGATGTTCAAAGTTGGAGGAGGGGGCGGGGGTCACTGCTTCAGTTCACAATCTCCTTGGTTACAGACTGCCTCAATACACACTTTCCTGTTCTTCTTCAAAATCTGCGGGTGAGGCCCACTTTAAAGTCACTAAACTAGGTTTTCATGCACTTTGAAAACCTGCTCTTTCATCCCAAAAATGAGTTGCTAAACTCACTATTAACCACAATTGTACCACCAGAAAGCAGAATAAAATACTCTCTACACACTCAAGCTAGAGATTGTTTTCAGTTATTTGTCCATTTTGTAACCTTGGGTGGGGGCATATTTGCATTAAGGATACTAAAGTGCAGTGCATGGATGAAGGAAAGCAATTTAAACAGTTGTACACTCACAATGTAAAGTTCATTTACACAACAGATGGCAGCTTTTACCACCTTTCAATCAGCCTCTCTCTCTCTGGGCTGAGCACAAACATTCTGGGGCGATGAAGGGGGAAGTTGGGGAGGTCGGGGGAAATGTGATGGTATTACAAATTGTACCAGTGCTATGTTTGCTAAAACGTCATGTTTACTGTTTCTAATCAAAAGATTTTTTTAAGCTCTGAAAACAAGAGAAGAGCTTCCTGCATGAACTTAAATTAAACAAGCATTTACAATGCAACGGTCTCGGCAATATTATAGGTAGATCTATTGGTATTGCTCATTATTTTTTTATCATTTTTGTATCCCTAAATAAATGGCAGTCATTTCTATTGGCATTAGCTTTTTTGCATATGTGATACCTATTGCATTAGCAGAGAGAGAGTGAGGTAGTGAGATAGAGAGAGTGAGGTATTGAAATAGAGAGTGAGGTAGTGAGAGAGAGTGAGGTAGATAGAGAGTGAGGTGGTGAGATAGAGAGAGTGAGGTAGTGAGAGAGTGAGGTAGTGAAAGAGTGAGGTAGTGAGGGAGAGGGATGTTGTGAGGTAGTGATATATAAGCATAGAGTGATGTTGTGATGTAGTGAGATAGAGAGAGAGGTAGTGAAAGAGAGAGTGAAAGTGAGTTAGTGAGATAGAAAGAGTGAGGTAGTGAGATAGAGAGTGATTGAGGTAGTGAGCGAGAGAGAGTGAAGTTGCGAGGTTGTGAGCTAGAGAGTGAGGTAGTGATGTTTTGAGAGAGAGAAGTTGTGAGGTAGTGAGATAGAGTGGAGTAGTGAGGTAGAGAGAGTTATGGAAAACACAAATTATCTAAGGTGAAGATAAATATAAACGGGACCTGCAGCGTGGACTTAGATGGCCATAAGGATTTTTAACGTAGTTGTTGACGACTTAATCAGTATTGTAGAACACGTCATCTGAGTTCACGTATCTGCATGTATAGCGCCAAAGAACATTCTTTAAGTGTTCGCAGAGAACAGCGCTTCTTCGTTCAAGACCTCTTTAGTTTAAAGTTATTTATGTGGCAGCCGGGAAAACGCGCTTTTGAGCATGTTCTATTTGTGTTTATATTTACTGCACTCAGATTGTCATCTGCCATTTTGCAACAGTAAATGAAAAATAAACAAATCTGTGGCTGTGTCATTTCCATGAAGTCAAAAGGTTGCACAGGCACTAGGGTAACCAGATCTTGAGAACCAAAAACCGGGACATTTGGGAAAAATAGGACTACAATTTTTCATCCACGGAATGGCGCAGAATGACAGCTGTCATCAACATAGGATCACAGAAAATGTATTAAGAAAGTAAATAAAATGTCTTTTTTACAACCAAAATCATACCTATTAATTACATTGCTTGCTTACAACCCTTGCAAACTAGCAAAGCTTTAGAACATCCAAAAAGCCTCTCACTGTTTCCAGTCAACTGCCTCTAAAAACCGGGACATGAGCCAATATTGCCGAAATCGGCCGGGGCAGCTGGTGAAAACCCGGGACTGTCCAGGCAAATCCAGGACGTCTGGTCACCCTAACAGGCACCCAAAAGGCAAGAACTAATTGGCTTTGCCAACACATTAAGACAGTGGTAAATTTGATTAGCTGATGTAAGGTGTGCACTATTGTTGCCTATTCTGTACCTTTGTTAGACAGAGAACCGTGTTATAAAATGTGGAAAAATATTTCTATTTTGCAAAAGCCAAAACGATTGTCAATTGCATTCTTATTAGTCTTTCCGCGTCATAGTTATGGCGGAACCCGTTTCCTGAGACGCTGTTGGGTGTTGTACCTTCATATGCTGTTCCTTAAGATGGCCACCGCGCTGTTGACTTTAGTCTGTGATAGAGGGTGGGGCGGGGTGTTACAAGCATCTACGGCGTGTCAGCTGAGGGAAGGCTGGACTACAAGTCCCATCAGTCTTTCATTTCCAGCAACTTGTGAAGCCTTAGACCAACCAGAAGGCTCGGCCAGGAGTGGGGAAATACAAAGTCTTCGCATCAGTGGAGTTGAAAATTAGGGAGTTATGCGTGTTATTATTGCGGACACTGTTTATTTCCGGTGGAGACTGGAATATACTACCCTTTGAAGAAGTAAGGAACTGACACACGGATATGAGCCTGCAGTTAGGGGGATCTTGCGGTCAGACACAGGAGCCGCCTGGTACAAAGAGGTAGGAATCGCAAAGATGGAAAAGAAAACGATTAGGCAGATTCTCGGTATCTGAGGAACAGGGATAAAACGGGCACCAAAACAGACTGCTGTGTTGTTAAGAAAAGAAGGTGGCTTAATTAATTCCCAGTGGACGAAGCACTTGGAGAGTTTGACGTGGCACGCTTTCACAAGTTCTCTGAGAAGGCCGACGATTGTCCACGTTAAACTTTAACAAGAACACCACTGCCTTTCTCTGAGGTGAAGCAGAAATGCCTTGGAGAAACGCAGCGGTGGTTTCAGATTCGGGGGCGTGGCTAAAAAGTGGAAAGAACAGCACGGAACACGCCCCCGAATCTGAAAAAGACGGAGCCTATTTGGAGGGACGGCTCTCTCCTCCAATGGCTGGCCTCCGTTTAGGAAGCCAGCCAATGGAGGAGAGGCAAAAAGAGAGGCGGGCTAAAGAGCCACTCTCAGAAACATTAAATCTCCGACTTCCGGTTCTGCCTTCGGCAGACCAGACGGTCCTCGACCTAAAAAGAAAGAGCAGTGGGGCGACACTCCTCTGCCTGCCCAGCCAAATTCCACATCGCCAAATGAGTCCGTTATCATGGTGAACATTTTGATATCGCTATAATAGGCCCAACCACTCAACTCGGATATCATCTTTATTGAGAGAAGTGAGGCAATACTGAATAGTAGAACATTTGTTATTATGTCCCATTTAAGCATTCTAAAATAAAGTGTTATTGAAACAAGAAATCAAACATCACAAGTGGAAATAATGGTTTCAGGGCCAAAAGGAGTCCCTAGCTGTGAAAATACCAGCCTCATACTGCAAACCCATCCAAACAATATAACAACGATAAGACATATGTTTTACCTTTTCTAGAGCAGGCAAGACATTTTATGACAAAATAAAGGATGACTTTCAACTAAAATAGGTGTGGCATTTCTCACAAAAGTGGACCAATTACGCTGTCCACGCCATAATTTGGATCCATTAGTAGTGACAAGAATATGTGAAGAGGGAGTTGGTGACCCACATGATTGCTTAACTCTAACAGCTAACTTGAAGTTCAGTCAGGTTTGAGAGACCACACATTTCTATACTTCAGCTCACCTCTGTTTTCTAGGAATAAAGGCTAAGAATGCTAATCATGGATACGTACAATAAGATAAATAATATCAGGGCCAGCGCTTACAGTATGTAAGATGTGCAGTGCTGAACAGGGCTGTGTGTAATGTTTCTCAACCAGTGTTTAACTCTTTGTGATGACCCGACGTTGGCATAGTTTATTTCGGCTTTTAAGATTAGATAAAAAGCAGAAAGGCTGAGGGTAAAAGTCAACCCTATTCTGGTGAGATTGCAGCTCTCCGTTACAACTTTGTAGGCGTGGGGCAGGAGGAATGGGGATAATTATGTAAAAGATGCCCCTTTCATTATCTAATTCGGGAATTACTTCTAATGCAATATGCTTTCCAGAAATGCCCTGGACAGTCAAACCATTAATCTTATGCTGTGTTTCTAAACTGAACTACCTGGGGCCATATTAAAGTGGCCCGTGGCCATATTACGGAAAGTGGCCCGGGGGCATAACAGGCATGTGCGCACAAGGGGCACTTTCTATTACAGAACGGGCCACAGGCGCTTTTGCGGCCCCTTCTGTAATACTGATAGCGCTGGTGCACATGCAGCATCAGACAGTACTTTAAATGGAAATACATAAGTGCTGGTACTGTATGCTCAGAGTACTTATTTGCTCATGAGAAGGGCCAGTACTCTCCAATTAAATGTATTGCAGCAGAGTTGAAAAGTGGACGTACTCTCCTTTTCAAAGTAAAGAAGTGCAAGTACTCCGTACAAGACAGTACCTGCCCATTTAAAGTACTTGAGGCCAGCGTTATCTTCAGAGTTTGTTCCTCATTTGCGTGGGGGTGTGGCCCCATGTAAACGAAGGAATTGCCGCCTGCACAGAATAACACGGAGCAGCTTTGATCAGCCGTTCTGTATTTCACTAAAGGCATTCGTTGTAGCAGGGCACGCTGTGCCCATTTGCACCCGCCGCACATGTTTAAAGGCACCTTGAGTGTTAGATGAAACCAAATGAGAACGTAACCAAATATTAAACTCTGAATTTCTTAGCTTTTAGGTCTGACTACATGGACTGGCTTGGTAATGCTCAAAATAGTCCACTTGATCGAGGCTTATGACAGCAAATGATTTTGAATCCAGAGAAATCTATGCTTCCTGTTCATCAACGAGTTAGTTCTTGAGCAAACAAAAAGAAACATTATAAATGTCTTTCGTTATCTTAAGAAAAGGACAACATGGTCTTATACGGACATGGAATGAAAATGAAGTACCTTAATTTGCCGGTTGATGAGGTCTTGTGCAATGTTTACTTTTGCCATCTTGAATGGAGCAGGTAAGAGGATGCTATACCAATTCCATTGTATGACGGTATTCCATCGTTGCTCGACTCCACCAAAGAGACATTACCTAAATCACAAGGAAACACCAGTGTGAGTGCTAACATTGCTGGGCGTTCTGCTCACAAGACACTACACTTTGACAGAGAAACTCAACCCTGAATGCTAACATTACAGATGAGCTCTGTTCACAACAGAGTGTTTAATCTGGCAAGGCGATAGTTATCACACAGTGAGAGAAAAGCAAATTTGGCTTGTTATCAGGCGCATTGCACTGGCCATTTTGAGGGTGGGGGTAGCAACACTCAACAAATGAAGACAAAATAAAGCAAGCAGTAAAAAACACCAGACTACAGAATCCAATACTTATTAAGGCCGCATGACCCTTCTGAGCCTAATATTTGCTACCCAACAGAATCCAAGATTTGAGCCAAGAAGGGAACACAGTGGGACAAAGAATGCAGTCATGCCAGTCTCCTCCAAGTACTACAGGCGCCATCCTTTAAAATAGGTTTATTCTGGCCTACCTCCCTCGGTGCCTCCTAGATATCGATTTATCCTCCCAAATCAAGTATATAAAAGGATCACAATGTCACCTGAGAGACCTGGGTCCACACGGCGTCTCACAGCAGTGCCCACTGCCCATCTCGTCTGCTGAATCAGTTCTAGAAACTCACTTTTCACATGGCCTTAGCACCCTTCATTTAAATTGCTTTTACTGGTTTTCGAGAACACAAAATACAGTGAATCACAGAACAGAGGAAGCATAAAGGAAAAGGGATGAGTTAGAAAGTAGTGAATGAAAGGGAGCACGCCCTTTTATCACTTCTCTGGAGACAACAATGCTCATTATATTCCTGGTTGTAACATCAATGGTTGGTACTTGCCCCACAAACAAGAAGTAAGGGAATCCATTTGTTTTGTTGTCTTTTAGAAAGGCATTACTTTACAACATGTACTTTACTGTAAATTGCTGGTCAAGGCAATCTGGAATTTTTTTTATTTGTGGCAATGATGGGGAAAGCCAGCCTTCTGTGAAAAAATACAAAAGCCTATCAATTTTACCCAAACAACTTCTGATATGAAGGCTGAATAATGTTCTTTTACTTCGGATTCTTTATAAAGCTCGTAACTCACCAATTTCGTGGCCAACACCATATCCACTAGTTGTAAATAGAAGCCTGCTGAGTGATAGGTTAAAAGAAATGTAGTAGGCAAAGGAAAACACACACTTGCTTCTTTCACCCTCAAGCAAGAAAGAGTGGAAGAATATATACCTTACTCCGCAATACAATCACAACGCGGTCGTTACAACGACCATGTTGTTACCACGCAATGCAATTACATCTACTTGCAGTAGATGGCGCCATAAAATTAGAAATGTATAATTTACTATTCCAACTCCAGCCTACGTAACAGTGGGGAAGGTGTTGGAATAGTGAACTATACTATTCCTTATATTAGAGCGCCATCTACTGCAAGTCGATGTAATTACTTGCGTAGTAATGGCACTGAATGGTAACAATGCGGTCGTTGTAACAACCGCGTTGATTGTATTGAGGAGTAAAATCCGCGATGTAAATGTTGTTTCCCCTCTAGAACCTGAGACTGAAAGGTACCAAAGAATACAAACTGGGTTAATCCTAGGACAAACAGTCCAGCAACACGGCTTTAATTAGCCTTAACCTCCTCTAAACTGTGGCAATACTAATAATATGGAACATTGTTCAAAACAGATGCTGACATCCAGCAACGGCCTAATCCCTCGCAAACTGAGGCAGTAGTACCCTTACTCAAAAGGGGACTGATCCCTAGACCTGAAAAACATGTTTCCACATAGACACTTAGTTCCCAATGCACAACCCATACTCACCTTAAATACTTACAGATGAGAAGTAGCTAAAGTATCAGCCCACCTTAGTTCCTGCACATTGCTGTAGTAGATTATGCTATACACCCTAGCTCAAAGTGCAATATCAACCACAGAAAAAGGCTACCACCATGTAAAACTGGGCTTTGGCACAGCCACAGACCCTTACAATGCATTATTTAAAGTGCTCTATAATTTGTTTGTAATATTATATCCCCTTCAATAACATGTGAAATAGAACAGACTGCTCTATATTCACATAAATCAAGACCGATTTAAAGGGAGTCGTAGAATACTGCCTTTCTACTAACACAACTCGAGAATGTTTCCATAAACTGAATTCATCTCCCCAAAAAAGCAGGACAGGTACCAGATACAGTGCAGTCCAAAACACGTTGTACACACCGATATCCCATTCCTATGGAGCAGAATGCATATAAATAAAGTTACTTTTAGGAACTTATGCCTAGATGAACCACCAATTAGAACGTACAACACCTAACCTCAACAACAAGTTGGACGACTACCAAAAATACATAGGGAAGACATTCTTTAACAGGAAAATAAACTTTCAGTTATGCAACAGCAAACATACCAACTAAAGTTAAGGAACCAACAACTGTGTACAACATACATGACATCTCTATTTACCTGTGGAAAAACTCTCAAAACACATATTTGACCACAGCCAAGACACTGGCTGCTTTTAGGGATCTCAAAGAACGCCCCAGGTAAATGTACTGTGATGGCATTGGTTTCTGTGGAGAGAAGGGAGAGTATTTTAGATGACAAGAACGCCCAAAGACGGTGCCACTGGAATTATGCAAGTCTGCAGTGGCAGTATTTCCAATAGAATTGTGCATTTTCGACATAATCCATCGCTTGCTGCATAATTTGCAGATTTTAAACAAAAACATTTTTTTTTCATTTCGAACGCATCAAAGGTTCCTAAAAACGGAGCGATGTGATGCATCGCAGTGGAAGACCCTTCACAAAAGTTGACTGGTCACTTGTTAGTTGCTGTATTTGGGTGTTAAATTAGTACGAATGGTGTGCCCGGTCCGTGTTAACGCCTAAAAATATGAAGAATAAGGATGTAGTTATATTGCAAAATGTGACACATTATGCTACAAGAAAATGCAAATTATGCAGTGTAATTTAGACAACCCTGCAGCTTGCTTCTCCCCTGCTGCAGAATTCCAGTCGCCCTGCCCAAAGATTATAAACCAGGTGTCTGCAACAAGGAGCTGGGAAGGTACTGGTAGCTCTTCAACTACTTATAAGTAGCTATCCCGTGTGCAGCCCATCCTACTCAGAGGCACTGTGCTGAATTTATATGCATATACCAAAACTGAAAAGCATGTATTTGAGACATAAAGGTGTGTATATTCAGAACTCATTGGCTGATGTTTGGAGAACTAAATTTCATTTTCCAAAATATATTTGAAGATCAATGTTTGAATGATAAATGAAGCAGCGCTGGAGAGACTTATTACTAATATTATCTTAGTGCCAGGGGCATTGCAGCCATGGCTGTCAAATATTAACCATGTAGAAGCATTCCAAATTGATAGTCTTTTTTTACGTTACTGCTGTCAACCCCTGCCTGATGCACTGAGGTGGTCACTGCTAGCAATCTTGCCTGCAGTGGCCACTAATGTGTCTTGTCTGATGTGCTCACTATTACAGTACTAATAATATTAATAGTGCTTGATGATTTTCATTGAAGATAAGTATCTCCTATTACAGAAAAGTTTGGAGACCCTTGCTATAACCCAACTTCATACAACCAACAAAGGAAACTTGTACCAAAGTGAACATCAGAGAGAAGAGACACAAATCTCAAAATGGACACAGACTGCTGTAAAACTAGTAGAAGTTGTGCACTAGTAAAATCAGCACCTTTCATGACAGAGATAATAAATGCAATCAGCGACTGAAGATCAACTGCAAACAGCTAGTCAAAAATCCCACGAAGAAATACAAGAGAATTTCAAGTATTCATTTAGATTTTATTCTACCAATCTCCAAAGCTTGCGGCAGAAGTCGGTCTTCTAAACTTTTATTCCAAGAACTTCCTACCTGCACCTGAAGACACTCAAACCAGAATATCCAGATGAACAAATTACTTGAGCAAAACCTTTTTCAAAAAAGACCAAAAAAAAGTATGTCTTGTTGTAGCCAATTTAAAATTGTCTCGTTTCAATCCTCATCAAAAATACAAATGGTGTTCTCAGTAAATACAACAAATATGAAAGACACCCACCCCAAATCACCTAAGGGTAGTGCTGCAGTCTGTCGGAAATTCCCACAGAATAGTGCATACAGTAGGGCGCATTCACAACACTATATGCAATAACTATCTTAACCTCTCCAAAATCGAAATCTTTACATGCGGAAAGTGGGCTTCATTTACTTTGGTAATAGGAATTTGCTAAATCACCCATGGTAATCACTAGTGTAAAAATTAAGATTTTTTTTTATATAAATCTTTTTATTAAGGAAACGCAAAATAACAATACAACAAAAACAACAACCTGAAAAGGATTAATCGTCAGGATTAGCACATCACATAAAATAGACACGACATATAGGACTAATGAAATCAAAATAAACAATACAATTAATATTATGGGCACACAATGACATTAAATCCTTAAAGTGAGTCCTTGTCCACATTATATGGGTCGTCATCCGCAAAGGGAGTACATAAAAATACTCTGTGCTAGTTCCATGGGCCCCATATTTTAGTCCATTTGCCTGGGCAGCCTCTGCTCTCGTATATCACCCTCTCAGACAGCATGCACCAGTCCATGTCCTCATCCCAATCTGTGCGTCGAGGTGCGACTCCCCCCTTCCATGTTCTGGCAATGTTACGTTTTGCAATGATACAGCTCAGGGAGACCCATAATTGTTCAGTGCAGTTGAGGTCAGTTGCATCCCAGATGTTTAAGATAGAGTCTAGGGGAGGGTTCTATTGGTTTCTGACATATTCGGGACATGGTGGATAAAATCTCGTTCCAATAGTGTTGGAGAACTGGACAGTCCCACCACTGATGTAGGAAAGTACCCAAGGAGCCAAAATCCCGGGGGCAGAGTGGGGAGGTTGTCAAACCCATTTTAACGAGTGCTGTGGAGGTATAATAAGCCCTGTGAAGTATTTTGAGTTGTATAAGCTTAAAGCGGAATCGGATTGCCACCTCCCTAGGAGATGCAAGGCCTCCCTCCAATCCTCGTCCGGTATTTCCCCTATGTCGTCTGCCCATTTCATGCGAAGTTTATCGAGTCGTTCCAGTAAATTGTTAAGTATTTTACGGTAAGTTAGGGAAATAGCCTTATCTGGGAGGTAGTCGTCAAGGAGCCTGTTTTCTAGAGGAGATGATACGGGTAGATTGGAACCCTTGGGGATGGCTTTATTTAATGCACTACGTGCTTGCAGGTAACGGAATGTTTTTCCCTCATGCAACTGGTACTTTACCCGTAATTTCTCGAATGGAACCACCGCACCCTTCATGTCCCCCACTGCGGAAAGACCAATCAAGTCCCACTTATCAAACCCAGGTAGACTCGACAGCATACCCAATTGACAGGACACCAGCAATGGAGTAACTCGCGAGATTTTACCATTCCAGCCTAGCGCAGCAGTGGCCGCGTGCCAGATTGAGACTGTGGTGGAGGTGGGCGTAAATAATGATAGTTGCTTAGGCCCTCCATATAGCACCCTCATATAATTGGCCGCCGCCATATTGAACCTATCCATTCTATACGCTGGGTTCGTAATGGGACGGTGGGCCCAGTGATTGAGGACCACCAATTGCGAGGCCCAGTAATATATTCTGATTGCAGGAAGAGCAATACCACCATCGTACCAGCTGCGCAAGAGTTTCGTCAGAGCGATTTGGGGGCGTGCCCCCATTCCATAACAATGAATGGACCTCGGAATCAATTGTTTAAAAATATTGTGGTGAGACAGGGCGCATAGAAAACGGGGAAGTGCCATAATTTTGAAGAGGGTGGCTCTACCAAGTAAGGTAAGTGGCAGTGCCCTCCAATGTCAGCCCGGAGGCGATGCAGGGGAGAGAGGAGGTTTTTCCTGTGAAAGACATGTGTGTCTCTCGTGGCATAGATACCCAAGTAGAGGAAGCCATTCGTGACTATGCTAGCCTTGCTACCTGAAGGAAGTCGTGGGGGGTCTCCACTGAGGACATAGATTAATGACTTGTCCCAGTTGATGGTGTAGCCCGAGTATTTTCGAAAAAGAGAATATGGAGCATCTCATGGAGCGAAGATCGTGGTTTGGCCAAATATAAAAGAATATCATCGACATAGAGGGATATTCTGTCCGACTACTCCGGGGTAAAATTCAGGCCACAAATAGAAGGGTCACCTCTGATCCACACCGCCAAGGGCTCCACGCCAGAGCGAAAATAGCAGGGGGCAACCCTGCCTCGTGCCCTTCCCCAGCTCAAAAATCGCAGATCTGCCACCATTTACCGAAACGCGGGCCAAAGGTTTGGCATATAATAAACATACCCAGGACATAAAACGTGGACCAAAGCCGTATCTTTCCAGAGAGGCAAGTAAGAAAGGCCATTCCATCATGTCGAACGCCATTTTAGCGTCCAAGGACACGATCACTGCGTCTTCTTGTATGGTGGAGGCTCTGCCCAATACTCCGAAGAGGCGAAGGAGGTTGAGCGCCGTGTTTTTTGTGGGCATAAAGCCGGATAGTTCAGAGTGTATTAGTTTATGGAGATGGGGCGATAGGCGAAGGGCCAGATGTTTAGCTAGGATTTTGACCTCTGGGTCGAGGAGGGAAATAGGTCGATATGAACCGCACTGGTCTCAGGGTTTCCCTTGTTTGTGGATGACAGCAATATTAGCCAAGTGCTGTGTCTCGGGCAAACTCCCATGGTCTGCGCTTTCATCATACATACGTATCAGGTATGGAGCCAGAACCGATGACACCGCCTTATAGAGTTCGATTGGAAGGCCACTAGGACCCATGGCCTTCCCAGAGCACAATGCCCCAATCGGCTTAAATACCGCCTCCGGATCAAGCGGAGTTTCAAGGTCTGCAACATCCTGAGGTTCTAACCTTGGCAGGGGGAGCGTAGAAAGCAGGTCGGCGGCTTCTTCCTGTGTGGAAGTAGATGTAGGGGCATAGAGGCGCTCAAAATGGTGAGCGAAAATCTTTGCAATTCCATCTCGGTCGCTTCGCCGTTCTCCCCAAGGGGCCGCAATTTCAGCCACCCACCAACTGGCCGATTCACGCCTATCCAACCACGCCAACAGTTTACTGGCCTGGTCTCCTATTTTATATACCCGGTATTGAGTAGAGTGGTAGTGCGCCTGGGCCGTCTCTCTGGCTGTATCGGGATATTCCCTCTGCTTCACTGCAAGCCTGTGGGAAGTGTCCGGGGAGGCCGACGCGATTAGCTCGCGTTCGAGATTGGCCACCTCTAGTTCTATATCCTCTAGTCGCTGACGTTTCTCTTTTTGATGGCCTGTCACTGCTGCCACCCCACACCCCCTAATCACAGTCTTATACACATCCCATAACTTTACATCCGAGTCGACGGAACCCTCATTTTCTGCAAAATAATCCGACGTGGCCTTTATCAGCTTGTCTCGTATCTCCGGGACTCGGAGATACCATGGGTTGAGGGCCATCTCCCAACAAGAGCGGGAGGGGACACCACCGTAATGAGCCAGGATCGGAGCGTGGTCAGACATGCCCCTAGGCAAAAAGGTTATGTCACTAAACATAGAAAGCTGTGAAGCTTGGCAAAAGAGATAATCAATACGTGACATGCTCCCATGGACCCCGGAAAGGAAGCTGTACTGCCGATCTGAGGGGTGATGTGTGCGCCACACGTCAACCAGTCCTAGGGCCATTAAAAAGTCTGACAAGAGTTTCCCCTGTGGTTCAGTTTATCGGGCGGTAAACAATCCAAGTCCCCAGTGTATTGGAACATCCATATATGGGAAAATATGTATATGTTGACCAATATGCGGTTAGCAAATGTTTTTCGCCCACCACAACCAAAGAGTGTGACCAGGGAATCACAGTCAATATGGTAGCGAGCCACCAAACAAGGCATGAACCCACAGTTCGTGTTAAGTCTGCCAATACCTGCACCGCATGAGCTCAGACAATCTTTCCACGAGGACCGTCGGATTCGTGGAGGTGATCCTGGGAAGCGATGTCCCGGTCTGTGGAAGAACGCCACCCTTCCAGCCAGTCCCAGGCCTCCTACGGGGACTGGAAGAAGAGCGACTGGCCATTTGATTGCACACGTAACTTTGCAGAGAAGAGCATAGCATATTTTAGATTGTGTCCCCTGAGAGCACGCTTTACTTCCAGAAATGAGCGGCGCCTCTGCTGTACTTTGTAGGTAAAATCTGGGAAAAAGGTGATAATGGAGTTCTCGAATTTCATGGGGGTCCACTTCTCGCGGCCTAGAGGATGATATCTCAGTCACGAAAATTGAAGATCCGCGCCAGAATGGGACGAGGTGGAGCGCCTGGCTTCGGAGGGTCTCCAGGCACTCTGTGGGCGCATTCAACAGAGAAGTATTTGGAGAGACACGGAGGTTGCAGATGATTTTGGATCAAGTCCTCAACGAGCAGGTCGGTGGCCTGCCCCTCCGCTCGTTCAGGAACCCCCAGAATACGCACGTTGTTTCTTCTTGCGCGCCCTTTGTAATCTTCCAGTCGGGCTTCAAGATCAATTGTCTGGGCCTGCAGTTGCTTGACCACCGATTCCAGCTGTGTCGTGGAGGTCGTAAGCGTGGCGATGGAGCCTTCGTTCGCATCATTGACTCGTTCCCCCATGTTCTTCAGATCAGCGTTGATCAGGTTGACATCAATGGAGACTGTGTCGATTTTATGTTCTGGTGCCGTGCGGACCCCCTGGACCACTTCCATTATGTCCGCCAATGTCGAGCACCCATCATCAGATTGTTGCTTTGCCTCTGCATCTTCCAGTTTTCCCTCAGTGTCCTCAGGCTTGGAGTGGGCAAACTTCGACAGTCTGTGCGGAGTGGATGGCTTGGGGCCCCTTGCTGTAGCCATTAGGTTTCGTTCCTCCCCCTTGATCGGGAGATGTCGGGTCAGAGGAGCATCAGGCGAATAAGGCAGTGGACAGGCTAGGGCTGATCATTGAGGTCCGTGCCCCTTCGGCCAAGAGTCGAGCATGGCCCAAAATGGCGGCGGCTGAAACTCAGGCAGGCACAGCCCGAGCACTGAAGGTCATCCTCAAGAGGTGGATGGTGCCACAGCTTCGGTGCGCCGGAGGCGCAGTGAGGCGGCCTCCCTCGTTTTCATCAAAAGAGCCCTCAGCTCCCAACAGAGCCAAGCCACCAGACGGAGGGGAGGGGGGGGGGGGGGAAGAAGTGGGAAGATAAATGTCCTAAATGTCCCGTATCGGCCACGGGCCCCAACACTGTTCCACAGGCCTGGCGCGGTGCACGTCGGTAAAGGTCCCTACCCCAAGTTTGCCGGAGAGCGTGTCAAGAAGTGCCGTGGGCTACCGGCCGCGAGGTCCGTTCTTAGTAAGCGCCTCTCGAGGCAGAGTGTCTTCCAACGCACCCGCCGGCAGCAGGGAATGCCGTGAAACGTCACAGCCGGGTCTGCGTTCATCCCGTGGCCAACCACATCAAATGGCTCCAGCGTCGGAAATCGGGATCCAATTTGTCTCTGCAGCGGATCGGGTTAGTCTGTGACTCGAGGCGCCTCTGTAGTCACGGAAATTACGGGCATACGGATGAATGTAACGGATGGGAGAATTAGTCGGCGGCCGACTGGAGCTCTATCCCTGTGCGGACATCTTGGGTGTTGGCTAGCCATGCCCCCAAAAATTAGAATTTTTTATCAAATCTCTCGTGCCTTGCAAGCGGATGCAGTTGGCAAATCATACATTTATGAAGAAACTCCTCCTTTCTTGAGTTCCTGCAAACATTTACAGGCTACCTTCACTATCACAGATTGAACTGTGCTAAGAGACTACTCCTTTAGGCCCAACATAACTGGTATAAAGGCTCTCATTACCAGTGGCTTGGACTAATCGCAGTTTTTTGCATGCCCCAGAATCACCAATTCCGGTGGCCCCAGTATTTCAGATGATGAGAAAAAACGCTAAAAGATTTAGGGGAATAACATATGGGAACTCCACACCGATTTCCGTCTATTTAACCTGGTGTTTCAAACAGAGATTGACTGCGCTTATCTCACCACACTTACAACGCTGTATTGGTGCCTAGTTGAGATATAAACATCTGTCAAAGCACCAAGCGTCAAAAATAGGGCTATTAATGGCATAGATTTGCACTTTTCGCAAAGCAGATTCAGGTTATGCAGAGTCAAAAGGAGGCTCAGTTTAAAAATATACATCTTCGATTTTTGACCTATCATACTTGAAAACACTACTAGAAGGCTGATTTTTCTTAGCTATAATAAGCAAAGCTTTGTAATTTAGAAAACGTACTCTCTTAACCTTTTGATAAACAAGTTAAGTATGGCTCTTTCAATCATCCTAACTACATGCTCACTACCTAAAACAAAGAGGCGTTGGCTCCTCCAGCCAGCTGGTAAGGCACCATCACTACATTACCGCCGTTTAGTATGACAAGTTAATATCAAAGTAAAGCATAGTGATACTTGGAAAACACCAAAGTATGGAGCCGTCCACAATTATCTCTTAGACCACGGCATACCCTTGGCTTAGCTGACAATGACCTAACAAATACAAAGTCCATGTACTTGCACAGGCAACATTCAGATGAATCAGTATGTATGCACTTATGTCTGACTTCCTCATGGTTTTAGACACAGTCATGGAGATGTGGAGAGTCTGTGTACTTGATTCTAAGTTCTCCCAAGAACGTTAGACACAACCATCAAATGGTTCCCATCTAGGACAACTTTCAATAGCACTCTCCTATATGCATGCCCCTCTGCCCGTTACCAAGTCCTAAACAACACTAGTGGTAGAAGGGTGCCATAAAAATGCCTAGACCATAACAAAACTCACTGAATTCATCCGAACGCAACACAAGTTAATACTTTCAGCGGATCACGGACCACATGTACACCTCAACAATGTACACTCCCGTTCAAGATAAAGGAGAAGCGGAGTCCCTGAACATCAGAAATCACTAGTCTATATTACATAGACAATATATTCCTCAACTGGAGTGGCACATATGGCTCAGTAGAGCAGGTTCATGCATATTTTTACAATGTCTACTCTTCTATAATGCTCAGGTTTGAACATTCCAACAATATAATCAACATTCTTAACAAAACTGTATTCTTGAAACATGACGGACAGTAGGAACTTTCCTTTCAAGAAATCCTTAGACTGATGCAGACATCTGAACAATAGGTCTCATCCCACTCATGCAATGACATTTGCCACTGTGAGCTACAGCCAAGTCATCAGATATCACAGAAGCTATTTGGAGTCCAACATCAGAAGAGATCATTATCTTCCCCCATTGGGGTAGAATACAAGACGGTCACTCTGCCAAACAAACAGGAAAATAAACAGGATATACAATGAGATTACCTTTAAAAGAGATATTATGATACTAGGGGAGAACAAAAAGTGAGCCCCGCTGGAATACATCATAATCAGAAACAGAGTGAAATATTTCCCCTGAAGTTCGTAACTGCATACATATAAACATACCTCAAACCTGCTTGGTAGTGCTACATTGTTAACAATCCCACTACACACAACATAAGGAAGGAACCCATAAGCAAGTAGAAATAATGCAGAACTTGCATGTTGCGGGCATACCATGTCAGAAAAAAAAATAATGGAACTGTTCAGGCTAGAGAGTTATTCAACCACACATGCAGAAACATTGTCCCGGTCCATAGACCAGGACCCTGTTTACAGGATGCATGGACACTTATCAAGGTGCCTGTAGCGAATTTTCATGGATATATATCGTGAACATGTGACTGTGGAGTTTGATGACTTAATACTTATTGGCCAGTGTTTTGACAAACTGTTGGATATAACCATTTTTACTTATTTCATTTTAATCTTGATACATTAGTATTCAACGCGATTGAGCACTAATGAAGTTCTAAAGTTGTTTAGCCACTTAACCGCGGTGCGAATTCCGCCACAGTGCGGCGGTTTGAAAAAGTGGGCGGAGCGCATCAGCCAATGGACGTGCGCAGCACTAGACAGGTAGTGCTCGCGACGGCTGTTGGCAGACAGGAGCACAGAAGGGGTTACAATGAAACGCTGTGGAAATGTGCCTTTTCAGGGGCACACCGGTGCAGGGTTCACCCTTAAGTTTGTCCACGGGTCCTTAGACTAACAAAGAAGAGATTGGCGCTGGAACTCAAAATAAGTTTATTATTCACTCATGAGTGGGACTACATCAATACAACACCCTCAGGCGCTGTAGGAGATAGTACATGGAATACAGAAACCATGGGCCTTTTATACACAGTTTGTTGCAGAGTAAGCATGTAGACTCAAATAGAAGGTAAAGTCCTACACAGGAATAGATACTGAGAAACATGGGCAGATGAATATCATTTAGTCAGCAAAGTGGGAGGGGAAACAGAACTGCTTACATCAGTAGGATATGATAGACAGTTACATTCTCAAACAGGTGCATTCTAGCAACTACAGGCCTTTCGGAGCTCATACATTGCTCTGGCTCAGTACAGAAGGAGATAACTAAGGTTGATAACTCAAGCAGAATAGAAAAGCAGGCAACAGTGAAGACTGCAGAATCACAAGGCTAACAAAATGGATGCTGCAAACAAGATGGTTTCAGCTCATGCTAACAGCAATTATTTTCGATTCCCACAGACGGCCCTTTTACCATTAGGTGAAGACATCTCTACGATTTAGGAGGAGCATGGAAGATAACATGGACATCAATAATCATTAACTCACTAATTTCTTGGTCTGTTACTAGTCGGGCATTTACATTCTTGACATTTTGTTTAGCTGGTATACATGAAGTATAGGTAGAAGCACAAAGGGAACAGAGCATCGGGCCACACTGGATACATAGACAACAGATAAAAAGGATCGCAACAAATAGAGCGGACAATAGTTTCCAGCCCCATATAGTAAACATAGTCCATAGCCATCCAGTCAAAGTTCACGTTCCTGAATCCTGATGGATTTCAGTGGCTATCTTGTGCAGCTTAGAAATAGCTTCAAAAACTGAAGGGGCGTGGTCAGGGATGTAGACGCAGCAGCTGGTCCCAATAATGCGGCATGCTCCACCACTGTCTGCCAGGATCACATCCAAAACCATCCTGTTTTGGAGCGCCACAATTCTCGCAATTTGTAGTTCTTCCGTGATGTTTTCAAGTGCCATGGCTGTCTGATAGGTTACAGCCTCTACATTACGTGTTAAGCGCCTTATTTTCCTGCTACTTAAGAAGAATAGTCCCAAATTAAAGTCAATATACTGCTGCAATGCAGCATCAGTTTGATCCACCTCATCGTGATTTATTGTCCTCTTAAATCGGCTCTTAGAAATGTCATTAAACAGTTTATAGTCTTTGTGGTAGGATGCAGGTGCGAAACACACAGGTGGTAGCAAAAAGGACACAAAACAGCTACCTGACCACCCAATAGGTAGGTGGTAATAGCCTTTACTTCCACAAATGAAATAGGTGTTCTGTGATGACAAAAAACTACTGTTTATTCCAGTAATATTCAAGGTTATAGTACAGTCACTTTTTTCCACAGAGATACTGTCAATACTGCACACACAAAGGTCTGCTCGAGCTCTAGTAACAGCTATAACAGGAGGCACATTACCCTTGACAGTTCGAGTGTTAAGGAAAGCATAGTGCGTGGAGGAATTTCCTCGGCGCTACTCCTCCATTTCCCATATAGTTCCTTTAGCTTGTGGATCTCCTTCCTCATCAGCGTAACAGACTATTTAACTGAGCGTTAAGTCTTCCTACATCAAAGTTGGTAATATTACCAATATGAGAAGCCCACAACAATGCAAACCAGGCTCTGCAGGAGCCATTATGTGAAAACGGCAGAGAAATAAAAGGCGTTCCTCCCTTTTTCTGATGAGCTGGCATCATTCCACACACCCAACAATTGGTAATGTTCGTAGCATTATGGGTGCGATGCAACATTTGAATGAAAGTGTTATTGAGATATGACATTCGGGCCTTCTTTTCATGATAGGAAAGAGTAAAATATCGGTGCTCAATTAGGACAGGAGTAGTAGCAGTCAGTAGTTGTCGAGCAGGAGCTACTCCCTCTACAACCCATGCTATTGTAGCAATCAGAACAATAATTGAAGTAAGTCCAATAATGAACATACTCTTTCGATCACAGACTCTTGCAGCAGTTTATTTCTTCTCCGCAGGCATGTTCATCTTGCCGTTGAACAACGGAACAGATGGTGCCCTAAGGTCCAGAGCAGACGTTGGTTTCTTCGCTGAGGTTGAGACGAGTAGCCACTAAAAGAGTACCCCCCTTTGTAACTCAATCCTTCACTACCCAGGACAGTGGCTCAAACAGTCTTTTTCAGCAACGAAGTCTCTCTTACGGGGTCGCAATTGATATTGAGATGCACCAAGGATCGTGTGGTTTGGGAAAACTTACTCCGGTCCTTCAGGTGACGTGGCTTGTCCTTTCTCGGTGTCCAGGATGTCGCGATGATCTGCCAACACAGCTGAGCTCACTAGGTCCTGCAACACCTTCCAACAATGGGTTGCGTGGACACAGTTCTTCCGGTGGGTCACTCGAACCGCAGTCCTGGTAGCCAACTTCGTTAGGACAAAGTCCCCAGGCAGTAGATTATGGCCCTCACCCTGCGACCTATCTGGAAGAGTCTCCCGAATCTGTTGATAAATAGAAGACTAACTGTCAGTCAACAGACAAATAGTCGTTCATCAATACATAGCGTATATCATGTATAGGGCGTGGCTTAGGAATCCCCCAAATATTCATTGGCCTTCCAAAAACCACCTCACACGGTGTGAGGCCAGATTGTGTATGTGGTATCGATCTAATAGATAGCAATGCTAATGGCAGTGCATCAGGCCATTTCAAAGATGTGGAAGCCTGTATTTTGGCCAATTTTAGCTTGAGGGTAGAATTGTAATGTTCCACTAGCCCTGCTGATTGTGGGTGAAAAGCAGCATGGAACTTCTGTTCAATTCCTAACCCTTTCATGAGGTAATGAACAACTTGCCCAATGAAATGGGGTCCGTTGTCACGCCACAAAACTCGACAAATGCTGAAGCTGGGGAAAACTCGTTTAGGAGCACCTTTGCTGTAGTAAGAGCTGTATTATCTTCGCAGCGTATGCCTCTATCCATTTACTGAAGGCGCAAACCACTACCAAGACATACTTTAGGTTGTTACAACGCTCAAACTGTAGGTAATCCATTTGCAGGACCTCAAAAGGTACAGTAGGTATTGCAAACCCTCCTGCTGGAGTTCGTGTTCCTTTCCAGGATTATATTGGAGACAGATCAGACAAGGCTGGACTATCTTTTTAGCTGTGCCAGCAATATCTGGATGATCCCAAGCTTGCATAAGTTGCTTTGCCATTGAGGAAGCTCCAACATGTGCCGGCCCATGTGACATGTGAATCATAGGATGTAAATAGGCTGTGGGTAACTTCCAATTTGTCATTTCTTTATTCCTCCAACAGCCCTCATCATCCAATGATCCCTCCCAATACCATTGGTCTAATTACTCAACATAAGCAGATCGTTGCATATCCAGTACCTGTTGCCTGGCATCATGCCAACACTCGGCTTGTGACTTAACTACATACATGGGTATAGTAATTCGCTGCATTGCAGTCTTACGAGCTGTGTAATCCGCAAAGGCATTGCTTTTTCCTATTTGATCATTCACTTTCTTGTGTGCGCTACACTTAACAATTGCCACTTTCTTAGGATAGGTCAAGGCAGTAAGGAGATTGTGTACTAATTCCCCCTGCACTATTTGCGAGCCATGTGAAGTAAGAAAGCCTCTTTCGTTCCAGAGTTGCCCAAAATCATGAGCCACTCCAAAAGCATATCAGCTATTGGTGTAGATGTTAACAAGTAGATCTGTACTAAGCTCACATGCTCTTGTCAGTGCTATCAACTCGGCTGCTTGAGCTGACTTCTGTGGAATGCGAGCTGTCTCAACTACTGTCTGAAGGGTTGTAATTGCATACGCAGCCGATGTCGTGCCATCAGGCAACTTCAAGCAGGACCCATCAACCCACAGCTCCCCATCAACACTAGAAAGGGGCGTATCTTGTAGGTCAACACAACCCTTTGTTTGTTCTTCAATAAGGGATATACAGTCATGTAACTAGTGACTGAGACTGAGTGGCTGGAAATGGCAATAATGTAGTAGGATTCAGAGTCGAGCATCTTTTCAGTATGATATGAGGAGCCAAAAATGTCAATTCATATCTTGTCAAGCAGGCACTGGTCAAATGTTGTGTTTTCGTTTGACTTAAAAGAGCATCAACTGAACGGAGTACTAGCACAAGTAATCTGTGTGACAAGACTATTCCCTCACTTTGACGTATTGATTCGACCAAAACCGGAGAATCCCATGACGACAGATGGCCTGTTATACCCTTGGACATCACTATTGCCGAAGTGTGGGATAGTATTAAATCCAGCAAGGGTGGGAAGGCCCAGGGACCTGATGGGGTCCCTATTGACGTTTACAAAACAGTACCTGAACTATGGGGCCCACTGCTCACAAAAGTTTTTAATACTGCTGTACGTTCTGGGGTCCCACACACCTGGGAAGAATCCATTATCGTACCGATTTTCAAGAAAGGTGACAGGGGGGATGCAAAGAATTACCGTCCAATATCCCTCCTGGACTCCTCGGTGAAAGTCATGAGCCGGGTACTCATGGTCAGGTTAGAAGAATGGGTCGAGTCCAATAATATCCTTGCTGACTCCCAATACGGCTTCAGGCCGGGCAGAGGAACATTGGAACAATGCCTCAACCTAGATTTAATCATAGGCAAATATACCAAGGCAAAAAAAGGATCGCTCTATCTCTGCTTCGCAGACTTGAGTAGTGCCTTTGACATGGTGGATCACAGTATCCTATGGTCCACGCTATTGGAATTGGGGGCCCCAGAGGCAATTGTTTACTTTCTAGCGAGACTTTACGCCAAATTAAATTCTAGTGTCCGCTATGGCCAGGCCGGGGAGTGTACCCCCAAGTTTAGGGTTAGACGGGGAATCAGGCAAGGGTGTGTGCTCGCCCCTTTGCTTTTTATTCTTTTTATCAACAAAGTGGACGTAGCTTTAACCCCTTCCATGCTGCGCAGATTCCGCCGCTGTGCTGACGGAATCTTGCGCGGGCGTGGTCATGACGGAACGGTTCCGTCATGAGCACAGCTCAACCGTGGCTCATGACGGAACCGTTCCGTCATGAGCACCGAAGGGGTTAAAGGAAATTGCGGCTGACGCACCAAAAATAAAAGATTTCAGCGTCCCCGTACTTCTCTATGCGGACGACGCTGTAATCTTATCCAGGACCCCTATTGGTCTACAGCGTTTGATGGACAGGTTCCTGCTGTTCATCAACGATAGAAAACTGTTGATCAACAAGACTAAAACTTTCATAATGGAGTGCGGGGCGGTGTGTAAGAAACCACATGCCTACTTTTTAGAAGGTCATAAGGTGTCTACAGTGGAAACTTTTAATTATCTTGGCATCACCTTTTCAAAATCAGGCAGCTGGACTAGTGAGATCAATAATGTCCAGGCTAGGATGGCAAAAAACTCACATGGAGTGTTCAAATTCGCTACAAACATTGGAGATAAACGGATCAAAGATATGTTGACGATCTTCCAAATGAGATGTTTGTCCGTGGCCCTTTATGGAGCCGGAGTGTGGGGGCATACCAAGACAGGGAACCTGCAAGTAGAGGAAAACCTTTTTCTAAAAAGGTTGTTGTGTCTACCTAAATCTGCCACAAATGATCTGGTCCATAGAGAACTAGGTATCTCCCACCTCTCAGATTTACTGGCACTAAGGCCCTTAATGTTGTGGCGTTCTGTATGGTTAAAAGAAGAAACCTCCCTAAGCAGAGCAATTATTGGAGATTGTCTCTCCATTGATGGCCATATGAAAATCCCTTGGATTAAATATGTCATTAATTGTTACTTCGAGATTTATGGTATTAGTCTTAAAAATGACTGTAACGCCTCCTCCAGTCTGTCTAAAAATGTGATGAAATTAGTTTTTATGAATTCTGTACAAAAACAAAGGGAAAGAACTAGCAGAAATTTAAGTACATGTGTTTTTTATAGTAGTTTTTGTGAAGATGAGGGTTTTCAGTTATATCTGAGTTTAGTCACCCGGCCCTCCCATAGGTACGTTATCACCAGATTAAGGTTTGGGATAGTTCATCATTTGGTGGCCTACCCATATATAAAAAAACATCCGGTAGGCCCATGCCCATGCGATAACGTATCAGATCAAAGCACTATGTACTTTCTTTTGGCATGTAATCTTTATGATAATTACCGTCGAGCCTATCTTAAACCCATCTTTTTAAAATACGGAGTAAGGAACAGGAAAGATGCTATGAAGTTGCTTTTTAAACCTTATCCTGATGTATGCTTTTTTACCGCAACCTACCTCCTATTAGCTATCAAAGCAAGGCCTGGTATGCTTTTTTAATTATTTATATTCTTAAATCATGTAACCTGTCTACATTTTAACCATGTATTGTTTGATGTATTTGATGTGCATTTTTGTTTTGCTTTTATGGACTTGTTTTAAGCTCCGAATAAAGCCTTATGAACTGAACTGACGTATGGACACAGCTGTCGCCACCACCGCTGGAAAACACCCAGGCAGCGCAACCGTCCCTCTCGTGTACATAGAGTGTGAAAGCCTTAGTGTAGTCTCAAGTTCCTAATACTGGTGCAGAACAAAGACCTTGACGCAACTGTTGGAAAGCATGCTGGCATTCAGTAGTCCATGGTAGGGGGATCGGAGTGTCTTTAGTCAAAAGGGTCAACAAGGATTTAACAATGTGAGAAAAGCTAGGGATCCACTGCCTATAGAAAGAAGTAAGGCCAATCAGTGCACAAACATCCTTCTGAGTACGGGGCACAGGTGTGTCTAAAATAGCTTGAATGCGATCTGGTCTTAGTGCAAGTTCCTCCATAGACAGGAGGTGACCTAAATAGGTAACCTGCTGTCTACAATATTGCAATTTCTTCCGAGAGACTTTGTGATGATGAGCGGCAAGGAATGATAGCAATAACAGTGTTCCTTCTTCACACTGATCAGGGGTATCAGCAGCCAACAAGATGTCATCGACATATTGAATAAGAGCTACCCCTTTTGGCACAGGGAAAGAATCAAGCTGCCTTTTCAATACCTGGCTATAAATGCTAGGACTCTCTGTATACCCTTGTGGAGCTCTACAAAATCTGAATGATTGATTATTCAAAGTGAAGTCGAACAAATAACGGCTGTCAGGATGAATAGGTATCGAGAAGAATGCATTCTTCAAATCGATCACACTGAATGTAGTTGCAGTAGGAGGAACCATAGTAAGAAGTGTTGTGATGTCAGAGACTACCGGATATTGGGTCACTATGATCTTGTTAACCTCTTGCAAGTCAATGATGAATCTATACATATTAAAATCAGTGTATTTTTTAAAAATAGGAAGTTAGGGCTATAACTGGTATTGTAAGGGACTTCTTCCACAACCCCCAACTTGATCAAATCCTGAACAATGTGTATCAATGCTTCTTCGCCTTCCTGAGATATTTTATATTGGGGCAGTCGAGGCAAAGAAGCACCTTCTTTCACTTGAATATGTACTGGTGGGATAACCATTTGTCCCACATCGGTATCTGATGTAGCCCACAAGGTACTAAGTAGGGATGCCAGAGCAACATCTTCTTTAATGAGACAAGACCTCTCAACCATTGGATAGTTATCACTTAAGATAACACGCACACCTGCTGGGAAACAACGTATTGTAGCACGAAAATGTTTAAGCATTTCGATACCCACAATGTTATCCAGCGTGTTAGGAGAAAGCAGAAATGGCCATGTTGCAGTGAACTTATCAAGAATAAATGCAAGTGGCTGTGATAGTGGGCTAAGTGTAGGTGTCCCATCAAACCCTATCGCTGTTATCTTTGTGCCAGACAGGGAAGCCCTAGGAACCAATTGTTTAGACAGAGCACTAGTAGCTCTTGTATCAACCAGAAACTGATCAGTAGGACCCAAGACGTTTGCATCGACACAGGGACCCCTCTGATCTACTGGGACCTCAACCGGCTCCTTACCCCATCCTAGGCATTCTTATGCATAATCAGAATCCTGAGGCCCATCAGCCGAATAACAGACATTTGGAATTGGTTTTGTCTATCAAAGGTATTAAAAGAATTTGAATAGTGTTCAACTGCCTCAATTCTGGTACGATTATCCATGCCTCCCCTATTTCCTGTGTTCCCTGGGCAGCTTCTCATACTTCCTCTACCCTGCTGATACTGCTGACCTTGCAAAAGGGGGCACGCAGCACGCCAATGTCCAATCTCTTTACAATAAGCACACTGATCAGAAGACAAAGTTGCTCGAGGGAAAGGGGGCACACCAGGGCGATACATCGCACGTCCACCTCTACCACCACCTCTAAATGAGGGACCATAGACTTGAGCCAACATAACTTTCGTTTTTAGATCCTTAACCTTTTTATCCTCCTTGCCTTTTGCTTCCAATTCCTGTCGCTCATAACACTGAGCCATAGTCAAAAGGGAGACTGGGGAAGACGTAGTCCATGAACTCTCGCTGGCCGTTAGGCGACTAGCTATTTCTGGCAACATGTTAGCAACAAATTTGTCGACGAACAGATGCTTACCCGTGTCGTCTGTCAATGACTGCCCACTAAAATCATGGAATATCTCTTCAAATCGTGTAAAGAAATCAGAAACTGACTCATCCGCTTTCTGTTTACAAGACGCTAATGTAGTCCAATCTATTTCCTTAGGGGGTATAAGACTTATCAATGTAATCACAATAGCTTTGGGAAGATCTAATTTCTCCTGTCGTGGCTTCTGCGCAGGCTCTATAGCCGCATCTATTTGCTCTAAATGCCCCAAAGTATCAGCATAGGCTACATTATCATCTACCTTCCGAATTGATCTCCACATATCGGGGGCAGAATAAGTTAAAAATAATTTCAATATCTGGCAGAGTCATAGTACTTCCACTTCTTCATAAAAAGCGGCCTGGTTTCTCCGTGGGTCAGTCAAAGCAGCTTTAAGAGCCACGTCGTCTGTTCTACTCCATGGAGTGTAGACCCAATTATAAACAAAATATCCCTTTGCATCAGCTGAATCTTTATCATCATTCGTTCCCACTCCCTTTGGGGGAATCATACAGAGGTGCTGCTTCACACATGGGTTTCCTAGTAACTTCAATATCACTAGTATCTTTATCTGTCCCAGTGGCTCTCTGTCACTCCGGGGTCTGAACTGTTTGTTTAGTTGTACTTTCACCAGCTGCTTTTTTCTCCTCTCGCAGACAGGACATCTCAGTGCACAATTTAACCCCTCGCCTAATTAGATCAGGCACCTGTGAAGGAAGAAAGGTGCCATCACTTAATTGTTTATAATTAGGGCTCCCGGTTTTCCGTTTTTACGGATTTTTACATATAAATACAGACGGAAAACAAGTTTTCCTTTATCTGTATTTATATACAAAAAACGGGAAAATACTAGTAAATGTTGCTGTGCTGCCGTCTGGTGTCTCCCCCTCCTTAAAGGGTTAAGAGGTGTCAGCCCGGGCTGAGAAAGCTTCCTGGGCACACACAGAGCTGCCGGCCGCACCCGAGTACTTCACATGTCTTTAAAAGGTTAATAAGGCGTTGGTCTTATTTCACCCCTTTTAGAGCCCCTGCCAGAGTCAGATTAGGAGCCTCTATTCACAGCATTGTTGTGTGAGTTGTGGCTCTTGCACCATGTTGTGACGATTACAGCAATGGAGCATTTGGTGACAGGGTGGGACTCTGCTCCCTGATGGAATTAGCAGGTCTGGGAGGCAGCAGCTGCCTCTGGGGATGCAGAGCCGGTGCTTGACACGTGGATATCTCGAGAGGGGAGGGGGGTGTGGGAATGCAGGTAGCAGACCGGGCTGTGAGCCGGGAGGGAACTCGAAACAGGAGCGCTGTGTTCTGACACATAGGGGCAGCAACGGGCGCAGTGCGGCCCTCTTAAACTCACGTTGGACATCCTCTGCTATGGATACAGCACTTCTAATAGCACCATTTAGGTGTTTCTAGTTACACCTGGCCAGGGACAGCTTTTAGCGCTAGTGGGGCACAATTGGGTTGCAGTTGAAGTCCGTGTGAGTTTCTCTCTGTGGGGCAGTATGACAGAAACTGCAAGGCTCTGAGACAAATGGCTTGTGATAGCACTTTTAAGCATATTTGGGACATTTTGCAAATGGCAAAGTTTTCAGGTGAATATATAGTGTTGACCAATAAAAACTGAGCGCATGTGTGCATTGTCCATTTAAATAAATGTGGAAAAATACTAGCTGTAGCGTTGTCTTTTGCTTGTGGCAAAAATAAATGTGGATAAATACAGAAAAAATGCCCGAAAAATAAATATGGATAAATACAGACGGAAACGGCAAAAAAATAAATACCATAAAACCGGGAGCCCTATTTATAATTAGAATTTATATCAGAGGGCTTTAAATCATCAGAATGTTTTCTAAAACTGAGTATTACTTCCCAAGTAAATATCTCTACAAAATAGAACTGCTCTTAATCTAGCCACTGTTGAACCATTGCTATGAGTTCTGGGGCAGAGGCACTCCCACGAGCTGCTTTACGAGCAGCGGATCTAAGAGTGGCCTTGCATTCACTAGAGGGAGTCTTCCACCCATCTTGCTTATCTTCATCTTTTTCTTCTGAAGACAAATGCTCTACATCAGAACCTTCATTCTCGGGGCACTAGGGAATTTATACGGGGTGGAGGTCACTCTAACAAAATAGAATCATCTTGAGGTTTATTAAGTATGGGATAAATGGGGTGCCTAATCGGGTACTGGCCAGCTACCTCTAAACGGCGCTCCCTATCTTTTTCTTTTATTTCCTTCATCTTCTTATTTTTCAATTCCAATGCTTTTTCATATACTGTTCTTCGCTGTTCTTTTTCTGCTATAGCTTCTTCTTTTCTCACTCTCATGCACTTCTTTCTTCCACATTCTTCCACAATCAAACATAACTTGTTGATTGTTTAGCTTAAACAGACACTGCTCTACATACTGAATCTTTTTAAAATCAATTGACCCATTTACAGGTCATCGTAAATCAGGATCCTTTTTCGTATATGTGTTCCACAGTGTACTATACATTATCGAAGAAATACCGTATTTAATATACATGTGCCTATTAGGTGTCCCCTCTAGGGGAGCCGACTGACTACTTTCTAAATCCATGTTGGTACCACCAAGACAGCAACACAACCTACGAAGTGTGCTAGGAGCAGGCATGCTACCAATAAAATATTACTTATCCCAGATATATCAAAGTAGAGAAAAATCTCCACATTACCTGCCTTTATTTATTGCAATAAAACAAACAAAACTAGAATCTTGGCCAAGCAAATCCAATATCAAGAGTGTCACTTAAGCGACCTTACCAAACAAAAGTCTCCAACCTCCAACTGCCAATCTCTTGGTCGACCTAATGGTCACTGCAAAACTTGCGCCAAAGGAGATCTGTCGGGACCGGCCACCGCCTGGAGGGTCAAATTGGGAAAACCGGAAAAGTACTTCGGTCTGCAAAGACAAAAGGTCTCCTTGTGCAGGACGTCTCCTCAGTAAGATTCCATTCCTTCATCAAGACCACTCCTTCGAACGGCCGCGTCTCCGATGTTCCCCACGAGTCGGGCGCCAAACTGTGGAAATGTGCCTTTTCAGGGGCACACCAGTGCAGGGTTCACCCTTAAGTTTGTCCACGGGTCCTTAGACTAACAAAGAAGAGATTGGCACTGAAGCAGAAATTCAAAATAACAAGTTTATTAATCAAGTTTATTAATCACTCATGAGTGGGACCAGATCAATAGAACACCCTCAGGCGCTGTAGGAGGTAGTACATGGAATACAGAAACCATGGGCCTTTTATACACAGTTTGTTGCAGAGTAAGCATGTAGACTCAAATAGAAGGTAGTCCTACACAGGAATAAATACTGATAAACATGGGCAGATGAATATCATTTAGTCAGCAAAGTGGGAGGGGAAACAGAACTGCTTACATCGGTAGGATATGATAGACAGTTACATTCTCAAACAGGTGCATTCTAGCAACTACAGGCCCTTCTGAGCTCATACATTGCTCTGGCTCAGTACAGAAGGAGTTAACTAAGGTTTATGACTCAAGCAGAATAGAAAAGCAGGCAACAGTGAAGACGGCAGAATCACAAGGCTAACAAAATAGATGCTGCAAACAAGATAGCTTCAGCTCATGCGAACAGCAATTATTTTCGATTTCCACAACGCGTTGGGTGGACCTTGTCATTTTGGTGGATTTAAGAGGATGTATTAAACAAATGGTATTTGATCATACAAATTGGACTCTTTATTGGATTTACACTGATGCCCCTCTCCATTTGTGATCATCTTTACATACTGCCGGCCAGTGGTATCTAACAGTGGCTGGTACCGGATGAGCAGTGCATGAAACTCTACCGACTTTCTATACTCTGAACGAGGTGCTTTTGTTACAGTCTGCCGCTGCTCCAAGTGTATATTCTCCTCTAAACAACAGTGTAAACAACTGGAAAGGAGATGGCACACTAGAAAGGACATGACCGACAAGACCGCCTTCAAGACAGCACTCAACCTCTACCACAGACAGTTGAGAGAATCGAAGAAAAGGCCTTATCCTCACGCATCGAATCAAGCTCCAATGACAGCTCAGAGCTCTTCAACATCAGAAATTTCTCCAACCCCTCAGCTGCAACAAAAAACATTACTTCCTCACAGGAACTCTGCACCCACCTTGCAAACTTCTTCCACAACAAGAAACTCCATACCCTAGCTCAAGGCCACCAACTTCTTCAAGCAACACAACGACAGCACAGCCATCGGCCTAACCAAACGGAGCCAGCTCGCCCCACAGGGCACCACGTCCATAATGAACTTGGTCCACTCAGGGGCCCCAACCAATCGATGCCCAGGCCACATATTCAACCTAGGCAAAGCCAGAATCAGCCATGTACTCACCGCCCCAACTTCCACAGCCACCTTCCCCGAGGACTGGAAACCCGCAGAAGTCAACACCCTGCTAAACAAACCATCAGTAGACCAAAGCGAACTCAACAACTACCGACCAATCTCCTTGCTCATGTTCCCGGCCAAAGTATTCGAAAAAGCCATCAACCAACAACTCTCCTCAAATCTGGAATGGAACCTCCTACTCAACTCGTCCCAATCCGGATTACGCAGCAACCACAGCACCGAGACAGCCCTCATCGCAGTTACCAATGACATCCGAGCCCTACTCGACTGAGAGACTGCGGCTCTGATCCTCCTAGACCTCTCGACATCCTTCAATACGGTCTCCCACATAACACTCATCACAAGGCTGCTTAACATAGACATCCAAGGAGCCGCTATCAGATGGATTGCCTCTTTCCTCACCAGAAGAATGTATCAAGTCCACCCTTCACCTTCAAACCCAAGGAGGCCATCTGTGGAGTACCCCAAGGATCCTCGCTGAGCCCCACCCTCTTTAACACTTATAGGACACTTCTGGCCAGCATTGCAAAAATACACTGATTCAATTTCATATTCTACGCCGATGACACCCAACTCCTCCTCTCCCTCTCCGAAGACACCATCAACTCCAAGACCAACTTCCACAACTGCATGACAGGCGTTGCCAACTGGATGAAGGACAAATGCAAAAAGCTCAACATGATCAAAACGGAGGTACGGATTTTTGGAAACAAAAAGCTTTGCATGGGACACATCCTGGTGGCCATCAGAACTCTGACCTACTCCTACCCCCACTGACCACGCTGGGAACCTAGGCATCATTCTGAACAACAAGCTAACCATCAATCAGTCAGTCAGA